>NW_026294525.1:19811096-20411096 GCF_007827085.1 Peromyscus californicus insignis | reverse complement strand
CAAATTTCATCATGAATTTTGGCGGAGATGATCCACATCCAAACCACAGCAAAGATTCATAGAAGTTCAAATTTACGTCTCCATGGCAGCCTTGCAAAGTTATGGGACATTTTAAGTGAATCTTCTGTGGACTCAGTTCTTCCAGATCATTATTCCTAAGTAGGAAGACTTCTGTGGGTCTCTCAAAGTATAGTGTGGCTGAAGAAAAGAAAATAGATGACAGTGTTGAATCCCAAGAGCCTAAATTTCAGGTGCATTTAATCTCTCAGAGAGGGATTTAGTAGAACTGCCTTAATGGAAAACAGTGTGGGACTTTCTCATTGGGATCTAGCGATCGTGCTGTAAGATGTTCATTCAAAAAGTTAAACTGGGATTTTGAGGAGTTACTTGAATTCTCACAGTCACTACAGCATTCTTTACAAAAGGTAAAATACAGAAACAACAGAAGTACCCATCAAGAAGGAAAATATCACACAGAGAGAGAGAGAGAGAGAGAGAGAGAGAGAGAGAGAGAGAGAGAGAGAGAGAGAGAGGGAGGGAGGGAGGGAGGGAGGGAGGGAGGGAAGGAGGGATTCACACATACATGCAGAGATATAATTTAGTCATATAATGATGCAAACTCATCATAGATGGTGACATGTATAAATCACAGAAAGATAAATCCTATGGTATGATATTTCTTTAAAGTATCTTAAATAATCAAATTATTAGAAATAGCAAGTATCCTGGTTCTTTCCAGGGCCAAGGGGGAAGAAGAAATAGGTAATATTCAACATATAAGAAAATTCCAGATGTATATTTTCTCACTGTGCTTATAATTCATAATACTGTACCGTACACACAAAATTTTGTTAGAAGTGTAGTGTCATGCTATATGTCCAGGACATAATAAAAAATAGAGAAAGAGAACAAAATACTGACAAACAGATTGCCATGGTAAAGAATAGCTAAGAGAGCTTAGAGACTCAGTTGTATTTCATGATAATACAGAATTGTTCAGCAGCAGCTTTCTAAAGACATTATTATTTTCAAGTGACTGATTCTCACAGGCAGAAGAGCTTCAAAAGCCATAGTGTAAGGACTACTTAAGAAAAAGCAGATGGAACTAACTTCTCTCTGTCGTTGTGAGGAACTACCTGATTTAGATGATTGGTTGACAACATATGCTAAATTCAGGGGTGTCTGGGAAAGGGAAACAATGAAGACCTGAGTAGAGAGTGTAATTCCTGGCAGTCAGGAAGGCATTTCAAGATGCATATTAAACAGGGGCGCCACAAGAACATGGCTCACAGAATCAACTAACTGGGACTCATGGGGGCTCGCAGAAATCAGGAATCCTTGGGAGTCTGATCTACTTCCTCTGCATATATGTTATAGCTGAGTTGCTTGGTCTTCTCATGGGATTCCTAACAGTGGGAGCAGGGACTGTCTCTGAATCTTTTGCCTGCTTGTGTGACCCTTCTCCTCCTACTGGGTTGCCTCTTGTCCAGCCTTGAAGTGATGGTATGTGCCTGGTCTTATGGTAGCTTTTTGGCCATGTTTGGTGAATGTCCCTGAAAGCCTGCTCTTTTTGGAGAGGAGCCAGAGGGGGGTAGATCTGAGGGAGATGGGAGGCGAGGGGCATTGACTTGGTGGGGGGAGATAAAGGAATGGAAACTTTGGTGGGGAGGTAATATATAGCAGGATGAAAAAAAAAACTTTCACACCCTATTTGAAGAGAAAGATGGGTTTTCTGCAATGATAGTGAATTATCATCAATTCCACTGTTTTCTCCAATAATATTATGTATTACAGTACTATGATTAAGCATTGTTTTGAGAGTGCAGACTTGAGACAGAGTTTTGTGTAGTTTAAGCTGGCTTTGAACTCACTATATAGCTGAAGATGACTTTGAACTCCTGATCCTCCTGCCTCCATTTCTCAAGTGCTAAGACTGAAGGTTTGTGCCACCATGCCCCGGTCTTGATTCAGTGTCTGTACTTGGATCTACATACACAAAATAAAAATCAGTGCTCAATTTAGAAAAGCAGACAGGCATCATAACCTTCAATAGAGAGATTTCAAAGGCCACTTCAATTGATGAATACTTTTTTTTCCTTTGTCAACATTGTGTGGAGATAAAGCTCACAGTCCATAGTACAACTTCAGTGTTTCTCAATGACTTCAAAGACTTTAAAAATTACTTTTAAAAGCCATAGCTTGCTTCTAGAATGTGACCTAAACACAAAAGTGAATATGGTTACCCCTATAATGAGTCATACATCACTTTTTCAACATCTCAGTTGCTTACATTTAAAGTTCTTGGTTAAGACAGAGGTCACTGTTTTGTGTTCTTGGCAAGAGGAGAACTTCAGCTGATCCCATAGAAGTGGAGAGATTCACTTTATTATTGGGGTGATTTGTTTGGGGCACTTTAATTCTCAGCCTTCATTCCAAAAATGGACTCGCTTAATAGCATCCAACCATTCAAGCTGTCTGGCTGTTTCTGAGGGGGGATTAATCCATTTCAACACCAGCTGCAAGATGGACACTCCAGGGGAGCAGATGTGCACTCTTCTCTGTAATTACTTTCAGCTCTCGCTTTGCCCTTTACTGTCTGTTTGAAATTTAACTTTAATGGAATCAGAATGGCATTTACCCAGGGATCAGCTCCAGATTGTGGGCAACTCACAAAATAAAGGTTATAACATAGTAAGTCTACTAATCGCTTTTTGTGACAGAATTGCCCAATAGTTACCTTTGAGTAAGAAGGCCATGTGCTATGCTAAGGTAGAAGTAATTAATCATCCCTCTTCTCCCAGTGCCTGCTGCCATCCATCACAAGTATAGTCCAGGTTAGGGTTACAAAATAACAGCCCAGGATTCTGACACGGCAATGAGCAACCCATTCTATCAATATGTGAGAAGTAGCGGAGAATTGCCAACCACAAACTCAGCAGTAGGAGTGGAGTTGACAGCCAGGAGGGCGTGTCTACAGAGCAGAAGACAGTGTATGGGTTGACTCTCTAATTTTGCTTTACAGAGAATTAAGAAATATTCTGAGGCTCCAGAGCTCAGCCCTGGATAAGACCTGAGTTCTTACTTTCCTTTCAGTTGTAAGAGATAGGTTTGCTTTCTCAAGTACTTTAGGAATGTCATGAGGTCACCTTATATGTTTAGTATTTAAACAACTGGCTCCGAAATTCCTGTTGGAAGAATTACCTTTCTTTAAGGCAATATCTTGATAATCAATTAAGGACTTTCTATTTTAGTATCTTCTAGACTGGCAAGGACAGAGAATGTTCCTCTGGCAGGTTTGTAATGGAGTCCAAACCAAATGAAGAGAAAGAGAGGTGTGGAGGACATCTGAACTAGGAGACTGAAATGTAGCAGGAAAGATGAGTGGGTAAGGAAAATGTGGCATACACATGGTAGAGTTTATTCAGTAGGAGAATAAATCATGTCATTTGCTGGACAACAGAGGCTATTTGTTTAGTGAATTATAGAGTGATATTACAATATCTCTTTGGCCACAAATCATAATCTCAACCACTACAATATGAAATGTTACATCACAGGTTTAGACTGTGGTGGTTCATCATCATTGCCAACTTAACAGGATTTAAAACCACCTAGGAGATACACCTCTGCATGTGTCTTGAGGGCATTTGAGAAATGAACACCAGACCATGAACTAGAGTCCCAGAGTCCCTGCCCTTGCTTCCTGACTGGACTCAGTGTCACCAACTGTGTCACTGAACAGTCCCTCTGTTCTCTAACTTCCGGTATCCTGAGTAAGAGGAGTGAATCACGTGAACAGAAAGCCACGAAGGAAGTAGTAAGAATGCTACTAAGCGAAAGGAAAGAGAGAAAAGAGAAATTTCTTGCTGAATGAAAAAGGACCTGAAAGGGTTTGCCCTGGCAATCAAGTATAGATATTGTGTGTAAATAAACAAATGGGATGGATTGTGTATGTTAATGAATTCATCCATAAGCTAATGAAGTCTAGCCAAGGTCTCATCAGGAAACTTATAAACATGAGTCTTTAATATCTATTTTACCTGGGAATAGGGAAATTTCTTGTAAAAAAGTAGGCATAATATTTAAGTGATCCACATTTTCAACTGACATAATCATGCTAGACAAGCATCTGTCACCATTCCACCAATAGGAGACACCTTCATCCCTCTCTGCCTGCCTGTTGTTGAATCTGTCTGTATCTTGTCTTAATGATGGCCAAGAAATGACATGTGCACTGTTTATTATAATGCCAAGTAAATGTAATGGAGGTATGCTAAGGAAGCTTTTACGTAAATTCCCCAGTTTTCTGGATGAAAAGGGAAATAAAGTTTCTCTCTTTATTTTTTTTTTTTTATTTTTTTTTTTTTTTTTGGTTTTTCGAGACAGGGTTTCTCTGTGTAGCTTTGCGCCTTTCCTGGAACTCACTTGGTAGTCCAGGCTGGCCTCGAACTCACAGAGATCCGCCTGGCTCTGCCTCCCGAGTGCTGGGATTAAAGGCGTGCGCCACCACCGCCCGGCTCTCTCTTTAAACTGAAGGAAAAATGGGTCATAATTGGAAGTTTGAAGAGATCAAAGAGGATAGAAAGTTACCTAGCATAATAAGAGATAATAAATCTTATTTCCAAAGAAACCCATGAAATTCAATGTCAAAAGGTAAAGATGACACCAGTGAACTTGATTTTGTGTTTCCTTTCTAGCAATGATGAGGAACAGGTAAGGGTTCAGGTAGCAGGTGAAGGGTTGGATTTACCTTTGTCAGGTAAGTGCAGTGAAGCAAGAGGCAAGCTCAAGATCAGGACTGACCATGAATTTGAAGGGGCAAAGATGGCAGCAGAGCACCAGATGGTTGTTCCCACTGGGGCAGGGGCATGTTTGAGTTAATACATGAGAGGTAGTGAGCTGGTAATGTAGGAAAAACCAAGTCTGGGATGGACCCAATTCATATTTGGGAGTGGTTCAACATATTGCTAATAATGATGTATAGAACATGACCATGTGGACAGCCATGTTGTTAAAGAATTCAGCACCCACAAACTGCTGAAGAGTAACATCTAAATCTTTGCCATACATCCTACTTTAGTTCTAAATACTGCATGCTTTGAAAGGACTTCCTATCTATCCATGCAGTAAGTTCCACCTATTAACAGGAAACAAGAACTGCAGCTATAACATGCTGCTGTGCGATGGGTGTGAAGTGTGATCTACAAGCCTATGTATCAAAGGCCTATGTATTAACTCCCATCTGGTTTCATGGCTTAGAGAAGTGGTTGAAATTTTAAGAGGGCTTACTTTGCAGAAGTAAGTCACTGAGGGCTTGCCCTAGAAAGATTTGCCAATTCCTGACTCCTCCGCCCTCTCTCTTTCATCCCTGGCTTCCAGAGGTGAGCATCTTTGTTCTACCATAGTCCCTCCACCATGGTGCTCTGCTGAACAAACTTCTGGTCCAAAGCATGGACAAATGTGGACCAAAACCTCTGACACCAGAAGCCAAAAGCAATCCTTCTCCTTCTAAATTTCTTACCTCAGGTATTTTTCTCTGCAATGAAGGACTGAATAAGACACCTAACTTGAGTCTAATTCATTATTTGACTGTTCCTTCTGCAGGCCAAGAAAGTGGTGTCATCCATCTAGTCTACCTAAGAAAGAAAGCAAGGCTGCCCAGTCTCTCCCATCCCTTACCAGCAACATGAAAACAATAACAGCTGCTACTGATTTAATCTCCTCAATTTGTATTTTGAATGATCTTCATTCCCCAGTCCAACACTCATAGTCTGATATTTATATCCTCAAAAATACAAAAGTTAATTATTGTAGGAATGTTTTAGCTTCTTTGTTTTGGCTTCATCTGTTCTTAAATCAGTGTTCCACGTTCCTGTTGGGCTATGATTTCTAACCTGCCTAAAGTGTTTCTGTGGCTATGTATCATCTTCCCCACGGAACCTATCCTTTTTAACAAAACTAGTCAGCATTTGCCATTGCGAGTCTGTCTATCTTCGGCTTCACCATTCTTTGCTTCTCAGCATGCCACAGACCTAGTGCCCTGACACCTGTCAGATGTTTGGCTTTTTCACAATTCAGACTTTGCAAAGACCTTTATTTTTCAGGAATGTCCTCTCAATTCCCTCGACACCCGCCTTCTTCTGTAGCTGCTTCAGTTTACACTTCATTCGTCTCAAGCACACTTTCCTTCAAAAGCCTTCTTGAGAGTTCCTAATGACTTGAAGGACTTCACCTGAGCGCCCTTCAAGCTTCCCGGTCCTTTCCATATTGAGGCATTTTTCATGTTGAGATTGCTTGTTTCTACTTTGTCTTTTCTCTGAACCGTGAGCTTGTCTTTCCAGCACTTTGTTTTTCCAGTTGAACATCCCACCGTTCTTAACACAGTTTCAAAATGAATGATGGGAAATCAATTCAGATCTTCTGGATGAATGACTGGCACTTATCAAATCTTGTCTTTACTGCTTCAGCGATGAGCACACATCCTGTGGTTTCAAAAACTTAAAGTTCTGCATGTACCAGGGCTTTTTGTAGGTCCTAGAATATATACAAAAGGCTGGCAACCCAGTGCAGGCATGTGGATAACACTGAGCTGCAGAGCTGCATGGGTGCTAAGAGCTGGGACCCAACCAACCCAGTCAACCTGGGACCCAATCAACCCAGCCAACCTGGGACCCAATCAATCAACCCAGCCAACCTGGGACCCAATCAACCCAGCCAACCTGGGATCTACTAGATTGGAGAGTGACTGAGGAAAGATGACGAACACGGTGTAGAGTACCATGGGTTGGTATTTCTCACTTACAGTGAATATTTGGCTTTAGACTCAATAGCTTTCTTTCCCTAGTTGAAAAAAAATGCTCTTTGCATTAAACTTATATAGAATGAAAGAGCAAGCATATATGATGACTGAGATAAGGTCTTACATTCTCACATGACATTTTCTATCTTTTTCTTTTAACAGCATGAGGTAATATCTTTATGGGACATGTTTGGCAAAAGATTCCTACGCATGAAAAACAGCAAACAAAATTAAGCAATCATCACCTTGGGGGCTAAAAACATAAAGAGATTGAACTCTCCGACTTTGATGGTTGCCTAGTTGTAGCAAACCACCTTTACTCGCTCAGCCAAGGGTCTTCAGATCGCACCTAGCCAGCCAGTTCAGGAACTGAGATGCAGTAGCAGATGACATGGGCACACCATCCTCCGGCATGAGCTCCCCATGCTTGCCTGTCTCTTGATCAAGAAGCTCCCAGAGATTCCCACAGTAGAACAAGGTAGCGAGGACAATTTGGGATATTCCTCCTCAATTAGCAAATGGAAGGTGTGATCCCAGACAGAGGGATAATGTCATTACTGGTTCTTACAGACTACTGTCTGCAGCTCTGTTTTACTTCTGTCGCTGTCTTTGAATTGGGAGTTGGTGCACACCTGGCCTTGAAATGTGCTTACTGGAGCTACTTAGCAGAAGAAACCACTGAGAGAAAAGTGTTCTTACACTTTAAGTAAGCTTACAGTTTAGAGGTGGGGTCTTTATTCTGCCTCCAATTCACCAACCATATTATAGGGCCAGTTATTCAGCCCCCTTGAGCCAGAATTCCCTCATCTATAAAATAAAGATTATGTCCCCATAAATGACAGTTGGGAATAGGAGCTGAGATCACACATGTAATGTGCCTAATAAAGGCCTTAGGAGAGCTGCCAATCAACAAAGAATACCCACTCTCCCAAAGAGTGTAGCAATCCACTTGGGACACAGAAATTTACATAATTAACCATAACAAAATGTTATAAATATAATTAAGCAAACCCTATGGGACTTAATACAAGGACATAATTAATTCTGCTGGAAGGGGAGGAGGGGAGGAGGGGGAGGTATTACAAAGAATTCTCTGAGTTTTCTGTTAGCTGTTGACTTTCTTCTCTTCACCTCTATAGTCATCAGACAACATTCGCACTCTGGTAAACCACTACTAACAGTACCCTTCTTTTGGTGCCACACCTCTCTCTAGTAAATTATTTCTTTTTTTCCTGCTATTTGAAGCACAACATAGAAACATTTGGGTGTACATGTGCAGTGGGGTTGTTTTAAAATTACTATGATCTGACCAATATCCTTTCTACTTCAATATCTTTTATCCTGTTGGCCTCTCTGCAGATATCTTACAGAGCTTCTCTTCTTGGGCAAACACCTAGTTTAGGCTCTCTTTTTTCTCTCCAAATTCTTTCTTTTAAAACCTCAGCTAGCTCTTTAAATATATATGTGTTCCACAATGACTCTCAGATCTATATTTTCAACTTTTATCTCCTTCCTGAGCACATAACATATTGTATATTCAACTGCTGATTTGACGTGACCATATGTGTGTCTAACAGGCTTCCCAAACACAAGTCTAATGTATAATGATTTCTCCAAACTTCCCTTAACAAAACAAGTACAACAAAATATAACCTCTTCGTGGTTATACAGCATTTGCCTGGTGTATGCAAGAATCTCACTTGCATCCTCATTACTGAGGAGGAGAGAGAAAGAAGTGAGGAGGAAAGAAGAAGAGAGGAAGGAAGGAAGGAAGGAAGGAAGGAAGGAAGGAAGGAAGGAAGGAAGGAAGGAAGGAAAGAAGGAAGTATTGATAACCTAATGAAGAGCCTGCTCCAAGGCCACCACCAGAGTAATGCAAGAAAATCTGCGAATGCGGCGAGGGTTTAGGAAAAATATATCTGAGAGCTAGACTTTTTCTATCTGAGGGGTAAATAAGGAAACACACATGTTTTGTGATAGCTCTCTCTTTTACTTCAACTTAATAAATCCTCTCTCTGAAAATATCTCTGTCTCCACACAGTTACATCTCTTTACATACAGCTACATTTTCCACACACAACTTACAGAGCCCCCTCTCCTCTCTGAAATCTCTTACTCTCTCTCACCTGCCTTCATTCATGTTCTCTCCTGAGCTCCTTCTGCGCACACACACACACACACACACACACACACACACACACACACACTCACCTTCGAACACACACACTCACTCACTCACTGCCTGGCTCTTTCCGCAGTTCCTTCACATAGCTCTTCCTTCGTGGAAGCAGTGCTTTCACCCAGCTCTCCACAGCCATCCCTCTCCACACCCCATCACTGCTGTCCCACAGTCAAACTTCGGACAATTAATTATACGTTACGTTTTCAGGGCCCTACCCATTCTCATTACACAAGATAAGTCATGTAGTTTCTCTTGGGCTAGTAATGTCACACTGACCTGTAGCACGAATCTTAAAAGTTCTTATTAATAAAATCAAACTTGGAGCCAGGTATTAGGGTGAATGCTGAAAGATCAGAGAAACAAAACAGGCCACAGCTTCCTCACCTCGCAATTCCTCAGCTGATCCTGTTTCCTCAGACTGGAAGCCTCTGAGTCCTTATCTAAATGGATCTCAGCTGAACTGCTTCTCGAAAGCCTGAAAGCTTAACCAGCTCTAGTTCCTCATCCTCACACCTTAAATACCTTTCTGCTTTCTGCCATTACTTCCTGGGATTAAAGGCGTGAATCACCATGCTTGGCTGTTTCCAGTGTGGCCTTGAACTCACAGAGATCCAAGCGGATCTCTACCTCTGGAATGCTAGGATTAAAGGCATGTGCTACCACTGCCTAACCTCTATGTTTAATATTGTGGCTATTCTGTTCTCTGACCCCAGATAAGTTTATTAAAGTGCACAATATTTTGGGGAACACAATATCACCACAATGACCCATCCACATAGCTCTAAGTTGGTGAGGGATCCCAGACAGTAAATAATTGACTGGACCTTGAGCCATCGGGGTACGTGCAGAAAGAAAACTACTGCAAGGAACTGTCTCAATATGAACAACCTGACCTTGATTTAGCAATAAACAACACCTGGGAATTAGTCTTTGTGCATTTTCTGCAGGGGCAGTTTAGTCTGTTTTTGAATTTGTTCTGACTGACTTTGTGACTGAGAATCCTATGTCAGTTTGAGTAATGTAAAATAGCCTAGTATTGTTTCTATACATCAAAATTATACAGCTTAGACAGAAATCATCTTCCAGAACACCCGTAGCTATAAGTGTGCCCAAAGATGGAATATATTCTTGAGATAAACACACAAGCAGCAGGAAAATACCCATAGCAGTTCTTAGGGAAGAAATGTGGCGGCACACGGGAGAAATTGCAGACAGAAAACCACCGGTTTCCACAGCCAGTGACCCCATGGCCTTAGCAGGTGGGGCTCCCCATCAGGTGGGTCTGGTGGGTCGACCTGTTAAACACTAGTTGTCACTGCTGAACATTCCCATGGCCCCTGAAAGGAAGGGAGGGAGGGAGGGAGGGAGGGAGGGAGGGAGGGAGGGAGGGAAGAAGGAAGGAAGGAGGAAAAGGTCTATTCTTTATTTCTCAGTTGGTAAATGATGACATCAAGAGTTGCCGTTCACACACCAGCTGTTTCTGATCCGTCACTAAGTCCTATTGATTCTGCTGCCCTCCCCAACCTCCAGCTCCCCTAGATCTGCCGTGGTTGTCTCTCACTTAGACTCCTTGCAGAAGCATAGTGCATTAGTTACTTTTCTGTCACTGTGATGAACTACAAACAAACAAAAAAACACCATGACCAGGCAACTTACAGAAGAGTTTATTTTGGCTTGTGGTTCCAGAGGGATAGAAGTCCATCATGGAGGAACAAGCATCAGGGGTGGTGGCGGAAAGGGGAAACTGAGAACTTACTTACTGAGTTGCAAGCACAAAGCAGCAAGAGCAAAGTCAAGTGATGCAAACGCTTCAATCTCAAAACTCTCTGGCCAGGGCCATGCTTTCTCCAGCAAGGATGCACCACCTAAACCTCCCCAAACAGAACTGGGGACCAAGTATTCAAATGCCTGAGACTATGGGCATTTCTCATTCAAACCATTATACACAGTAACCATCTTATAGTGTTCAACTGTGCTTCACCATTCTCTAATCTTCGTAAAGCTTCTGAAGTGGTTTTCATACTTGACGGAGGAGATGGGTCAGTGGTTAAAATCATTTTGATTGTGTCTAAGAACCACTCCATAAGACGGAACCTGTTTGGCTATTTACCACTGCTAAAATAGCCAAAAACCTGAGAGTAGGTAGGTCATGGGCCTGAGGGTAAAACCTACAACTGTTAGTCTGCTAAATGAACATATTTATGCACAAACTTACACACGCACACACACACATGCATACATATGGACAGACAGACAGACATGTATGTAACAATAATAATCATAGAAAAAGAGGCTATCAACCTGACAGTGGGGGAGTAAGAAAGGGTAGATGGGACAGGCTGGAGTGAGGAAAGGGAGGGAGGAAGTGATGGGATTCTATTTCAATTGAAATTAGTAAAAATAATATTTTTAAATAAAATATTTTGAAAATGTGATTTTTATAAAATACAAATCATGTGACATTTGGTTGTTTTCAAAGCTTACACTGTCTTCTCATTTCAATTGCAAAATGAATGCCGTACCAACAACTAGACATCTGTATGTCATCATACATATCAGCTTGAATTTGTTTCTTCACTCAATTGCAACTTTGCCCCCAACCCTTACAGACCTGGTCTCTCCCAAGCTTCGTATGTTTCAGAGGCTTGTTCCAATGCCCTCTCCTCAGCAATTGAGTCCATGCCCCTGTCCCAGGATCACTTTCTGTCCTGTCACTAAATTCTACATGTTCACAATGTGTGGTCCCTTTCCAATGCATGCTACTTTCGTGCCTGTTCTTATCTCCCTCTTCTAGCAACTGGCTCACAAGAGAAGGCATCTCTGGCTGCATTGTTTACTGCTGTGTCCCTGGCACTCAGATCAGTGCATGGCATTTGATAAACACCCAACAGACTGTTTGTTCAATGAATGAATAAATATGAAAATGGAGTCCTGGAAGCATTAGGTAAGCGGCATTGTTGCATATATTAAATTAAAAAGAAGGCATGGTATTCTTTATGGGTTTGTTTACCTATGTTTTCTTTTTATTTCAGTAGCAAATGTATTTGAGAATATGCCATTGGGAGAAATCGGTGGTGAAGCTGGTGTGTGAATCACAATCTGGGGGCTCTTTCTCAAGTAACGGTAAGTAAAGAAGGCATAATTTGGGCTGCCAGTACACTTCCCTGGAAGGTCCTGTGCACAGAATGGCAAGTGAAAGCATTCATTTACATTGAGCAAGAATAAGAACAGACCTTTTTCTCTTAGATGGATGAAAAGGTCAAAGCCAAGGAGAACACTTGTGTTGCTCCAAGTGTTAAAGATTAGTGCACCCATTTTACAAGGATGTAGTTCTATCAATGTAAGGTAATGAATGAAGCTGAGATACAGCTTACAGCAGGCGTTCAAAGTGAGGCAGAAATAAAGAATGTCCTACATAGTGTACATCCCAGGGGAACCTCAAATGCCATGGCAGGAAGCATTTGTGCAAAGGAAGCTGGGGTCATCGTAAGTCCAGCAGCCAGACCCTCTGTTGCTGCAGATTCATGCTTTGGTGAAGGCTCCAGCATGCTAGCTGACCTCCATAACTCTCCAGTTATGAGGACTTTTAACAATCTAGTCTTGGCGCTCTTTCATCTTCCTCCTGTGAAAGAGCCTGGATGTATTTTTGCTCTTGTGAATGGCAGGAAAACCTATCCCTCACGAAAAGGCATCTCAGTCATACAACCATCCTCCACTGGGCCCAGAAGGCGTGATAAGTGCACTGCCTGTGCCATCAAATCATTACCTAAATCTTCCTCTAACTCACCAGTGCCAAGACCAACCTCATCTCTAGACTATGAGTCTTTAATTCAACTTCAGATGGCCACCGGCACTGTTGAAAGGACATTGCATCAACGCGAGGTATGTGATGTTACGTCATTATGGGCTGTTTTATACAGCAATCATGACTTGTACACACTCTTCCTGTCTTCACCTGCTTTCCAGATAATGATGAGTTTCGTATTCAAGATGCAAGCAACAGAGAAGGGACAGCTTGTGTTCTGTGGCCCCTTCCATTGTGCTATCATTGTAAATCAGGTAATACTATACACATGAGAGAGAGAGAGAGAGAGAGAGAGAGAGAGAGAGAGAGAGAGAGACAGAGACAGAGACAGAGAGACAGAGAGACAGAGAGACAGAGAGAGACAGAGAGAGAGAGAGAGAGAGAGAGAGAGAGAGAGAGAGAGAGAGAGAGAGAGACCCTAGAATAAGTACCATCAAACCAATCCAGGCAAGGCCCCAGAGCCACTTTTGAGATAACTGTGCTGTCACTATAAAATGGACAAGGTGGAAGTTGCTTTATTAAAATTTGACAATTCTCAAACAAAGTGAATACAATGTGAGGTGACACTTCCTGTCAAGAAAAATCTTGCTTCCGAGAGGGGACTTTTTAACATTATGCACATTAGAATCCTCTGAGAAGCTATTTTAAAAATACACCAAGAGGTTATGATTTAATTGGTTTGAGGTGGGATCTGATGATAGACTTTTTTTTAACTCCCTAGAATGTTCTAATGAGCAGTTACAGTGGAAAATGACTACTCTTGATGGATGAGCAGGAACCTGTAGCTTCCACGGAGCCAAGCTAAGAAAGCAGACTCGAGCTTTGAAGCAATGACTTCTATAGCTAATAATACACAAACAGGGCAATGCATAATAAAAATAAATGAGAAATAAAGGAACCCAACATGCTTAGCTGGAAATCAGTGAGGTAAGGAAGAGGCACTGAACAGTTGAAAGGCCTTAAACACAATTTGCTATGCCCGTGATTGCTGGCAAGTTAAGAGGCATGTAAACACTGTGATGTTGGTTTTGGTTCTTCTGATGATGGTTGTGATACCTTTACTTTGTGTGTTTTACTTTTTCCAAATCTATCCCATAGGAAAGCAACTCCCTTTGTCGTTCTTCTGCTTAAAGGCCCACTTTGAGGTTGTCTAGGTAAGGGAGGAAATCCTTTCAAATGAATTTCAAGGATATGTCAAAGCTGTTTAGAAGCTAGAAAAATATTATCATAAAACTGGTAAAGTCAGTAATGTTTGGAAATTTCTCAGTGGGACAATGAACAGTTCTATCACTCAGTTTGCAAACCATTGGCTTTCCTGTGCCGTCACCTGGGAACCCCAAAGCAACAGTTCTGCTTGACTTTGCCATTGCTACAACTGCTTCTCAGCTCCTTGCAAATGGAGTTTCACTTGCCCCTCTTGTCCACCCAGTTCTTATTGTCTCCTTCCTGACATACAAACTTTCAGAATGTCCACTTACAAAGCCCAAAACCATCACTCAACCTTTGCAGTCATGGAGTTCTCCTTGGCAGTAAAGGGAAATTGCTAAAGTGACTCTACTCAGTCCCTTGTCTTTCTTGGATCTATGGAAATAAAGACTAACCAAATATGGACAATAGAGGCTATTTATTCTGAATCTGCATTATCAGTGGAATGGGCCACCATGATCTGTGTTTTAGCAGAGGTTCCAAGGTGGGAAGAAGAGTGGAAAAACTTTACACTGAAAGAAGGCTTTGGTTGCATCTTGACTGGAGATTGATGACCTAGGAAGGCTGTGGCCAAGCTGAGTGAAAGCCAGGAATTGATTGGAAGTGGCTGATGAGAGGTACGCAGCTGGTTTTCTCTATTTGGTCCTAAATTGAATGTGAGAACAGAAATTGGGATTTATATGTTTTTCCTTCATTTTTTATTTTTATCTTGCTTTGTTTTGTTGTGTTTTGTTCTTGAGACAATGACTCAGGTATCCCAAGTTGACCTTAATTCACTATATCTCCACCTCCACAGTTCTGGGTTTACAAGCATGTTCCACAAGGCCCCTAAAATGTGGTGCTGAAAATTGAACCCAGGACATCTTGTACATTAGGTAGGCACTCTACAAAATGAGAGCCATATCTCCACCTCCAAGGATGGAAATTAAGAATGTCATCAGTTATCAATTAAATCCTGGCCATTTGTGGCCACTTTTTACCAGGACTACTGTTTGACTTCTGAGGCTGATTTCCCAGCTTGACCACTATAGATGGGGTAGATTTCTAGAAGAGTGCTGTAGGTTAGTGTCAAAGTTCAATACTGCTATGTGATTTGGACTAGAGTGTTATTTAATCCTCTGTTTTCTAATTTTTTCTACATACCAACCACACTGATAGCTCCCAAACACACTTTTAAAAACATACTTTAAAACACCTTTTAAACATTAACCTTTAAAAATACTTCATAGATATACACATTGAACACTGAGAATATTGCCCATATCTACTTTGCTATTCTCACCTCCTTCTCTCAGTGCTCTTTGTTCCTTTAGACAGTTTCATTTCGACTTTCATGTTTTTGTTTTGTTTGTTTTAGTTTTTGCTTGTTTGTTTTGTTTTGTTTTTTGGAGACAAGGTTTCTCTGTGTAGTCCTGGCTGTCCTGGAACTCACTCTGTAGTCCAGGCTGGCCTCAAACTCAGAGATTCTCCTGCCTCTGCCTCCCAAGTGCTGGGATTAAAGGAGTGCACCACCACTGCCCTGCTCATGTTTCATATATATACATATATACCATATGTATGTACATGTACATATTTATATGATTCATAATACATCTGCATATAAAAAGCAAAAGAAAACATACAATATTCATCTTTTAAAGATTGACTTAATTTGCTTAATGACATTTATGCCATTTTCTTGCAAGAAACATAAGTTTATTCTTTATGGCTGAAAAAAAAAAGATCTGTTGAGCTCAAGACCGAGCACTGTTAGAGACAAGCTTTGTAATTTTTACAATCATACTTCTCAAATGAGATGACCAGGCCTCAAAGAGGCCCAGAGAAACACAGCAAATACAATGCACAGCTTTAGTCCCTAGGCTAAAAGTCCGTAATGAAGGTCATATGAAGTCCAGAGTTGCAGAGACAATTCAACACACAGGTCTGACAGCATTTTGTACTTACAGGAGCTATTTACATGCTGCCTGGAAAATCCTGTCTGTCCCCTGCTCCTTCCAAATAGTGACATGGGGGGAATTATTATAACACAGGGGCATACAATAAATTTCTTCTATACAAACTCAGATCATATCCTGCCTCAGGGAACAATGGCCTAGTACAGGTTTATCGACACTGCATCCTTAACTGTCACTCAGGATTCCACCGTGCCACATTCTCCACCTTGGCATTAAATCTGTGGTTAATTTGAAATCACATTCTTGCCTTTGTTATCTCTGGTTCTCCTCCAGGGATCTTATCAGTATGTGTTTATGTGTAATAAGGATTGGGAATTTTATTTTCTTAGTCGTTGATGGTAGCATTTGTCATAGAGAGGGGTGATAAACTAAAGCTCCAAAAAAAATCGAACTCCTGGTTGTAACAGAAGCTGAGACTTCTGCAGGCCTAACTAAATATCCACTCTGCCAAAGGCAGCAGGGGAATTATTTTTTATTATGTTGCAAAGTGGGGGAAATGCTAGCAGAAGGCAGAAAGCAAGAGAATTCCTTTTAATGCCTTGTAGTTTTCCAAAACACTTTTCAGCCCAAAGTAACAAAATCCTTGTTGTTATTGGGGCTTTTGTGGAAACCAATGAACAGGTTATATTTTTGTTCTATTCTATAAGGCCAAGAAAGAGACAAAATGGCAGCTCTCTGTCATTTTGTTGTTTGTTCTGATGTTTTGATTGTTGGGGTCTTATTGGCTCTCTTGAGGGACTCTCTCTTCTGAAGTCAGCTCCCACAAATAACTAGCCCACTAATGTGGTTTTCAGAAGCAAACCAACCAATCTAGACTCCACATGCCAAACCCGTGATCATCAGGCTCTTGCACTGTGGCTATTGTACCTCATCTGTACTAATGTATCCTACATGTACCTAATCATCCTAGGACCAAGAAAGTACTGCACAGTCAATGATAGCACCACAGCCTGCTGAGTCTACTTACCTGCCTTGCCTGTTCCTCCATATAGAAACCTGACCAGTACCTTTGGTACAGTTTTTCCCGCTTGACTATGCGTCTGCCTAGTTTTGTTCTTTGGAGACAGTGCATTCCTGTATGCGTGCAGGGAGATGGCCACCTTCTTAGGCTCTGTGACTAGCATAGCATCTTTCCTGTGACAATCACTCTCTGAACCGCTGGCCTCTCTGTACCTCAGTTTTTTATATGAAGAGAATCTAAAAGTGCTCGTGGAACTTGTCCAAAGAAAGACAAATGGAAATATATGTTGACCATTACTGACACTGCTGAATTCTCAGAGCAGAAACTGGGGCTGGCCAAATTGACTCTAACCTCTGATGGGGAAGGAAGGCTCACAGCAGGTTCAGAAGAATGTATCTCTGCTCTGCCCTTTGCATCACTTGCTTCCCTTCTTCTTTTCCCTGGAGTCAAGGACAAGCCCAACCAAACAATCCCTAATGTTTTCTATCGTAGCACCAGAGACTCTCATGCACACGTGAGACTGATGGGCAGTTGGCTCCTGACTTAGGAGGGTTCTGCTTACGACTGGCTGACTTCAGCGTATACAAGAATGACACACATGCAGCAGGAACTATGCTTTCATCCATCTTTTCCCAGGCTAGTGTTAGGTCACGTGGTCTCTCAAGAGTCTGGGCAAGGGAAAAGAGCCACAGCTGGACCTCACAGAGGGAGAAAACGGACGTCACAAAGCATTGTGTTGCTAAGTGTGGAGCTCAAGAGGCTAGTCTAGGTGCACTAAATGCATTTGCTACTTCAGACTTTCAGCATACGTGGGATGGATGGGTCCCTTATAAGTTAAAGCACATTGGTAGAAGGAAGACATCTGAAAGGTCCATGATCACGTCTCTGAAATACAGCACAAGTCTTTAATCCTGTGTCTTTATTCCACTCTGATTCGAACTGAACGGTGGAAAAGAATGCAACATTTTGCTCATAGGACAATTTGCCTCTTAATAGTAAGGGCATAATTAATAAAATAAGCTTTATATTCAAGAAGAAGTATAAAAAAGGTGGTATGAAAACATTCATTATTTCATAAAATTCCTTAACGTCTAGGCAAATGTTTTAGCTGTTATAAATTCTCTTTATACACACCTCAAAGCTTTTCAAAAAATAGAAAACCCTAGCTCATTTAGGCTTTTATAAATTCCTTTTATTCATATCTCAGAGCTCCAAACTATGAAAGAAAAAAACTAAAAATTATGAGTATGCTAAGTCTAGAGTTCTAAGTCACTGAAAAATGTGAGTAACTTTAACAGTAGTTGTGTATGATAGGAATTATCACCAATTCCCATTTTTAAATGAGTTGAAATTTAGAATAACCGCAATTATGCTACATTTGTTGTTATTTTGATACATTACAAAATAAAAACAGACAACCAAGTACAAACTTGGTGATGTAACTGAAAAACATGTAGACTATATTTGGGGATGGAACACTTTAATTACAAATTGTCTGCAAACACACATATACACAAGGCCGGTGCTTTTCTAATTTTAAAGATATTGGCACATGCCTTTGACAAAGGAATTAAGCACATATGAAAACTGCTTCACAGAGAACTAAAAGTATTAATATATACCTGTATGCATTGTCCTTTCTGGTTATCAGTCATTAACGGTAAGCCATTCAAAGAGGTGAAAATATGCGAGTTTACTTTTATTTAGGAAGGCAAACTTTTCTGGGATGAGATTTTCATATAATGTATATTATCCAAGTTTTTCCAGGAGTAAAGATTCTTAAGAAAAAGACTGTGTGTATGGTTCATGCCTGTCACACATTTAAGACCAGGAGTCAGGAAGCGACAGGAGAGGAATCACTGAGTTTTAAGACAGCCTCAGCTACACAGTGATTTCCAGTCCAATTTGAGCTACAGAGTGAGACCCTGCCTCAGAAAACAAGAGTAAACAAATAAATATTGATGTTTTTGTGGGTACTAGGCCTAGTTTTCAGCATATGCTCCACGCATGTCAGTTACAATTCTCAATAAGGGGTCAAGAAAGAAGTCTTCGGTTTTCTCCTATGTTTTTTTTTTTTTTGGCATTGGTGGCATTTCGAAGAAGGAAGTACAGGATTAAGGATAAAATTTCAATGGCTATCATTAGATGTCAGGATCTTCCAGAGGTAGGAACTACACAATGTCACTGTCTCTAATTATGACCTATCAGGAGATATTCTTGTGCACCCAAACTATGTAGAAACTGGGTTGGTTTCTGTGCTTTCAAAGTCATAGAAAATCATATAGCAAAACCTTGTACTTTTACAATTTCTGCTTTTTTTTTTTTTTTTTTTTTTTTTTTTTTTTTGGTTTTTCGAGACAGGGTTTCTCTGTGTAGCTTTGCGCCTTTCCTGGAACTCGCTTTGGAGACCAGGCTGGCCTCGAACTCACAGAGATCCGCCTGGCTCTGCCTCCCGAGTGCTGGGATTAAAGGCGTGCGCCACCACCGCCCGGCCTACAATTTCTGCTTTTTATATGATATCATAGTAAATAAATCTGAAGTTCCTCAAATAAATCAAAAATTCCTTTGAACGATTTGGAGACTAATGTGTAGCTAGCGGAAAGAATTATGACCTTGCAATTGTAAAACAAATAATTGAAAGGAAAACATTGAGTCCAAAAGGCATAACTCTCTCTTCAAGAAGATTAGTGATGGCTGACTCCTTAAGACTGAGAAGCACCAGGTGGTGGTGGTACACACCTTTAATCCCAGCACTCGGGAGGCAGAGCCAGGTGGATCTCTGTGAGTCGAGGCCATCCTGGTCTACAGAGTGAGATCCAGAACAGGCACCAAAACTACACAGAGAAAAAGAAAGAAAAAAAGACTGGGAAGCACAGTAGAGGCACCAAGACATCCTGTTCCTCAGCTAGCCCAGTTCCATCGGGATAAAGGAAGTAAAGTGCATCCCTCCTTCCTGAATTCCCAAGGCCAATACAAGTTGAAAGGTCCATCATCCTTTCTTCCTTAAAAGGACCTCGGGGCTTGCAGCATGCTTCTGCCAGAAGATAAATATGCTTCAGGCTTAAGTGAGCCTGTATCCTGAACTGTGGCTGCACAGTCATCTTCATTTCTACCTGGAATGCCTTTTAAGATGCCTACTTAAAGAAAAGTGGAAGAAACTTGCAGAGGAAAACAGTAGAGGAAGAAGCAGAAATAATAAAGCCCGCTGCTGAAGCAAAAACGTTTTACTGAAAGCTCAAAACAGCCTGAGAATGAAACCCTTTTTACAAAGCTCATCAGAGAGTCTTCATGTGACTTCAGTCTCTGGGTAACTTAAAGCAAGTGTCTTCTCTCCATCCCTGTGGACAATTAACTTCTGCTCTGGATTCTCTAGCCTCTTGGTATTTCACTGTAATTTTTGCTGTTTTCATGGTTTGCTCGCCTTGTTGGTCTTCGTATCTTACGTTGTTTGTTGTATCTGTATTGCTCGGCAATTTTCATTGCTATATTAAATTTCTGAGATTAAAAGAATAAGACATATAGCCTCAAAAAGATACAAGCAGAATGGAGGCGAAGGACACTCCTGTTTTTTAATCATTAAAAGTGAATGGCACTCACAGTAATCAATGTAGTCAAAATAAATTACCAGAAGGTCAAAGAATGATGAGTGAATCCTGAGAGAGGTCTACAGAAACAAAAATAGCATGAGGAAAATAATGCAGCCGGACTAGAATCAGCTGACAAGCCACAGAATGGTTCACATTCCAGATGAGAAAACTCCATAGCTCTGAAATGCTAAATGGCTTGCCCAAGGCTAAACATTGGTCACGCAGGACAAGAACTAAAATCAGTTTGCTGGTTCCATACCCCTGGCCCTTACTATTGAAGCCATATTTTTAATAGCTGAAATTTGGAACAAAATATTTCAAATTTGCAAAGGGCTTTTCTTCAGTATATGGGAGAATTTTGGATTACTAAGAGCATATTTCAGGAATCCCTTGGCTACTAAGATGTTTATTATATAGACAACACAGTTTATAGATTTCTGCATCACTTGATGTTTGTCATAGTCTTCCCTCATTCATGGTTGTGTCTCTCCTAGACTTCCAAGAAGAGTAGAAAGAGAAAGACAGAAACAAACACCAGTACACATTGGCAAATGATAACCATTATAATGGAAATCTTAAAGAAACACTGAATGTAGGAAGCTAAAATGGTGTATTGACCTTCCGGACTTCACCAACTTATAAAGATAATTAACAACTGTATCTGACTGTCGTGGTTTTGAGTTGAGGTCTCATGTTACCCAGGTTGGCTTCAAACTCACTAATCATCAAAGATGACCGTGGACTACTCATTCTCCTGCCCCCATCTCCTAGGATTGGCATTACCAATGTGCACCACTATTTCTGGTTTATGTGGTGTTGGGCATAGAAGCCAGAGCATCATGTGTGCTTGTCAAGCACTCTACCTACTAAGCTACATACCCAGCCCAACTATCCTGACTCATGTCAAACAGTAATGAAGTTTCACCAGTTCTAGTGGCTAAGTTCAGCCACTGAAAGGAAAAAATGGACAAATGTTAAGTTGGAATTACATCTTGAAGAGGCAAATCCAGCAGGTAGAACCCAGAAAATGAACTCAACAAGCTAAATGGACTGATGATGAGTCACAAGTGAGTGTGAATTACTAACGTCCATCAGAATGACCACAGGGAGCTGGCTGTCCACAGATGGCTGAGCCCTTAATGGCGTGGAGATAATGTTGAGTCAGACTTCACCTGAAGTCATGACTTTCCTGAAGTTCACGAGCCCTATTCCTCCACAACTGGGCTCTCTACCTTTATTTGTTCCATATGTCAATGAACCATGCTACTTGCAGCTCACTGACATAAGAAGGAACATACTTCATTGCTTTCTTTGGAAAAAAAATCAGCTGTAAGAATTACCTGGCCAGGAAATTGTGTGGGAAAAGAGCAGGCTGGAAAGTTCAGGCACCAAGGATGCCTTAGGCAGAGAGGCTGGCAAGCATCCTACACTTCACTATAATAAATAAAGGTGTTCAGTTGCTGTTACTATTGTTATTTTTGTTGCTTTGTGAGAGTGAGGGCTTATTGCTTTTGAGCAGTAGAAACTGTCATCCCTGTGGCAATCTCAGAGACCAAACATAGCTTGATCCCTCATTGCTAATAGGAAAGGTATTGCATTGACCAGCAGAGTAGCAAGTATTTGAAGTTTAGATTGGTACTGTTTCCTTCAGAGCAGCAGTAAATGCTCTCAGCCTGCCTCCACCCCCAGTGGATTCCTATGACTATTTAATTTTTTTACAAAAATAATTATGTTTATAAATATACTTGAAACCTTTGGAGTTATTCACTCATTTCTTAGGATTCTAAGGATGAATGATTTTGCAAAGGCCTGTGGTTGCATATTATTATTTATTTTATGTTCACACAGATGCTTCCTTGTGACCACTTCTAAACATATCTGGGATATATTCAATTTTATTACTTTTACTATTATGTTATTCCAATCTACCAGTATTTCCCACCTAGACCACTAACTTTTCCCCTTGTATTCATTCTTAACTCTAGGTAGTTTAGAAAAAGTGTCATTTAATTGTCTCAGTGACTGTCTGTGGCTAGCTTGTATCAGGTCTACTCTGCGTCTCAACAAGAGACCCATGGCTCCCTGGACATGTTCTTCACATGACTGATGCAGAGACAACAGGTCAAGAAAAACCAAGCAAGCACATCTATAGCCCCTGCTAAGGTCATATCCACATGCCATTGGCCAAACTAGTCAGGTGACCAACCCTAATGTCCAGCCCACAATAAATCACATCGCCCCAATGATCTACTGGGGGAGGGTGCAAATGTGCAAATGCAAGGCTAACAGCTTACTGTCTCAAACCAGGGAGAGCTTTTCAGTGGACACGCTGCTTCATCCTACTACTGTTCTGTGATTTCATTATCATATAAATAACTGTGCTCTGTAGGGCCTTCTCTACAGGAAAAGACTCTGCTCGCCTTCCCAGCCTTATCCCTTACCATCTTCTTTTACCATTGCCAAACTCTAGCCATAGCAGACTTGTTTCAACAGACTCTGTCCTAAATTAGACAACTCTCTGATCATGATATTTCCACTGCCTAGAATAACTAGCCTTCCTTTTTCCTTTATTCAAACTTAGAGCTGAAGGATGTCTCTTCACCAGAAGAAAAAAAAGGGGGGGCCATGATCAACAGCATAGGGTAAAATCCTCCCTTAACACACTTATCAATATATTAACCTATGGTCTCAAGAGAAACAAGACCAAAGGCTATTTAAAGAGACATAGATATATGGCAGAGGATTTATTTGGGGTTATGTAATTATGAAAGTTGTTTTAGTTGGGTTCCTATTGTAATGAAACTCTGATCAAAACCAACTTCTGGAGGAAAGAGATTATTTCATCTTACAAGTTGTAGTCTGTCATCCTGGAAAGTCAGGGCAGGAACCAATGCAGAAGCCATGGAGGAATGTTGCTTACTGGCTTGTTTCTCATGGCTTGCTCAATCTGCCTCTTACAGTACCCAAGACCACAAACTCAGGTTTAGAACCTTCCACCATGAACTGAGACCTCCCACATCAATCATCAATCAAGAAAATGCACCACAACTTGCCCACAAGGCAATCTGGTGGGGGTATTTTCTCATTTCAGAGTCCATCTTCCAAAATGACTCTAGCTCAGGCTGACATAAAACTAGTCAGGACAAAGGCTGAGAATTCCCAAGACAGTAGTCTGTTTGCAAATTAAAGAATGAGGAAAGCCAACACCACAGCATAGTCCAGTTCCAAAAGCCTCAAAACTATGGAAGCCAACAGCATGACTCTCAGTCTTGGGCTAGAGGCTGGATAAGCCAATGACTGTTGATTCAAATTTAGAGAACTAATGTAAATGTTTTAGATCAGAGTGTATAAATAATGAACAGAGCTGAACAAACTTTATGGCTGTAGGGTTAGAGTTGAGCTGCAGGTAAAGGGAAGATTAGAACTGGGTCTAGACAGATTGATGTAGAGCAAGTCCAGGTGGGCAAACATGAGAATGGGCAGACAGCAATTCCAATAGGCTATGTCAACAGCAGAGACCTAGACACGCTGAAGGTTTGGGGATGGTTGGAAGTTCTTTGCCTATCATTCAGGTAAAGCTCACACTGGATGGTCAGAGGACTAGTTAGTGAGTCTTAGGTTCTTTATGGGGTCCAGATGAACATCATACACTTTTCTTGGTGTGATATTTTTGATGGGCTCTTGACCCTGACTTTTCCTACATGATTACTATATGTAGTTAGAGTTTTCCTGCCTGACCCACAGTCAGGACAAATCTCTCTCACCCACCAGTCCCACAGTCACTCAGACCCAACCAAGTAAACACAGAGACTTATATTGGTTACAAACTGTATGGCCATGGCAGGCTCCTTGCTAACTGTTCTTAACAGCTTAAATTAATCCATTTCTATTAATCTATACCTTGCCACGTGGCTTGTGGCTTACCGGTACTTTACATCTTCCTTGTCCTGATGGCGGCTGGCAGTGTCTCCCTGACTCAGCCTTCCACTTCCCAGCTTTATTCTCCTCCTTGTCCCGCCTACACTTCCTGCCTAGCCAATGGCCAATCAGTGTTTTATTTATTGATTAATCAGCAACACATTTGCCATACAGAACATCCCACAGCACTTCCCCTTTTCTTTTCTTAAAAAGGAAGGTTTTAACCTTTACACATCTCCAAAGTCAGCTTGGTATATTTGGGAATTTGGGCGTAGCTTCTCTTACTACTTCCTGCTGGAGGGGGGCGCTGTATCTTATGGGGACACAAAGAATATTTTAGGGTTATGGAGTAGCCCGTGAGGCTGTATCGTCTGAGCCAGTTGACTTGAAACGGTTCTGGATGTTGGATCATCTGGGCCATGGTGTCATCGGAGACCTTTCAGGTGGTCTTGGCTGGTCAAACCTGATGTGTCTTAATCTGGAACAAATCCATAGCCTCTGGCTTTCTGTGGAAACAAAAGCAGAGCCTCCTTTCCAAAGCAACATATCCTTACATCCAAATTTTAAAGTCAAGGTACCTTTAAAATATACATTTTGGCATAACTCAACAGCTTTTGTAATCAAATGTTTTTCTTCAGTTATGAATGTCAAAGAGAACAACTATATGCCACCATACCCCTTGCATCCCATTTCACTCCTGTAAGTTTCTAGAATGGCATCATTTGTACACTAAGGGATAACTTACATATCAATCTGTGACACAGGGGTAATGATGAACAGATAGAGGCATCTATGCATCCACTGCATCCACCGAAGCATAGATTCATCCCCCAATGTCAAAATAAAGTAAAAAATTACTTGTAAAATAGAATGTCCCAGGCACAGAAAGAAATATAAAACCACTGTTTTACACAATATGAAGTAACTTACAGCAGAGTACAGCTTGATGTCAACAAAACCAAAGGTCAAAATACCTAGCATTCTGATGTGTAAGAAAATAAGGGGGGGCAGGGAGGACTCCTCTATGGCTTGAATGCATCTCCATAGTTTATGTGT
Source organism: Peromyscus californicus insignis (assembly GCF_007827085.1). NCBI lineage: Eukaryota > Metazoa > Chordata > Mammalia > Rodentia > Cricetidae > Peromyscus > Peromyscus californicus. The sequence continues at coordinate 20,385,627 of NW_026294525.1, read as the reverse complement.
CAAAAACTTGGTAATCACTGTGTAATATTGGGAAGTTCTGTAGTAGAATATTATTTTAAGGTGTGTTAATTTGTTGCATGTTGCATTTGTTTAACTCTGTGAAGCTGTGTTACTGTGCCTGTCTAAAACACCTGATGGTCTAATAAAGAACTGAATGGCCAATAGCAGGGCAGGGCTGGCAGGTGGAGAGAATATATAGAAGGAGAAATCTGGAAGGAGAAAAAAAAAATAGCCAGAGAAGGAGGAGGACATCAGGGGCCAGCCACCCAACCACACATCAAGACACAGAGTAAGAGTAAGATTTATAGAAGTAAGAGAATGATAAAAGCCCTGAGGCCAAAGATAGATGGGCTAATTTAAGTTAAGGAAAGTTGGCTAGAAACTAAGCCAAGCTAAGGCTGGGCATTCATAATTAAGAATAAGCCTCTGTGTGTGATTTATTTGGAAGCTGAGTGGCAGGCCCACAAAAGAGAAAAACAACAACAACATTTTGGTGTACCAACTTGGGGCTCTCAAATTTCCATAGGGCCTGAGAAAGTTAAAACAAACAAAAACTGGACATGGCTCCTTTAAGGGTTTCTGCTGATCAGTAAACCCTTGAGCAGCCAATACATTGAGTAGGAACAAAAAACTAAGTAAAAATGCCTGCCACAGCACAAGCATCAGCATTCTAGAGCTCTTGGAAGGTGGAAGGTAGTTCTCAGCACAAACCGCTTGTGAACTTTCAGCTTGGCTTTCATGGCCTGAGAAGTGGGCGGAGCCAGTCGCCAAAGCTGCGGCACAGATCCTTTTTTTTTATATATGTAATTAAATACCTAAGTTTCTTGTAGGCCAATTATACCGCAATAAATTTGTTTTGAACCTCCCCCAAATAATTGCATTTCTTTTTTTTCATTCTTCTTTATTAAGAAATTTTCTACTCACTCCACAAAGCACCCATAGATCCCACCTCCTCCCTCCTCGCACCCCCCAGCCCTCTCTCCCAAGCCACCCCACATTCCCACATCCCCCAAATCAAGGTCTCCCATGGGGAGTCAGCAGAGCCTGGCACACTGAGTCTAGGCAGGTCCAAGCCCCTTCCCATTGCACCAAGGCTTCACAAGGCATCATACCACAGGCACTGGATTCCCAAAAGCCTGCCCATACATCAGGGATGGATCCCAATCTCCCCGTAGCAGAGATCCTTAGCAGTTTAAAGTTTGTTCAAGTGGTCAGGAAGGCTAAAGATATGCAATAAAGGAGGTCCAGACCAAAAAAAAAAATCTCTAAACAGGTTACAGTATGTTTAACAATGTACGTAGGCTTAAGAAAAGAAAAAGGGCATAGTCATAGAAAAAAAGGAATAGTTTATAAAGTAAAGTCTGTAAAGAGAGTAAAAGAAAAAAAGCCACATAAGATGGGAAATACACGGGGAGTTGAATTTGGATCCTGTATAGGATTGTGTTGATTTTGAATTTTTTTGAATGCTAAAGAGCAGAAGACAGCTGTTAGGACACTTGGGATTGTGAACTGGAGTGCTAAATGGAATCAATCTAGATATTTTAGAAATGTCTTAACTTTAAAAAAAGAAGTGAAAAAATATATTTATCAAATGGAAATCAAAAATGCTTTGGAGAAAAGGTTTTGCATTTGTTTCCACAAAAAACAAGAGGCTGTGGATTCCTTCAGGGTTAATATGGATCAGGTTTGATCAGGTGAGACCTCCTGAAACTTGACAGATGATATCTATCAGCAAAAATCACTGCTGGTCTTCTCAGGATTTGGCCACTATCTCAAATTTTCTCCCTGGGACCCTAAAGATACTTTGTTCACAGACAGCATGAAGCAGTTTAGAGAAAGCTATGCCCATATTCCCAAGAGTTGGGAAGATGTGGATGGTTTTTGGTATTTGGTGGGTTATGGATGTTTGTTATCATTTCGGGGAATATAGAATATTGATACAAATTTAAAGTTATTTTCATTACAGTGTATATATGTTTCTACTCTTATTTGGGGGATTTTTGTACGTTGATAAAAATTTAAGGCTGTTTTTGTTACAACATATTGTATGTATGTTTCTATTTTGTTTGAGGTATTGTGCCTATGAAGTTCATTTGGAAATGTAGGGTGAAGTTCTAGTTTTTAAAAGCTATTATTATAAACTATATAGGATAATCAGGAAACATCAGTTAGTGGTTAATCATTTATAACAATCAAAATTGTAGATATGTTAGGTATATCATATAGAGATATATTTAGATAGATAAATGGTTTTCAAACACTTCAAAGACCTAAAGAATATGGCATTTAGAATGTTTTGTTAACTTAGGGTTTTTCATGACAATGAGACACATCTGCTCCTGGCAGTACCAGTTTACTTCATAGATGATGGGCATCAAAGAAATTCTTTATGGAGTTTGTTTTCATTGTGGCAAGGTTAGCCACTGGGCAAAGAAACTGTTTTTTTTTTTTTTTTTTTTTTTACCTTTGACTGCTGCAAATGTGCTGTGCAGACTGGACATGCATGACACACATAAAAAAAGACTGTTGTATTTTGCCAAAACAAGGCAGGACAGCCTTTCAAACTCCCTGCTTTACAGAAGAGTCTGTCAGATACTCTGCAGAACACAGAGGAAAGTGACTGACAAACTTTGCCAATACAAGTCCTTCAAATTTCCTGCTTTGCTGAAAAGTTTGTCAGATATTCTGGGCCTATAGGCTGAAGATGGATGTCCCAACATTGCAGAGGAACTTTGAGTGACTGTCCAGGAAGCCAAATGTCTTTGTGGTTAGATAATATTATATCCTTCTGGGTCTTTGATGGAGTTGAAGACTACATAATTATAGTTGCAGTTTTCCTTAGTTATAATAGAAAGTAAATTAGGTATAAAACTTTGGAGTCACTAAGGTGGGATGGATGGTAAAGTGCTTTCTCTGAACTAGATAAATGCAAATGGACTGAATATTGTAAACTAATTCTTACTTGATAACTGTTTCTGTTGTGTATGGTTTTACACAGGTTTTAAAGTTAGAACCTTTTTTATTTAGACAAAAGGGGGGAAATGCAATAGAATATTATTTTAAGGTGTGTTACTTCTGCTTATGTTGCATTTGCTTGACTCTGTGAAGCTGTGCTGCTGTGCCTGTCTAAAACACCTGATGGTCTAATAAAGAGCTGAAGAACCAGTAGCAAGGCAGGAGAAAGGATAGGCGGGGCTGGCAGGCAGAGAGAATATATAGAAGGGGGATCTGGAAGAAGAGAAGTAGCCAGAGGAAGAAGAGGACACCAGGAGCCAGTCACCCACCTACACAGCAAGCCACGGAGTAAGAGTAAGATTTACATAAGTAAGAGAATGGGAAAAGCCCAGAGGCAAAAGCTAGACAGAATAAGTTAAGAAAAGCTGGCAAGAAACAAGTCAAGCTAAGGTCGAATGTTTATAATTAAGAATAAGCCTTTGTGTGTGATTTATTTGGGAGCTGGGTGGTGGGCCCCCCAAAAGAGCAAAAACAAACAGAAAGTGAGATCTAATGGGGGTCAGTTCCTAATAAAAGGGAAACAGTCCTTCTGATCCCCATTCACCCTGTCTAGCCATTTTACCTTCTGCTAGGGCATAACAAAAGCAAGGAAGTTCGCACCAGACAGCAGACACTGAGTTTGGGACTTCACTCTCTCCAGACCCATAAGCAAAAATGTTTGTGCTTATTAAATGACCCAGGCTCTAGTATTCTGTGACAAGGGTCCAAAACAGACTGAAACAGTATTTGTGTTCTAGGAGAAACAGAGAGAAATTCTCAGACTACCAGTCAGTTGGGAATATCCCCCTGATTCAGTCCACTGCTTCAAATACCAGTCTTTTTAAAAAGCATTTTATAGATGTACTTAGAAATTATGCTTTCCACATTACCTGGGTCTCTCTATGTCAGACAAATCAATGCTTAGTATATTATTTCAATGCTTCTACACAATATTCAGAACACACATATACAGGATAAATTAAGGCAGTAAAATAATATCATAAATGCAAACATGAATACAGGCATATGGGAATCAATATGAATTTCCATGCTTCCATAGATAAAGACATATGCTTATTCTTTAATGACCTTTTCCCTTCATTTTACTCTTTCAACACTTCTTTGCTGGTGAAAATAAAACCCTGTGTTTACATCTCAGCTCTACCATTTCCTAGCTGTGTGTGTTGAAGTTAATCTTCCTGTGCCTTTATTATGCTACAAGATAGCATCTCCTGCTTTTCAGAAAGGATGATTTAGATTAAATGTGCATGGACAAATACTCAAGCCATTGTCACCTTCTCCATCATTGCCTTCTTTTCTAGCTACCAGGCCCGAATATCTCTATTTCTCCTGTACAGCTCCCCTGGATTTTGCTAGCAGCTATTGTATAATCAAATCTAATAGCCTTTTATTAAAATTTAGAAGTCACACTAAGCCCAATTTTGATTAACCTGTTAATACTTTCTGGTTCAAAGTCTGAACTCCATTGCCCACCAGGCTCCCTCTAGCTTCACTCCCCAGTTGCTCTGTACTGAACTCCTCTCCCTAGTTCGTTCTAGACTCTCTGCCCTGGTCCTGCATCTCCAACTCCTGACACCTCTCCTGGGCTTTGTTGGTAACTCCAGGCTCTGGTCACTGCAATCCAGCATCTTAGCAATGACACTCTCATACTTGGAGCAGATCTCTAAGCAAAGGTCCTCAAGGATGAGCAGCTGTACTAGGTTGCAAAGTAATGCATGCCTCATGATGATAACTTCACTTTTATAAGTTTTTATACACAGAATCAAAATTTAGAGAGAATATAGAATATAGGTGTCATAGTTACTGTTAAGGCCCTATGAATCAGGATCTTTGAAGAAAATACCAAGCTGCCATTGCAAGTGGCCCACCCCAAGATCCCTGACACCAGAAGAAAGACTCATGTCCCAAGCCAGTAGTTTAGGCCCACAGCAAAATCTGCACACATGAACTTTCAAAAGAAAGTTGTCTTTTCTGTAAATTGTAACATTGCAATAAGGGCAAAACTCAGATTAATATTTCTCCAGTTTGGATGGTAAAGTCCTATTGATGAAGACAACTATGTATCTCACTGAATACAGAGGACTCAAGCTATTGCCTAACTAGAGCCTTTACCCCTACTGACTAGTGTTCATGGGTGCTAGAAGGTACTCTGTACACCACCAGAGTAGAAAGGTAAACACCAACCCAGCAACAAACCCTTCAATCTACAATGATTTCCTGCCTGCAAGATACACTGGTACAAAGGCGTGGGAGTAACCAACCAATATCTGACTTGAGTTATGGCCCAGTCCTTGAGATGGAACCCATTCTCAATGCTGCGTAGGTGACCAAGCACCTGAAGCTAGATATACTATGAACCTAGGAGAAAAACAAATACTACTTTTATGCTAAAGAGACATAGCAATAAAATGATTCCTAATGACGTTCTGCTATGCCCATAGATCAGTGTTGCACTTGGCCTTCATCGGAGAAGTTTCCTCCTGCGGGAGACGGGAACTAATACAGAGACCCACAATTGTACAATGTGCAGAGGAGTGGGAGCCCTCGGAACACTCAGTCATGAATGGGATGTCTTTGTCAAACATAAGTTTGATAAGGGGAGGGCCCTTCGGGGCTAAAGGAACTCTGTGGAAGAGTAGGCAGTTTGTAAAAGGCAGTGGGGATGGAAGCCATCAAGGAATGTGCCTTCTAGACACATGACTGACACACATATCAACTCACAGAGACTGAGGCAGCATGCACAGGGCTTACACAGGTCTGTGCCAGATGGAGTTCCAGCACTGAGAGGGGAAGTGGACACCACAAGCCCCATCCCTAACCCAAAAGTTATCTCCAATTGACAACCTCACACAAAGGAAAAATTAGTTTTCTCTGAGGGAGACTCACTGAGTATGTAAAATACATTTAAGGAAGCCACACGCCCAGCAGTAGATGGTCAACATAAAATAAACTCAACAGTATTTGGGGGAGATGTTTTGTCTCATATTGCTTTGCCTGAACATTTTTTTTTTTTTTTTTTTTTTTTGGTTTTTCGAGACAGGGTTTCTCAGTGTAGCTTTGCGCCTCTCCTGGAACTCACTTGGTAGTCCAGGCGAACATTTTTTTTAAAACCTTACTTGACTCTTGATTATCTAGTATGGTTTCAGATTTTGTATTTCTATGAGTTTCTTTTTCTTTTCTTTCTTTGTGTGTGTGTGTGTGTGTGTGTGTGTGTGTGTGTGTGTGTGTGTGTGTGTATGTGTGTGTGTGTGTGGTTGTATATGTTTCTCATTTTACTTTGTTTTCTTTTTCTCTATTTACTGTTTTATTCTAGTTTGTGTATTTATTGGCCTGTTTGTTTTCTAGAGAGAGAGAGAGAGAGAGAGAGAGAGAGAGAAAGTATTCAGTTGGATCAGTGAGGAAGTGGGAACCATCTGGGGGGATATGGGAGAGAGGAAGCTTGTTCAGAATATACTGTATGAAAAAATTGTTTTCAATGAAAAAAAAAAGATTTTTCCAGTTTGGGCCCAAACTAGAAATCAATTCATATTATTTCATGTGTACGCTCTTTTTTTTTAATGTAGTTAAACATTGTGACCCTGGGCTAAGCTTTATGGCTGGAAGTTCTGCTGATATTACCAAAATATTTATTTGCTTCAAAAATGTTTCTTCTGTGTTGTTTAGTTTTATATGACAATAATGTGTTGTTTTAGGAAATAATTAAAAGTGCGTTGCTGAGGTGGCTCAGCCGATAAAGAAGCTTGGGCCAAGCCTCATGACCTGAGTTTAAACTCTGAGACCCACATAGTAGGACAGAACCAACTCCTGGAAGTTGTCCTCTATCTACATATACATGGTAGCATATGCCTGCACACACACACACACACACACACACACACACACACACACACACACACACACACTCTGTAATGCTTTTTTAAAAAGGCGAAATAGAAATCATCAAGGCAAAAGTACACAGCAAGAAACCATGCCCCAAGCCATACTGCAAGTTCATGAACTGTGAGTAACAGGCACAGGGCCCTTCCCATTTCTTGGGATTCACGCCTGTTGGAGTGAAACACGACAAGGGGCAGTTTTACTTCACGTGCCCTCTTTGTTTTTTGGGTTTTTTTGTTTTGTTTTGTTTTGTTTTTTTTTTTTTTTTTTTGGTTTTCCAAGACAGGGTTTCTCTGTGTAGTTTTGCGCCTTTCCTGGAACTCGCTTTGGAGACCAGGCTGGCCTCGAACTCACAGAGATTCGCCTGCCTCTGCCTCCCAAGTGCTGGGACTAAAGGCGTGTGCCACCACCGCCTGGCCGCCCTCTTTGCTTTTATCTCAAAGTTTACAAGCCTATTTATCTAGTCAAAGCACTGTCAAGTGGTATGACATTACACTGAAGAATTAGAGCCTGAAATTGTTTTCATATTTTGAACTTGTCATTGCTGTTTCCTTTGCAGTGATGTCATTCAATGCTGCAAGTCTGTGGACATCCAGTTGCTTCAGACTTATACTTGGAATGCGGTTTTCATGAGGCGGAACTCAGCTAACAGCTCAAGACGAGGGAATGTTTTACTTTCCAAATGTGTGCATCGATGATAAATTATCACACTTCTTCATCCTTTGCCAAAAAGTAACGGTTCTAACATTTCAAACACTGATATTGCAAAATATTCTCAAGGAACAGATGACAGAAACACATCCATTATGGTAACAGAGCTAAGCACAGGAAAATTGCTGAGGGAAATTGCATCTGGGTGAGTGGTCCCAGATGGTCCTCTTGATGAGCAACCTGCTCTTCCCCATGCAAACTTATGGTGACTGGATCCTCAGGCTGGAAAGAGAGTGGGTGAAGCTCTGCCACGCCCTGCGTTCGTGCTTCGGCTGCCACATCATGTAGCACATCCCTCAACGCTCTGCATTGCCTGTGCTGCATGATCTGTTACGTCTGACTGATGATGGGTAAAAATGACCCAAGAAGCTCCCTAACTTGAATCAATAGAAAGTCTCCTTTATTTCCAATATTGCAGAGTTCAGGGTAACAGGAAGCTCCTGAGCTGGTATACACATTTGCAACTTTAAAACTCCAAGTCAGGGAAGTCAGGGAAATTTGCTCAAATGAGTTCTGTTCTCTGCAATACAAATATTCCCGTGTCTTCTAGTCAAATGTTCTTAGCAGAAACCTGCGGAAAGTAGGTTGGTATCTTTTTCCTATTTACTTCTGATTTCAACAATATGGAAGGCTGTATACCTGGAAGCACTGCTCTGATTGAGATACATAAAATATTTTTCTGCACGTCATGTTAAATGCACTGCTACTGAGATGACACGCATGAGAAAACTGATTTAAAAAATCCTAAAAATTAGGTGAAGTGGTAACTCTGGCGGCAGACAAACAAGGGTGGCTTTTCCCTAAGGATTCCTGTTGTGCTAATGTGACCTGGAACTTCTGATCTCAGTTGCTTACAATATGGGGACCTACAGGAAAATCCCAAGGCACTCCCTCATGCACTGAGAGCCCTGCTGTTACCAAATGGTAAAGAAAGGAATTTGCCTATCTTGATTTTGACACTGGATAAAAGTTTAAAAAAAAAAAAACCTAACCAACCCTGATAATTTGAGACATTAACCTGGTCCTCGTATCAACTTTTGTCCCAAATTCACCCATCAGTATTTGTCCTTTCACATTCATTGTAGCATACTTCACAATAGACAATTGATGAAAACAATCTAAGGTCAACCTACACACCACTGATGAGCAAATGAACAAAAGAACTTCACATACAAAGGAATATAACTTAGCCCTGAGAAGGTCTTGCCTTTTGAGACCACCTACAAGAACCTAAGGGGTATTATGCTATGTGAAACAAGCCAGAAACCCAAGGAAACCTATTTGTGATCAACGTTACTGGAATGTAGAATCTAAACAAAAAATTCAAATGTTCTAAAACCATAATAATCAAAGGCAGGAGAGTGGAAATGGGCAAATATATACAACAGAAGGAAAAGGTAGCAGACTCATGAGATGAACAAGTATCTACTCTAAAACCTGACATTATATGTCATTAAGTTGTGCTATATGTAGGTTAAATCAATTTGCAACCAATAAAATATGTAGTTTGCACTAAGCACATGTTCACATAAGCAACACCAAATGGGGTCAGTAAGATATAAGTGTGTGTGTGTGTGTGTGTGTGTGTGTGTGTGTGTGTGTGTGTGTGTCTACATGTGGTATATGTGTAAAATTAAAGAAGAAGTCATGAATTTTAGAGGGAGTAGGGGCTCATGGAAGGAACTGGAGAGAAAAGAGAGAGGTGTGTAAATGATGGAAGTATAGTATTTATGTTTAAATCCTTTTAAAAACTTAAATTTAAATAAAAAAACCATAAAAGCACGAACAAGTAATATGTCATACTGTAACTTGATTTAATGAAGTTCAAAATTAATTTATTAGAAAATAATAAATAAAAAGAAAGAAAGAAAGAAAAGAAAAGAAAAGAAAAACCTTAGCCAGGCGGTGGTGGCACACACCTTTAATCCCAGCACTTGGGAGGCAGAGCCAGGCAGATCTCTGTGAGTTCAAGGTGAGCCTGGTCTACAGAGCGAGATCCAGGACAGGTACCAAAATACACAGAGAACCCCTATCTCGAAAAAAAAAATTTTAATAATAATAAATAAATGAACATTTGATCATTAATCTTGTAAAAGATTAAGCAGCAGATTATTGCATAACTAAATCAAATACAAAATATAAAAACTAGAAAAGAGACTGGATTGACAACAATGGCTGTAATAATGCCTAATTAGAGACTCAGAAAAGATTTTTAAAAATCAGAGACAGAAAACACTGGAAAGTTTAAACAAACACACAAAACCGTGAGAACTTCTGATAACTTTGAAAGGCCTTTAAACAGAGAAAGTGCAATATATCTCAGGTAGCAAAGATCACGCTGAATTCACTTTTAGACACAGGAATAAGATTGAAAATGACAAGGAACAACAAGCTTCCAAGAAAAAAACAAATCACCTGCAAAGGAATAGCAATAGGATGACGGCTAGCTTCATCAGAAAGAAAAACAGAAAACATTACCCTGTACCCTCGGGTGTATTCCAAGCAAAAGTGCCTTCCAAGAACTAAGAGGAGACAAAGACAACATCAGACAAAATTGTTGCTAGAGTTTTCCTGCCTGGCCCACAGTCAGGACAAATCTCTCTCACCCGCCAGTCCCAAGCCGCTCAAACCCGATCAAGTAAACACAGAGACTTATATTGGTTACAAACTGTATGGCCATGGCAGGCTTCTTGCTAACTGTTCTTACAACTTAAATTAATCCATTTCTATAAATCTATACCTTGCCACGTGGCTTGTGGCTTACCGGTACTTTACATCTTCCTTGTCCAAACGGCGGCTGGCAGTGTCTCCCCCACCCAGCTTTCTGTTCTCTCAATTCTCCTCTCTGTTAGTCCTGCCTATACTTCCTGCCTGGCCACTGCCAATCAGTGATTTATTCATTGACCAATCAGCAACACATTTGACATACAGACCATCCCACAGCACAAAATAGAGCCAGGTGGGTGTATAAACAAAAGGACCTGTGAACGTAGAGTCTACGGGTGTACGTTTGGTATGATAGAGTGGTTCTTCGCGGGAGTCTGACATGGCCAGAGGAACAGTAATATAAACACATGAGCCAAGCTGTGGAGCTGCTGACTACACACAACTATGAAATCAGTCTCTAATTTATAGTGACACTAAAACAATGCACAAAAGATAAAATATATGTTTTACTGAGTATACGCTTTGCACATGGACCTTGAGGTCTGGCTTTTCTAATCATGTGAACAAATCCCCACAAATATTGCTCGTTTGATTTTTATCTGGCTGTGACTAAAAGAAGGAAAGTGGTAAGATGTTGTACACATCAAAATTGGCACCTGAGAAGTCAGTCTTCCTCTTAAATACTTAGAATACTTGGCATGTGATTCCAGAAGAGTTTTCTGCTTCCTTTCAAGTTGAATTTTGTTCTTGTTCTCTGTACACCAAGCCTAGAAAAATTACACACACACACACACACACACACACACACACACACACACACACACACACACAAAGAGAGAGAAACCAGCAAGGGATAAAATGGTTTGCATACTATCTCCCTCTACTTCTTATGTGACCTAAGTAGACATTGCCCATTACAGGGCAGCCTGTTGGTGAGCTCCTTGTCATCTCAGAACGCTTCTCAGGTGCTCCAGACAGCCATTGTCAGTCAATCAGAGCTGGCACGGGACATCACACCTTGCTGCCTTTCCCAGATTACTGGCTAACAACTTTGCTTTCAATGGCAATGGCCCTTGATTGTGTCTCTCTTGTGTCGTTAGAGAAACTCCACTTTACTTTTTGTCTTAGAGATAGTCCTTTACCTCTTGCTGTTGGTGAGGAGTAAAAAGTTAAACCCAAATATTAATGCTGCTAGACATTCATTATGTATGGCTTAGGAATGGCCAATCTGACTTTTTTCATTTTTATTAGCATGTATTCACTGTACAAACTAAAGTACTTTATTATGAAATTTCACATATGTATATAATATACATTGATCATCTTCAGTCTCCTAGTGCCATATGTTGTCCCTCACTGCTCTCCTTCCTCTACCTCAAAGCCCTCCTTCTACTTTCGTGTATTATCCCCATTTCTCTTTAATTATTATTGGTATATGTTTACATACATATAAATATGTAAGCACAGCCTGATGAGTCCATGTGGTATTGCTCATCTATGTTTTTTAGGGCCGACCACTCGGTATTGGATGACCACTTATAGGGCACATCCCTAAGGAAGAATAATTCTCCTCTCAGAAGTCATTAATTGCCTGTAGTTCTTCATCTAGGGGTAGAGCCTCATGAGATAGCCCATGTCCACAGTGGCATGTCAGCTAGTGTTGTCCTTGTTCAGGTCTTGCTTAGACAAGCATATTGCTGAAATCTCATGAGTGCAGCTTCCCTGTCCTGTGTAGAAGACACAGTCTCCCAGGAGATGTCCTGATCCTTGACTCTTACAGTCTTTCTGTCCCCTCTTCCGTGATGTTCCCTGAGCTGTGGTGTAGATGTGTCACAGATGTACCAATTGGGGCTGGCAACCCCACAGTCAGTTGTTCTCAGCATTTTGACCAGTTGTGGCAATCTGACTTCTAAATAAACACACTCTATGTTTATTTCTTAAAATCCTACATGAATTTTATAGCTCATAGTGTATTACACTTTAGACATAGGAAACCACATCACACAAACCTTTTGTTCCACACATAATGAGTGAAAATACATGGTGGGCACAATGCTAGAATACAGGGAAACCAATGTTTCTGTCTTCGTGAACAAATGGTCATAAGGCAAACAAACACATGCTCATGTAAGAACTACAGAATGACACTTTCTGGTATAAAAACCAAGGCGAGGATAACATGATGCAGTGAGTAAAAGCATGTACTTTTGTGCCAGATAAACCCAAGTTACTCACTGTCTTGCAGTGTTGTGCTGCAACATAACACCTACTTGACCTCAGACTGTGCCAGTAGGGTTATCAAGAGGGACAGAACCAATAACACATAGGATTAGATATACAATAGATAATAGGAGAATGCATAATGCATAATGGATGCATGCGTGCATGAATAAATAGGAAGGGAGGGAGATTTAGTCTAAAGGACTGACAGATATGATAGGTCACAGTACCTGTCCACTCTGAAGCAGAAGTTCCAGCAGAAACTAATGTTACAATCTCAAGTCCAAAGGCAGCCTGGCAGCTGGATTCCTGCATTAAGATTTTCACCTGAGGGGCCGGAGAGATGGCTCAGAGGTTAAGAGCACTGACTGCTCTTCCAGAGGTCCTAGTTCAATTCCCAGCAACCACGTGGTGGCTCACAACCATCTGTAGTGAGATCTGGTGCCCTCTTCTGGCATGCAGTCACATATGCTGTATACATAATAAATAAATAAATCTTTAAAAAAAATTTTCACCTGAATAACTGAATGGAGGAGGAGCACATGCACCACAGGAATGAGCTCTTATCCTCGAAGGCTAACCATCTGTGTGTCAATTGCATCCATGTAGCATTGTAGCCTAGTCAAGCTGACAAAACTAACTTTAACAGGGTCATTTCTTCCAGGGTGAAATTGGAATTAACAGTGGAACTTGCTCCATGGGCTCCTTGTGTGGTTGCAGATGTATCTCCTTAGTTTCTAAATGAAGTACCTGTTAGGCATCATAATGTTAGTGTCATGGGGGCGGTACAGCTCATCCTTTGCTTCTCTGTCAGGAAAGCCTGCACCAGGGAAGCCTGAAATGGTGAAGCAGAGACTCCACCAGCCTGTCTTTCCCCTCCTACAACCTTTGTGAATGTGGCTTGCTCTGTCCAGGACACTTAAACCAGTCTTTATGCCTAAACTAAGTCAAAATCTAATGTGGCCCATAAGTCAGCTCGAGTCATGAAAAAGTTGACAATATTTGACCATCCTTGACTTACACACTCTGCAACTTCAGATGGTTCGCTTTAATAATATTAATCTACTTTGTAGCAGTTCAAATATGGATTAAAAAGAAATCTCAGACCAAAATCTAAAAATAATTGAAAGTAAATAGGTGGATTAAATTCTGAATCTGAAAATGAAATCTCTAAAATTCTCTCTCTCTCTCTCTCTCTCTCTCTCTCTCTCTCTCTCTCTCTCTCTCTCTCTCACACACACACACACACACACACACACACACACACACACACACACACACACTACATACGTGGATTTCTTTATAGATGGTACACATCATGTCTATATCTCATACAGTCCAATATGATCCTATAGCTCAGGATTGTTACAACTCCCATACCTTCCTGTTTCTTCCCTCTGACTTTTCTGATGAATTCTTCAAGTCAGACTTATCACGTCCATCTATCATGTCCACCAGGCACAGTCTGGGGAAGATGAAGCTTCTATGGTGGAAGAAGTCAGTTAAGTCCCATAGTATCATTTTCTGATGTCATGTTTCATTTCATATGCAAATAATCTATTTCCATATTCTATTGGGTTTCTGTTGTTAGATTTTTAAAATACGATTTTACTCTGCAGCCCAGACTTCCCTTTAACTCACTAAGTAATTCAGGCTACCCTCAAACTGACAGCAATTCTCCTGCCTCAGTCTCCTGGGGGCTAGCATGATATTCCTGACCCGCCATCTCTGGCTTCTATTACTTTTTTATCTGTTTGTATTTTGTGTTCTATAGTTATAGCCAATCTGTTACATGAAAACAAAAGGCAAAACCCAACATTTCCCATACTCGGCCTTTGTGTCAGCATTTTATTTTCAATAAACAATGCTTGTCATGGATAGAAATGTGATGAAATCATGCCAAGACTCCCCAGGCTTCCAGCTGCATGCCTGTGGAGACACCTTCAACTGACAAGTTGTAGAATATTCTTCTCTTCTTCTAGGAGCAGGGGGTGCCTGCTTAATGATGTATTTTAGTTTTTCCTCATTTCTCTGTGCAAAGCCAGCAGGTTCCAATTTGTTTCTGATGAGCTGAGATCTTGTAAAAGTTACTTGACCCTGATGTGATGGAATATTCTGAGCTCAGAATATGAAGAGCCCCTTCTCAACTTCCTGCTGGCTTCCCTAGGGCTGGCAGGTTAATAAGGGAATGTTTAGACACCAGAAAGCATTAGAAGAGAGCTTTGGAAGCGAGGCAACAAGCAAACAGGGAGAGGCTGACATAAACACAAAGTGAAACACAGCCGGAAATGAGAGGGATCCCGCCGATGGCTTGAGAACCTTCAGCATGGAAGTATATGAAGGCTTCCTGAGAAACGCTGACATGCAAGCCACCCTAAAGTGCTTGGCTCATCTGCTCACACGGAAGTCTCCTTGGAATGACCATCACATGTTTGCTGACAAGAACTGGCCTTCTTCCCCTTAGAACATCTCCCACTGGATCCTTGAATATAATGGAAATATGAACAACGCATTTATACAGAGTCTTTTTTGTGTTTGTGATTTTGTTTATCTGTAGCAACCATTTAAGCATGTCTGGTGGGGTCAGCATGAAACACTGTACATAGTAATATTTTAAAATAGAAGCAAAGCATGCTGGGCATGGGATCTGTTCTATCTCCAATGGACTAATTCATCCATATGAAAATAGAAAATAACCATGCCAATACAGGGAAGACTATCTGACAGAGGAAAATACCAGTCTAAAAGAGGAAAAGTTGACAAGAGAAGGCAAGGGGAGGGGGTAGATATAATCAAAGGACATGGTGCGCATGTTTTCAATGTCTTCCTAAGAGCTATTACTTCGTATAATGGATATATACAAATAATAAACAATACTTTGTAGTCAAACCTTCACCAACCAGAATGAAGGGTGCATTTTCAAAAGCTGGATAGAAACCTGTGATCTTCCAACCCCCAAAATAAAATTAATTAGAGTGGACAGTAGAACACAGATGACCCGAAGGGAGGGGGTGGATATATTCAGGGTTAGATGTTTATGTGGGGATAGGAGGATAGGGGAGAGGAAGAGAGGTAGAGGTGGGTTAGCCAAGTCTACGGATACATGGAGAAGTCGTATAGAAATCCATGAGTTTGTAAGCTAATGGATCTATTCTTTTTTTTGTTTTGTTGTTTTGGTTTTTCGAGACAGGGTTTCTCTGTGTAGCTTTGCGCCTTTCCTGGAACTCGCTTTGTAGCCCAGGCTGGCCTCGAACTCACAGAGATCTGCCTGCCTCTGCCTCCCGAGTGCTGGGATTTAAAGGCGTGTGCCACCACCGGCCGGCTAAAGGATCTATTCTTTAAAAGGAGTGTAGAGAGGTTAGTTGGGAGGGGCTAAGGCATGAAAGGGAGCAGAAAAGTTATGTAATTCTATTTTAACTAAAAAAAAAAAACTGTAAAAATGAAAAGAGTTAGAACATGTATCCCGAATGAGTGGACAATGTTTGTCTCAGAAGACGTGAGTTTTCTTTCTTTCTTTCTTTCTTTTTTTTTTTTTTCTTTTTGGAGACAGGGTTTCTCTGTGTAGCTTTGTTGTCTCTCCTGGATCTTGCTCTGTAGACCAGGCTGGCCTCGAACTTACAGAGATCCACCTGGCTCTGCCTCCTGAGTGCTGGGATTAAAGGCATGTGCCACCACCGCCTGGCTAAAACATGAGTTTTCAAACAAAAATCTCAGTGCCAGGTACAGGATACCTGACACATGTTATTGATTAGAAAGACCTCCAGGGCACCCAAAGCAACACAAGTGATTGTCACTGTTCTTGATTGCCTACCATAAATAGATGACAAGACCCAACTGCTGGAGACACCACTTACTTCAGGTGCAGGGCATTGAGAAATCAGCCTCAGACTAGGAGACTCTCCTCTTAGCTAAGTTACATAGTTATGCAGGCCGCTGGGGGCAGAAAAGACATCATAATGGTCTTACTGAATGCAACAACACTGACCCGTTGGCACCGTGTGCAATAGTGCACCCACTGGCACAATAGTGGCATGGAAGTTATGGGTTAACCAACTGCTTTCTGATTGGACATGAGGCCTGTTCCACAGAAGAGATTTTATATCTACTACTGCAAACCTGGTCAACTGCCCATGACCAGAGGGATCATGGGCTGGGAGTAGAAGATGTTGTGTTACTAAATGGTCATGCCATCAAACTAAATTGAAAATATAGACACTAATATCCATAAATTTTACTGCTTTCAACTTTGGGAGAGAAGCTTCTTTTTTGCGGTAGATAGCAGTTAATGAAAAGACTCATAACTGGTCAAAGGGTAAGTATAAATAACTGAGTACTCAGACACAATTGGGTCATCTATATCAACCTCCCACCATCCTAGGCTCAGGGAACTTCAAAGAGGAGGATATAGAAAGAATGTGAAGCCGGGCAGTGGTGGCGCACGCCTTTAATCCCAGCACTCGGGAGGCAGATCCAGGCGGATCTCTGTGAGTTCGAGGCCAGCCTGGGCTACCAAGTGAGTCCCAGGAAAGGCGCAAAGCTACACAGAGAAACCCTGTCTCGAAAAACCAAAAAAAAAAAGAATGTGAGAGCTAGCAAATGGAGCAGAATTCTGTGAAATACTGACTTCAGGGTAGGATGTGGTTGTTGCATACATCAGTGCGTAAGCCCTGCACAAGATCGAGGCAGTCAAATTTTCAGAATGAATATGGAAGGAGGTCCCTGAAGCCCCACCTTTATCAGAGGAGCTATTGGAAGTTGATGGCTGCTAAAGAAAGGAGAGTCACTCTCCTTTGGGGATGTGGCTGCTGGTAGTTACTCGTGCCCCAGTGGATAATCACACACTCCTGTGCATAAGGGTAGCACTAATTGAATTCAGGGGATAATTAATAACAGAAATTATAAATATCATTGAAAAGAAGTAACACTGAACTGTATTATGAAATTTAGATTTATTTTCTTTACTTCAATTGACAAATATAAACTATATATACTGGAAATGTATGTATTGCTCAGAAATGTATACACTGTGAAAAGGTTAAATTAAAATATGCACTGCTTTATAAGCTTGTTATTTGTGGAGATGAGGACACTTAAAATCAACTTTCTTCACAGTTCTTTAACATATTGGGCTGGGGAGATAGCTAGTCAGTGGAGTGTTTATCATGCAAGCATGAAGACTTTAGTTTGAGTCTAAAATCCACATAAAAATGTTGGGTGTGATGATGTGTGCTGATAATCCCAGCACTATAGGCAGATTCTTGGGGCACACTTACCAGTAAGCCCAGCTTACTGGGTAAGCCATAGGCCAGTGAGAGTGCCTGTCTCAAAAAGCAGGGACTGTGGCTCCTGAGAAATGATGCCCTCTGAGAATACTCTCTGTGAATGAGTTCAACCAGTGAGATTCCACAAATACAGGACATCACGTAGTGTTTATCTTTCTATGCCTGGCTTATTTCACTTAGTTTTCTTCAGGTCTGTCCATGTTGTTGCAAATTGGGCAGATTTCTTTCTTAAGGCCCTAAGAGAATTTCATGGGGTGTATATGCCACATTTTCATTATCTGTTCACTCATTAATAGACATTTAGGTTGATCTCACATCTTGGTTATTACAAATGTTACAGTGAATGTCAAAAGGCCCCTCGTCTCCAAAGCATATTCACTTCATTTCCTTTAGAAACACAACCATAGTGGGAATCCTTTGAGCAATTTCTATACTGTTTTCCATAACTCCGTGCTAATCGACAATCCTATCAATACTTTGCAAAGGTTCTGTGTTTTACCACTTACATGATTTACCACATAATAGCTTGTGCTTTCTCTCACCCCCCACCCACTTTTAACTCCCTCCACGCCTGCCATCCTCTTTCTTTACCACATTCCTGTCTTTTGGTTTTGTTTTATGACACACCAATTTTTACAAAAACCTTCTGTGTGGTCATGAGTTTAGAACTATCCACTGGAGCCCGGTGAGTTCATCTAGCAGCTACACAGCTAAAGACAATAACTGTCTCTTCCCCAGAATCCACGGGTCGCCAATAACTCAGCATGGAGGCATAGGACCTATGAGCCCCTCCCCAGTCTGTGATTGGTTGGTGGCAGGCCCAGTCTTATGAAGTCCCAGTGTGGGCAACTGGAGCTATTTAGCAATCATATTCCCAATATCTATGTCATTCTCTGAAGACAGCATTTCCTAGCCAGCCTTCCTACCTTCCTGTTCTTATTTTCTTTCCACTCTTGTGGCGGTCCCTGCCAATGCTAGGCTGGCAGAGGAATGATCCACGTGAGGCAAATAGGAAATCTGGCTCAGCGTGATTTAGTTTGCTGCTATTGGTTCAAATTTCTAGATTCTGACCCTGATCAGTTTATTTTTGACATATTTAGGCACAGTGAAACTTTGGGGAAAAGTTTTCTTGGGACAATTACAACAAAGTTTAAGGCATGACCACATCAACACTCTGTTGCAAAGTACCTGTGACTCTCTCACAAGAATAGGTTTTATTGATTAAGAAACAACACTCAGGAGTCTAGGATAAAAAGTAATAGTCTGGGGCTCTCCCCGCAGCACCATGGCAGTCGGCAAGAACAAGTGCCTGACGAAAGGCGGCAAGAAGGGAGCCAAGAAGAAAGTGGTTGATCCATTTTTGAAGAAAGATTGGTATGATGTGAAAGCTCCAGCTATGTTCAATATTAGAAACATTGGAAAGACACTAGTCACGAGGACTCAAGGAACCAAATTTGCATCTGATGGCCTCAAGGGTCGTGTGTTTGAAGTGAGCCTTGCTGATCTACAGAATGACGAAGTTGCGTTTAGAAAATTCAAGCTAATTACCGAGGATGTTCAGGGCAAAAACTGTCTGACTAACTTCCATGGCATGGATCTTACCCGGGACAAAATGTGTTCTATGGTCAAAAAGTGGCAGACCATGATTGAAGCTCATGTGGATGTCAAGACAACTGATGGTTATTTGCTCCATCTGTTCTGTGTTGGTTTCACTAAAAAACGCAACAACCAGATACGCAAGACCTCTTATGCACAGCACCAGCAGGTCCGCCAGATCCGGAAGAAGATGATGGAAATCATGACCCGAGAAGTGCAGACAAATGACTTGAAGGAAGTGGTTAATAAATTGATTCCAGACAGCATTGGGAAAGACATAGAAAAGGCTTGCCAGTCCATTTATCCTCTTCATGATGTCTTCGTTAGAAAAGTAAAAATGCTGAAGAAACCCAAGTTTGAATTGGGAAAACTCATGGAGCTCCATGGTGAAGGTGGTAGTTCTGGAAAAGCTACTGGTGATGAGACAGGTGCTAAAGTTGAACGAGCGGATGGATATGAACCACCAGTCCAAGAATCTGTTTGAATTCCAGATTTTTAATAGTGACAAATAAAAGTCTTATTTGTGAAAAAAAAAAAAAAAGTAATAGTCTGGGTGAAGCCTGGCTCTACAGATAGCAAAAGATCACTGGATTATCAACTACAACAAACCCCAGCTTTCCAGGTGGAAAACAGATGAAAATACCTTCCATTAAAGAGAAAACCCTGGAGTTTAACATTCCTGCTTTCCCTGGTGCTGTGAGTACAAGGACCTCTCATCTTCTACACCCTTTTTTTTTCTGCAAAGTTCAGTGAGGTTTAGAGTGGACGATATAAATAACCTATTTAGGGCTGGGCACTCAACCTCAACCATCACTTATTCTAAAGCAACTTAAGCAGCCATGAATCTGCATTGGCCACAGTACATGGCAAAGAGATGTGTCTCCGATTAAGGATTAGAGTAATGTGTCTATGGGTGGGTATAAATGTCAATCTTTAGAGTGCAGTTTGGTGCTATGTCAATTTAGCTAAACAACAACAGTGAGTTTGCCCGCTATGGACTATGACTTCCCCAGCCATGGGTTTCTGACAAGGTTTGTACATAGTCCTTCCTGTGGATCAGGTCTCAAATTCAAAGGGTAGTTGGTTACACCCACACACAACAGCTGTGCCACTATTACAGGAGTGGGCATATCTTGCCTGGCAAAGTTGGCACTGTAGTTCATAGAGCTCACATCCAAGAAAGACTGTTGGTTACCTTTTATTTCCCAGAAGCATACATAGGACCTTCCAACAATAAGAAATCTAGATATTCCAATTCAGTTCCAGCTTGATTTCTTTATCTTGCAGCCAACATGTATTTTGTCTTTAGTAACAAAGTTTTAGCTAGTTCTTATTGGTGATATTGCGGTTTTAATTATTAGTTCTCTGATCATTAATGATATTGAATATTTTTCATAAACCTAGGTGAGAAACGTCTACTAAGATCTTTTGTATGTATTTATCAGAACTTAGATTCCAATAAGCTATACAATTTGACAAAATTTAGAGTAACCAATACTGCAAAAAAAAAAGTGGTTAACAGGTTAAAATGTACAATTTTTTCATGGGATCACCTCATGAAAAAGCAAAGCCCAGCTGGCATATGTCCTGTGGCTTCTCAACACCTTTCCCCAACACCCACCCACATTACATTTTTATAGAGCTTGTAGGCTGGTGCTTCAGATTCCATCATTCAAATTCTATTTATTAGTAAAAATCAGTTTGCCCTGGAGAAGAAACATCATGTTGTAATTTTTTGTTCAATGTATGTTTCTGGAAGACAAGAGCACCCTAAGGGCATTAATGTAACCTAGGACAAGACAAAAATAGTTTGGAAAAATGGTCAACCATCTGGGTGTGGTGGTACATGCATGCCTGCAAACCCAGAACTTGAGGGTAGGAGTGGTAGATAGTCTAAGACAAACCTCTGATAGACCGCAAATTTTAGGCTAGCCCAGGCTACATGAAAGCCTGTATATAAAAATTCATTAAATTAAATTAAAAATAATCAGTGCTGATATATAACTTATTAGTAAAGTACTTGCCTAGTATGCACAAGGCTCTGGGTTCAATCCCCCATAGCAGACAGTAAAAAGAGAGATCAGTCAAGATACACTAAAATATATGCATAACAGTTTTCAAATGAAACCATTTATTTTGCACATGAACTAAAATAATGAAATAAACATTAAAAATCTGACACAAAAATAAGAAGAAAAATGTTAAAAGAATTCATAAATTAACCAATCCCAATAAGTCACAGTATGAATTATCTCAGCTCTATTAGTAATATATGTAAATTAACAATAGAAGATAAAATAGGCAGGCAATATCTAGGTTCTAGAGTATTACCCAAAGACTAGTCAATAAAGGTATAGAGGAGTTCAGAGATAAACACACCTGGCCTCAACTCAGTCACCTCTTCCTGACAATGTGAATCAGAAAATCTTTTAGCTTAGCTTCAATTACTATTAAGTAATAGCATTTTTAAAATTTTTAATTAAAAAAATACATAAAGCCATAGGAGACTAGTAAGTAATCAATAGAGGCAAAAATGCAAGAATTAAATTTTTTTGCAATTATTATAGCTACACTATCATTAGTGTCAATATATAATTACCTGCAAGAAAAAGGAAGTTATTAAGAAGAAACAAGGAAGACCAAGAGATTTTCTCCTTCATAGTTTTACCTGGGGAGAACCTCTTTCCCAACGGCGTTGTCTCTCTAAAAACAGATGATCTGTTTATAGTTAAACCACTGAAGGAAACTAATGAATGCCACCCTCATTCATTGTATCATCAAGATACAAATTTCTTTACACAGTTAATCTGAGACTGGTTTACACATCAATTATAACATCTATGCTGGGCTTTTATTACTCCTCGAAAGAGAATTCAAAGGAGGAAGGACTATGGCGGTATACGGCATTTAAGTGACTTCAGCCTATAGTTGACAGCTGCATTGCTTCTAGTTCTGTGTTGAGTCAAAATAAGAACGTAATGGAGGCTACCACTGACCTCATGGGGAGGGGCCAGGCATAAGAGAGGCCCCAATAACACGCTTCCTCTAGTTACTCCCTCCTTCCTAAGTTTCAAAGAACCTCTCAAAACCAACATCGCCACCTGGTGGCCAAGATTCCAACAATGAGGAGGGTGTTGGACAGCGAATGGACACTTCATAGTCAAATCCTAACAACCTGAAAGTCATCCGTTCTTTGGCCTGTGATATGATAACCTGGATTCCTCAATTGTGTAATGCACGCAGCCAGAAGGAGCTTGTAATCTAAAGAAAGAAAACAACAAACAGAACTGGCCTACCCTGGTAATCAGTTTGGTGAATACCCTGTCATCATAGAGCCTTCATCCAGTAATTGATGGAAGCAGATGCAGAGATCCACAGGCAAACACCAGGCCAAGCTCCGGGAGTCCAGTCGAGGAGAAGAAAGAGGGATTCTATGAGCAAGGGGGGTTAAGACCATGATGAGGAAATCTATAGAGACAATTGAACCAGCTCATAGGAAGTCACAAACTTTAGACCTACAGCTGTGGAGCAGACATGGGACCAGACTAGGCCTCTGCATATGGGAGACAGTTGTGTAGCTTAGTCTGGTTGAGGGGCCCCTGACAGTATGATCAGGATCAATCCCTGGCGCAAAAGCTGGCTTTCTGGAGCCCATTGCCTATGGTGAGACACCTTGCTCAGCCTTGATGCAGCAGGGAGGGCCTTGGTCCTGCCTCAACTGGACACCCTTTGGTGTCCCCCCATGGGAGGCCTTACACTTTTGGAGGAGGGGAGGGGGGATACATGGGCATGGAGGCTGAGGGGTAGTGGGAGGAAAGATGAGAGGGGATCTGTGATTGGTATGTAAAATGAATAAAAAAATTAATAAAAAAGAAAACAACAAACAAATAAATAAACCAAAAAGACCTTGTTCCAAATGCAGCAACCAGAGGTTCACCAGCACCTGCCCTGAACAGCACAGTCCTGAAAGACAGTATGCACTTACTAAAAGGCCGCTTCTGTGTCATTAGAGTAGATCTGACTAGGTGCTTGTTCATGCTGAGATCTCAGGAAAGCAAGAGGAAGATGCTGTGGGTAGTTCGGAGCCTTGGGAATCAGCCAAGGACATGGAGATCAGCTGAGAACATCATCTAGAAAGGGCCACTTGCCACAGTCACCACTCACTTCTTTGTGATGATTTCTACTTACGTTATATTCCAGCAGCTTGGATTGCTCTTGATGCAACCCATTCGCTTCTAGGGGCTAATGTCTTCAGAGTAATCTCAAAAAACCGAGACTCACGGAGCACTCATCTGTGATTATTCAGGGAACCTTCAAACCGCTGTTCTAAATCAGGGACAGAGATTTTGTGTGTATGTGTGAAGAGCCAGAGAGCAAATATTTTTGGCTTTGTGAGACACGTGGACTCACTGTGACTCTTTAGCTCAAAAGCAGCAAGGACAACTTGTAAGTTAACAGACTTGAGCGCTGGGCAGAATTTGAGCCACAGGTCACAGACATCTCTCTCTCTCTCTCTCTCTCTCTCTCTCTCTCTCTCTCTCTCTCTCTCTCTCTCTCCCCCCATCTATATGTGTGATCAAAACACAACTGTTGATTTTTCACTATTTTGAATAACTTTAGTAATATAGTGCCACTCAGTAGCAGATGAGAACTGTAAAATGAACAAAGGAATGGATATGGATCCAAAAATAGCATTGCTGCACTAGAGAGATGGCTTGGCAGCTAAGAACTCCTCCTGCTCCTCCAGAAGACCCAGGGTCAGTCCCCAGTACCCACATCAGGCGGTTCACAAGCCCCTGTAATTCTGCCTTTCAGGGATGTGACCTTCTCTTCTGGCTTCTGGTGACACATTCACTCACTTGCCCATAGACTCAAGCAGGTACTCATGATTTTAAACTATCAAGCAGGCTGCATCATACATGCTGTAACGATTTTACACACGGAAACATTTCTGCAATGATGTTATGCTGGCATTTGTATTATTTTCAGTTATTTTTATTTTTATTTCGTGTTAGTATCATTAAGCAATTCATTTAAGAAGGTGTACATAGTAAGTTATTATCTGTGTAAAACTCATAAGGTTAGAATTTAAAATTTATTTTAATGTTTTGTAACATTTACATGGTTCTTCTGCTTTATCATCTATCTCTACTCTCTGCAGAGTCTGAGACAGCACTATAAAGAGTCTAGTGAAAATGTGAATATTAATATAACCTTTAGGAAGATTATAATTGCTCATTTATTTTCAAAATACTATGTGGTGGTCCATAGGCATCCTTGAACATTTAGAGGGAGACTATGAAGCCAAAAGTCATTTCACAAAAATACTTAGACATCTTTTCATGCTCATCTTCCTATGGAACTGTCATAACAGTCTCAGGGGGCTTAAATGATGTGTAATCTCCCCACATCTGGGAGTGACGCTTAGTTGGTAAAATTGAGAGACCAGATACAATAATCACCAGGCTACCAAGAGCTTTGCAGGTATGAAGAATATCACTTCTCTTTTTAAAAATTTGGTATGGAAAAATCTAGTTATTTTCTTAATTAACATAAATGCCATTTAAACCAATGTTTCACAGACTTTTTTTTTAGCTACTTTTCTAGTGCTTGGAATCTAACCCAGGGACTCATGCACCCTGGGTAAATACTCTGTCATTGAGCCACATTCCTCTTTATCTTTTTTTTATTTACTTTTCAGTGCTTTGAGACAATGTCTCACTCTAAAGCCCAACTTCCCAGTTCTAGAATTATAGGCACGCACCACCAAGCGCCACTTACTGTTTTAACATTTGTAAACATTTGTA
The DNA here is from genome assembly GCF_007827085.1 of Peromyscus californicus insignis. Lineage (NCBI taxonomy): Eukaryota > Metazoa > Chordata > Mammalia > Rodentia > Cricetidae > Peromyscus > Peromyscus californicus. The sequence continues at coordinate 20,360,453 of NW_026294525.1, read as the reverse complement.
AACAAACACAATTTCCTGCTAAATTTCTAATATGGTAACTAAGGATAGATACGATTCATTTTAGTAAAAATACTTTAATAATTTCCTAGAGTGAAAAGGAATCCTGAGAATAACTGTCTGATCACTACTATGAACCTAATGAGTTCAGTCAAATTCAACAATCAAATGAGTTCTGAGAAAATATCTCATTTCAAAGCCCCTCAGTGTCCTCTGAGCGATGTGGCCTCTTAAAGCAAACTGATGGTGGGAAATGGCCTACTACTTAATCTGAATCCAAGTCCCACACCTTGTCCTGGGTTGAGAGGACATTCATAGACTTTGAATTTATGTGCTGGCAGGAAAGTACAAATAAGCTAATTTCATAAAACACCACAAGCAACAACAAGTAAGGCCATGTAGATACTGATAAGGTTTTCTAAACTTTAGGAACTTAAAAGAAACTAGAAATCTGGAGTTTTACGTAAAATCCCTTGATTGCATTTAATATGGAAATGAAGCTTGCTTAAACAAACAAAACACTTAGCAAATCCAATCCAATCACTGTGTTTCGTGTCCATGTCACATTGGGGAATACAGAGAAAAAAAAAAAAAAACAACTCTTCAAGGCCTGTCCTTCAGGAGTGTTGAGTACACATGAGCTCCCCTTCCCCCTCCAGGGCATGAAGAGGGAGGAGTTGCAGCGAGATCTGGAAAGCAGAAGGCACTGGGTAGTGGCACCATTGCTGGTACTATTACTGCTTGCTTACTATAATAATAAAAATTATAAATATCATCAGAAGTTTCTGTTCAGAGGTAATCAGGGTTAATATTTTGATATATTTTTAAGATTTATTTTATGTACATGAGTGCTCTATCTACATGTACATACACCTTTATGCCAGAAGAGGGCATTAGATCCCACTAGAGATGGTTGTGAGCCACCATGTCCTTGCTGGGAATTGAACTCAGGACCTCTGGAAGAGCAGCCAGTGCTCTTAACTGCTGAGCCATCTCTCCAGCCCCTTGATATATTTTAATATGCAACCAGTTACATGAAACTAATACTAAATGTGGAGATTCTGCAGGTGTGCATATATATGCTGACACAGGACTGAGGATGTAGCTCAGTTGGTACAGTGCTTGCTTAGTGTGAAGGAGGTCCTGTTTGAACCCCAGTGCCACATGAGTTAGAGATGGTAGCAGATGGCTGAATCAAAATGTTAAGGTCATCGCTGGCTACATAGTGAGTTTGAGGATAGCTTGAGAGATTAATGAAACCCTGTCTCAAGAAAAAAAAATATGGTCATAACCCATACTCAATTTTGATCCTGCCATGTTGTATTAATGAACATTTTTATATACTAAATTTTAAGATGGTATTTCTACTTTTACTAATGTATAGCTCTGTATCAAAGCAAAAGGAGACCGCAGCCCATCCTTTCTGGTAATAACACACAAATGGTTGCTATGATTAAAAAGAATAGCCATGAGTCAGACACATTCTAACAAGTGATATAGTATTTCCCTATTTATATATCATCTCTGGATTGATAATGGGAGATTACCTAATGTTTATGCTAAAGCCAAGTCCCAAATCGTATCATCTTGGGGACAAAATTCTTTCACAGACTGCAAATTTAAATGCCTACAGCTACACACAGATAAACTAATTCCGTGAAACCAAGGACGTAGGGACAATTATTGGTGGGTCTCTGAATGCATTTGAACTATTTCCCAGCATGTGACCATCTGTGAGGACAATAAGATGGATTCACATCTTTATGCCTGACTCTTTTTAGTTTTCTCTTGGTGGAAACCTAGTTGTTACTCACCACGTGACAAACTTGTGTCTCAAATCACACAGTTCTCTAAAAGGGTTTTCTGAAACTGGGGTGAGATAATACAAATGCAGAATAAAAATGATGCATATCATGCAAATTTAATGAGCAAAATAAATCAGTAGGGTAACAAGTATAAAGTATTAGTGCATAGGCTGGGTTTGCAACAAATGGCCTATATGGTTCCTCTCCAGAACAACCCAATTCTTTTTTTTTATTAATTTATTTTGCAATACAATTCAGTTCTACATATCAGCCACGGATTCCCTTGTTCTCCCCCTCCCGTCCCCCTCACCTTCCCCCCAACCCCCCCCCCCCCATTCCCATCTCCTCCAGGGCAAAGCCTTCCCCACAGACTGAGGTCAACCTGGTAGACTCAGTCCAGGTAGATCTAGTCCCCTCCTCCCAGGCCGAGCCAAACAATCCTGCATAGGCCCCAGGTTTCAAACAGCCAACTCATGCAATGAGCACAAGATCTGGTCCCACTGCCTGGGTGCCTCCCAAACAGATCAAGCCAATCAACTGTCTCATCCATTCAGAGGGCCTGATCCAGTGGGGACCCCTCAGCCATTGGTTCATAGTTCATGTGTTTCCATTCATTGGGCTATTTGTCCCTGTGCTTTATCCAACCTTGGTCTCAACAATTCTCGCTCATATAAACCCTCCTCATTCTCGCTAATTGGACTCCCAGAGATCCACCCGGGGCCTAGTCATGGATCTCTGCATCCAGATCCCTCAGTAGTTGGATGAGGTTTCTAGTACAACAATTAGGGTGTTTGGCCATCCCATCACCAGAGTAGGTCAGTTCGGGCTGTCTCTCGACCACTGCCAGCAGTCTGTTGTGTGGGTATCTTTGTGGATTTCTGTGGGCCTCTCTAGCACTTTGCTTCTTCCTGTTCTCATGTGGTCTTTATTTACCATGGTCTCCTATTCCTTGTTCTCCCTCTCTGTTGTTGATCCAGCTGGGATCTCCTGCTCCCCCAAGCTCTCTTTCCCTCAACCCTCGCCTTTCATTACCCCCACTCATGTCCAGGCTGTTCATGTAGATCTCATTCCATTTCTCTGTCATTGGGTGATCCCTGTGTCTTTCTTGGGGTCCTGTTTTCCAGGTAGCCTCCCTGGTGATGTGAGTAGCAGACAAGTCATCCTTGTTTCATGTCTAGTATCCTGCTATGAGTGAGTACATACCATGTTTGTCTTTCTGAGTCTGGGTTACCTCACTCAGGATGATTTTTTCTAGATCCATCCATTTGTCTGCAAACCTCATGATGCCATTGTTTTTCTCTGCTGAGTAGTATTCCATTGTGTATATGTACCACATTTTGTTTATCCATTCTTCAGTTGAAGGGCATCTGGACAACCCAATTCTTAACCAGCTTGAAAGTCATATAGAAGCCTCTTTCCATGAACTTATCCATTACTTACTCCACCAGTAATTCAGTATTGTCACCCAGCAAGACCACCAGGCCCTGTTCATATCTGTTATTCTGTGCCACTGTTATTCAGGTTACATTATCTTATCAGGCCCAAGAACTCTGTCACTCCAAAGGCCTGCTCAGGACAGTGACAGTCTTTGGAAAGATTGAACATTAGTGGCCCACTACTGTGCTCTTTGGCAAACCTCCAGCTATGCTGGTCAGTCTTGCCCACGCTGTGTGGCATCACCTTGAAGCTGTTGCCCCAGCCCTTCCTCCTGTGAACCTCTCAGCCCTTTCTCTCATGCCCCATTGCACGGGACCTTCCTTCTCTCTCCTACTGTGCCAATGTACTAATATGTTCATCTTAATGGATTAAGTTTTTACAAAACACATAAAGGACAGTGTATTTTAAGCTCCTCTTATTTTTCCCTTTGGCACAATTCCTCAGAGTCTTAACTTCTGCTTGAAATGGGGAAAGAGGAAAGCAGAGAGAGAAAACAGCCACAACATTTCAATAAAGGTTTAGAAGTGACATCAATCCCCCAACTTTGCAGTAATTTAGGAGGATTCAAGAAGAGCTTCTAGACTCTAGACATAGTGGGCGTGTTGCTCTTAAACTCTAGAGAACAGTCAGGACCTTCCAAGTAAATGAAGTTGCACTGAACCGGGACATGAACAGTGAACAGTCATATTCTGTTCAGAAAATACCAAAAACAGCTGGGAGTGTGAGAGATGCTAGGAGGTGCAGTAGGTTATAGGAGGTGTTGGTGCCGGCTAAAACACTATTTCATTGTTTTAAAAACAACAGAACATTTTTAAAAGGAAGATGAAATAGAGAAAAAAGAGCAAAGCTTTAGAATGACTGCCAAAGAAGTCCTCTGGAAGAGGGTGTGTCTTACACTTGACAAAGAAGACGACGTGAAATTTACCTCTCAGCATTAGATTTCTGTGTGGAGGCTAATGACACCACCATAGTTACTAAGAGCATAGCAACGGGTTGTTATGGAGGGGAGCATGAGGCAAACACTCAAGCCAGTCCAAAATAGCTCAAGAAAGAGGTTGCACATGATACTCATCCATTTGCACCTGAAAGGGGGCAGATTTCACCTCCGTCCTGGAATACACAGGTGCACAATAATTTCTGGAAATCATGCATCTTACACTGTACCTATTGAGGTCACTAATCAAGTTGGGAAATATATTTTTGACTTTTGCCTTATCTTCTTCATTTTTCCTAATTATGTCTAATTTTGTCTTTCAAAGTTGTTCTTTGTACCATGTCATTCCACAATGTCTATTCTTCTAAAATAAAACTAGGTTGGTGCTCAGTTGGTATCATTTTATTCCTAAGCCCCTTCTGTTGTTATTCCCAAGAATCTGTTTTTAGCTAACTCAAAACTGAGAAACATTCGTGAGAAACTGACAGGTTTTGTGTGGTGTTTTATATTTGACTTGTTTATATCAGATGTCCAAGGGTTGATATCGAGGGTAAGTGCACGCCTATGGACTGCCATATGTGGACGCTGTAAGGACCCCATCTCTTCTTGTTGGTCATAGTGCCTCATGATTTCACCATCTGACTGTGGGGTGAGGGAAGTTTCTAAGAAAAAAAAATTAGAAAGGCATCACTTTCTGTGTTAATTCTGCTTCCAGGGCATCTCACTTGCCTTATCCTCATTTTGGTCTTAGTAGGATTTAGTTGCAGAACAACCTTATTAGCAGGCAAATATGTATCTAACTGATAGAATACCTGGCATGACTCCTGGGCCAAGAAACTATGGCGAGACAGCTCATAAGTCCTAGGGGAGAACCTTCTACTATTATGTTGTAAAGGGAATATAGTATTAAATGATTCCTAATGACTTATCACTATACCCATAGATGAATGCATCTCTTAACCAAGAAGCTTCTATTTGCAGTAGATGATGATTAACACAGAGACTCACAACTGGCCAAGGGGCAGGGAACAAGAAACTGAAAAATGCTCAGCCCTAAAAGCGATATATATATATATATATATATATATATATATATATATATATATATATATATATATATATATACATTTGTGTGTATGTGCGTGTGTGTATGTATATATATGTGTATATATGTATATATACACACACATTTGTGTGTATGTGCGTGCGTGTGTATGCCACACTTCCTTTCCCAAGACTCAGGGACTGCTGTGGTAAAGAGGGCAGAAAAACCATACGAGTTAGAGGCAGTTGAAAACTACAAGGAAACATTTTCTGGACACATCAAGAAAGCCACACATATGAATTCACATCAGTTGGGACAATGTGCACAAAATCTGCAAGCCCAAACCAGGCAAAATTCCAGCAAGGAGAGGGTAGCTGGGCACACAATCCCACCACCAGCTGTGGAGTGAATGACAATTCTTAGCTGCTAGGAAAAGGAGGCTTAGTCTTCTCTAAGAGTATAGGTCCTGGTAAGTTGACTGTGAACAGAAGACCACATATCCAAGACTATTTTGGGCAACATAAATTGGTCATCAAGGATTCTTTTAAGGACACAAAGTTGGGTGGATAGGGAATGGAGTGAATCTGGAAAGAGTTGGGAGGTGGATATTACCAAAACATATTGTTTTGGAACTCTCAATGTGTGTGTGTGTGTGTGTGTGTGTGTGTGTGTGTGTGTGTGTGTGTGATAACAAGTTATTAGCAACCATTAAACAGAACTTGCAACTTGCTTGTCAGATCATCCGATTGGAACAAAATCCACCCAAACTGTTTTTAATGGAGTCATTGGACACATGAGCAATAGAGCATCTGAAAGGATTAGAAGCCGGTGGTTCTGTTCTAAGTGCACCTGTGATCTGGGACTCCCACTGGACGGGGCAGGAAGTGGATAAGCAACAAACCAAAGAAGAGAAAGATCAGCCAATCTCTGAAAATGACACAAAATTTGTGCCAAACCGAGTCTGTACCATGTAACTATGTAAGCCCAGCACACATAGCCCGCACCCCACACACCCTGGATGGGAGTTTAATGTGCTCACTTACCAAAATGCTATTTTTAGGGTACATTGTTGTGGGATATTTGTTTACACTGTATGAAGATGTGTCTATGCTTTGCCTCACCCGTCTAAGGTATCTGATTGACTTAAAGAGTTGAATGGCCAATAGCTAGGCAGGAGAGAATAGGTGAGACTTCCGGGCAGAGAGAGAAACTCTGGGTTAGAATATGGCACAGCGGGAGATGCCAGTGAGACATGGAGGGAGCTAGACACACAGAATGGAGGAGAGATAGAAAGTCATGTGGCAGAATGTAGATTAATAGAAGCAGGTTAATTTATAAGAGCTAGTTGGGAACAAGCTTAAGCTAAAGGCCAAGCTTTCATAATGAACAAGTCTCTGTGTCATTATTTAGGGGCTGGCGGTCCAAAGAAAATCTGACAAAGTCCTACTACAGCACAGTGGTACTAGCTTAAATCCAAGTCTTTGGGAGGCAGAAGCTGAGCTCCTGAATGTTTAACCAGCCTAGGCTTGATAGTGAAAGTGGGTGTGAAAAAGGAGTTTTAGAGTTGGCTAAATCAAATATATTAGAAATTACTTCTATAGTAATTTTAAATTGCTTGTTATTTTATCTTAGAATTGTTTAAGCCTTAATGATATATATATATATGTTTTATATATGTGTGTATATGTGTGTTGTGTGTGTGCACGTACCTGTGTGTATATATTGATTTGAATGAGACATCCTCATGATCTTGACACTCGAATACATGGTCCCCAGTTGATAGAGCTGAAGAAGAATGTCACTAGATGTTGTCAAAGAGATAGCCTTTGAGAGTTTAAAGAATCTTATTTTTCTAGTTCATTTTCTCAGCTTCATGTTTACAATCAAGGTGTGAGTTTTCAGCTTCATGCTTCGACCATCATACCTCAACTCTGCCATCATGGACTCTTGCCCTCTGGAATCATAAACCCAAATAAATTCTTTTTTTTTTTTTTTTTTTTTTTTTTTTTGGTTTTTCGAGACAGGGTTTCTCTGTGTAGCTTTGCGCCTTTCCTGGAACTCACTTGGTAGTCCAGGCTGGCCTCGAACTCACAGAGATCCTCCTGGCTCTGCCTCCCGAGTGCTGGGATTAAAGGCGTGCGCCACCACCGCCCGGCTAAATTCTTTTTTTTGTAACTTGCCTGGTCATGGTATTTTATCGCAGCAATAGAAAAGTGATTACATATTTACACACACATGCATACACACACTTACACACTCACATATAAATACATGTATTTGAGTAATATACTAAAAGCAGTTTACATACTTATATATAATATATAAACTATATGAATGAATAATAAATATATACACATACATATATAAATATATATACACATACATATATGCATACCTAAACACATATGCATATATATGCACAGGTATATGTGCAGACATTAAAAGATAAACTCTACATGATAATAGTTTATTTGATCATTATGTGATTTGTTGATTGGGCAGCACTAAGCAAAGGAGTTCCAGAGAGCTCCAGCCAGCAGCTTGAGGGACATAATTTATATTCTAGACTCAGAGGCTCAGCCATAGCTGAGCGTTCACTTTATTTGGGCATGCTGTGGGATAAGGCATTGTCCTTATCCAGGCAAGTTTTGACTAGTTGGCTACCTGTGATTTAGCTGGTTGTGATTGGATGTACCATGGTTATCTGTTAGGAAAATAATGTATATTTTAAGATAGATTTCAGATTGCTAGCATATTGATTTAGCATGTAGTTTGTTATTTAGGAACTAGAAGTAACAGCCTCAGGCTAAAGACCTCCTACTTTCATACTTTAACAAACATACATGTATAAGTGGATACATATGACACAACTCTCTTTCTCTCTCTCCTTCTCTCTCTCCTTCTTTCTCTTCTCTTCTCTTCCCGTCCCTCTATCCCCCAACCTGTCTGCCCTTCCTTTCCTCCCTTCACCCTCCTTTCCTGTTACACCCCAGCATCTTCAGTTGGTCATCTTTCTGTGGGAATGCTCACTTTACCGATGCCAAAAAGTGAAGAGCCAACGATTTTATCATCTACCTGCTGTTCGTCTCTGCCCACAATGTGTCACATTCCCAGCACGTGGAACTAACAACTGCCACTCATGGCAACATGGCTCCTGTGGTGTGCAGGTGCGCATGCGAGTTCACCACAGGGCACCAAGCAGCTGCTGCCTCATCTGTGGGGGCAGCTGAGGCAGCATTTAGGACAGTGGACGGGTAATCCATAGGGAAGGGGAAAAAAATAAAACACGAACTCAACTTTATATTCAAACTGTGTATGGAACTCTGTAAGACCACAGCCCTGAATCATGTCCCTGATCCTCTGCTCTCACAATCCATCCACCAACCTGATCCCTGCCAGGTGTCTGCCATGTCTGGACCTGGAAACATCACAGGGTTTCACTGGTTCCCAGGGACAGGCAGTTTCCAGGGATTCAGGAAGGAAAGTAGCAAACTCTCCTTGGGAATTTCTTAGACCTCTGAGAGCCACACAGTCCATAAAGGAGCTCACCTGCTAAGTAGTCCCAGGAGGTTTTTCCCTCTCTCTTATTGCAGAGGCAGCTGGGGAGCTGGATCCACTTTGAGACAAGAAGAGCAGCATTCACCTCTAGTCCCAAGGAAAGAGAAGTGAGAATGGGAGGGAGGATGTAGAGCCTCTGCTTACACAAACTCCTCAGAACTCTGAAGTGCTTCACACAGAAAGAGGATGCAGGGCCCAAGCAGATGGCTCAGCTGCTAAACATGCCCGATGACCTGCGTTCAATCCCCAGGACTCCCGTGGTGAAAGAACTGACTCTGACTTCTACCGTGTGCCATGGTGCACGGGTGTGTGCATGTGCACACGCACGCACCCCACAGTGACTGGATCAGGGAATATTTACATACAAATGGAAGTTTCTTCTCAAGGTCAGTAAACAAATGCATGAATGAATGTTGTTTCCCCACTGCAGATATCTGCATAGTACATCTCAGTGGCCAATATGAGAGGCCGTTACTGGTGATTGAGAAGTTCAAACACACTTCCTGAATCTTTCAACTGCATGACATCACATGAATCCCTTCATAACTTCATCCACTGATTTTAAAACTCAGAACATGGGAGCGTTTGTACTAAAAGAACTCTAGACTTCCTTCTACCACTGCCATTATTACCTTTGTTGGTTTGAATGGAAAAAGCTTACCACCCTCTGGGCAGCTCCTAGATTGTGGCCAATGTTCTTCCTTAATACCCTGTGATGTCATGCCACCTGTGTTTCCTTGAATGTCCCCACTTTCCTATGCTGTTTCCAGCCTAGTCTCATACTTGAGTGCTTCTGATGCCTCCTTACAGGTAAAAACAGTGGTCTGCATTGTCTGAGTGTCACTCACATTGACTACCATGTTAACTCCATCTCTATGCACTCTCCCCCAGCCAGTGAAGGTCACTGAAGGTGACTTGTTTAATGTGAAATGAGACTAAGAGGCCAAAAACCTACTGCCACTATCCTAAAGTGCAAAACATAGCGGGGAAAGTACTGAAGGCCACCTTTCAAAATGCTCACCAATCTTTGTTTTTGCCAGGGGTCAAAAGAACCTACTAAAGCTTGACTCTTTCAAAACACAGGCTACTCTGAGGTATCTTGGACCAGTGGATTTAAGCTGTTGCCTGGCAACCGCCCGAAAGCAAGGATGGCCTAAGGCCTAAAGAAATCTAGTAAATTAGGGAAGAAAATTGCCTTGGTGCCTGTGTCAAAGTCATTCTGATTTTGTATTTCTCTAAAAGGACAGTAAAAATCTAACACTCTGAATATTTTTTTTTCCTCAGGAAAAAAAAAAAAGGAAGAAGTTGACTTGGCTAAAGGAGAAAACATGCCTGATACATTTTCCCTAAACCTATCGCTTATGAGTTCACTGTGGCCTACATTCCTGAAGCTTTCCCTTCACCATCCTACTGAATTTCCCAATGATCAAAGATAGAATGGTACAAGGAAGACCTTCAGCAGCTGCTTCACAGTGTGGCTCCCCTGCAGTTTGTTTAAATACTGTAATATTTAAATTGGCTTACCTTTTTTTCAACAGTTCTAGTTTGTGAAAGTCTGGCTAACATGGTCTTTCTTAAGAAATGTATTGAATTTTTTCTCTAGAAAGATTTCAACACACTTCCATATCTGTCACCCTGTTTTGATGTGACAGTCAACACTACCTGTGGCAGTAAACAAACCTCTAAACTCCAGTTAACCTAAACCACAAAGGATTATTTCTTGCTGAAGTTTAGTTCAGTACATCCCATCTCAGTAGCCTGGTGCATCATGGAGCTATACCATCTGGATCCTGTGACGTCATCAGGATAGAAGAAATCTGATGGTTCAAATTGGTTCTGACTGCCTCCATCCATATGACACCAACACACTAGCCTGAACTAGCCACAGGCCTTAACCAAACTTTTCTAGAACCTTCAGGCTATAGGGAGCAGCCCAGAATTTAGTAGACACTAACTACATTGTCATGCCATAAGCAAGCACAGTGATAGGAAAGATAATGCAGAAATGCAGGTTTGATGCATCAGGTTGCTATTGAATCCTGGAGGCAAGTCACACAGAAGACCTGAGAGGGCTTCTCTGAAGATGCAGGGAGAGCGCGGCAGTTCCTGGTCCAGGTCTAACATCCAACCCTGCATTCCCTTTGAAGTGCCCAGAACATGAAAGGCAGTAGAATACTCACACACCTTCTAATGCTCCTCGGTTCTTCCATCACACGGTCTGGAATGCCGTCCAGACATCCAACCACGTTGACAAGAAGTCTTCCAGTTTCTATCCCCATGTTCAGAGACCAAGAAATTAATACTAAAGAAGTACACTATATACCTAATGTTATTATTGTTGATCAAAGTTGTCCATTGAAAATGTGACCAGAGGTCTACAGTACACCTACCTACACTGTAGCTCATATGTTCTCCAGGAGCTGAGCAAGAAATGGTCTCTAAGAGAGAGATGTTGGTCTTATGCAATGGGCTGATGTTTTTGTCACTTTCTTTTCAGAGACAGAAAAATGAGATTCAGAGAGATTGACTGGCTTATCTGTGTATATGACCTGTAAATGCCAAAGCCTGAGTAGAAGCCCAGGATCTATGAGTGCTAATCCAGTGCAAAGGGTTTGGTTCAGGGCATTCTCCGCAATGCTTTCTTTGCAAATGCCAAAATACTATCATGTATCCATGGCGAAGGAAATGACAGACAGCCAGGCCACTCTGATAACAGCCCCTGCAGTGTCAGCTCTGGACTAGTAATAGGCAGCAACAAACACATGCTTAAATCAGGCAGAAATTAGTAGTATGATGAAGATGATCAAGGGTCTCTGGTGGAGTAATTGCATCCCTGTAAGGTGTTCAAGTGGCTTTGGTTTGCTGATGCCCAGACTAGAAACTGCAGTCTCTATAAGGGAATTGAAGGAAGGAGAAACAGGCACAGGCATGGAGCTTTCAAAACTAAATGATACATGAATAGGTGAAATGCTGTTCAGGAAAATTTACACCTCTTTAATGGCTGTCTTTATACTCTGAGAAAGAAAATGTCAAAATAGCAGTGTTGTACCATGGGCCTGCCTCGAATCCTGCCAGGTGGGAGTGAGCCACACACACTTGCGTAATCACAGCCAGACTTCTTTTGTAAAAGCCTATGTTAAGCCCTTGTGAACTTTGCAAACGTGTTTTAGTCTTTCAACATGATAGCATCTGGACAGTCACGCCACTAAAGGGACAGTACAATCATAATGTCACTTTCAGAAAACCTCATAACCCCCAAGCATGCCCCTGTTGAAGGAGACTCCTGAGGCTTCAGTGAGATGTTACATGCATTTTAGGGGACATGGGTTGATTTTTCATTGATGTCATCTGTGTAGAATTATTATAATACCCATCTAGCTCTTTGATCATAATCGAAGAAAAACCTGTCTCATTTGTTTGAATTAGCCAAATGCATTATTTAATATATAATATATAACATATAACCCTTGTGGGTTATAGAATCTGTTTTCTCTTAAACAGAGTAACAATCCTTTAGATTTGATAGAGATTTTTGTGCATTTCTGTAATTAGATTTTAGTATGAACAGGTTCCTAGATCTCTGTGGTTCAGCTTCCCATTTTCCAACTTTAACTGATACAAATGTAAAAAGCATCAAATAAAAATGATACTCACTGTTTGAAAATTTGGTCTTTCCTCCAGCTGGTGGGCCCTAGCTAAGATGTTCACTATCCATGTCAGGCAAAAACAGCTACAAATTCTGCTCAATCACACCACTGTCCAGCACCACTGTCCCAGCAACAACCAAGATTCTGATACATATTCTGTGGCTGAACAATAGTGTTCAGTGTGTTAGCAGTACTAAGTGAATTTTGACTTGTGTCTTCATCTTCATGGTGGTTCTATCAGAATGCAATCTCACTGTAAACTGAACAGCAGCAGCAATACGAATGTCCTAAAATAGTGATTCTCAATTTCACAGACCTTTCTTCAATGGTCATAAAAATTCACTGTCCACAAGGGAATCTGTGGCTGATATGTAGAACTGAATTGTATTGCAAAATAAAAAAAAAGGGGAAAAAATATGGAGAGAAATGAAATGTATATTAAAGGGCTGAAAGAGAAAAAAAGAAGACAAAAAAAATTAAAAATAAAAAAATTCACTGTCCTTTAAAGTCATTAAAATAAAATGAAATTAACAATGGGACATAGACCCATGTTGTTTTAAAATTCTCATCATTCCGCCCTCCAAAGATTTTAGCACACTCCTGAACTTGACCCTTTCATATCACTCTCCTCCCAGAGTTCTTGTTCAGGAAGATGGTCCCTCTGGGTGGTTAAAACTTCTGTGCTGTTTGTGTGCCTATTTAGTGATTGAATTACTTTTATGGGTGTTCATGGTTTTATTGATATTAACACTGGTCCTTGGTAGATAAAGCTGGCCATCAAGTGAGCAGATAAAGAAAGTGTGGTATAGATACACAATGAAGTACTATTCAGCCATGAAGAAATCGTATCAAAAGCAGAAAAATGTATAGAGCTGAATACCGTCATGTCAAGTAAAATAAGCCACTCCCAGAAAAAAAAAAAAACTATCACATTTTATCTTATACAGAGAATATGTGGAGGAGAGATACCACCTAAGTAGAAGGGAGACCATTAAAGGAGAAAGGAGGAATCTGAGGAGGGAAAGACAAAGAGAGCAAGGGTCATGTGTGGAAATATTACAATGAACCTGACTATTCTTATAAATAATATGCACTCAAAAAGAAAGCAAAGCAACCAGACTGACTTTTAGGACAGATCACGGACGACAGGGAATGAAGGAAGATGCCTCTAGGGTCAAGGATTTCCCTCTCAGGCCCTCGTGTTTTCTCTGTGTTACATTTATCTGTTAGTAAGATTGGTAGGAACCACATTTAAGTGCAAGAAACTTCTCATAGAGACATCAAAATGGCTGGAACCAGTTTGCCTTGACTTGTACAAAATCACAAAGTAAAGGTTTGATTGGCTAAAAGGTAAAAAGTGGTAATTTCCCAACATCATTGGGGTTAACATGACATACAATGATGATACACATGGGAAGTCTATAGGTTGATGGGTTTGGATACCTGTGAAGTCTGTGAAACCATCCCTACAGTCAAGATCCACCAGCCCGAGTCTGTTTCCTCATTTCTCCTCTCCAGCTCCTTACCTTCAGTCAGGCAATCATTCATGTGTTTCCCATTTGCATTTTCTAGAGTCTAACATGAATGGAATCAATTAGTCATGTGATTTGGAGTCTGGTCTCATTCACGGAACACAATTATTCTGGATTCATACACATAGCTCATTCCTTTCTATTATAAACTCAGTCCATTACACACCAAAATGTGTTTACCTACTCACCTGCTGATGTATATTTCAGTCATTCCTGACTTGGAATTTTTGCAAGTAAAGCTGCTATGACTACACATGGATAATCTTTGCGTGCCTGTATGTTTTCAGTTATCTCAGTAAACACTGAGGAGTGGAATGATGGGATCATCTGGCGTGTGTATGTAACAAAGTGCCCACCTCTGCTGAAGTGTTTGTATCACTCACCGTTCTTGCCATCATTCCTTAGAGGCTGCTCTGCGTTCTGTCCAGGGTGGTCAATATCTTCAAATTTAGCTGTTCTAATAGTGATGGAGCAACAGCATTTTATTGTGGCATTAAATTGCATTTCCTTAATAACAAATTATGTGAGATAGTTTTCCATGGGCTGATTTGCTATTTTTATATCTGCTTTTAGGAAACATCATTCAGAATGTCTTCCTATTTGTAAGTGTGTAGTTTATGTTCATTTTACTGAATGGTAAAAGATCTTTTCTATTCTAAGTAGATGTTTTTCACACAAATATGACTTGAAAATATTTTCTTCAACCATTTTATGACTTGTTCTTTGTTGTTTTCCTTTAGTGTGTCTTTTCGTGTACTCATTCATTCATTTTTTGAGACAAGGGTCTCATGTACTCCATGGTAGCTTCATATAGCCAAGTATGGCCTTGAAATTGTGATCCTCCTGGCTTCATCTCACAAGAACTGAATGTCAGTGATTCTCTACCACATCTGGTTTATGTTGTCCTGAGGACTGAACCTGGGGCTTTGTACATGCTAGGCAAACACTCTACTTACTGAGCTACATCCTTGGCCCTTAGTAGTGATTTTTAAGAAATTTAAGTTTTGGTGAAACCCCATTTATCTTTTTCTCATTGATGGGTCATATGTTTAATGTTGTGTCTAAGCACTCTTTGTTTCTGCAACATTACAAAGATTTTTCTCCAATGATTTCCTTCTGAAAGTTTTACACTTTTGAGAAGTGGTCTAGTACTCATTTGCCGTTTATCTTATAGGGTGTAATATAATCTTAAGTTTCCATATATATAGTCAATGGGATATATGTAATTATAAATGAATATATATTCAATCATTCTAATACATTTACTGAAAATACAATGCTTTGTCCAACAAGCTGCTTTGTACTTTGTTATAAACCAGTTGTGATATATACAAGTGGCTCTACTGTTATTTCCAATCTATTTCCAACTTTCCTTGCCTAGTCTTTCTGAACAATGTTAACACTACATTGTCTTAACTGTATCTTTTTAATAAATATTTATACCAGGTAGTCTTAGTTGTCCAACTTCGTTATTTTTCAAGATTGTCCTTGGCTACTCTAGACAATTTGTATTGAATATGACACTTAGAATCACACCATCAATTTCTATTTTTTTTTTAAAAAATGACATGTTAGCGCTTTGAATATAATTAAGTCTGTAGATCAACATGAGGAGAATTTCCATTAAAATGATACTCACATTTTAGACCAATAAATACAGCATATAATTTCATTTGTCAAAATATTTTCTGTCTCACTAATTTTATGGTTTTCATGATACAGGTTTTTACATGTTATGTCATATATATTCTTAAGTATTTCATTTTTGATGCTACTGTAAATGACATAATTTTTAGTTTTAATTTTCAATTGTTAAGACAAATAGATAATTGATTCATGTATAATAATGTTGTATTCTACAATCTTACTAAATTGCCTTAGCTAACTGTTGGTGTTTTCTTTTGAGAGATAGGTTTTTCTCTTTAGATATGTTGGCCTTCAAATTACAATCTTCCTGCCTCATCCTGTACATTCCGCGATTATAGACATGAACATCCATACTCACCGAGTTTTATAATCTGTTTTGTGTAGATACCATCAGTCTATGTGAATGTTCTCTATAAATTGCAAAAGTTTCACTTCTTCCTTTCCAATCTGTGTTGTACTCACATTTGAAAAACACATAACTCTTGGTATGGACTATAATTTTGCTAGCATTTTGAGTAAGAGCCTGCTGAATCTACAGAGCAAGTTGGATAGAACTGACATCTTGACAACAGTCACTTTTCTCATTTGTCACCATGTACATTATTCTTCATTAATTTCTTTCAACACAGTCTTCCTCGGTGGAGTTTTACTTTTTCTTGGCTTTTGTTTCCTTGAGGTTTTTTTTCTCTTGGTTTTCTAAAACATAACCTCGCTTTAGCCAAGTTGGTCTAGAATTCATGATGTAGCCCAGACTCATCTTCCATTTTTTTCCTCCAGGTTTTAATTTAGAAAACTTCTGTTTCTGTGTGTAATTCTGCAATGCATATACCCAGGCATCATACATGTAATTTCATATATTATAGTTTTCACTTCCACATATATCCAACTAAGGAGCTAGAGATATGGTTTTACTAGTAGAATGCTTGCCTAGATGTCCAACTTAGGTCTTTTTATGTCTTTCTACTCTATTTCTATGAATATGTGAAATACTTTGGTAATGAACTTTTTGATTTCTTTATCTCCCAAATGTAACATTAGTAGATCTTTCAGTTAATTGATTTTTATCTTCTCATCACAGGTTGTATTTTACTGTCTCTTTTTCTATAGGGTAACTTTAAAAAACTTCTTCATAGAATATATTTTAATCATGTTTTTCTTCTCCCTCAACTCCTCCCAGATCCTCCCCACCTCTCTACCCACCCAACTTTATATTCTTTCTCTCTTTAAAAAAAAAAAAAATACAGAAAAAAAAATACAGAGAAACAAAAAAAATCCAAAAATCAAAATACCCACAAAAACATTAAAACTAAAAATCAAAATAGGCAAAAGAAGGAAAAAAAATGATCCCCACATCAGAAAAAAAAAACGCAAAGAAAACAAAAATTCACAAAACTACCATTGCTTTCATTTTGTGGTAGCTAAGTGGACATGGTACCTACCTTGAAATGAGATTGATATACCCAATGAGACTGAATTTTCCTTTGCTAATGGGAATTAATTGTAGATAGCTTTTTGGTTAGGGTTGGAGCCTGTGTCCACTTCCAACTCTCAGTACTAGGATCTCATCTGACTTGGATCTCTGGGGGTTTTATATGTGCTGCCTCTGTCTCTGTGAATTCATACATTCATCTGTCCTCTTGTGTCTGGAAGACACTGTTTCCTTAGAGTCATTCATCACCTCTAGCTCTTAAAATCTTTTTGCCTTCTCTTCACAGAGATGTGTGAGCGTTGAGGAGACGGGTTTGATAACTTTTAATTATCTACCAATATTTTCATCTATTTATAAATATTTTGACTTTTGTCTTGCTTCAATTGAGTTCCTTGGAAACAGTTTGACCTTTTGGTGCATTGTAATTAAAATATGCTAAGCATGTTCAGAACAGCTTTTAGTCTGAGGCTAATTTTGCCTCACTATTGATGCAAATTCTTTCTGTGTGCTTAGTAAATTTTCAGTGGATAATTAGCTTTTCTAGTTGACTTGTAAAGATATTCATTCCCGGTCCTGTGGCTGGGGGTTTTGCATTTACTTTTAATCTCTCTGGTTCAGCATCACCTCTCCAGCACACTGTCTTGCCATCTTCAGCTGATTTGTGGTCTTCAGCTCCATCTCTTCCACTTGGGGAGTCTTCTGGGACTCATCCAGATTTTGATTCACTGGGCCAAATCATGGAAATTCTCTTAAGGAGGTAGCCTGGGACCAAATCTTTTGTTTCTAATCACTCAAGAACCATTGTCCTTTACTTAGTGATTAGTAACATCAAGGCCTTTTTTTTTTTCCATTTTATCAGTTTTTTGCTTGTCTAATGATGGACTGTTCCCTGACACCATCTTCATGGCCCTCTTTTTAAAAAGAATTGGGACTACTACTGTTATTGTTACTGTTGCCACCTTATAAATCTTATTCTTTCTGTTTGTCTGAGATAAATCTTGGTGCTCAGAGTGATCTTTGCCTTGGGAAAGAAACAAGTCAGTGGCTTACAGGTGTAACATCGGGATTGTGCCAGGGTCATTATGTCCCCATAGCATCATTTATGCTTTGAACTGATATTAACTCCTCTTCATTGTTGTCTATTGTCCAGGTATCTACTTTTTAGCATAATAAGAATGAAGAATGAAGAGGTGATCACCACCAAAGGCAAAACAACATTGTACCTTATATACAGGATACATGTTCAACATTTTTGTCTTCTTTACATCTTTACATATAGTATAGATAATTATGTGTGCCCCCAATTAAAATCATCTCACAAACATTGAGGCAGGATAAGCAGCAAGGAGAATTCTAGGAAGAGGAAGGCTGAGTCAGAGGAGACACCAGCTCACCATCCAGGGAGCAGCATGTAATAGCACACAAGAAAAGTCATGGAACACATGGCAACATATAGATTAACAGAAATGAGCTGAGTTTAAATGTAAGAGCTAGTCAGTGGTAGGCCTGAGCTAAGGGCCAAACAATTTTAATTAATATAAGCTTCTGAGTGATTATTTTATAAGCAGCTACAGGGTCCGTGGACCAGAAAAAAACTTCAGCTACACATTGATCGTTCTCTGCAACCCTAATCTAAACTCCAAACAAAATATTTATTAAATTACCATAGGGATTGTTTCAAGGACTGCCCAAATTCAAAGAAACTCATACCACTTACTCTACACAAAACAAATTCTAAATAGATTTTGAAGGTTTTAGGGAATAAATGGCAATGAATATATATATCTTTTAATGTGGTTCCTAACCTTGCTGCTATTCTACCAAAACTCTACTAGTTGCCAAATCCAATGACTGTGGCCACTGTTAAGCTTTTTGTTCATTTGCTTGTTTCCTTCTACATATGACTTCTCTGAAATATTTAAACCCCTGAAAACTTGCATCCTCTTGCAATCTTTTTCCAATCACTGCTCTTGTGGCTTATTCATCTATCATCTCGATTATTATTAAAATGTAATTATGGACGGCATGCAGTGATTGGTATGCTGGGAAACAGAAGACCACAAAAAGAAGGAAAATCGGAGACGACTCATTTGAAAGAAACATTCCCATCTTGCTATGTTGTTCCTTTGATTAATGAGGGAAGTAAACCCAAATCATGTTCCTATTTTAGACTCATTTTATTCAATAAAGAATTGTGTTGCACAGCGTTCTGAATATATAAATCACTAATATGCCTGGAAGTGCTGTTCCTCATGCAGGGAGAGGAAGAGTGATTGTCTGATGTTTACTCTCACACACACACTTCATAATCCACAACAGAAGACAAAAATATTGAGGAAACAAGTTGCACGAGAGTGAAAAATACCCCCTGACCAGACGGCTGTGTTTATTCTCCTGCTGTGATCCATCAGCGAACAGCTGTTCCTGGGCTTCGTCAGATAAGAATTCTCTCAGTACAGCAAGTTGAAGGAAGAAGACACTCATTCTTTTTCCAAACAGGTAAAGCTACACCGTTTATAATTACTTTCACTGTATCGCAAACATTAGCTGCCTCATATATCTATTTTGATGGTCATTACTGAAATAAACTCCCAATCCAGCTCTTCTATCATGACCAAAAGAGCAAGAAAATGGCAGTTTGTATTACAAGCTTATTGGGTAAGGTACAAACATTTAAAAAAAATTAAACATTAAATTCCACGGTACAAACATTTAAAAATATTAAATGTTAAATTCCATGTCATTTTTTTAAAAATAAATCTACTTTATTCTCTGTCAGAATTTATCAAAAGATTTATAAGTGAAAATTGAATACTAGTAAAACATTATATCAAAAAATGCCTACATTAAAATACATATACAAATTAGATAGCATTCTACTTGGAAAGTAACTCACAGGTTCAGCTGTTATTTATTCTTTTTCAAAATGTACTATCACCAGTTGCTGATGATGAAGATAAGCAGGATACCTTTTTCTGGTGAGCTATAATGAATCCACACATGATTAGAATGTCTTAGCAGTGTGCTTTACAATTACAGAACTATGGAAACCCCAGAGAGTGTGGCATTGACATGTTTATCTTGTGAGAAAAATATAATCTAGCAAATTAATATTTTTTAATATTGGGAAGAAACTAATAGAAGCCATGAGTACTGCAGAGAAGTGAATTAGTTTTGCTTTGGAGGCTTATTTATAATTCATTTAACAAGAATCATGCAATTTGTGGATTAATTCCATGGAGGACAGGATTAAAATTCTTCATGTGGAACATGTTTGACTTGGAGAATTGAAATCTTTTTGAGTAATGTCTCTAAGGAAAATGTATCCAAAATTTCATTACTAATCCTAAAGTTAATACTAAAATGATTGAAATGTGGGAAGAGAGTGAACATTAATTAGCACTCCATGGTGTATGCTATTTTTTCTTTTGTTTTATACATGCATATAAGTACTCCTACTTTGCCAATAAAAACATCTCATCACTATTAATCACTCCAAGTATTTTTGATCACCTACCACAGGGCAGGAATAGCATAAGATGTCAAAGATTGAATGATGACTAAAATACAGTCTAGGGCTCATGATTTATTGTGTACCAACTTAAATTTCTAAAATAAAAGGCGAACAGATACATGAAAAGTAAAGAAGATGTCAAGTAACAAATGAGTCAAGTCCATCCATTCAGATACTAGAGTCGCCTGTTATTTTTGGAGGGAAATTTTTCTCTATAGTATCATTACCTAGTAGAAAATAGCTAGCTACTAATATGGGAGAAGGTGCCTAAGAGCTACACAAAAAAAGCAAAAGCCTCTTAGGCTCAGGAAATAACAAATCTGGGGCCTGGTAGAGAACTCTGTCCATGACGAGAATGTAAAGCCCATTGGTATCAAAAAATCTTGTCATATAGAAAGGGGTTTTTGTTGTTCTATGGTATCAAGTTTGGCCTACAGTTGTCTAGATGTGTATTAAGTTTGACTTGAAGTTGTCCCCATATGCAGTGAACTGTACTCTTACTCAGTGTGAAGCAGCCCATTGCCTAATCTATGCCAAGTAGTTACATCTCCTTCAATTACAATCGGCAAGTGTCCAAACCCTGTTTGAACAAACCAAACTGAGATGGGTGCAACCAATTGGATTGTTTCTAAACCTCACTTTGATTTTCTGCATATCACTTCCATTTCCACGGCTATTAAAAACCTGCTCGTGCCAGGTGGTGGTGGTGCACGCCTTTAATCCCAGCACTCGGGAGGCAGAGCCAGGCGGATCTCTGTGAGTTCCAGGCCAGCCTGGGCTACCAAGTGAGTTCCAGGAAAGGCGCAAAGCTACACAGAGAAACCCTGTCTCAAAAAACCAAAAAAAAAAAAAAAACCTGCTCATGTAGGTAGAGTTTGGGATGTTGAATCATTTTAGAACCATAAAGAAATAATTAAGATGTGCAAAAGCAGATTTGTTGTAATTGTCTTTAACATAGCCACAGTCTGAGTTGTTGGACTGTGTGGTAGTCTGGAAGTAGAAACTTCTGGAACTGATCATTACAGGAGGGCATGGATGGATCATAGTTCTAAGCAGTGACTGCTGGTGTACACAAGTGTGGTGAAATGACTCCACTTCTCTTACAGATACAACAGCGGGCACTCAGTCTGTAGTGTCCAACTTTTACTGGAGAAATGGAAGACGAGCAGCCATGCTATGGGGGGTATATATGGGTACATGGGCATGGTGAAGAGTGTCTAAAGTAGCAATCAGGAACTTCACAAAAGATATGTCACTGCCATCCTTTCCAATGCCTCAGTAAGTCTAAATCTTCTCTCATACATTACATCCCAACCTCAGTTTCCCCTCCCTCCACTCCTCCCAGTCCCTCCTCCACCTCATGTCTCCCCCAGATACAGATCCATACCACTTGTTTCACTGAAAGAGAGAGAGAGAGAGAGAGAGAGAGAGAGAGAGAGAGAGAGAGAGAGAGAGAGAGAATGAGAGGGGGGCAGGTCTCCCAGGGATATCAACCGAACATGGCATAACAAGTCACAATAAGACTAGGTACAAACCTTCATATCAAGGCTGGACAAGGCAACACAGTAGGAGGAAAAGGGTCACAAGAGCAGGCAAAGGAGTCAGAGACGGCCCCCACCC
The DNA here is from genome assembly GCF_007827085.1 of Peromyscus californicus insignis. NCBI lineage: Eukaryota > Metazoa > Chordata > Mammalia > Rodentia > Cricetidae > Peromyscus > Peromyscus californicus. Next base: position 20,338,288 of record NW_026294525.1, on the reverse strand, counting down.
CCACTGTTAGGAGTCCCACAAGAACACCAAGCTACACAATCATAACGTATATGTAGAGTACCTAGCTCAAACCCATACAGGATCCATATTTTTCACTTCAGTCTCTCTAAGCCTCTATGAGCCTGGCTTAGGTAAGTCTATGTGCTGTGTTCTTGTGGTGTCCTCAACCCCTCTGGCTCCTATAATCCTTCTTCTCCCTCTTTTGTGGGAAACCAGAAGCGGGACACATCAGAGGCCTCGGTAAGTCATAAGATGATAAGAATTTGAAAAGAATGATGTTGTAAGTGGAACTGGATTTTATGTGAAAACTTCTGAAGTGTCTAGGCTTCCCCTAGTGACTGAATGTTAGGCCAAAGAGGCTCACTCCATATAGAGGCAAAGGTCATTCATTTCGCTGCTAGTCAACCAATGTCATGGCCACTATGCAATTCAAAATTTAAAAAGAGAGAAATACAGCCAAAGCAGAATTAAACTTTATGAAATGCTGTTCTGACAGTGTTTGTTGGCCCCAGAAAAACTTGCAAACAGTCAAGCCCACCTTCAGGGTGAGGTAAAACTTCCTTACTAAAAGCCAACAGTGTTGTCAGAGTTGAGATTCTGGGATAGGCCATCACTCTGAAATCCAGATAGACAGAATACAGAGAATCACATCTAAACTCTGATTACCTGAAGCAGGGTGTGTGAATGATAATATTAACAAACTTACAGAGACTAGGTGAGGTACAAGAATGAGAAACTACCAGGGTCCATAGCCTTACAGAAAATCTCACACTTTTATGAGATCTACCTCCAGAAATATCAGCAGCTGTTTATATTCAAGAACTCCAAGAAACTCCCTTGTAATTCTGGAAGAGAAGGAATGGAAAAGCCATCTTTGAAATATGCTTGGACTGCTCTCTGCTACAAAAGAAGATGTTAGTAGACTGTTGTCTATCACACACACAGAGGGAAGGGCACTTACCCTACTCTAACCATCTGTGGCTTCCTAGCTCACCTGTGTGGAAGAAAATGGGGAGTTCTAATTTCAATGGGAACACCCCACCGATGAAAAACAATGATAGCCACTTTTACTTGGCCTCTTCCAGAACAATATAATAAAACTGGATATTAACCTCGAAATATCAACTCCTAATAATAATATTGGAAACTCAAAAGTCCCAAATAACTAATTATGTTATCTAAACGTGATGGAAGTGTGTTACTATTCTAATACTCTATGTTTATACATTATCATATCTGTTATATACATTATGATAGATCACAACCAGTATATAAAGTGTATTTATTAATCATTATAGATAGTAATAAGTAGCTTGAACCCTTGGATAGTCTTTTGATTAGCAGATTCCCTGATGAAATATTCTCATGTCTCATCAGTATGCTGAGTATGGTTTAATATTCCTCTTACATATTGTTAAATAATATTTTCCATTTTCTCTAATTATAGTCACAAGCAACATAAAATTGCTCAGCAGGAATTGTGTGTGTGTGTGTGTGTGTGTGTGTGTGTGTGTGTGTGTGTGTGTGTGCCCACACAGCCCGTTTCAGTATTGTCAATGCATGGAAAACTTGCTAGTTTGTTTGGAAATCAGTTTCAGTTGCAGAAAAATACTATTTCTTGGCCTCAAAGCACAAAACAGCCTAAGGGGTGTTTTTTTAAAATGTGTGTGTTTCTTTGAAGGTTAGTTTTGAACATTTCCCCCTTTCTTGTAAGCTTTATTTTCTTCATCTATTAAGTTTTATAATTTCAATTTTATGAGAAAAATCATGCCATTTAAATTTTCAAACATTTACATATACTCTGTTTTTCTGAGCTCTACGTTTTCTCTGGATTCTTTGCAATGTGTTTTATACCTTTATAATGTTTTATTTTTACCAAGGGAATATAAGATGACTGATAGCTTTGAACAGTGCCATTTCTCTTCGGAGGACTTCAGGTCCTAACATTCAAGTCTTCTCTTCTTTCTCTTCTTGTGTTTGTTTGTTGTTATTCGTGGGTTTAAAAAAAAACTTTCTGTTCTACTTATCGGGAAATTTCTTTAACTTATCTTTCGATACATTGCTGACGTTTTATTTTCATCTATTATATGTTTAATTTTCATGAGGTGTTTCTAGTTTATCCTCTCCTTTTCTTAGAGGTACCAAATTTCTCTTTTCTTTAAATCTGTTAGCTATTTTTCTGTTTCTGGATGGTTTGACTTTTTCTGACACATTAGAAGCTTTCTTCTAAGCATATTCATCATTGAATTTTGCTATATACTTAAGAGTGAAACATTAAGACTCATATTATGCTTTACACATATGATCAGAGTTCTCTAAACATGGGTTTCATTCTAGAACAACTGAGTGACTAATTTTCTTTTCTTTCACTCTACATTGTTTTTATTGTAGTGTGTGTGTGTGTGTGTGTGTGTGTGTGTGTGTGTGTGTGTGTGTACATGTGTATGCCATTGCACACATGTAGAGGTCAGAGAACATCTGTACGGAATTGTTTCACTCCTTCCACTTTACATGGGCTGTTGGGAGCAAACTCGGGTTTTCAGGCTTGCTCAACAAGCACTTTTATCTACTAAGCCATCTCTCTAGTCCCTGATTTTCTTTCAATGGATCACTTAAGTATTGAAATCGAACCCTCATTTGTAAATATAATGCAAGTCTCCATTTACACAAGTTTCCTAGAAGATTCTGCCCCCAGTATCTGTTACTCCTATATTCTTTAGAGTGTCCTTTACTCTTGAGTAATTGCTTCTTTTCATTCCCCTGTTTAAGACATGACAAAATATCATCCATTGTTAAAACATGACATTGAAAACATTCTGAAGAAGCTCTTCCATATAATCACGATGCTTATAAAGAATGGGAAGCATCTCTCGTTCCCAGAGATGATTCACTGCAGGTACATTCAGAATTTACTTTACTTTCTGCCTATAAATAACCACAGTGCACAAGGCTTTTTATTGTTTCTAAACATATACCAATTCTAACAACATCAGTCTGGTCAAACTTTTATTTTCCAGAAGCAGTAGTACTGAGAGGCCAAACAAAAGTTCTGATAAATGGATAAATATTAAGACTCTACAAATGTCTCAGAATTTGTCTTTGGATGAGGATTTTTGAAATGTGCTCAAAGAGCACATAGAGTTTTCTAAAAGGCTTTTAACAAGCTACCTGGGGAGCCCAGTTAAAAAAAAATGATGTACTGAAACAAAGAGTTCCATACAGCTCCAAAACATTTTATAAGCAAGAACTTTCAAAAGACAATCCAGGATCAGAAGTGATACCCATGATGTATCTACATTACAAGTGCATGCCTCATCTTGGTTATTGGAATTGTCTCTGTAATTTCCTCCTGAATAGCAGTCATAACCAACCTGGCCTCCACCACTGTGTCTGTAAACCATCCATATCCATATTCGTATCCTCTAAGTCTATTGTCATACCATACACTTTCATAGGCCTGGTACCCTCCTCTGGTGCCCTAAGAAGACAGGCCTGCATGATCCATATGGATCTGGCATCCATCCAGGGACTCTCCACTCAAGGCTTTCATGACATCTGAGAAATGCTCTGAGTTGGAAAAGCAACTGTCCAAGTTCATATTAACTTTCAAATTGACACAAACTAGACTCATCTAGAAAAACATGAATTGAGTAATGAATGGTCTTTGTCAGGTGAGTCTGTGGGCATGTCTGTGGGAGATTATTTTTTAATTGCTATAGGACAGTGACCTGGAACTTTAAGCCAAATCAATCTTTTGCTGTCCTTACTTTGCTTTTGGTCAGAGTGTTTTATCACAGAAACAGAATCTAGAACAGTGACAAAGCCAAAATTGCAGGATTACTCGATCTCCCTGATCTTGAAAACAACTCCCTCAGGTGTCGGACCAAAGCTGCTCCAGTTGCCTTCAAGCACACCCTCATTAGTACTGAAGCTGACCGTCCACAAAGAGCTTCCTTTCTTCTGAAGACACAGCAGAGAACTCAAGTCCTACACTGAGAATATGTAGAGTGACGGGAGAAATGATGCGCATGTGAGGGAAGTCAAGTGTCTAAAGTGAGAACCAGGGATTAAAAGCAGCATGGAAAAAAGACAAACAAAATTAAATGACAAGAGATTCAGGAAAAGACTAACAGAGAACTGTTATTTCTTTATATTAAATTTTCCCTGTTTGTACTGTTGTGTAACTTTCTGGGTCCCAGTTGACCCAAGAATAATATGATACAATGTAGCCTTCTTACTGCCATTTAATCTACAGATCTGTGGGGACTATACCTACCAGAATACACTCCAACTCTTTCTCTCCACTCTGGAGAGGGGCAGGAGTGACAAGCATTATGGAGATTTTTCTCACCCTCCCTCACCTTTTATTAAACATTGATATTTGCTTTACACCGTATATCCTGATTATAGTTTCCCCTCCCTCTACTCTTCCAAGTTCCTCCCTACCTCCCCCTCCCATCCAGATCCACTCCCTTTCTGTCTCTCATTAGAACAGAATGGGCTTCTAATAGAACAACCAAACACAACAAAATAAAATATAGTAATATAAAACAAAAACTACCACATAGAAGTTGGACAAGACAAGTCACCAGGAAAATAAAAGAGGCCCAAAGATCAGAGACCCACTTGTTCATAGACTTAAGAGTCCCATAAAAATACCAAACTGGGGGCTGGAGAGATGGCTCAGCGGTTAGGAGTGCTGGCTGCTCTTCCAGAGGTACTGAGTTCAATTCCCAGCAACCACATGGTGGCTCACAGCCATCCATAATGAGATCTGGTGCCCTCTTCTGGCCTGCAAGCATACCTGTAGGCAGAACATTGTATACACAATAAATAAATAAATCTTAACAACAACAACAAAAAATACCAAACTGGGAGCCAAAACATATATATTATATATATACAGAGAACCTGAAGCAGACCTGTGTTTGCTCTGAAGCAGACCTGTGTTTGCTCTGGTCTTGCTGCTTCAGTCTCTGTGAGTTCATATGTGCCTTGCTCAGTTGATTTAGAGGGTCTTGTTCTCCTGGTGTCCTCCATCCCCTCTGGCTCTTATCTTCTTTCTGCTTTCTCATCTGTGGGGCTCTCTGAGCTCTGGGGGGAGGGATTTGATAGAATCATTCCATTTAGAGCTGTGTGTTCCAAGGTCTCACTCTCTGTGTTTGTTCCCATCTGCTTCAGGAGGAAGCTTCTTTAGTGATAGCTAAATAAGGCATGGATCTAGTAGAAGCATTAGAGATCATTTTATCACTAATTTTTTAAGACCAGTAGTATTTGGTTTTACCCTAACACTCTGGGCTATCTAGTCTCTGGTTCTTGATCACCCAAGTAGTGTTCCACTTCATGGAGTGGATTAAATCAGATATTAGTTGGTTACTCCCACAAGCTTTGTGCCACCATTGCCTTAACATATTTTACAGGCAAGACAGATTGTAGATCAAAAGTTTTATGGCTGGGTTGGTGTTTGTGTTTCCCTTTTGGTAGCCCGAAGAGTACCTTCCTGTATGAAAGACACCAGAATGTAGGGGTGAAGGTTCTAAGTAGTCAACAGCTTGCCCTCTCCATGTTCAGTGAGTTCTCTGTAGCTGGAGTTGTCCTGCCTGGCCCACGGTCAGGACAAAACTCTGCCACCCGCCAGTCCCACAGCTGCTCAGACCCAACCAAGTAAACACAGAGACTTATATTGCTTACAAACTGGATGGCCGTGGCAGGCTTCTTGCTAACTGTTCTTACAGCTTAAATTAATCCATTTTTATAAATCTATACCTTGCCATGTGGCTCGTGGCTTACCGGCATCTTCACGTGCTGTTTCTCATCATGGCGGCGGCTGGTAGTGTCTCTCTGACTCAGCCTTCCACTTCCCAGCTTTATTCTCCTCCTTGTCCCGCCTACACTTCCTGCCTGGCCACTAGCCAATCAGTGATTTATTTATTGACCAATCAGCAACACACTTGACATACAGACCATCCCACAGCAGTTATCTGGGTGTTGTCTTCAGCAATGGAGTCTTGCTGTCAGTTTGTGGAGAGCAACCTACTGTCTTGGCAACAGTCTGGGTTTTTTTGGGGATTTCCATGGGGCCCCTTTGGCCAACAGCTCAATTGGATGTAACCCAGTTCCTGTACTGGAAGCTTCCTTTGGTGGCAGGAGATGGCCAGTTGGGACTCCATCTCCCTTATTATTTGGAGACTTCACTAGGATCACCTTCATATATTTTAGGAAGTTGCCACTGCACTAGGTTTCCATACCACTCCTCCAGTGCTCCTCAATTCTAGCTGTATCTCCCCAAATTCCCCCCTCCAACTCCATCTCTCCTCCCATTCTCCACCTGATCCTCCCGTTCCTGCCTGACCCTAGTCCTCCCATAAAAACTACTGTATTTCCCCCTCCCAGGGAGATCTGTGCACCGCCCCCCCAGTTCCTTCCTCTATACCTAACTTCTCTGGGTCTACAGATTGTAACTTTGTCATCACTTATTTAATAGTTAATATCCACATATAATTGAGTACATACCATATTTATCTTTCTGGGTCTGGGTTACCTCTCACAGGATGATATTTTTCTAGTTATATCCATTTGCCTGGAAATTTCAGGATGTTATTTTTTTTAAATCCAAGTAACACTCCATTGTGTAAATTACCATGTTTTCTTTATCTTTGGTTGAGGGTCATCTAGGTTGTTTACAGTTTCTGGCCATTGTGAATAGCGCAACAATGAACATGTTTGAACAAGTGTCATTGTGGTTGAATAGTGTCCTTTGGGTATATATGCCCAAGAATGGTATAGCTGGATCTTGAGGTTGATTGATTCTCAACTTTCAGAGGAAACATCAAATTGATTTTCATAGTGGCTGCACAAGTTTATACTCCCACAAGTAATGGAGGAGTGTTCCCCCTTGCTCCATGTCCTCATTAGCATGAGCTGTCATTTTTATTATTGATCTTAGCCATTCTGACAGGTATAAGATAGAATCACAAAGCAGTTTTTGATTTGCATTTCCTAATGGCTAAGGATGTTGAAAATTTCTTTAAGTATTTCTCAGTCATTTGAGTTTCCTCTATTGATAATTCTGTTTAGATTTGTACACCATTTTAAAAATCGGATTATTTGATTTTTTTGGTTTCTGGTTTCTTGAGTTCTTTATGTATTTTGGTTATTAGTCCTCTATAAGATGTAGAGTTGGAAAAAACTTCCCATTCTGTAGGCTACTGCTTTGTCTGAATTATAGCATCCTTTGCCTTACAGAAGCTTCTCAATTTCACAAGGTCCCCATTTATTAATTGTTAATCTTAGTTCCTGCACTATCAGTGTCCTTTTCAGAAAGTCGTGACTTGGGCCAATGCATTCAAGGCTAATCCCCACTTCTCTTCTGTCAGGTTCAATGTATTTGGTTTTATGTTGAGGTCTTTGATTCAGTTGGAGTTGAGATTTGTGCAAGGTCATAAGTATGGATCTATTTGCATTCTTCTACATGCAGACATCCAGTTTGACCAGCACTATTTGTTAAAGATACTTTCTTTTTGCCAGTGGATACTTCTGCATTCTTTATCAAAACCAGGTATCCACAGGTGTGTGGATTTATGTCTGGGTCTTCTGTTCGATTCCATTGATCAACATGTTGGTTTTTATACCAATATTTTGCTGTTTTTATTACTATAGCTTTGCAACTCAACTTGAAATCAGGGATGGTGAGACCTCCAGAAGTTATTTTATTTTTCAGGATTGTTTTAGCTCTCCTGTGGTTTTCTTTTTTCATATGAAGCTTAGAACCGTCCTTTCAAAATCTATGAAGAACTGTGTTGGAATTTTTAATACTTTTTTTTTTTTTTTTTTTTTTTTGGTTTTTTGAGACAGGGTTTCTCTGTGTAGCTTTGCGTCTCTCCTGGAACTCACTTGGTAGCCCAGGCTGGCCTCGAACTCACAGAGATCCGCCTGGCTCTGCCTCCCGAGTGCTGGGATTAAAGGCGTGCACCACCACCGCCCGGCTTGTGTTGGAATTTTTATGGGGATTGCATTGAATCTGTAAATTGTTTTTGGCAAGATGGCCATTTTTACAAAGTTAATCCTACCAATCCACAAGAATGGAGATCTTTACATCTTCTAATATCTTCTTCAATTTATTTCTTCAAAGACTTGAAGATTTTATCATACAAGTCTTTCATTTGCTTGGTTAGAGTTATGTTATTCGAGACTTATAGTTATAGGTCTGTTTGAATTACTTATCTGATCTTGGTTTAACTTTGGTAAGTGGTATCTATGCAGAATATTACCCATTTTGTTTATTTTTTCCAGTTTAGTGGAGTATAGGTTTTTAAAGTATGACCTTATGATTCTCTGGATTTCCTTGGTGTCTGTTTGTTATGTCCCCCTTTAATTTCTAATTTTATTAACTTGGATATTATTTCTCCACATTTTAGTTATGTTGGATAATGGTTTGTTGATCTTGTTGATTTTTTCAAAGAACCAGCTCTTTGTTTCATTGGTTCTTTATAATTTCTTCATTTCTATTTTATAGGTTTTAGCCTCCATTTTGATTATTTCTTGACATCTACTACTCTTCAGTGTGATTTCTTCTATCTGTTCTAGAGCTTTCATGTGTGCTATTAAGTCGTTAATGTGAGATCTCTCCAACTTTTTATTTAGGCACTTAGTGCTGTGAACTTGCCTTTTAGAACTTCTTTCATTGTGTCCCGTAAGTTTGGGTATGCTGTGAACTCATTTTCACTCAATATTAGAAAACCTTTCAGTTCTTTTTTAATTTCTCTCTTGACCCATTTTTCATTCAGTAGAGAGTTGTTCAGTTTCCATGGGTTTGTAAGATTGTGTTGTTTCTGTTGATGTTGATATCTTGCTTTAATCCATGATGGTCTGACAGGATGCAGGGAGTTACTTCAATTTTCTCATATCTGTTGAAACTTGCTTTGTGTCTGAGTATGTGGTCAATTTTGGAGAAAATGCCATGAGGTGTAGGGAATATGGTATATTCTTTTGTGATTGGATGAAATGTTCTGTAAATATTTTAGGTCCGTTTGGTTCATGATGACTGTTAGCTCTAGCATTTCTGTTTAGTTTTTGTCTGGATGACCTGTCTATTGGTGAGAGTGGGATGTTGAAGTCTCCCACTATCTGTGTGATAGGTCAACATGTGATATAAACTGTAGTATTTCTTTTACAAACTCAGGTGCCCAAGTTTGGGGCATAGATGTTTAAAATTGAAATGTCATCTTGGTGAATTTTTCCTTTGATGGATATGTTATACCCTTCCCTGTCTCTTCTGACTAGTTTTTGTTTGAAGTCTGTTTTCTTTTAGATATTTGAATGGCTATACCAGCTTGCTTCTAAGCCCCATTTGTTTGGAATATCTTTCTCCAATCCTTCACCCCGAGATAATGTCTATCCTTGATGCTGAGGTGTATTTTTTGGATGCAGCAGAAGGATAGATTCTGTTTTCAAATCCATTCTGTTAGTTTGTATCTTTTTATTGGGTAATTGAGGTCATTGATACTGAGAGATACCAGAGAGCAGTGATTGTTAATTCCTGTTATTTTGTCGTAATTGATGATGGTCATTGTGTGTGTGTGTGTGTGTGTGTGTGTGTGTGTGTGTGTGTGTGAGAGAGAGAGAGAGAAAAAGAGAGAGAGAGAGAGAGAGAGAGAGAGAGAGAGAGAGAGAGAGAGAGAGAGATTTCTTCTTTTGATTTTGCTGGCCTGAGGTTATTTATTCTGTTTTGTTTTGTTTTTTCTTTTTGGTTTTTCGAGACAGGGTTTCTCTGTGTAGCTTTGCGCCTTTCCTGGTACTCACTTGGTAGCCCAGGCTGGCCTGGAACTCACAGAGATCCGCCTGGCTCTGCCTCCCGAGTGCTGGGATTAAAGGCGTGCGCCACCACCGCCCGGCTGTTTTGTTTTTTCAAGACAGGGTTTCTCTTTGTAGCTTTGTCCCTTTCCTGGAACTCACTCTGTAGCCCAGGCTGGCCTCAAACTCACAGAGATCCACCTGTCTCTGCCTCCTGAATGCTGGGATTAAAGGTGTGCGCGACCACCGTCTGGCTATTCTGTTTTAATGGTAGTAGTTAACTACCTAAAGGTTGGAGTTTTCTTTCTAGTGCCTTCTGTAGGGCTGGGTTTGTAGATATATATTGTTTAAATTTGGCACTATCATGGAATATCTTATTTTTCTATCTATGGTGATTGAAAGTTTTGCTGGGTATAGTAGTCTGGGTTGGCATCTGTGGACTTCTAGAGTCTGCAGCACATCTGCCAAGGCCCTTTTGGCTTTCAAAGCCTCCATTGAGAAGTCAGATATAATTCTCAGAGGTCTACCTTTGTATGTTACTTAGTCTTTCTTCCTTGCTGCTTTCATTATTTTTTCTTTGTTCTGTACCTTTAGTGTTTTGATTATTATGTGCTGAGTGGACTTGTTTTTCTGGTCCAATCTATTTAGTGTTCTATATACTTCTTGTACCTTTATAGGTATTTCCTTCTTTAGGTTAGGGAAATTTTCTTCTATGATTTTGTTGAAAATATTCTGGGCCTTTGAACTGACTTTATTCTCCTTCTTCTTTTCTTATTATTCTTAGATTTGTTTTCCTTTGTATTGTTCCAGATTTGCTGGATGTTTTATATCAGATTTTTAGATTTAACATTTTCTTTGATGGATGTATCCATTTCTTCTACTATATCTTCAACACCTTAGAGTCTCTCTTCCATCTCTTGTATTCTGTTAGTGAAGCTTGCCTCTATAGTTCTTGTTTGAATTTCTGATATTTTATTTCCAGAATTCCCAGTTTTGGTTTCCTATATTGATTCTATTTCCTTTTTCAGATCTTGAACAGTTTTATTCATTCCTCTCACCATTTGCTTGCATTTTCCTGGATTTCTTTAAGGGATTTATTAATTTCCTTTTTAAGGACCTCTATCATCTTCATAAAGACAGTTTTAAGATCATTTTCTTGTGCTTCAGCTATGTTGGAATATTCAGGGCCTGTGTGGTAAGGTTGCTGGGCTCTAGTGGAGACACATTGTCCTGGTTCTTATTGCCTGTGTTTTTATGCTGGCGTCTAGGAATCTGAGATTGGGATGATTATAGGTCTGGGTGCTGATTTCTGCTACTGTATTTGTTGGGTGGGTGTTTTGTTCTTTAGTTTCGGTTTCCTCTGTTTCTTGAGACTTTGGAAATATAAAAATAAGAAGGTGGCAGTGAGAGTGGTCCTGTAGTGAAATTTAAACATCAAACAGAAATGAGTGAACCTAAGCTAGGAGCGATATTGGTAACCAATTCCAAAGGAAGAGCTGAGAGTGTGCTCTAAAAGATAGCCTTGTATGGTACATTCTTGTGTTCTGCTTGTGTGTGTGTGTGTGTGTTTCCCAGTGGCATGTTTCTTGTGTTCCAGACTTTGTTAATGGACAATTTTCAATCTATAATGGCAACTTTATTCAAGGCCTATTTTAGTGGAGGTTTTGTTTAAATAGTCTGAAACTCTTGCCTAAGCTGGCCAAAAAAAAAAAATCACTGTAGCTCCCAAGCTACTCTCAAACTATACTAAAATACTGTTAGTCATTTAATTCTGCTCAAAGTACCTGAAAACTACATATCCTGTTCTACATAAATTAATTATCCTAACTCCATTTTCTTTTAAGAGGACTTCAAAAAGGCCCCGGGTCCTCTTCAAAAGCATCTGACATAGACAGAAGTTATAATGAGAGGAAATGGAACTAAACAGACAAACAATGTCTTGGTTGTTTGTATTTGAAATGCTTGCTTTTTCAAATTTTACAAAACTTGTGAATAAAACAAAAAGCCCGCATTCTGAAAGGAGCCCATGCAAGTGAGGGGCCCTAAACTGTAAGCTTATGTGTCCTCCTTCCTATTCTGTTTTGGTTCAGTTTTGCAAGGCAGTTATGTGAACCAGTGGGCTTCTCACCAACACATCTCCATGAGGCAGCCAGAGATATGCTGGTCCAGAGGCAGAGGGTTAGGTGTCTTCTGGCTGGCTGCAGCACCCAGTGACAGCAGAGCTCTTCGTGGTGTCTGTGGCAGGCAGTAGTGATGACAGCATGACTGAGGGTGAACTTTGATGTCATTTCTGGCCATGACACCCCAAACCTCCAGAGTTCCCTTTCTGCACAAACTGTGCTAACTAGAAGGAAATAAGAGTTAAAAAAAAAAAGCTGGGTGTTGTGATACATGAATGTAATCTCAGAACTCCAGAAACTAAGCAGGGGGGTTGTAAGTCCAAAGGCCAGAACTAGCCTGGGCTACAGGGGGGGAAAAAACCTGTACAAAAACAGCAACAGAAAACAAAACTTCAATCCAAACTCTTCCTTGATAAAGTGCCTGAGCCTCATCCTTCAACTTGTGGCTTGTCAAAGTGAATAGACAAGAGGTCTCCACTCCTGCTTCCTTCGCTATCATTTCTTAAGTGACAAGTTCACATCAGTCTCCCGAATGTTGGCTCCTCAGTTTAATTACCAGCACTCACTACCTGGCATGTACATAGTAGAGGCTCACTCAACACATGTGAAGGAAACATCACAGCACTTGTTGAATGAATAAATTATTCCCACTCTATACTCCATTCTCATCACTCTCGTCACATTTAACCCATTTTGCTAAAATTTTCTCTTTTTGCATTTGCACACCCCAAGGTTATAAGCTCTTTAAATGGCTGACAACATTTTTCAATTACTTTGAAAAAAAAACAAGTTAAGTACTCAGCAAATGTTTGTTGAACTTAGTGTGTCGTGAGCTAGGAATTGGTATTTCTGACAGACAGTTTACCTGGCTTCTTTTTATTTCTGTAAAATGAGAAAGTTGGTGTGGAGATGGCACCATAGTGTTCCCTGCAGTTAAGTAAAAAAATACAACATACATTTTCCTACCTCAAACTACTAACACTATCTACAAAAATTTTAATGTAAATAAAAGGCCCTCCAGGTATATGAACTTGCAGAGAGAAATTTCATTAAAGCATATTGGATGGAAATATGCTGATTATTTTATATTTACCCAAAGGATTATAAACAATAAAATGTTTATTCATGGAAGCCATATTGAATAATCATAAAAAGTTTATTCTGTTTTGAGGCCAAGATAAAGTTCTCATAATGGATGTGTACTGTTTTAAGACTTTCTAGGAAACAAAATGGTTTGTTCTTCTTGGGAATTTATGACTGTTTTTATGCCTGCTGTGTGATATTACCACACACATTTGATGGTCTCCTGTAGGATTCTTCTGTCATATTCAAGAAAAATATTTTAGACATGTGGGCACATTGGACCATTTCGGATAACTCATTTTAACTAAATTTGGTTTCTGTAAAGAATAAATATAATATAAATTGCACACATTTGAATAGTTCTGTTTGGGCTTTCAGCTGGCTCCTATGAATCTAAATTTTCTATTGAATCTTCCCAATAAAATGAATGGAAATTCTGACCTGATGCAGGAGAATAGCTTACAATACCCTGCATACATAAAATAATGTTTTTTCCCATGAAGAGGGCTTTCCTTATTAAGTTCAATTATAACCTTTGAATTAAATAATTAGTGGACATATTTTGCTGAAAATCACACTGTATCTAATGGCACTGACTCCACAGGAGAATCTCCAGAAGTCAAATAACTTAGAGCAACTGTATATGGAAGGAAGGAAATGAGGAGAACGGACAGAGGAGAGCAAGGGTCCTACCTCTTCTCATACTCTCATACAACAAAAGAAAAATGTCCTTTAGTCACTGAATTTGTTAAGATAAAAAATAACTCACTTATATCAACCCTAATAATAAATAAATTGAATAAAGCCAGGAGGCTGAGGAGAAGGGGCCCCTACACATTTGTCTACAAAAAAAAAAAAAAAAAAAAAAAAAAAAAACAACAACAACAACAAAAAAAAACCATTTGGTCCTGCAACCAAACTTTTGCCAAGAGCTTTCCAAGGTGCAGCTTGCTGCATGAGACTCGAGGCCAGCAAACTTCAAGTTTGAGATAATCCCGGGTACTGTCTCCCTAATGAATTGATATCAACTCCTGCAATGAGCCCCTGAAACCAATTGTTCTCCTTGTCTCAGAACAAATTGTACTCAATCCTCTCTTTAACTCTAGAAGTTTCCAATTTCCCCAACCTTCCTGGCCATGCTCGTAGTCTGCTCTGGCATGCACCCACACACAGCAGTGTTTCTGCTTACTCCCTAATAAAGTCATCATCAAGAATAATGAGAGGAGGTCGCTCTGTGCTGTTGCTTAGATTGGTACGGTAACACTATTTCTTCTTTTGGGAAAGTTAAAATAAAGCAGATCTTCTAGCTCCTAACTGTGACATCTTTCAAAGGATTGAGAAACCCTTAATTGTCATGATGGAGACAGTGTGCTAGAAAGGTCTAAGTTAGAGAAGCACAAACACAAACCCCTGGTCTCTGCAGGTCAGCTCACCTTGGCTGCTACAGTCCTGGGCCTGTTACTACTTAAAATTCGTTCTTTGGAGATTTCCCAGTGTGGAAGGAGTTTTGTGTGTGTGTGTGTGTGTGTGTGTGTGTGTGTGTGTGTGTGTGTGGAATTTCTGGAGGAGCACGAACACAGCAAACAATTATCATTCTGTCACCTTGGAACTCAGAATGTGGTCACTGTCCAGTCCATTGAAAACAATTCACAGGAGGGGACACCAGGAGCAACAGCAGACAGATTCAATGGAACGATGGCTCTGAGCTGAAACAGGCTGGGTAGGTCTGGGGATGTGGGTTGAGAGAGGCACCCTTTACATTCAGACTGTTGCTTGTCGGCACAGCCGGGGCCACAGACATTAGAGAAGGACAATTGCTGCTCAAATGGACAGCGAGGGATGGCAAACTTTTAATTTATGATTTTGCTGATGACAGATGGTACATTTTATGGTCTGCTTACTTTGGAAAGTTACTCCTGAAAGTCACAAAGTGGTTTCAATGACAGCCTGTGCTTTATTTGTCTTGGAGGAACTGCTAAGACTCTCCAGTAACAGCATAAAAGTTATCCTACACTTGAAATTCCAAGGATGTCATTACAGCTCTAAGCAGGCAATGTCCAGGTAAGTAACATACCAACCATGTGTCGGCTATTTCATCTGTGTATCCAAAGGTTCTTTTCCTGCTCTGAACCTTTAGAAGCAGTAGAACATGTTCTGAGCAATGTCAGCACTGTCCTGCCCTCAAGACCTCCAGCTCCTGGTGCCTGGTGCTGGCTAGTGCTTGGGTTTGATAACCTCTGCAATTGCTTACCTGATCCTCTGTCTTCTTCATAACAGGGCTGCAACCCGGGGAGTCCTGAGAAAGGTGGGGCACATGAGGATGCAAATCCCAGAAAAGAATAGTCTGTTGTATTCCATGGAGATGAAGCCATACAAGAGGCAACTATGTGTCACGTGTAATGCTCACCACATTCACAAAAAGAGTAGAAGACCTTGGCATCAGATTTTATTGTATATTTTATCACTGTGTCTATGAAACATAAAAGGATTGAAATTAAAGGCCCCATGGCCAAAAGGAAACAAAAACAATAATCTGCTTTCAGACTCAAAAAGAGCAAATATTAACATCGAATGCTGGCACATTTAACACAGGAAGCAAAAATGTATGGAAAAATCTATAGGCAAGTTCTTCTAGAGATCCCGGCCACCCTAGCCATTCATCTTACAGCCTAGGGAATACATGTCATGCTGAAGAAATTTACTTCCATCAGTTGATAACTGTCCTAGCAACAGTCTACATTCTTAATCTTACATGCACTAAATTCATTGAAAAAAATCTATTGCACATGAAAACAAAACAAAATTACCCGTGGGTTTTGTATTCTCTGCTCAGTTAGTCTAGTACCTTGGGTGAGCTTTCAAGTGTACATGTAGCATTGACTTTTGCTCTTTGTTAGTGGTGTTTTGGGGGACAGGGTCTCCTTATATAACTCAGGCTAGCCTCAGGCTCGCTATCCTCCCAAGCACTGGGACTGTAATTGTGTCCCACCATGTCTAGCTTGCATGTTTGTGTGGTGGTTGGAGGACAGGTTTCAGGAGTTAGGTCTCTCCTCTCCTCCTATCATAAGGCCCAGAATTGAACTCAGGTCAGTAGGCAAGTGTGTTAACCCACTGAGCACTCTTCTGGGCCCTGACATGCATTTCTTAACATGTTGGAAAAACAATACTTGGTCTCTTGGTATAAATTTAAAATTCATGATTTTAAAGCATGGCAAGGAAATTGTAACTTGGTCAATTAGCTTTGAAAAATAAACCCAAATACTGATTCTAGAGAATCCATAGCCAGCTGGGCCTCTCATGTGATCTGAGCTGCTTGATTTACAAATATAAGTGAAACTTCCCTTGAGCTTTCTTATATATGGATAGTATGAAAAATGAAACTTAAGGCAGGTGAGACAACCATCTACTAACTACATCTATCTAAGTAGGGACTTTGCAGCAGGACAGACATACAAAGTAACTATGTAGCTAATCAAACGCAATGCATTATCTGCATTATTCCTGTGCTCACCCTGTAAAAATCTTGTCCTTGCCTTACCTCAGTGGAGCCTCTGAGCCAGTTCCTATTTTGGAGCTGCCCAATTCCTGAATCTGTGTTTGCTAGAAAATTTCCTGAAACTCAAAAACTCCTCAAAACAACAACAACAAAAAAACATGTATATTGTGCCTCACTTTACCCTTTAACACTCTGGAAGATGAAAACCTCACTGAAACTTCTGAGGCTGCTTTGAAAGGTATGGCCTTTGGATGCAAATGACTACATCATAAGAGTTAGAGACAGATTTGTGTAACACGACTAAAGGTCATGACCCAAAGAACGGACAGCAGGGACCTGGGCTCAAGCTTGGTTCCTCAAGCTCTGATGTGTAATGTGTGGCTCTAAGAATTCTAGAATACTCAGTCCACTGCACGATCCTTAGCTTTGGGGCAGACAGGGGAGAACATGAACACACAATGGACCAGTGAAGTAAACAGCAAGGACCACAGGATCAATGACAATGTCAAATCCAGAATGTGTCGACAGGGAGTCCAGAAGAAGTGAGAAAAATATGAAGGGGACAGACAATGTGATTTGGTTTAGAACAAAGAGCACATACAGCATGAAGAAGGCAGGAGGGGTTAAAGTGAAATGAGAGTGGGGTGATGGATGACAGCTCACTGCTTGACAGCAGGCACAGGACATGAAAGGAAGGAGCGTCTCTGTTGTGTCTCTGCGCCTTCCACTGCCCCGAGAGCTCCATTCTGGTGACTTCTATAAACAGGGCTGCACAAATCAATAGGAAGAACATGAAAAGGAAAATTCCATTTGTGTGTTTATGCCCTCACTGCCGTGGGTGCCAGCACTTACCCGTTTGCCCGTTATAGCATCTTTGTTTATCCTTTGGTTAATACCACTTGTCCAGAGTTAGACACTATGGCTGTGGCTTCTAAGTCCCTGCACATCAGATTCAAACACAGTTTGATGTATACACATACTCTGGCATGCACACATAAAACTTTACCTTCAAAAGCAGTATCAGAATTATGTTTGGAATGCTATATCATTCATGCTCTGTTCTTTTATTGTTCTCTCTTGTAAAGTAATCATATGGAAAATTTCCTTGCTGCTTGTCCTGTGTGTTTCATACATATTGCCTCATAAACCATTCAAGGTCTTGGTCAATGAGAGGAAATTGTTCCTTTTTCCTCCTTAGTTGGCCATCTCTCCTCAAGCAAAGCATATTAGCACTTTTTCAGTCAACAGGTAGTACAAAAAAAGTGCTACTTTGGGGGCTCATTTAAGCTTCATATATTTTTAGAGTCATTAACAGTACTGAGGAGCTAAAGATGCAGGTGCCTCATGGGGAAAATCATGAGACTAAAAGCTGCTTCTAGAATGAGGCTGTAAGAGCCAACTCCCATCGAGAGCTAAGAGCCTCTGCTCCTGAGTGGACAGAAAATGTTGAATTGACACAAACATTGAATTGCCAGCACCAAACTGGGAGTAAATGATGTTGAAGCAAAGAAATTAAAGAACAGAGGAAACAGAGAGAAAACTACTCAGCAGATTGTCTAGTAAATGAAGTGAGATTCAACACCAGCCTTCTCTTTAGGTATGCTTGGCTAACATATCATATTCACAAGTAGTTCTCGCACTTTGAAAGTAACAGACAGTAAGTTCTTCCAAGGGCAGACAAGGGGTGGTGTATAGTTGGAAGATTAGATAATTAATCAAAACTTGGTATGTCTATTACACTTGCCTTAAGCAGTGCTCTGATCTGCCACTTGACCTGACAAGCTCAAAATTGAAATACAACAAATAAATACATGAGCCAGACTTGACTAGCCAATATATTTAAGGTAACATGGTCCACAGAAGTATGTCAGCCAGTGGATGAGAATTAGTTGTAGCGTGAATTCTAATTGGTCTTAATAACAAAAACCCAGAGTCAGATATAGGAGTAAATGCTGAAAGATCAGAGAAGTAAGGGAGCCAGCCAGTAGAGAGACTTCTTACCTCTACTGAATTCTCAGACTGAAAAGGGGGTGAGCTCCTTTCTCCTCCCGCCTTATATTCCTCTCTCCACACAGCCCTATCACTTCCTGTCTCGACCTGCCTTAGTGCTGGGATTAAAAGCATGAGATCCCAAGTGCTGAGACTAAAGGCATGAGATCCCAAGTGCTGAGATTAAAGGCATGTGCCTCCAACATCTGGCTGTTTCTCTTTTAGACTGGATCGATCTCGTGTAGCTCAGGGTGGCCTTGAACTCCTGATCTTCCTGTTTCCTCCTCCCAAGTGCTGGAATTATAGGTGTGTGCCAACACTGCCTGGCTTCTATGGCTAACTAATGGCTAGCTCCCCACTCTGATCTCCAGGCAAGCTTTATTTGTTAGAGCACAAACTAAATATCACCACACTAGCTTGTGAGTGATCAAATGTCAATTTACTGCCACCAGATTGAATTTTCATCAGGGTGGCCTTAATGCATTATCTTCATGAAGAGTTTGTAAGTGAAAATAGGAGGAATATAGTGATTTATATTCAGTCAAGAAACCTGAACAGCCAATAACTTAGGACAATGATTACCCCAACAAAGACATCCTGTATTTCTGGAATGTCCACTTTCTTTACAAGTTCTCATTGGGGAAGTTATCCCATTGGTTCTGGATAACTTACTCTAGTATTCCCTACACACATAACATGAACCCCGGCATACACAATATGAACCGCTGCACGTCACAAAGGATTATACTGTTTCTGCTGTACATTCCTCTTTCCGAATCTTCTCTAATATCTCTAGGAAATGGCCAGATCCAGGAGAGCATCCTGTTTATTCTCTGAGCCCTGCAGACTCCTTGTATTTCTTATGTACTTCTTACTTGCTTTTGTGGTACCTTGGTGACTATGAATCTGGAGCTTTAATGTTTGTGGGAAAGAAGAAATTCTATGTTGACCTAATCAATAATTAGAATCATAGGTTGTTAACTTGGAGGAGACCTTATAAATGGCATGATGAAATCTGCCTTTCAATGATCAAACCTCTTCAAAACATTGGCAGGGTGGGAGAGGGAGTGACTTCAGATTTGAAATTATTTAGTGACAAGGGTCTCTCTCACAAAACAATCTGGTTTACCACTTTCCAATTCTACTCACAGTTGCTTCTTAAAATAAGCTGCAGGCTACCCTCCTGTTAATAACTAATTATTGTTGTCCTCTGCTACAAGAT
The DNA here is from genome assembly GCF_007827085.1 of Peromyscus californicus insignis. Taxonomy (NCBI): domain Eukaryota; kingdom Metazoa; phylum Chordata; class Mammalia; order Rodentia; family Cricetidae; genus Peromyscus; species Peromyscus californicus. The sequence continues at coordinate 20,318,586 of NW_026294525.1, read as the reverse complement.
AATTGCCTTATTTATATACAAATATTAACATCATTTCTTTCCATGGTCTTCTTTTCTCCAACCCAAACATCCTAAACTCCTATTTCAGTAATTACAACCTCTTAATAAGAATATCCTGTGTGCCAAGTGTGTGCAGACCCTGCACAGTACCTGGGAGGTAGTAACCATTTGCCCAGTTCTTCAAAAGGTGGAATTACTATTGTGCATGCGCACGCACACACGCACGCGCACGCACACACGCACGCGCGCGCACACACACACACACACACACACACACACACAAAATGAGTCTAGTTGATTCCACTTATGCTGATGAAGAAGTCAAAAATCTCTGCACACTTGTCCCATATTCTCTTAAACATGGTGGGTGCCAATGGTTTCTGCGGTCCCACCAGGCCCCTGTAGCCACTCAGAGCCAAATAAACACACAGGCTTATATTAATTACAAACTGTATGGCCATTAGCTCAGGCTTATTACTGACTAGCTCTTACACTTAAATTAACCCATAATTCTTATTCATGTTTAGCCATGTGGCTTGGTACCTTTTCTCAGTTCTGCTTGTCATCTTGCTTCCTCTGTGTCTGGCTGGCTGGTGACTCCTGACTCAGCCCTTCCTCTTTCCAGAATTCTCCTCATCTGCTTACCCTGCCTATACTTCCTGCCTGGCGACTGGCCAATCAGTGCTTTATTTATCAACCAATCAGAGCACCACATATTCACAGCATACAGAATGACATCCCACAGCACTGAATGCTCAGTTTCACAACCATCAGACCACAAGTTCATGATACCCTTTCCCTGAAGTACCCAAAGATGCCTTGTTTACATCTTTCAACCTGTGATAAATGAGCCCACTGTTGGCCTCTTCTTAGCATCAACAACAAATGATTGACTCACTGAGATACCCTTAGACCATTTTCATTTGAAACGCCACTAAATAGTTTTAACTTTGCAAAACTTCTATATGATAACCTTTCTATACTGAGACACTGGGAACTCATCTGACAACTGAAGTAGAGATGTAGTACATGTATTCATCATTTCCATCAGTGAAAACAATGATGAAAAGTTAGATCCTACATAGAAAGATTCTCTTTGATCTGAAAAGAAAAAGGACTATTGAGGGTTAAAATATATTTTATATTGACAAAAATATTTTGGTGAAAGTAATTTCTAGACAAAGAATATTATTAAACACCTCTAATTAAACTAAGATATTTGCCCAGTGACAACTTAAAGCCACTCTCCAGAGACTTGTTTGTTTTGTATCCATTATTATTCTTCCCATAGATACAGAACTATTTAAGCACCCAGACGATGAAACAAATTTTGTCTATACAATTATAATTACTACTTCCTAATGACTATATACAAAGCTCCTTCAGTTAATGTTTTTAAATATATAATGATCCCATACCAGCTGTTTCTTCCATTTTGAAACCACAGATTTAATAAACTAATAACATTAAAAATACCCTATGTGTACAGAGTAGAAATATTTTTAAGAAACAAATCAACAAAATTGTATGGCTCTTGGAGAAAATGATATAATATAGAAAAAATGATCAAAATTAGGCATTAACTTCAATAAATAATAACAATACTGACTGCTTTCTGGGATGGAGAATTCCACTCCTCAGACACCTGAAGTCCACAACTAGTGTGCTTAATTTTGGCTATGGCTTTTACTTACGATTTCCTGAAGCCTGTCCATGTTTGGGATTTTTTGTATGTTTGGTTTAATTTGGTCAGTAGAATAGACAAAGGAGGAGTGGGGGTCAGGGGACACATCAGAATGTTTGTTCTGTTGATCTTAAGAGAAATTATGGAGAGGGTGTGATGAGGCAAACTTCTGGATTAGTCAGAAGAAAACCTGACTCTTGAGGCTGGAAAAACTTTGTTCTGGAGGAAGCTTGGAATGGAAGCCAGAATTCTAGTTCATACCTGCTAACTGTGGCAATGCATCAATCAAATCAACACACAGGCAGATGCATAGTCTGTGCATCTGAAACTATAATCTGGTATTTATGCTCCTGTTGTAGAATAAGGGAAATTCTATTTTTTAGGGTCTCTTCATCCCCAAAGACAAACTTTACCCAAGAACATACAGGACATTCTCTCTTTTCTCAACATGTAAGCCAACAGTGTATATTACATCACCCTGTATGTTAAGCAAAAGCTTAATAAAGAAAAATGAAAAAAAAAAGTTCATGGCTGAGACCAATGTTAAGGAGCTTTCCATGTTCTGGAAACTTTTTGTTTATCTTTTTAAAGATTCATTTTTTATTTTATATGTATAGGTGTCTTGTCTGTCTGTATGTATGTATGTATATATGTATACCATATGTATGCAGTATTTAAGGGGGGCAAAAGAGGGTGTTGGATCCCCTGGAGCTAGAGTTATAATAGTTCTGGGGCACTATGTGAACTTCAAATCCAACCCAGGTCCTTTGTAAGAGCAAACACTGCTCTTCACTACTTATCAATGTCTTCAGCCTCTGGTTTCATATCTCCTGTTTACAACATTAATGCACATTGGGCTTTAATGACAGCACCTTGGCTTTTAAATATTTCCTTTAATAAAATTGATATGTGACCTAGCATAACTACAGCACAAGAATCCATCCCGTCTTGTGTTTCAACAGATCCAAATTTCTGCCTCCATTTTTCAGTAATACTCTCAAGTGACAGATCTGTGAAAATGGGAAAATCCACCCCTTTCTCAACTCTTTTTAACATCTACTCCCAATTTTCCTGGGTTTTACTTCTCTCTCTTCTTGTCTCTAGGTAGTTTTCATACTCTTACAGATTGAATTATGTACATCCCCTCCAAATTAACATGTAACAACCTCCTTTCAAATTGTAAACCTATTAGAAAAGGAGGCCATTATAAGTGCAGTTAAGATGATGTCACAATGAAGGTGGTACTCTGACATGATTGATGTCCTTGTTTTGGTTGTCACGGAGACAGCTCAGTCAGTAAAGTAAAAGTGCAAGTACAGGAGCTTAATCCCCAAATGCAGTTTTTTTTAAAACCCTGAGTATGTGGCATGCATTCATTAGCTCACCACTGTGGAGGGGAAAAGTGACATATATTTGGGGTTCCCTGGAAGCCAGCCTAGCCTACTTGGCAAGGACCAAAACAGTGGTGGTTTCTAAATGTTTTTTTAAAGGTGGATAGCACCTAAAAATATGTTATTCTCTGACTTCAACATATGCATGCAGATCCATGTGCATTCATACACAAATAATAAAAACCAAAATATTTGAACATGGACTCCTGCGTATGGCATATACTGAGTGAAGAGGAGGTCTGAGAACAAGATGATGCTTCCTCTGCAAACCAAAAATATGTCAGAAATTTCTGGAAGGGAAGGAGATGTGGAATATGGCCTCTCAGTCCTCAGAAAAACCAACCCTGCTGACATTCTGTGCTTGATATTCTAAAATCATCAAAAGATACATTTCTGTTGTTGAAGACACCAAGTCTGAGGTACATTGTTATAGCCACTCTAGCAAACTGGCACACATCGTATGCCTAGAGTTTGTATCAAAGGTAGGGGTGTGTGTGTATGTGTGTATGTGTGTGTGTGTGTGTGTGTGTGTGTGTGTGTGTGTGTGTAGCCTTAGAGAACAATGTTTGTAGCATTGTATGCTTTGCAATCATTACTGTTGTCATCCATCTCTGTTGTACTATGTGCCAAGTTCTGTAACCCTAAGTACTTCAGCAAAAGGTATCAATTTCTGACTCTATGAAGTCTACATCATGGTAAGACGCAGACAACACAATGAGTAGATAAATCTTGTATTATATTATCCCACCGTAAGTTCTCTAAAGAGAAGTAAAGCAGTGACTATGGGACAGGAGAGGCAAATCCAGTCAAGGTGTTTTAAATAAGTGGTCCTAGTAGGCATCATGGAGGGAAGTGTACATCTGGAGAAAGCATCCCTATATGTACTTATCTGTTTTCTGTTGTTGGAACAGAACTCCGGAGGCTGGGTGCTTCACAATTAAAACAAACTTGTTTACCTCAGTTTCAGAAGCCGAATGTTCCAGATCAGAGGGGCCAAAAGATTCAATCTCTGGAGAAGATTCACATCATTCTGTCACACATGGTAGAAGAGAGATAAGGAGAATGGCAGGGTGCAAATGATGCCAGAGCATCAGGGGCCTTGCCCTACAACACTCACATGAAGACCAACTAGGGTCCCACGAGAATTACACTAAGTCTTTCCTGAAGGCATTGACATAAATGATCTAATTACCTGCCAATAGTGTCCACTGCCTAAAGGTTCCAATGCTCTCCACATAGCCACCCAGAGGACCATGTTTCCAGCATGTAAAAATCTGAGAGACAAACCACAACCTAACAACAGCACAATCAGGATAACAGTAAGTCTAAGAGTTCTGAGTTTGAAACCTGCCCAGAATATTCCAAGAAAAGCAAGAAACCATGATTGGAGCAGAGCAAATAACTTACAAGATAGCAGCAAGTCAGGTCAGAAGAATGTCAGGGATATAGATTGTGTGGGCCTGTGGAAGTTTTGATGTTTACCTTCAGTGTCATTGGAATTTAGGCACAAATCTGACATCTCACAGTCCACTACGTGGATTTGATGGGTGTGGGAGAGGGAAGTGACAGAATCAAGGACTGCATACAGACATCTATTCTTGAAACCCAACAATGTGGCCAGACTGTCTCTGAGGAGCTGTTTGGTAAAGGAGTCAGGGTATTTATACCAGAGATATGACATGCCATCCTGATGGATCAAATGTGATGGTTGAGAGGAAGAGGAGCCAAACAGGGCTTGGGTACAAACCTACTGCTCGTTGTGTCCCCTGGAAGATCAAGTACAGAAATCTTAATTCCTTGCTATATCAGTGTTGGGAGGTGGGGTCAGAGCCCTCGTGGATGGTAAATATCTCTCTTGTAGGAATGGTTTAGCTAGCATGACTCCAATTTCAGTCTCACCTGAGACCATTTGTCCATTTTTCATGAGTTGAAGTGCCACAAACCCCATCAGGAGCCAAGCAGATCTTGTAATCACGGTTTTGGACTTCCAAGGCTCCAGAATCATGAGACAAAAGTCTTCTTCTTTATTCATTAGCCAAAGTAGCCTCAAGCATTATGTCACAGCAATGAAAGGCAGACATACATATCCATGAAATAGATTGAAAAGACTTTTGCTCTAATCGTTTAGGGAACAAAGGAACAGATCCATTTATGCCCTTCCTCTTCCCTTTAGTACTGTCCTTATTTTTATACAGAAGGAGCTTCACCAATTTCTTCCTCTACTCTTAGGCTTGCCCTTTCAGACTTGCTTTCCTTTTCTAGTGGGTGATAAAAAATGTATACTGTTCCCACTGTTGATTCGAAACATTACTTAGTGCTGATTCTTCTAAATGGGATCTTTTGCCTCAGAGAAGTCGCTGCATGCTTAGCTGGTCTCTTGAGCACAGAACTTGGCTCTCCATTCACTTCCATTGTTGCACCATCTTCTTGACTCCTTCTGAAAGCACTCTCCTCCCTCCTTTTTAGAAATTTTGTTGTGGTGTGAATGAGAATGTCCCCATAGATGCATATAGTTGAATATTGGGTTCCCAGTTGGTACAACTGCTTGGGAAGGATCAGCAGGTGTGGCCTTATTGGAGGAAGTGTGTAACTGGGGGTGGGCTTTGAAGTTTCAAAAGCCCGTGCCATTCCCAGTTGTCTGTCTGTCTCTGTCTCTCTCTCTCTGCCCCCAACTTTGAGATACAAGCTCTCAGCTACTACTCCAGCACCATGTCTGCCATGCTTCCCACCATGACGGTCACGGACCCTAACCCTCTGAACCCATTGCCTTGGCCATGCTGTCTCTCCATAGCAATAGAAACTAAGACAGGAGTAAAACTTAGCTTTGCTTTTGCGCACTGCTTTTCCTTCTGCTTACCCCACTTTTCATTAATCCTTCCATCAAGTCTTCCCCTCTATACTGTTTGATCTCGTTTGCACTAAGTCTTCTCTACTCCTCCACACCATAATCACTTACCTGTGTTCCTGCCTTAACCATCTGCTCTGGCCCTCAGTTACAACACTTTGCATTGTGGTATGGTGTTTTGGCTCTTTCTCCTCTAAAGGAACTGCATGTGATTACCTTTAAAGGGAATTGTGATTTTAACTTTCTGTCTTGCCTCTGTTGCAGTGTATGGAGAGTTCTAATTCCCATCTAGTTCACTTTTGAGTCTCATTTCATTTTTTCCTTCTCATTCCCAAACTCGTTTTGTTTTTTGTTTTGTTTTGTTTGAGACAGGGTTTCTCTGTGTAGTTTTGGTGCCTGTCCTGGAGCCTGCTCTATAGACCCGGCTGCACCAAACACAGAGATCCACCTGGCTCTACCTCCCGAGTGCTGGGATTAAAGGTGTGTGCCACCACTGCCTGGCCCCAAACTCTTAACTACATTTTTTCGTCAACATTTTTGTTTTTTAGGACAAGCCAAGTGGACAAAGAGAATATATATATATTTTTTTATGTTTTGCTAATTTTTTTTCCTTTTTACCAATTTTGGCCCGCAAAATAAAAGAAAGACGTATTTGGAGTCTAAAAGACAGTAACAGTATCTTGGTACCTTGGTGCTCTTTCACCAAGTAAGAGATCTTCTTAGAATTTCCTGTGAGAATCCTTTGAGTGAGGTTTTGTTGGTCTGGAGGTATAATTCAGTGTTCAGAGTATTTTAGCATTTGTGAAGCCCTGGGTTCTATCCATGCACCTCACACATATCTATACCCAAAAAAAAGTGTTCAATGAGAGTCACTTGAGACAGCATCTTCCATGGTCTTCTCCAAGACATTCTCGAGTGCCACCTTCACTTCTTCCATCTCAGACGTCCGTCAGCCACCCCTTCTCACAGGTTAATGAGCACGAACAAAAACGAAAAAGCAATTTGGTGAGCCCAATGCCCATTTTACAAATTAAAAAAAAAACGTGTTTTTCTAGATTTCAGAGCAAGTTGACAGCATTAAACAATTTTGTGGCACAAAGGTCTTTTTTTATGCTTTTATTTAGCAAAGCTCCCAGGTGATTTTTGAGATACATTAGACAACCCACTCACTGAGGGCAAGTGGGGTCATTCTAAAACGTTCATCTGTAGTTCTAAACAATTTCATCTGAGGCACAGATAAAAAGCCGCCTGGAAAGGGCCATTGTACAGTGGAATTTGTACAGCTGGATTTCTTAAGACATTAAGTCACACACACACACACACACACATTATATTTGTTTAAAATATCCCATTTAAAAATTAAACTTTACCTAATACATTGTGATTATAAATTGGGTCTTAGACATAGGTGCTGCATCTAGCTATACTTTGTAGGAGAGGCCGGGTATCCCTCAATACTGGTTTTTAGACTTAACTTTGTAACTGTAGGAGAAATGTTTCGTGTAGGGTACTCTATTCAAAACAAATGCCACCTCCTCTGGGTGTCTATCATGTTGAAACATCTCTCTCTCTCTATCTCTCTCTCTCTCCCTCCCTCCCTTTCTCCCTCCCTCCCTCCCTCTCTCTCTCCCTCTTTTGCTACCTCCTCTGAGTGCCTTCATTCTGAGACATCTCTCTCTATTGTGAAAACTACTGGAACTCAGGCTGTGGCCTTCTTGTCCCCTCTGCCTCCCAAATCACCATCTCTGCCATCTATTAACATGTTTCTAAAATAAGGAAGAGAAGCACATTTAAATATCACACTTTAACTTTTGATGGTATGGGATCTGAGAGACGAACCTAGCTTTGCATCTCATCTCATGGCCTCCATCGACAACAATGGCAGTCGACACGTGTTTTCGTCTCTCTGGGCCTCACTTCCCCATCTAAACAGACACAATAACCCATCCCAGAGTGAACTGTGATGGCATTAGACATAGGAAATCAACTGGCACACAGTGGCACTCAACTAAAGATAAGTCCCCTTCTGTGTCCTAATATGTCAGTTGGGGACTGTCTTCCCGAGGATGGAACCAAGAACTGTTTCTACATTTTATATCTTGGGAGGCAAAATTTTGCTGATATTTGTACTTCTGATAAAACCTAATGGAATAAACCACATGTCTGGGAGGAACAGCAATGTGTGTTATGCTGAATTGAGGGTCGGCCCCAGCTGCCCAACACTGATCTCTGGACATGGCCTCCCTCCTCAGGCTCCTTCCACTCATGACCTTGGGATCACAAACCACAGCTTAAAGGAGGTTGAACAGAATAAAATGGTTTTCCTAAATTCTTTGGGAATTGTTCAGAACATTGTCCCATTTCTCACTGTAGAAACAACCGCAGGGATAGTGACCTGAGACAGACAAAGCTACATCCATGACAGTCTGCTGAAAAACTAAATGCAGTGAAAGCAGCACCGAGCCAGATAAATTGAATTAAAAACTTCAACTTGTTCCTACTTACCATGAGACTTGGGAAAGTCAGCTATGCTCAAAAAGACTCCATTGAAAAACGGTGGTGCTGAGTATGGAAGCATACACCATAATCCCAGTTCTTGGGAGACTGAGGCAGAAAGATCACCATGAGTTAAAGACTGACCTTTGTGTGTTATGTTATACTACAGTGAGTAGTACAAACTCTGTCTTGAGGGGAAAAAATAGCAATTAGATAGGCCAGAAGAAACAGAGGGCTAACTACTTCTGCTGTCATGTGAGGAGGACAGGAAAATAAGGAGGTGCCTCAGAGATGTTGACAACTATGAAATGGAATAAAGAAAATTATAGAAAACTGTTGTTTTATGCCCATGGCAAGTTCTTTCTGCATCATATTCAGGTTTATATACTTTTCCCTTCCACTGGCAAATGTCTATAATTTCAGGTCAATAAAATGTTGTATGTGTTTGTACTCGTGTGTACATGCTGTGTGTGTGTGTGTGTGTGTGTGTGTGTGTGTGTGTGTGTGTGTGTGTGCATGTGAGACTCACAGTAATGATAAAATCCACATAACCACTCTCGTCTTCTGCATGCCAAAGCATCACAAATCCATAACAGTCTATGCAGCAGCAACTGTGGCATCCATTGCACCGCTGCCCAGCTGACTTTGAATTTTTCTCATGTGGCACGCAGTTGCCTTTGTAAAATATTTCAAAGGTAAGCCCTACCAAGCTGTAATAGAAGGTATGCCCAGGGGTCCTGAGGGCTTCGGTCCCCTCAGTTCCGATGGGGTCTTTGTCTATAGGCCTTCCACTAACCACACCTCTGGTTCCTTATTAAGACAACTACGAGAAGCAAGCTGGTCACCTATAAGCTGCATATGGAAGAGTGAATCTTCCCAAACTTCTGAAAGAAGTCTTCCTGTGCCTGGGCCAAGGCGTCTTCATCAATGTAGACTGCAGGCCTCTTGGCCATGACAAAGTACTGCACCTTCCGCAGACTCCAGCCGATCACATAGTGGAGCCAGCCGCACACTGCAGCTGTGGAGCGGCCCACCCCAGCGTTGCAGTGGACATACACGGTGTGTCCGTTCTCCAGGAGGGCGTGCAGGAGGCACACAGCCTGTGGCAGCATCTGCACTCGGCCTAGAGAGAGAAAGCACAGAACCTATGAGGACAGAGAAGCTGTCATGTCACAGCTAGACATTCTACCAGTGCACTGCAGCAGAACCCTGGGCTCGGGGGAGACGGGGTGTGACAGTTTGCTTCATTCATTGTTTTCATTGAAAGAAGGGAAACAAATTTAATACCTGAGAATACCAGGGTGGGGAGAGCATCCCAGGGGCAACAGTCAGTTCTGAACCAGAACTTGACCCCAGCTATTCCAGGGATATTACTGCTTTTTGAGCAGCTTCGCCATTGATGTGAATTTCTCTACAATGTTAACAACCACGTTTTGGGGGGACAGGGGTCAGAAGAAAGGATTTTAACATCTTTTTAGAAGCATTCACAGGGATTTGGCAGTGGTTTTAGAGGGTTTCAAAGAAAACTTGATAAATCCTGACTCCCTCAATCTCTTACTCCTAAGTGTCCTTCCCAGCAAATGGAAAGCACATAATTAGTTCACACTGGGTTAGCGACTCAGTCGTACTCACTGATTAGACATATGCAATTTACAACAGAGTTTAGTATGCTGATTTTCATTCAAGTACTTGAGTGGCTAACTTAGAGCTGGTGCATGTGGGATACCCAATCATTTATGCTCCCACACTACAGTGACTACTGACACAGATTTGATTTCTATGTTATTGGAGAGTTGTGACCATAGTTGCTACTGTCCTCTGGCTGCTATTCTGATGATCAAATGTCTCCCCATCCTGAGAAGTATGCTGTGTCCTGTTGAGCCCCAACAGCTCCTGCATCCTGCTGGGTAGAGGAGTAACCAACCACCAGCCTCTGAGTTCTGAGATGACCATTCTTTCTGATCAGAGGTTCTCGCTACAGAGATATTTAGCGAGGGTGTTTATCTGCCTGGTATTTTGGTGGACAGCATCATGATAAATTACTTCAGAAGGGAATGAAAGAGGGTGACTACCCAGAATTACTGGATTTAAATGATACACTTACAAATTGGCATTCTCTAGTTTCTCTGTACATCATAGAGAAGGACACAATGGTCCCAGGAGGATCTCAGGACTACAGAGAACATCTATCTCGTGTCCATATTGTGGTTTCTGTTGGATGCCTGAAGAGATGAGCAGCACCTCCCTCACCTGCAGATCTTCACTGCAGCCGAGAATTCTCCCTGGGGCTTTCACTCCTGGGGCATCCTCTTCAGAAGTGCTAACTCCCTGAAGTGACCAGGTCAGGACCTTGGAATCAGGAGCCAGTGCCTAGGAAGGCGGAGTTTTCACAGGAGCTCACCATGGCTCCAAGGTCCCCTCAGTCCCCTACCTAACTTCAGGCTTATCATGCCCTGAAACAGAAGCAACCTGCAGCAAAGCCATGAGGATACTCCAGTCTTCCTGCCTGACTTCTGTCAGCCCCTCTCAGTAAGAGATGGAAAGCTACAGGCACCACCCAGCACTTCTGAAATGTGTTCACAGAAATGTGTATGAGCGGGCACACAGGGCAACCTCTCAAACTAACTGTCTGTCTGTCTGTCTGTTTCTCTCTCTCTCTCTCCCCCTCCCTCCCTCCCTCCTTCCCTCCCCCCGCTTCTCTCTCCCCACTGATACCAGTCCTTAAAAACATCTACATTAGGCACACACCAGCTCCCATGATGTTCCACAGAGGCGCAGATGTTAATTTCACTCAATCTGCACCTCTGGTTTCAGCTGAGTAGCCTGCCACACAGTTACACAGGGGACCCTCCCAGAACCACTCCATATCCAGAGCATCACATGGGCCAGTGGGTTGCTCCTGGCAATCTCAGTAACAGGACTGTGTGTTGGATCCACCACTTGTCTCAAGGGATCAGAGGCGGCAAGCATCCAGAGTACACTGGAGTGACTATGCTAAGAAGGGTGTGATCTGCTCCATCACAGTGAAGTCTGTGAGCAGTTTCTGGCATGAAAAGAATGCCCCTGATAATTCTAGGAACCATGGCTTCTTTACGTTCTGTCACTAGTCCCCTTGGACAAGCTCCCTGTAACAGTTGCCACAGCAGGAATTTAACAGGAATACCTTAAATATACTTTTTAAATCAAATGTCCAATCCATAGAGAGACCAGAGTGGCTGTTTGCAGTGGGAGTTGTGGGGCTCAGAACCTCAGCTAACCAATCTGCCAGACTGTGTCTTCCACAGAACCAATCCAGATGGACTCTGTAGACAGATGTTCCCAAAGGGCAGCTCTGCTCCAACAGCCTAGGTGATGTAATACACTTCCCCTTTCCTTTCCATCTGCAGGAGATCATTCAAGAAGCAAGAACACTGTACAGCCGCTATGGAATCAGGGATGGTTCCTCAGAAAGCTGGGAACAGACCAGTACCTAACCTAGGATCCAGCTACACCACTCTTGGGCATATACCCAAAGGACTCTCCATCCTACAAGAGAGGCACTTGCTGAGTTGTGTTCATGGCTGCTCTAGTTATAATAGACAGAAACCAGAAACAGCCTAGATGTTGGCCAGTGAGTGAATAGATAAAGAAAATGTGGTACATTTATACAACAGAATATTACTCAGCTGTTAAAAAAGAACAACATCATAAAATTCACTGGTAAGTGGAAGGAGTTAGGAAAAAATCATCCTGAGTGAGGCAACCCAGGCCCAAAAAGACAAACATGGTACATACTCTCTTATATATGGATGTAAGCTCTTAAGTCTTTTTTAAACAGGCTACAATCTGTATAACCACAGAGGTTAGGTGTGGAGGAAGGGACTAGGGGTACAGGGAGGATCTCCCTAGGGAGGGAAAATAGAATAGATATCTCTGATGGATAGGGAGGGGACTAGAATAGGAGTATCAAACAGGGAGGGGGAGGGAAGAAAGGAAGGGGATAAAGGAGGGTCAGGGAGGGAGAGCCAAACCTAAGGGCCATTTGAGGGGTCATATGGAAACTGACAGTACAGTAGAAGCTTCTTAAAATATGTACATATTTGAAGGAAATCTGAATGGAATTATCAAGTAAAAAGGCCCAACTAGACATTTCTTACCAGCAAAGGAAACTGCCAATGCCAAGAATGGGCTCCATAGAATTGAGTTGCTGGCCAAAGGGCTCCACTGAAACCCACCAACAACCCAGTCTATTACCAAGGCGATTGGTTAGTCTCGACAAACTGCTAGTAAGGCCCTATTGATGAAGACCCAACTCACTGAAGACAGAGAAGTCCAGGTGGTGCCTACCTAAAGCCTTCACCCCTCCTGACTAGCAGTCACGGTACTAGAAGGCACTCTTCAGGCTACAGAGGAGACAGGTAAAGACCAAGCCAGAGGAAAACCCTGGGATCTACAATGGTGTCCTGCCTGCAGGATGCGCTGGTGCAATAGTGGTACAGAAGTTGTGGGAGTCACCAACAGCCATCTAATTGGATTTAAAGCCCACTCCATGACATGGAACCCATGCCCAACACTACTTGGGTGGTCAAGGACCTAAGACTACAGGGGTCACAGACCGAGGGGAAACAAAATACCATTCTTCTGCTAAGGAATGTAGCAATCAAATGATTCCCACTGACATTCCTTTAGACTCATAGATCAGTGTCTTTGCTCAGCCATTATCCAGGGAGGCTCCCTTCTGCAATAGATGGGAATGAATGCAGAGACCCATAACTGTACACTGTGCAGAGAATGAGAGACCTTGAAACATCCAGTCCAAAACAGGATGTCTTCATCAAATCCCACCCTTCAGGGCTAAGGGAACTCTGTGGAAAAGGAGGTAGGAAGATTGTAAGAGTCAATGGGGGTGGAAAACACCCAAGAAACAATGTCTTCTAGAACTGACACACATATGAACTCACATAGACTGTGGCATAGGGCCTCCATAAGTCTAACCCAGATACCGTCCCAGTTCTGAGAGGAAGAGTGGACACATGCCACAACCCTAACCCAGATCTCCAACTGATAACCGCTTCCATGGGAAAAATTAGTTTTCTCCAGTGGAATGTCATAGGGTATACAGACCATATGTAAGGCCAGGCTTCATGCTCAGTCGTAGATGGAAAAAACAACAACAACAACAACAACAACAAAAAACACCTAACTCAATGTCATTTTGGGAGGGTGTGTGTGTGTGTGAGAGAGAGGGCGGGGGGGGGGGGGGGGGAATGAGAATGCTTTGCTTGGGCTTTTTTTAAGCTTACATATTTTTTGCTTATATATTACAGTTTCCAGTTTTGTCTTTTTATGGGTTCTCTGTGTGTGTGAATGTGTGTGTCTCTCTGCTGTGTGTGTGAATGTGTGTGTCTCTCTGCTGTGTGTGTGAATGTGTGTGTCTCTCTGCTGTGTGTGTGAATGTGTGTGTCTCTCTGCTGTGTGTGTGAATGTGTGTGCCTCTTGTGCTTTTTTTTTTTTGCTCCATTTTTTTCCTGTTTGTTTTTGTCCTATTCTGGTTTGTTTTTACTTTATCTTATTTTTTAGATGCCTATTTGTTTTCTAAGGAGAGAGAGAAAGGTTGAGGATTTGGATGGGTGGGGAGGCGGGAAGGCTTTAGAAGGAGGTGGGGGAGGGGAGCCCATAATGAAGTATATTGTATGAAAAATTCTATTTTCAATAACTAAAGAAGCAAGTCCACAGCTTAGGAGTTAGGAATGGAATCCTGCGTATCTGAGGGTGTCCTACCACAGGTGCTGACTGTCACCGTCAATATTTACATGAAGGAGCCAAGGCAGAGACTTGGCCCATTGAAACCCTGAAGTGGCCACTCAAATGCTGCCAACCTGACTCCAACGCCTCTGGCCGAGACTCCGTTCCGTGCTCCCTCCTAATCTCCCTGGTTGCTGGCCCTTTCTCTCATCTCAGTCTGGATTCTCAAAATCCCTCCATGTTGCTGTGACCCTGTGGGACTTCAGTGTCTTCCCAGCTCTAACAGTGCAGAGAGCCTGAGAAACCAAGGAATGAAAACAGGGTCCTCAGAGTACCAGAGAGTCTGTGTCAACCAAAGCACACAAAGTTACATTTCACCTCCGTGTGTGTGTGTGTGTGTGTGTGTGTGTGTGTGTGTGTGTGTGTGTGTGTTTCACATGAAACTTAATTTGATAAGTTTCCAGCCTTTAAACAGTAAGGTAAAAAAAAAAAATCAGATTATTTTTCTAAAGGTTTACTTGTTATCTTATGTGCACGAGTGTTTGCCTCCACGTTTATACGTGTACCCAATTCGTACCTTGAACCAATAGAAGCCAGAAGAGAGTGTCAGATCCCCTGAAACTGTTACAGACTGACTGTTGTGAGCTACTATGTGGGTGCTGGGAACCAAACAAGAGTGCTATGCAGGAGCAACATGTGCTTTTAACCACTAGCCATCTCCCCAGCTCCCAGATTCTTTTTTATGGAAAATATTCTAGCTTTTAAATGTTGCTAATTAAATTGAAAAAATTGCAAACCTTATGTAGGTCAACCAAAACACTCCACCATCTGTGTTTCTCCCCTTGAAATTTAAAACAAGCATTGGCTGTGAGTAGATGCTCGCTCAACAATCATTAAATACCTCACTAACACCCAAACAGGGAACAACAGCAAAGCAGCACCGCTTGTTTGAGCTGAGACACCATTAGACTTCTCTGTTCTACCTGGTGTTCCAAACCTGCTACAGGCTAATCTAAGTCTGGGATGACTAAACACTTCCTAAAAGGGAAGTAGGTGTCGAACAAACCAAGGTTATTAACAGGAAAAAAAAAAAAAAAGACGTTTTTAGTACCTGACACCTTAGGACCTGAAATAAGGGAGGGCAGAAGCCCCTAGGGGATGCTTTGCTTTGTCTAAGGTTGACCAAGAAAGAAATCCACACCATGCATGCACATCTTTCCTTTCTTACCCTGGGGGTGGGGGTTGGGGGGGAGGGGCAATATATAACTGTACACATTGTTATTTTACTTAGACAGACTTGTTTTGCACCTTTGAGCTATAGTATAGATGAGAGTCCATCTTCTCTGTAACACCCTTCACTAGAAACTTAAAGAACTCCCACCCCTAACTGAGGAGCTATGGGCCCAGGACAGCTTCTAGGCAGAGTCAGTTTTCTTCACAAGCATGTCTCCTGTAGGTTGACCAGGCTGCAGAGGATGGCCCTGCACCATATGGTCAGCACAAAACAGACCCCTTGAGTTATTCACAAAATAAACAAAAGAGAATACAATGTGGGAAGGGTAGAAGAAGCTGAAGGTGTGCATGCAGGTGCATCTGGGAGGAATTACAGGGAGGAGTCAGGGTGAGTCTGATCAAGATATGTTTTATGAAACTTCCGTTTAATGAAATTCTAATTCTCAAAAAATTAATTTTATGAATTAATAAACTATTTTAAAAAAAAACTTGTGACTAATCCTACAGTCTACTATAATCTAGTTAGTAGAGATTCCCACCCTTGGGTGTCTATCTAATACAGGAATTAACCTGCCCATATTCCAAGCTACTCAATGCCTAGAAAGCTCCAGCTTGCCCAGCTTCTGGTCCCATGGTCAGTATCTCTGCAAAAAGAAAGAGATGAATTCAGCCTGCTGAATGAGAGAGTGACTGACCGAGGCTGTGGTAACTAAACAACAGCCGGAATCTTAGAGCTCACTGGGAAGGGAAGAGGCTGTTCCTGGAACAGAGATAACCCTGAGTCTGACTTCCCCTGAGAAGGGAGTTCTAATGAGCAAATGCAGTTTATTTCACCAAGGTAAGTACTGGAATTCAGAGATTTTTCATTTCCCAGGTGAAAGAGACAAACCACATTTTACAAAAGAAGAAATGAAGAGGATGATGTCTGAGCCTTTTACGACAAAATGTACAACAGAGAGTATGGGCAGGACGATTGATTGTAGCAGGTCTGCGACAATTGAGTCTAGCACACTCTCCTTTGCAGACTTAACCTGACGGCAGTGCACAGCAGCTCAGAATGCTTCCAGACGGATCCCATCCCTCCCCCTGGAGTTCTAAAAATATCCCAGTGGATTAATCTGTATGTGCATTGGTCTATAACTGTGAGCTCCATAGACTAATCTGTTGGTAGACCGTCACCCTGGCACTCAGGAAGAGTTAACTCTTTGATCACTTCTCCAGGTTCAACTGAAGTAAAGGAAGACTCTATTCAGTGTCAGTTTGTCCTGCTGCAGGTGGGGGTGCCAGAGGGTGCTTCTTGCTCTCACCCTGTTGCTGTGCTAGCTCTACATGGGAGCTGGCCTTAGATGCAGTAACCTGGTGACCAGTGACACCCCCAAAATTCTTCGAATACAACTCCAATGGGTCCTAGTGGATAGACTCCAAACTACTGAACAAACTGCCTATTTGTCAGCAGACCCTTCATTTAGCAGAGCATGGGATGCAGAGGGGTGAGCAGCAATTAGAATTAATAGCTCAATGGCTCCCTGCCCGTTGCCCTCATATTTACCCTGATGGGCAACAATGCTGTGAAATTAGAACCACAAAGGCCAAATCAAAGTCTCTGTGTGGGCTACAAGGGTCCTAACAAATCTGTGTCTGTTTTAAAACCAGAGAGCCCATCTGTGCAGAGCAAACCCAGCCAGTTTTCAGCTGATGCGAATTCTATTTGGTTTGGGTGTTAGTCTTGAGAAAAGGCAGGGCTCTTAAACTAAGCCAAGATTCATATGATCAGAAGACTAAAAGAAATAACAAAAGTGCCAATATCTCTCCCCACCTCAGGGAACATAAATTATATCTCTCTTTAATGATGGTATAGTTCAAATCTACAGAGGGGATACTGTCTGGTCAGGAAGATCAGCTGACATCTTTGAAGGGCCAAAGGTGGCCAGTGACACAGGTTCCCTATGGTCCTCAAGGTGTTCTTCTTTACAGACCACTGGTTGTTGGGAAGATAAGCTATGACCCTCAATTCTCAGCTCTGCATAACTCTAGCTAATCATGAACACAAGGCATTGAAATCATGTCCATCTGTATAGTCTGGCTGAGTTGTACGAAGAAACACATCGTTGCTGCTTCACAGGCTGGCTTGGGGAGCAGTGTTGTGAGTCAGACCGCCACTCTCAAAACCTGGTTGTGACATGACTCTTTCCAGTCTGAAGACCTGGTCCCACTACACACAACCTTTTGTACCTGTCTCTCCCTCTGCAAAACGGAGGTGACTACAATGTCTACCTAGAACCTTCTGAGAACTTGGTGAGTTAAAGGATGTCAATCATGAGTGGGCTGGAGCCATAGCATACCTGGTACAGAGAAAGCTGAGGGAAGAAATGTTTTCTGGCTTCTTAGCGAGGCACCCAGAAGAGCAAATCACTTCCCTCCCCAAACCGATGCACTCTCTACAGCTCTCTGCTGCCCTCTGCTGACACACTGTTAATACTGTCATCAGGATGTGGTTCTCTTACCTAAAAAGTTACCCCTAACTCAGCAACTGTCTATCATATGTATATATGGCTCTGCTAGAACTCCAAGCTTCTGTGCCTTTGTCTATGACCCACACTGCGCTATCTCTGTCCAAGCCAGGCCCGCTTCAAATGCCATAAAATTCATGTAGCCTGCCTACCTGCCCTCCTCAGAAGGAAGCCATAACCCCCGGGGCACATCATATTATTCATTGTCCACTCCCCCCTGCACTGTAATTTGTTTTGAGATTGCCTTACTGCATCTACTTATGTCACAACTGTGACTTATTTGTCTCCGCTTCCCAAGCAGCAACCAACCATGGTAACCCATTCATAAAGACTGCTCTCTGGTGCTCGATCCTTCAGTGACGACTCTCTACCATCCTCCCCATAGCACCCACACCTCGTCTCTCACATTATCACCCATCTTACGGCACCCACCTCACTGGAGGGCCAGACACAGCTCCAAGCTGTCCGCGCTGCCATGAAAGTAGACTTTTGAAGAAAACACTAAAGCAAGAAGAACCTTGGCATTTTCCAGTTTCTCATCCTTCCCCCTGCTGTAGCTACTCTCTAGCAGTTTGACCTTCTTACTATAGCCCAAATCCTGGTGGTACTTCCACATCCTCAGTTCCTCAGCCACACTGGTCTCTCAGTCCATAACATGCCACATCCTCTTCGCACACCTCAGGCAGAGTCTTGAAATCGTTCCTTCTTGCATTCTCTCCCAGCTTGTCCTTTCACCAGTTACTGCCTTGATATGACCTCAAACACCACTTCCTCAAAAGGACTTCTAGATCATCTACTCAAGCTCTGCAGAATAGGTGTGATTCTTTAACCCATTATGCTTTCAAACTCCTATTTTTGTTCATTCCATTAACACTTGCCATCCCTCAGGGACTATACACTCCTTGTTCCCTGACACCAGCATAATGCCACACACACAGTAGATACACAATAAATATATATTATAGTACATGTATATATTATAAAGTATATATTTAGTATACATAGTATAAAAAAATTAAAGAATCCATGTTAAACAGAATCCTGTCAAAGTGTCTAAAGACATATTAACTCCAAACCCTTGAATTAATTCCATTTTTATAATTAATATTTAACACATTCAATTATAGATGACTAAAAGATAGACAATAAGCATGTCTCTGAAACAAGTCCAGCAAAGAACTAGACTGCTTCTTCTGACCCTCACCCTCAGTGCTCATGTCTGGTGTGGGCATCCAGATGTAGGCCAAGCCTTCTTCCTTGTACAGCTTCATCATGGTGTCTGGAGTCATGGGTTCAGGGTAGCGGTTACAGCCTGAAGAATTCTGGATGATATCCCACTCGGTCTGGAAATTCATGACAGCTGTAATTCCTAATTCATGCTTCAGTTTGATGGTCACATGTTCTAGTTGGCGAGGGCAGCTACCCAGCCAGATATTTGGTAGAATTCTAAAAGAATGAATGGGATCAACAATTACTACTGCTCTAACTTGAGATCTCAGTATCTGCATACAACATGTATTAATGAAGTACAAGTAATCTTTTAATCTGATGAGGAAAAGTTGAATTTTTTTAAGGATATAAGAGACAATACTATTTTTTTTAAGTTTCTGAATTGATCTTGAAAGGAAAATTAAGACTTCATCAATTAGCAGGAATGGACTCAACAGAAATCGTAGTACCTTTTACGAGTGAGGAAATTTCCTCATTGTGGACAGAAAATGAACATTGGCAAAGAGCTTAGAGTAGTTTTTTAGGAGAGACTGGCAAGTGATACCCCAAAAGTAAGAGACTTCAATTTATAAAAAGAACTAATTGGGTCTTTTCTCACATTGTGCAGGGAACATCAATATCTGGAGCACCTACATTCTATACTGATGCAAATAAATCAGGAAAAGCAGCTATATATCAGAAAATTTAAGTAAAGTGGATCAAAGCCCTTATAATTCTGTTCAAAAGTCAGAATTACATACTATTCTCATGGTATTATTAGATTTTTCAGAACCTCTTAATATAGTTACTGACTCTCAATACGCAGACAGAGTTCTTTTACATCTCTAAACCACTGAACTTATTCCTGATGATTCAGAATTAACTTTGTTATTTATACAATTACAGAAAATAATCAGGAATAGGAATCATCCTATATATATATATATATATATATATATATATATATATATATATATATATATATAATAACACATATCAGATCACATACAGGTCTATCAGGTCCTCTATCACAAGGGAATGATGAAATTGACCAGCTATTAGTAGGATATGTACTAGAAGCCTCAGAAATTCATAAGAAACATCATGTTAATAGCAAGGGTTTGAAAAACAAACTATCACTTGGCAACAAGCCAAGGAAATGTCCTACTTGTTCTTTGTATAACCAAACTCCACTACCTTAAGGAATTAACCCAAAGGGTATTCAAAGAAATGAAATTTGGCAAATGGATGTTTCATTTTGCTGAGTATGGAAAATTAAAATATGTACACCATGCCATATGTAAGTATCCAGAATTTCAATGGGCAACTGCTTTGAGTTCTGAAAGGGCAGATTCTGTAATTATACATCTATTAGAAGTTATGGCCATCATGGGAATACCTATACAAGACTTACAATGCTCCAGCATATGTCTCTAGTAAAACTAAACAGCTTTTTGCATGTTACAACATAAAACATATTACAGGTATACCACACAATCCTACAGGACAAGCTGTTATAGGCAGATCTAATTGCACTTTAAAAGAAATGCTTAATAAACAAAAAAGGGTAATAATAACCCTTAAACATAGATTGAACAATGCTTTATTGACTTTAAATTTTCTAAATGCTAATGAAAAGGGAACAACAGCTGCAGAAAGACATTGGATGGATAATAGAAAAAAACTGAACTAAATCGGCTGATATACTTTAAAGATGTGCTGACTTCAGAATGGACACCAGGATATGTGTTACATTGCGGAAAAGGTTTGCTTTTGTTTTCACAGTAGAAAAGTCATGGATGTCATCAAAATTGATTCAATTTGAACAGAAGAGACCTCTTGATTAGGAGAGGTGATAATCAATGTGGTAATTCAACCTGATGAAAGGGAGAACTCACCAAATGACGGTCATGGCAGGGTTTTGTTATTGTCTTTCCAGAAAAATGAAAACATCTAATTGAGGAATCTAAAGACCTTTGAACAAATGAATCATCGAAAAAAGATAAGACACTTCCAGAAAAAATTACCAAGAAAAGGAGTAATCTTGCCTAATGGTATAGAACACTCCCGACAGGGTAAAATTTCATACACCTTTCAAAATGTCGATTTTTGCTGGTCTCTACAGACATGTTAAACAGGTGGTCTTTATGTAGTCTTGACTCAATTAAAAACCAGAGCTGGCTTTGGAGTTAGAGTCTGGCTCGCTCCTTCTCTAAATCCAACCATGTTTGTTAAAAGAAAATTCAAAGTTTCTGTCTCATATCAAAATAGCCACCTGGTATGGAACAAAAGAAAACCAAAATCTAGGGACCATTATATTGTCACTAATAACATAGCCCTCTAATTTATTTTAAATCCTTAAAACGTTTTTGAAGTACTATCTCAAAATTTGAAATTTGTTTTTATATTAATGATATTACAAAGTACTAATTCTAACCTTAGGTTTCATGTAGCTTCCTATACATGATTTCAGGCTTGAGTTCAAACAGATATTTAGGAATTATGCCTGGATATCCAAGATATATTTAATATATCATGGTCCTGCCGGGCGGTGGTGGCGCACGCCTTTAATCCCAGCACTCGGGAGGCAGAGCCAGGCGGATCTCTGTGAGTTCCAGGCCAGCCTGGGCTACCAAGTGAGTTCCAGGAAAGGCGCAAAGCTACACAGAGAAACCCTGTCTCGAAAAACCAAAAAAAAAAAAAAAAAAAAAAAAAAAAAAAAAAAAATATCATGGTCCTTTACCCTCCCTGAGATTTACAGCATATAGCATTTAGTATCTTTAAGTTTTCTACAGTGAATGATAAACATTCCTAACAATGTCTGAAATCTCCAAAAGGATAATGGGGCCCCACAAAGATGATTCTACCTGGACTGTGATAATGCCACTAATCTGATAAACATTATCCAAAGATCATCTTTGGACTACAAACTGATCAGGACAATTCCAAGGTGGCTAGCTGAGATAATCCACCCCCATGCACTACTCTCAAATGATGTTCTGCCAGGATTTGACCATTGTTTCTGTTTTTTCAGGTCCCCTAGAGATGCAATCACCCCCTCCCCACCTAGACTACAGGAAGCAATTTTAAGAACATGACACCCACAACTCCAAGCAGGATGGATAGTTTTTGGTCTTTCACTGGGTTATGGATATTTGTCATCGTGTATGTGTGGGTGAGGGGTTGGTTACAAGTTGTTATTGGATATGGTCAACAAGAAAGGGGGATAGATATGATAGGATAAAAAGGAAGATTATTGAATCTACTTTTTTTTTTGGTTTTTCGAGACAGGGTTTCTCTGTGTAGTTTTGCGCCTGTCCTGGATCTCACTTGGTAGCCCAGGCTGGCCTCAAACTCAAAGATCCGCCTGCCTCTGCCTCCCGAGTGCTGGGATTAAAGGCGTGCGCCACCACCGCCAGGCGATGCTGAATCTACTTTTTTAAAAAAGCAACAACTAGTCTTAAATATTTTACACTGGTATGGATTTTTGTATATTGATACAAGTTTAAGGTTATCGTCCTTACACTGTTCCTTTCCTTCTATTTTTGTTTAAGGTATTACCTATACAGCTCGTCTAATTACACAATGTGAAGTTTTAGTCCTTAAAAACTATTTAGGATAATAAAGAAATACAGGTTAATAGTCACCCATATCTAACGGCCTTATAGTGATGTTAGTTAGGTTTTCTAGATATACAGAGATACATTTCAGATAGATAGGTAATCTTCAAACCTACAGAGTATGAAACATTTTCATAACTTATACTATTCTCAACTTCAGACATGACTGCTCCTGGTAACATTGAACTACTTTAAAAAGATGATGGACATCGAAGAAACTCCATATAGAGTTTGCTTTCTTTGTGGCATAAGCTAGCCATTAGGAAAAGAAACTGCCCTTGCCTTGACCGATGACAGTATGCTGTCCAAGCTGGACAAGCAGGACACAAAGAAAGTCGACTGCTGAAATTTGCCAAGACAGGATGGGACAGTACTCCAAAATGTCCTGCTTCTAAAAGAGTCTATCAGATATTCTAGGCCTGCAGGCCAAAAAGGGAAGCCTCAACGTTGCAGAGAAAGTTTTGGTGACTGTTGAGGCAGCCAGTTATTCCTATCATTTCTCATAATTTTTGAAGTTGCTTATTTGCACTTCCTGTTTACTCAGGTAATGTCATTTCCTTCTCAGGTCTTTGATTGGGCTGAAGACTAGACAGTTACAGTTTTCCCCAATCTTGGCAAAAGGTATATTAGGTACAAAATTTTGAACTCTTCAGAAGGATGTTTAATGTTAATGGAATAAACTTTATGAATTTGCCAATTACTTATGGACTAGACATTGAGAATGTATTTTTTACTTGATAATTATTCTTGCTGGATGTAGTTTCATCTTTTTTAAGGTTACTACCTTTCCTTTCTATTTGGACAATAATGGATAATAATTTTTATTATATACAATTTTACTATGTTAGAGTTAGAACCTTTCCCACTTAATTACACAAAAAGGGGGAAATGCCATGGGAATCCTGTCATCAGTCCTCTAGCCAATTAGAGTGCTTTAGTCCAAGGGTCAGGGTTTACATTGGGGATGAACATGGCCAAGAGAGGGGGTGGGCTTTTACGAGCCAAGAAGCAGTGGTGCTGGGGTTTTTCTGCAACAGCATGTAACCCACCTCGGGTGTGTATCTTATATTCAATTTTTTATGTTTAAAATAAACATTTTAAATAAAGCAGTAACAGTAAGCCAGCACAATTAAATGTTTTTCCATGGTGTCTCTTCACGGCAATAGAACACTGACTAAGACAGGTAACTTAAAGGGAGAGGGCAGTATCAGTTTTCTTTAAAAAATATCAGCTATCAGGAGAGAGAAAAACAGACAGACAGAAAGAATATTGCCATTATTTTGTCAAGTATGATTCTACGTCTAAAATTGCTCAAGGCTGAGCCCCAAGCTAATTTTCTCACTCTGTAGCTCTAAGTTGAGAACTTCCAATACCCAACAATTTCCTGGGTGATGTTGCTTATTCAAATTTTAAATCCTGAGAAATGCTTCTCTAGAGACTCGATGAAACAAAATATGTGAAGTCCTTAAATCATTCAGATTAAGATATGTAGGTGAAGGAAAAAAAAATTTGTACTTGCAACAGACAAGAAGAAAAGTAACAGAAAGAAAATGATTCTGGTGTAAAAAATAAGAATTTTTTTTTACAATCTCTAGGACAATGAAAAGTATATTTAACCCAAAAAGATTATGAAAACTTATCAAAAGACATGGAAAGAACAAAAAAAGAAATGAAGCTTATCATAGCCATTAATCAAAAAATCTTGTATCTTACATGTAAATGCTACCAAAAATGTAAATACTTCACAAACCAGCAAGCATAATGAATGTATCATAATTCAACATTTATATAATCTAATTCACATATAAGCTTATTCTACACATATACATTCTCTCCAGAATGAAGGAATAGATACTGTATTTCAAATTCCAGAATCACATCATACAGGAATTAACTAAGTTTTGTGGTGCACATTACTCATATTCACCAGCATCTCTTGGGATTACCTTCAAAGATGGAGGACCAATCTAACTTTAGACATGTCCCACTCAACTCGCTTATGTTAATAAATGAGCTTAAGTGACAAGTGCCGCTTCCCACTGGGTACATTTAAAACTGCATGCATGATTCCCTGTGTTCTCCTCCCCTGCTGCAGTGATTGAATATGCATGTGAATGTGCTTCTGGAACACTGAAGCTACCCAGAATTCCAAGCTGCAGTCATGAGAACACCTGACCTAGAGAGCAAAGAGATTGCTATGTGGATCCAGTTGGGACTTGTTACCTCAGCAAAGCACCTGTCTGGTTTTGGTAAGACAAGAGCTAAGTCCTTAGTGGCTTGAAATCTCTAACATGAAAGACAGAAACTGGGCAGCGGGGTTGCATTTGCAGTAAGGTCCCTTCACATAGACTTTAAAGCAGTGTTGTGTGATAGTCTGATTACATTCTGACAATAAAGTTTGTTTCAAATCAGAGGGCAAAGCTAGCCACTAACTAACCAAAATTAACCGTAGAGGTTTTGGAGGACTGAGGGCAGATAGAGTCCAGAAGTAGTGGGGGGTGGGGGAGGCGCTAAGAGAGGATTTCAGTCCCTTTGGATGGAGGAAGGAGATAGGAAGACATTGATCGCTTATCACCACTTCTCTGATCATTGAGGTTCTTATCTTGATATGCAACTCCCAATTTGTTACTGCTTTTTAAAAAATGAGATAAATGCACCAGAGCAGTGGTCGTGTACTGGGTCAGTAAACTTTGGCAGATGGTGGCCATGTGCACCTGGAAGCTTAATACCAGTAGTGTTTCCGAGCATCTACAGTGCAGAGGCAGGACCCACCATCAAGACCAAATGTTAATAACACAAACATGGACAAAAATAAAAACCCTGCCTTATAAAAATAAAAATGCCACTGAACTCCTTCCCCTTTGAAGAGAGGAAAGCAACATGGAATAGGTGTAAGCTCACAATATCTCACCAGGGATGTGGGGCTCAGAGTACATGCTGTTCTGTGTGCTCACGCTGTATTTTAAAATACACACATGTGGGGCTGGAGAGATGGCTCAGTTAAGACAACTTACAGCTCTTGGACCCATGTGCAGTTCCCAACACCCACAAGGAAGCTAATGACTGTCTCTAACTCCAGCTCCAGGGCTTCTGACACTCTCTGCAGGCTTCTGTGGGCATTGCATACATAAGGGGCACAGAAGAAATACTCAAGTAAAACACTATATATAAAATTAAAAGAAAAGAATCTTTAAATATTCATATGCATAAATATAAGAAAGATCTAGAGTGAAATAGGAGCTCCATATTAGATACCGGAAAAGCACTCTCATGTTTTTAGCTATAGGGGTAATGGTGTTACATATAGCAAGACAGACCAAGTTCAAATGTCAGTATTAGTACTTAGCAACAGTCACATGACTTTAGGCCAAATCATTTACCATCTCTAAGCTTCTGATATGCTCATTTTGGGGATACGTATAAAACTAACTAAATCACAGAAATTCTATACCAAATAAGTACAGTTAAGTACTAGTGTATTTGAATAAGGGACTCACTGATACACAAGAACCATGAGTACAGTTTATGTCAAGTTATAATATTAATACATATTGATCAATAATACTGACAAATGACTATCATACTGACCAAAATTCATTTTCATTTTTCTGTTTTCTTCACTTGAATGCTGCAGGTATAGAGCAGTCACTTATTTTTTACCATGAATTCTGTTGGCTTTTCATTCCTTTGTCCTTTCTTCTGTCTGCTCATTTTTGCGTTCCCTCTTTCGGCAACTCTTGCTGTTATTGATGTGAACATGAAAACAATCAACTCACGTCAACTGTGGATATTTCTCATCCTTGAGATAGAAATATCTCAAAGGACTTAGTCATCTTTCTAAGCCCTCCTTAGCAGATAGGGAAGGTAACTTTTTTTTTTAATAGTTAGATTCTTATCTAAAAGGCTTGTAGCCTTATGGAAATCCTTATTTATATATTAAAGGTTGAAAATGAAGGTAATAAAGTAAAAAGAACCATGGTACTGGAAAGATGGGCATGTGATTTCTTAACCTCAACGAATTCTGAGACAGTCCACTGGGCACAGTAGACTAAGAGAAAGCCCACATGCATGGCACTCACACACGTCTAGACATGTCATGGGCAGGACAATGGTCCTGAGGACTTAACTTTCACACAAGTGTTCAAACTTCACAGCACCTTGTTACTATCTCTTCCCTCTGCTAAGGAATGGGAATAGGATCTAGCTCCATCTAGAGACACATCCAAGCTTCTACTACTCTTTGGAGACCCCACCACCAGGATCCTGCAGAATGCTTGTGGAATGGTAGTATGGGGCTTCCATATATGTACTCTAGAGCTGAACTGAGCACACTAAGTCATCCCATGCTGTGGTAAAGGGAAGCAGGAAACTCATTTATATAATCGAGTAACATAACCTCTTTAATTTAAGTTGACTGGTAAAAATGTCAAAATGGGTATTGATGACAGAAAAATTGAATTTCAAACGTTACTCAAGAGTTCTCTTAAATTCTGTTCTCTTTGAGTGAGGGGCATTTAATATTTACCTAGTCTATACATGCAAAAATAAAGTGGCTGACTGATTTTCCTAAAAGGTTTTGCAATTGGCATAAAAACTGAAAAACAGTTCAGAAAGGTGTGCAAAAGGTAAACTGACTTCAGCACTGGGAAAAACAAAACAAAACCGCTACCAGAATCAATATATAGGACAGCAATGTTCTAAAAAGGGCACTAGGGTATTATTCTGTCATCTGCTCTTAAAATAATTTTTTAAACAATACAGAAAGCCAAAGAAAAAATTAGGCCAAAGGTTAATATTAGATAAAAAAACAAGAACAACAACAACAAAAAAAAACATAAGTTTCATTGACATTAGATATTCTGGCATCTCTGGATAATTCCCTTAGAAGGCAGTACTTCCAGTTAAAGGGCCAAATGCATCACTGAGGGGGACATGAAGATGTATTGAACTTCAAATAATATATACATATCCATAGTACATCAAGTTATACTGTGAAATATACAGTTGATTGCTGATTATCCTACCTCCTTATATCTCTTCCAAAGAGATGAAAATGTGTTTTGGATACACACATAAGGTACTTAATATTTCTTACAAGTTTCTCTTCTGTTAAACATTTTAACATTAACATTTTCAAACTATGTTGACAAAACAGCAAATGTTGGGGGTATATCATCTGCCCTTGGGCTTCTACTTAGAAGGATCATGATGAGTTCAAATATATCGCAGACTAATTACAACTTAGGATGGATAACAAACAACATCTTAAGGGAATTTGTGAAAAAATGAAAAACAAAAACCCACCACCCTTTCATAGACACCTTTACTTGAAAAATATGATCACACATGGCCTGATATTTAAATAAACAATGGACTACTTAGATGATGGGCATCACATTCTATACATTACAGCAGAAAAATATCTCTCTCTAAGTGAAAGCACAATCAAAGATGAACAAAAACCACAGGAGAAATATAAGGACCATAAAAGGACTAAACAGATTTGTCCCACTTTAATAGGTACCTCAA
This sequence comes from Peromyscus californicus insignis, assembly GCF_007827085.1. NCBI lineage: Eukaryota > Metazoa > Chordata > Mammalia > Rodentia > Cricetidae > Peromyscus > Peromyscus californicus. Next base: position 20,290,345 of record NW_026294525.1, on the reverse strand, counting down.
ATGTTGCAAAACAGAAACCACAACACAGTGATCTCCACCATCAGTCTTGACTGAACGTGGTATGTAATTTGCTGTCTTCAAGGCTTTGATGAATTAAGGTTTTTTTCTTAAACTTGAAGACAACTCTGATGTCTAAGTTCTTTACAAAATCATTTATATGAAAAGGTTTCTCCTCTTGCATGAGTTCTTCCCTATTTCCTGACATCAAGATGATATAAAAAGGCTTTAAAATATTTAAAGGGCTAGAAACATGTCTGAGCAATTAAGACAAGTTCATTACCAGGACCAAACTCAGGTTTTTGAAAACTTCCTGTAATTCATGCTACATGAAGCTCCCAGGGTCTAACCTTCTTGGGAACTAGAGTGCACACAAAGACACATTGACATCACATAATTGAAAACTTTAAACAAAACTTTTTCTTGTGTTTTTCTCTTCTAAGCATTCATTCTTGTAACACAGGTATTGAAACTTTTAAAGGCTAACAAAATTTTTCTCCATCATGGAGTGGTTCATGTAATAGAATGTAACCGAATGCCAGTAGGTAGTCTTGAAGTCAGAGAAATCAGTCCTTCTCAGCTCATGGTATTAGGAAGATTTAGGAAATGTTGCTCTGCTGAAGAAATATGTCACTGGGGGTAGGCCTGGGAGTTTCCATCTATACATCATTTCCAGCTCCTACTCTCTGCTTCATGGTGCCAGTTGAGAATGTAAGATCTTAGCTTCTTGTTTTAGCAGCCAGCCATGTCTGACAATTGTTGCCATACCACTTTCATAGTGATCCTGTATCTCTCTAGAACCAAGGGCCAAATTAAATTTTTTCATGAGCTGACTCAGATATTACGTTTTGCTACGGCAACAGAAAATGTACTAATACATATCCAAAAAGTCTTGCTCATGGGTTTATTTCCTGTGAATGAAGAGAAGTATGAAATCTGAAAGGGTTAATTTATAATTTAAATTAATAGGTCTTTTGTCTATGAGAGTTTGCAGGTACCAACAAAATAGTGACATCATAATACTTGAACAGATTGTTGACAATTGCCAGATTTTTTTCTCCAGAATCAATAATCTTGTGTAACTGAATATAAATGTTGGTTAAAGATTTTACCAAATCCTTTATAGTCAGATTCTCTTTGGTATGTGTTTTTTTTAGATTCTCAGAGAGATTAATGTGATATGCATAGGCTTTAACAGCCTAATTATACACTGAAAGTTTTACTCTTGTATAAAGACTACCATGACTTGCAAAACTTTGCCATACTGACATTTATTTATTGGGTTTCTATGCAGTATGATTTTTCTTGTGATTTTGAAGACTAGTGATACATGCTAAGGCTTTGCCACACAGATTACATTCATAGGGTTTTCTCTGCAGTATGTGTTCTTTTATGAATTCGAAGATGACTATGACATGTAAAGGCTTTACCACATTGATTACATTCATAGGGTTTCTCTCCAGTATGTGTTCTTCTATGTACTTGGAGAGTATATTGATGTGCAAAGGCTTTACCACACTGATTACATTCATAGGGTTTCTCTCCAGTATGTATTCTGGTATGAGATCGAAGGTTACTAGGACATATAAAGGCTTTATCACATTGATTACATTTGTAGGGTTTCTCTCCAGTGTGTGTTCTTTTATGTATTCGAAGATGACTACGCTGTCCAAAGGCTTTACCACAATGACTACATTCATAAGGTTTCTCTCCAGTATGTGTACTTTTATGTATTTGGAGACTACGTCGACAAGCAAAGGCTTTATCGCATTGATTACATTTATAGGGTTTCTCTCCAGTATGTGTTCTTTTATGTATTCGGAGGCTATTCTGATGTGCAAAGGCTTTACCACATTGAATACATTCATAAGGTTTCTCTCCAGTATGAGTTCTCATATGCACTTGAAGAATACGGTGACATCCAAAGGCTTTACCACACTGACTACATTCATAAGGTTTCTCTCCAGTGTGTGTTCTTTTATGTATTTGAAGTTTACTGTGTTCTGAAAAGCCTTTATCACATTGACTACATTTGTAGGGTTTCTCTCCGGAATGTGTTTTTTTATGTACGTGGAGACCACTTTGACATACAAAGGCTTTACCACACTGACTACATTCATAAGGTTTCTCTCCAGTGTGTCTTCTTTTATGTCTTTGAAGACCATTGTGATAGGCAAAGGCTTTACCACACAGATTACATTTATAGGGTTTCTCTCCAGTATGGGTTCTTTTATGATTTCGAAGATGAACACGTTGTGAAAAGGCTTTATCACATTGATTACATTTGTAGGGTTTCTCTCCAGTGTGTGTTCTTTTATGTATTTGAAGTTTACTGTGTACTGAAAAGCCTTTATTACATTGATTACATTTGTAGGGTTTCTCTCCAGTATGTGTTCTTCTATGTATTTGGAGACCACTGCGATGTGCAAAGGCTTTACCACATTGATTACATTCATAAGGCTTCTCTCCAGTGTGTTCTCTTTTATGTCTTTGAAGACCACTGGGATTTGCAATGCCTTTACCATCCTGATTACATTCATAGGGTTTCTCTCCAGTATGGGTTCTTTTATGATTTTGAAGATGACCATATTGTGAAAAGGATTTATCACATTGATTACATTTGTATGGTTTCTCTCCAGTATGTGTCCTTTTATGTATTTGGAGTTTACTGTGTTCTGAAAAGCCTTTATTACATTCGTTGCATTTGTAGGGTTTCTCTCCAGTATGTGTTCTTCTATGTATTTGGAGATTCTTTTGACATACAAAAGATTTATTGCAATGACTACATTCATAGAGTTTCTCTGCAGTATGAGTTCTTTTATGTTTTTGGAGATTATTTTGACATTCAAAGGCTTTACCACACTGACTACATTCATAAGGTTTCTCTCCAGTATATGTTCTTTGAAGATTGTTCTGATGGGCAAAGATTTTACCACAGTGATTAAATTTGTAAGTTTTCTCTTCAGTATGTGTTCTTTTATGACTTTGGAGATGACTGTAATATGCAAAGGCTTTATCACATGGATTGCATTCATCTTCAGTATAGGCACTTTCATGTATTTGTAGATAACTGTGATATGCTAAGGTCTTAACACATTCAGTATTTTCAGAGAGTTTCTCTCCAGTATGATTTCTTTCATGCCTACCACATCTTCTAGAACTCTGAAAACATTTTTCAGTATTATGATGTTCCCAACTGTAGCCTATAGCAGTGAGGTTCCTGTAGGTCTCCAGCATCACATCTTTGTATAGCTTCTTCTGGGAAGGATCCAGCAAAGCCCACTCTTCCTGAGTGAAGTTGACATGTACGTCAGCATATGTCACTGCATTCATGTCCTGGCTTCCCAGCTCGCCCATGCTCTCTGCTCAGCTCCTTGCAGCAGAACTTGAACAGCACACAAAACCAATTGCACCAGCTCCTCTTCAAAGCCAAGCCTGATTTAGTTCCTTTTAAAGAGAATAAATATTTGCAAATAAAATAAGAGGGACTACTCAGCTCAACACCTACACTCCTAAATTCAAGTCCTCACCCTTCTCCAAAAGATTCATACACAGAATGAGAAACTGGAAACTATTCATGACATAGTACTTCAGAAGAGGAGGTGTACTCATATTTTAAGGTACACTGTTCTCAAAAATGTCCAAAATAAGCCTGCTTGTGAGACTTGAGAAATAGTTAATAAAGTTATATGCATCAAGAATGGAATGCTGGGGGCTGGAGAGGTGGCTTGGTGGTTTAGAACAACTGTTGTTCTTGCAAAATTGAAACCCAGCTTCATTTCCCAGCACCTACATGATGGCTTACAACCATGCATAACTCCAGTTCCAGGGGACATGATACCCTTCTGTGGCCTCCCTGAGCACCAGGTACACACATGAAACACATATACATGTGCAAGTAAAACATTAATACATATAAAATAAAATAAATAAACCTAAAAAAAATATTTATGACAACAGAACTTGTTGAGGCAGGAGAGGTGGCTCAGTGGTTAAGAGGTTGTACTGTTCTGCCAGAAGAAGCAAGTTCGGCACCCAGTACCTACATCAGGTCACTCACAACAGCCTGTAACTGCATCTCCAGTGGATTCAATGTGCTCTTCTGAATTCTGTAAGCACTGAACTCATATGCATAAATCCACACAGAGACATATATACACAACTAACACTAAACATTTGACAGAAGGATTGAATGTTGAGGGGAGACATGACGTGAAACCCTGTCTTCTGCACATGATGGGACTCCTGCGCACATGAACTCATGGCAGCTGGAGGCGCCTGCACTAATCTACACAAGATCAAACCAGTTAAATTTTCCAGCATGGAGCAGGGAGGGGCTCCTGAGATCCTACCCGTAGATGACTTGACAGTTGATGTCTGTTGGGACAAGAGGGTCACTTTTTTCAGGACTGTGGCCACTAGAAGGTTTCCCATTCCCCAGTGGATGACCCCGTGAATGTGCACATGTGGGCAGCACTAACAGAACTCAATGGAATAAGTAAATAAATTTTATAAAAGGACATGAAATTGAGAAGATAAGGTGAGAAGTCCTAGGGGAAGCTAGAGAGGAGTAAGATATAATTAAGATACATCATATATATATATATATATATATATATATATAACATTCATATATATATATAACATTCATATATATATGAATATTTTATATATATAAATAACATTCATATATATATATAAATAACATTCAAAGAATAAACTTTTTTATAAGAAGAGAAAATTGTAGAAAAAAAATTACCAACTAGGACTAGTACTGGTTCTTTTGTGATTCAACCAACCTGCAGGTCAATAAAAACCCAACCTAATAATATTAAAACTTAACTGAAGACCATGGAAAACGAGTGGCTAATACTCTGCAATCTTGCTTTCTTATTGCAAAACAAAATCACTGTAATTCATTTGAATGAACATGACTTTGGGATGCTAGGCAGTCATATCGTTGACACTGCTGTTGGCTTCACCTGCCAGGTTGGAACCTGTGGCACAAGAGCTACTGAGGCGTAAGAATAAGGGCTGCTCACTGTGCATCAGCTGTCAGTCAAAGCAGACCTCACAGGCAATAACGAGGACATCAGACAGAACGAGCGTCCAAGCACTCTGCAAAAATCCACTCCGAGGGACCAACAGGAGAAGCTGGCATGGAAGCAACAAGTCTATTATACAGACACAGCAGTTGGAGGAGTCATCCACTAATAATAGCCTTTGGAGACAGCAGAATATCCATCTCCTAAGAGGGGAAATTAGCATAATTTCTGTCCATAGATAATAAAATGATTAGTGATAGAAGAGAAATGATGGAATAGGCTTTTGTTTGGCTATCACAACAACAAAATAAAACAAACAAACAAAAAAACCTAACTATGGAGCTGGAATTACTTCTTGATAAACAAAGCAGCAAAGTATATTCCAAGAACAAAAAACAGATTTTGCTGAAATCCTGTTCAAAACCCAAAACCCAGGTGAAAACCTGAGAAAGAGAAAACAATAGTGTGTGTGTGTGTGTGTGTGTGTGTGTGTGTGTGTGTGTGTGTGTGTACAGAAAACTGCCTAAGCTGGATAATTGTGTTGTGTTTAGCTTATGTAACATTTTATGGCCAACTCAATATGAAATTAAAATGTGACCTGGCTAATAAAGAGCAAAGAAGAAAATTCTATCAGTTCCATCATGTTTACCTAATTAATATAAAAACAAGAGGAATATTAAAATCTGCCTCTAATATACTCCTGGATTGATAAACATATACAGTCTCCATTGCTGAAGTTTGTCCTCTAGCAGTGTCAAATTTCTGCCCTAAAAGGTTGCTTGCAATACATGCCAGTTAACTCTTGAAGATAATTTCCAGTCTGGAGAGTGGTACTAATTAGTTTCCTAGCTAAATCACAGCTCTGTTAGAGTTTGCTATGGGTCACTGTTGTGGGATATTTATACACTGTGTGAAGATGCATTGCTGTGATTGGTAAAATAAAAAGTTCAACAGCCAACAGCTAGACAGGAGGTATAGGCGGGACTTCTGGACAAAGAGAGAACTCTCGGAAGAAAAAAGGCAGAGTCACCAGCCACACACAGAGGAAGCCGAATGGGCAGTATGAAGATGAATAAACCACATGGCAGAACATAGATTAATATAAATGGGTTAATTTAAGTTGTAAGAACTAGTTGAAAACAAGCCAAAGCTAAGGTTTTCATAATTAATAAGCCTCTGTGTCATTATTTATGAGCTAGTGGCCCAAAGAAAAGTCCTGCTACAGTTCACAGACAACAGTATAAATACAGCACATGTTGATGTGGGGAAGCACAGCTAGTTTCTTGTTTAGTTTAGAGGCGTTACATAGCTTATAGGTTGTGTTGGTTCAAAGAAGAAATATCATCTATAGTTTCAGACGTTTGAGCACTTGGCTCCCCAACTGGTGACATTGTTTGGGGAACTTTAGGAGGCAGAGCCTCACTGGAGGACGTATGTTCCTGGAGGTGCACTTTAAAAGTAAAACGCTCCACATACTTCCAGTTTGCTCTGCTTCCTGATCCCGCCAACATACTAGCTGCCTGCTGCCAAGCTATCCCTTCCAATATGGACCCTAACTCTCTGGACAAACAGCCAAAATATTCTTTTTTTTATTTTTTTAAGTTGCCTTGGTCATGGTGTTTTATCACAGCAAGAGAAAAGTAACTAATACAGATAATATATGAGATAAATAATTTCTCCTATTGTTCTTTCATTTTTCTATGTTACTAAGTACCATATAATTAAATCAATTATGGAGCCCTATTATGGACAGATACTTGTACTAACTGGTTTCAGCTGTCAACCTGGTACAGCAAAAAATCATCTAAAAGAGTATCAACTGAGAGATTGCAAAGATCAGATTGTCCTGCAGCCATGTCTGTAAGAGATTGTCTTGTATATGACTGATATGCAGGTCCCAGCCCACTGTGGAAATCACCATTCAGCATGTGGACCTGGGCTATGTGAAAAAGCTCACTGAGCATGAACATGTGAAAAGAAAGTAGGTCAGGTAGCCTGGTTCCTCCCTGGCAGTGGTACTCAATCTTCCCCAGGGGTCGCACATCAGATATCCTGCATAGCTGACATTTACATTACAATTCATAACAGTAGCAAAACTACACTTAGGAAGCAGCAACAAAAATAATTTTATGGTTGGGGGGGGTCACCACAACATGAGGAACTGTATTAAAGAGACAGCATTTGGGGAGGTTACGACTACTCTATAGGTTCTACTTCAAGTTCCCGCCCTAACTTTCCTTAATGATGGACTATGATCTGAAAGCGTAAGCCACATAATCCCTGTCCTCCTCAAATTGCTTTTGGTCAGAGTCTTTTGTCACAGCAGCATAATGGAACTAGACCAATACTTTTCTCTAGGCTGAATTCTTGACTCAGTTTCTGAAATTGTAACCTTATTGGAGGTAGGTTCTCCACAGAAGCAATGAAGTTAAACTGAGGAAACTCGTGGGAACTCTAATGCAATATGACTGGTGTTATCATAAGAAGGAAGCATCAACACAGAGACACTAAGAGTGTGATGACACAGAAGGTAACATCCTGGCAGCCAGGAAGAGGGGGTTACCAAGTATTCTTTCACAGCCCTCAAAACAAATCAATGCTGCAGACCTCTCACCATCCAAAAAAGTGAAACATCAGTCTCATAGGGCTGGTATTCGGTGCTCTCTGTGGTTGAGTTTAAAGAAATAAAACAGTTGTCTTCTTTGCAACTACAATGTGTTGGGATAGCACACAAGTCAAATCTAAGGGGAAAATGCTTACAGCATTAAGAAGCCCAAACTGTTGGACTGAATACTGTTAAGAACTGATAAGCCTAACCCTCAACTAACACTCAGGGGCTATACTTTTGTACTTCACCTCACTCTTCACTGAGGTCAGTTTTCTTTTTTTTTTTTTTAATTATTTATTTATTATGTATACAGTGTTCTGTCTGCATGTATGCCTGCAGGTCACAGGAGGGCACCGGATCTCATTACAGATGGTTGTGAGCCACCATGTGGTTGCTGGGAATTGAACTCAGGACCTCTGGAAGAGCAGTCAGTGCTCTTAACCTCTGAGCTATCTCTCCAGCCCGAGGGCAGTTTTCTTAAAGTCAGACCACAGAATACACAGGAAGGACTCATTAGAAAGACTGACATCAGAACTGACATAGGAAAGAAACACAACAATCAAGGCCCTTCGGGTAAAGGACAAGGTACACTTAGAGAGAACTGAAAAATCTAGACACATAGAGTGCATGGCAGCAGATCAGACAGGCCGGAAGCACAAAATGGTAGTTCATTGGCATTCAGGAAATCTACATAGTAATAGAAGGCAGTGAAGACTCAATGGAGGACTTTTAAGTAGAAGAGTGACTTGGACTTAGATTTGTCTGGCTACTGGTGGAAAATTGGTGAAGTAGGTAGTACAGTCTATATTAGAGGAAAGGATCAACCTTGGGATGGGATGGCTTGGAATATAGTTAGTGTGCAGAGAGGACATGACTGCATTCAAGATGGATGCCAGCAAAAGTGACCTTGGAACCTCCAGAATGACCATATGTAATGACAGAAAGGGAAGATTAACAGTGGCAAAGTCACTGTGGTCCTATAATTTACCTTCTACTGATAAGGTGTTCCCTTTTCTATTAAACTCACCCTAGCAAGGCCTTGAGGATAGTTTCCTTTCAAATCACTCATTCCACTGAGCACTTCATTTCTCTATAGTGAAGTGATTCATAGATGAAAACTATCAGCCTCAAAATTTTGTAAACTACAATTTCTTCCATGTTTCATGGCCCAGGACAACTGTCATCTCTGTTTTATATGAGAGGTAGATTTATTCTACATTTACTACTGAGTTCAAATGTGTGAAGATCTCGTCAAAGCTGGAGAACATATGTAATATGTAAATCACCTATCCTTAAAACAATGTAAACTATCATATGAATCTCAAAAGAAAACTCAAAAGAGACCCAATGTCTACCAAGTCCCACCTGTCACAGATACGATGTCACAGAGAAAACTTTATGCTAACATCCTCTGTCCCAAATGCCATCACTATGTATTAACACACGTCCCACTGGTCACTTTCATTAATCTGAATTCCTTGCTTATTTTTCTTAACCACACTTCTATCTCCTCTGTTCTCTACATACCTTCTAAGAGTGAAATTTTCTCCGGGTTCCAAACTCTGATTTTTCATCAGTTTCTTGTTACCTAGATATCTCACTAGCTTGTTTTCGCTGCTGTCTATATTCTGATAAATTCAAAATCTATGGCCCTCAGTTCAGATTTCAACCCTGAAAATTCCCCACTGGATAACCTTCAGCATTATCTGAACTCATTTTCACCAACTTACATGGGCTTGCTCGCTATCTACAGTTGCCTCTGTTTCTCCTGACTCCATGAACTGTGCCTGCCACACAGACACCTAAGCAAGAAAACTTCATTTGGTTCATTCCAATTTCTCTCCCTGCAAATCACTGAACGAGATCCACAGGTCATTCTCCTCTGTAGTTGAAGTCTCAGCTGATACTCAGTGTCATGGCTTTCCTTCAGATCCTCACCATTTGAAAAGAGACTCACCCCTTGGCCTTACAGGTGACCTCCTGGCCTACCTTCCTTCCCCACTGTATTGGGGTGTTCTTTCTAAAACACAAACCATGCACGTTCCCAGCCAAAAATACTTGAGGTGACTACTCATTGCTCTCATATGACATCACATCACAATTGTTTGAGCCAATCTTCTCAAATCTAACTCTTATGGATTTCTCTGATTCCATGCTACCATGTGAGCTTTCCATGCAGTTTAGGACAGTAATTCTGCTGAGGTGCCATACCCCTCTTTCTCCCACCCCCTCTACTACTCTTCTTGGATTGCATTTGCAGTACTCATGTGTCTGATTTAACTGATTCTATCTCACACCCCCATCAGTGTTCCTTCTGATATCCCACAGCATCTCGTTTATTCTTTTGTTAAAAGGAGGTACAAATAATTGCACACCTTTGGTTCAGGCTCCTGCCCCTCAACTCTGAATTACTACTTTTCCTCTTTTGTATTGCAAACTCCCCAAGAATAAGAAATGTCATGGTTATCACCATATCACCAGTGATTAACATTGCAAGCATTTTATTCGCCTTAAAAGCAAAGGCAATGAAGAAATAAGGAAACGAATCATCAGCTGATGACTCTTTCAAGTCAATCCCACAGCACTTCTACGACTTTTGTAAAGCTGTAGTAAAGACATTTTCAACTGTATTATCCCAAGAACATATGTGTTAAATTATTGGTTGAGTTTTGCTCAAAATAACAATTTTCTCTGCAGACAAATGTGAAAGCTGGTTTTACCCAGAGTATGAAATAATATAACCCAACATGTTTCCCCTTTTGCCCTCAGTGCCAGAAAACTTAAATTTCAAATTTAATAGTAGTAATTACACTGTCTGGAGTCCCTAGTAATTTGTATTCTGCCGATTGTTCTCCTAGATGGTCTATTTCTATCCTAAATTCTTCTACTATACAATTGCTTTTCTAAAGTCTTCTGTTATAAATAATTATATATTTGTAGGTAGGGGGAGAATGGTAGCAAAATCTAATCCTCTGAAACAATCGTTCCTTCCCCTTTCAGTTACTCCCAATAAGACAGTGACAGAAAGGTAGAAAACGGACTTTGTAGCTGACCACAAAGATGCATAGCGACCCATCAGAATCCCCAAGCCGTGGTCAGCTGAGCATGGCAGCAATGCCTGTCAATCCAAAAATCACCCTGAAACAGAATTGATTTAAATATTACAGCCCTCAGGACAGTTCATCTGTGATAATAAAGCTCCATTCCTACTTGGAATGTGGTCATAATATTTATTACTATAACCCATGCACAGTTGAGTGCAGTTTTATTTCATGCCATATGGTATTTTAAAGTCAAGCTGTTAATGCATGTGGTCATTTCAGCTTACAAAAACTAAATGAGATTCCGGGGTAGCGTTTGCAGTCTAGGCTATATGCTACACTCTCCTGAAGGTTCTGTTGTCATGATTCTGCAAGATTCTCAATGAAATTAGTCTCTGAGCCAGTGAGCTAGTGCTCACCATCCTGCTGTGGGATGTTCTGTATGGCAAATGTGTTGCTGTTGGTCAATAAATAAAACACTGATTGGCCATTGGCTAGGCAGGAAGTATAGGCAGGACAAGGAGGAGAATAAAGCTAGGAAGTGGAAGGCTGAGTCAGAGATACACTGCCAGCCGCCACGATGACAAACAGCATGTGAAGATGCCGGTAAGCCACGAGCTACATGGCAAGGTATAGATTTATAGAAATGGATTAATTTAAGATATGAGCACAGTTAGCAAGAAGCCTGCCACAGCCATACAGTTTGTAATCAATGTAAGTCTCTGTGTTTACTTGGTCGGGTCTGAGAGGCTGTGGGACTGGCAGGTGAGAGAGATGTACCCTGACCGTGGGCCAAGCAGGAAAACTCTAGCTACACCATCCTCTATTCTAATCACTCCCAAATGATTCTTATACACCTTGGGGCTTCAGTAGAGCCCAGTGGAGGCCAAGGGTCGAGGGAAAAATATGTCACCCTCTCGTTGAGAGTACACTGCCTCTCAAGATGTCAAAAATAAAAATAACTCACCTATTATGTATTTATCAAACTGAAATGAAGCTATAGAAATAAAATTTAAAGTGAGAAAATAGAAGCAATTATGCATATTAAAAGGGATTTTGTCTTTGTGACAGTTAAGAATTACTCCTATTTCCAGGCCTTCCCAGTGGTGCCCTCAATGATTTCAAGACCTGTTTATCTGTTATCAGTGACCGTGTGACCTTTGCACAGTCACTTGCATCCTTCTGGGCCTCATGTGTCTGTCCATACAGAGAAGGCCAGACTGGTGATACCATCCCAGTGCTCCTGGTATCACATACAGGTATCAAGATGATTTGTGGGGGTGAGAGGGACGTAGCTCACTTGGCGTCTAGCTCCATTCCTTTCCTCAGCCAGCATCTTGGTTTCATCATCTACAGATGCCTAGGATTTATGGTGCAAAATACTGAATAGGATTGTGTGTATAAGTGAAGTAATACAGATAAAACAGATTAGTTCTGGATACCTATCAATCACTATCAAAGCATTATCTCTCATCTGATTATTGATATTACCCTAGAAAAGGGTTCAGGGTCCTTCGTATGTTAGTGTTTAATCAGCCTCTTCAAAATTATATTTGACCAACTACTGACTATTTCCTTATAGGGTGATGGCACTCAGTGTTTGGAGCAAAACTGGATCACATGAGTGACTGCCTTCTTTAAACTCAAGTATAAGGTGATACTTTTTGGTTTTTTTTTTTTTTTTTTGGTTTTTTGAGACAGGGTTTCTCTGTGTAGCTTTGCGCCTTTCCTAGAACTCACTTGTTGCCCAGGCTGGCCTCGAACTCACAGAGATCCTCCTGGCTCTGCCTCCCAAGTGCTGGGATTAAAGGCGTGCGCCACCACCGCCCGGCCAGGTGATACTTTTAATAGAACTCAACACACTCAGTTATTTACACTATGTTGGCTATACTAAATTTTCTACACCAGAGCAGATCTGAATAACTGCGATAGAAACTACATGGTTCACAATGCCTATATCCTGTTTACTCCTTTAAAAAGAAAATTGTTAATCTCTACCTTTGAGGTATAATATACTAGAAAGCCCACAGTTCTACCCCATAGAAACTTAATCATCAAGACCAGTTTTATTTCACGAGAATGTATTTCTACTCTATCTAGAGGCATAAAAGGGATTGCCTATGGAGGAAGCAGGCTGTGTGTGATACATGCTGAAGGGGGCTGCCTATGCAGGAAGCAGGCTGTGTGATACACGCTGAAGGAGATACATGCTGGCAAAACCAACAGTGGGAAGCACAGAGATGCTTCAGATGGGAAAAAGGAAAAAAAAAGGCAGTAGTAATAAAAAGTGGGTCAAAGTTCTCAACTCGGGTTAAAAATCTTATGGAGTACTGGCCCTGCCAAAAGCTCAGCGACAGAAAGAATTCAAGTGCCAGCAGATGGGGAGGAGTGTTGTGAAATGCTGTCTTCTGGAGATGGCACAGCCAATAAACTCACAGACACAGATACATGAAGGAGGGAGGAGGTATTTGGGGGAGTCTAGGGGGCGTTGGGATGGGTATGATCAAGATACGTAATAAGGGGGCTGGAGAGATGGCTAAGAGGTTAAGAGCACTGCCTGCTCTTCCAAAGGTCCTGAGTTCAATTCCCAGCAACCACATGGTGGCTTACGACCATCTGTAATGAGATCTGGTGCCCTCTTCTGGCCTGAAGAGATACGTGCAGACATAACACTGTGTACATAATAAATAAATAAATCTTTTAAAAAAATACGTAATAAACATTAATGAGACTGTCAAAGAATAAATAAAAGCTATCCTTTAAAATGTTCTGGTTTATTGGGCAATTTCTTTGCAATGGTTTATATGGACCGCCTCAAAAATATTTTATTCGCTTATTAGTAAGTACATGCTCAGAAAAGACGTTTCTGTTTTGCTATTTGACTCTTATTGCTCTAATGAATAAACCAGGGCATACACTTTAAGCACATTCTGCCATCTAAGCAATGGCTGATCTTGCAACTTCATTCTATGAGACTCGGGTTTTCCATGGGGCCTCTTGAAACTGTTCGGTTCTAGAATTTGCTGCTCAACTCGTAAGTAGAGAGAAACACTGCATAAAGTTCTGATGACTAGGATTTCCCACACTGTACTAAACAATGGTTCATCACAGGGCAAAGCTTTATACTCTCTATCTACACTAATCTATTGTTCTCAGAAAGTTCAGATCTTGATGACAGGATGGAGAACTGAGAGGCAAGTTAGAGTAAGGAATCTGACCGCATCTTGTGTAGAGAGCAACTCTCATGAAATTTATCTTACCAGGAAAGAGAAAGTAGAGGGTGCACTCATGTGAATAGAAACACAGGAAGCTACTATAGAATGAAAAACTGCACTGACTGAAACCAGCAGGTGCAAGCATGTCTCTTGGACTCCACTGCCAGTCAGCTTTTCTTAGGCAAATGTAAATGAGAAGAAATATAATTTAGTGTTTAGAAAATATGTCTAATTTACTACCAAAGCTATACAATTTGTCTTGAAGTAAGGAATTCTACATCAGCTTTTTAAAATGATGGTGATTAAGTAGCCTACAATGTACTTCCACTGTTCCTTGTCCTTTCATTATTTGTGGCACCCTGATGAAAAGTAATTATGCTTTGGCGAGTTTTCCTCTTAGATGTAATTTGGACCACTTATCTGAAATTCTCAGAAGGGAGCTGCCTTGACGACTCAAAGAGAACACCTGCTTCAATCAATGCAAAGGAAGCCTCTCCTGAGAGTCTGCTTCTCTGCTAGCATTGTGCAACCTGAAATACAGAGTGACGTATTCATGAACTGCCTTCCGAGCAAGGATATTCAGTTCAAAGAAATCAGGAATTGCATGGTATACTGATTTATATTTGCATAAGAGAAAAAGAAAGAATGGTCAGGAATATGAGATGCTAAAAGAGAAAACTGAGATAAACTGACACCCAACCCTAGTGACCAACACAACCTCAATAACAATGCCCCTCAACTACTTGGGAACTCTTAACAAAACCTCATATATTAAGATTCTGATATATTAGATAACTCAAGGGAGATCAGCAGGAATTGCATATTTCGTTGTCTGCAATGAAGATTTTCTGTCTGTGAAAATTCTATCCTTCCTCTTTTCAATGGCATGAAAAAAACAGGTAATTGGATGGGATGTGTGGCTCACAAAGGAAAGGTGGTCCCAATGCTCTATTGAAGAACTAAATTATCCCATTTCTAAGTACGACTTGTAAAGCATCAAACGTACTTTCAAAAGGTGATTTGTCCTTTTATAACCTATAAAGAGGCACCTCTATTACATGGCTTCTCCACTAGGTTCCAATGGATACCAAAGAGTGCTTTCACAAACAGAACCACTTGGCCTCTCTGAGTTCTTGAGATGCACATAAGTAACCACAGTACACAGTATCACAGTACGTAAGTAACCACAGTCCCAAGGATCTAAAGCCCAATTTCAGCAAATCTGCTCCAAATCCATAGTGGATGGAAAAGTTCGTCCTCTGTCTGTATTCTACCACCTCTTTTTGTTTGCCATTAATGGGAACCTAGTAATCTGGTGGAAACCACTGAAGGAAAGAACTGCAACAAATCATTTTGGATTATTTATCCTTATATCCACATTGTACTGATTTTAAGAGCATTTGCAAAGCTAAGTACAGTGCTATAATAATCCTTTATTGAAATGTAACATAAACTAAACGCGCCCATGACCATACTGCTCAATTACTTTTTCTTAACAAACTGGGTATATCTGTATAGCAACACCCAGATGCAAAAACAGAACTATTTCGAGCCCCAGGAAGGCTCCACTCACACCTATTTCTAATATTAAAGGAATCATGACTACCCTGACATTCAACAGCACAGACTGGCTTTGCTTCCTTGTCAAGGAACTTCCATTACATCAATTCATCTGCCAACACAGAGGCATGGAGAGCTGGGATTAACTGTACAACACCACACAACTCTTAAAGAGCAAGCTTTTTAAGTGATGTAGTGAGCATCCAAGGAAGTACCTTGGCCTCTAAAAGCCTCCCTAAGAACCAGTAGAAATCATCTGGGAAGATAACCTCTTTTGCACATTTGGGTAACTTCTGACTGTTTCAAAGTATCAAAGGATGCTCTCCTTCAGAGCCTATCTCTAGTAGACATTTGTATTATTCCCCTAAACCTCTAGCAGATCTATCAAGAACAGAAGATTAAGCACCAGGAAGGGAAGCCATAGATGCATTATAGTCATGCTTTCAGGTAATTTTCTCTGCTCAGGTCACAGCACTCAAGTGTCATTGTTCAGTGTTCATCAGATTCTCCAGAAAAAAAGAATGCACACATACACACAAGATCAGCAGTGTATCATCAGCTCCAATGTTAAGTAGATCTTCTTGAACTTCCTTGATTCCTTGGCTGCACTAACCACAGAGCTCACTATTATTTGTGAATTTGGTGGCGTATTCTTCATCAATTTTACATTTACTGATGCACAGACTATAATCCAAACTATTTGAAAGCACAGACAAGTGGTAAACGATTTTAGGATCAGGTTACCAGGGTCCAAACAATAATTTAACATTTGATACTGCTGAAAAAATTCATGAATTTAGGTAATACAAATATTGGTTGGAATTCTGGAGGCATGGCTCAGTGGTCATACAGAGGACTGGAGTTTAGTTTCCAGAATCTATATAGGGTGGCATTCAACTACCTGAAACTTCAGCTCCAGGGAATCTGACATCCTCTCCTGATGTCTTCAGCCACCTGCACACATGCACGTGTCCACACATGTCCACACACACACACACACACACACACACACACACACACACACACACGTGCACACACATGCACGCACACACACCACAAAACGCTGACAATAAAAAAATATTTATTAAAAATGTTTTGATCTGCCACACTGAGAATTCAAGAGGAATCTCCAGTTGCCTACAGCACTAAGGCTGTTTTATGACATTTTACGCTTATGACATCTGACCTCCACCCACACTCACTTATTCTATTTCCAAAGCACGGGAAGGGAAGAGGAATCTACTCACTAACATCACTTCCTAAGCCAGGAAAGCAGGAAAGTGATAAGCGGCTATTGAGTCACTAGCTAATGTAAATTAACAACTAATTCATGCTTGAGTCTTAAATTCTAACAAATTTTCTTTTTCTTAGAATCTTGATATTTCTGATGATATCCCCAAGCTTCCATGGTTCCTGTGTATAAAACTGCCCTTTTGGAGAACGGAACAATTTTCCCAGTGATACACAGTCATTTTCTTGCTATGGACTGTCAGCCCCTTGAGGGTAATTGTATTGTGCATCATTATGAAATGTTTCCTTGTTCCCCAAGCTTGTTCTGTTTTCTCCAATGCGGTCCGGGTAGAAAAACATGCATGAATGCATGTTGGCAGAAGCGTATGCAAAAGCAAATGCCCCACACTTCTCACACTGGCCAACAATGGAGCAAAACTTCAATTCTGAAAGCAGTAGGAAGCATGCATTCAAACAGCAATGTTTTAAAATAAAACGGCAGCAGACTTGACTTTCCCAGCGACTGACCACCATGACAGTCTATCACATCTGTTTAAATACTTAAACATCTATTACTGTACAATCAGCGTACTATCTAACGAGTGAGGGGAGTGTAAACTCGCTATTCAGCACATCAAGTTTCCTCGTGTAGATTCTATGAGCAGTGAGGAAAATGCAAAAGAACTGTTAGTGATTGGGGGGCATGAATTCTTCTCACAGGTACTGAATTCAGCTGCAAAAATTCAAAGGCAAATAAGATACAGCCCCTAACTTCAAAAAGCCTCTTCAACAATGACATCAGTCCTCTAAAATAGTATTTGAGAGGAAGAGACCACAATCTGTTTAAATTTACAAACCAAAATGACTTCATAACAACATCATAAATGACTAGCCAAAGGGCTCAAATTTATGGATAAGTTTAGTTCTTTCATGAGGACGTTGCTTCTTCTGAATGATTCAAAGGAGAATCTCTTGAAGAACTGGCAGAACAAAACCAAATCAAAAAACCATCTTTAGGTTGGCAATTTTATTAAAATTGTCCTTGCAAGACCAAAGTTATGCTGAGTTTGAAAAAAAAGGGGCGGGGGAGGAACCCCTTGTATTTATAAATTGAAAAAAATTATTTCCAGTTAGTTTATGGAATCAACATTATATCATAAAGAAAGAAAGAAGTCTGGTTCTTAGAGCTGAGAGTTGCTATTTGAAAATCTTTCTATGTTTATTCAAAAATACAGTCTGGGCATTGAGCTAGGGCCCATCTTTACAGCTAGATTCGAAATGACAATGTTCAGAGAAAACCAGAAGTCCAGGAACATTTCCACAGGCAGAGAATTCAAGCTCAAGGTGTGGTTTTCAAAAGTCTACGGATGATGATAAAGACGAGGCACAGAAATGTCAACCAACTCTCCTGGCAAAAATCTCAGAGCTCATCAAGAATTTTGTAGGAAAAAAAAAATGTGTATTCAGTAAATATGAGTCTTTATCCCTGCCTATCCAGTCTCATTTCTGAAAATTAGTGTTTACTTCTAATCACATTTTATGAGACAACAAGACACACAGATGAATCTCTTTAAAATCAGACAGTCGTGGGATTGAATCCCCTCTCTGGTTAAATAAGGATGGTTAATGGATTTACCTTACTAATTACGAGCTTCCTTCCTTGTCATTAAAATGAAGGCACTAAATGGTGAAAGAATTAAGGGAATTCATGCAATGAATTGTCTGGCTCACTACCTAGCAGTAAGTAAACATTCAACAAAATTATATTTCCTTTCTTACTAATAATGTGGGTGTCTTCTACTACTTTCAAGTATCTTGTATTTTGCTTTTACGAGCTAAGAAAAATATATAAGCAATAGAAGACTACCTAAATCACCATCTTGAGGACTAGGGATGTGGCTCAGTGGTAGAGCTTTGTCCACTGTACATAAGACCTTGTGTTCAATATCTCAAATTGAAAAAAAATCATCTTATATTTCTATTTAAAATAATGCTGGGGTGGGGAGTTAGCTCAGCTGTTAAAGGCTAAGTGTCCAGAGCTCAATTTCTACTACCTGTAACACACTTGGTCTCATCTATTTCATAGATCTTAACATCTTAAAGTAAGACCACTTCCAGGAAAAAGTCTGCGCTATAGTGCAGACCCAGATTTTCAAAGCTTCCTTCACAAACCAAATATACACCAAAAATATATGACGAGGGCTGCAACTACAACCTTATGCTACCAACTTCAAGAGATGGTCAAAATATAAAAACTCTTTGAGTAAAGCCACTATGGAAATCAATGTGGCAGTTCCTAAGAAATCTGGAAATAGATCTGCCTCAAGATCCACTCTTAGGCATATCCCCAAAAGTCTTACTAGAGACATGTGCTTATCAGTGTTCACTGCTGACCTATTCAGAATAGCCAGGAATTGGAAAAAGCCTAGATGTCCGTAACTAGTTAATCCCTTAACTAATGGGTATAGAATTTAAATTCAAGGATAATGAAAATGTGGTACATCTACACAATGGAATATTATTCATCTGTTAAAAATGAAATTATAAATATTACAGGTAAATGGATGGAGCTGGAAAAATTCTTATTGAATGAGGTAATCCAGACCCAAAAAGACAAATATTGTATGTTTTCTCTTATATGTGAATGTTAATATTTAAGCCTTCAATAACTGTGGCACAATCCATATAAACAATAGAGGTTAGGTATCAAGTAAGGTATTAGTAAGGAGGTTATTAGGGGCTCTGCCAAGGAAGGGGAAATAGAATATATAATTATGGAGAGACAGAGTAGTAACTGGAGTGGAGGATTAATGGGGGGGGATGGATGAGGAGAAAGAGAGTAGATATCAAGAGGTATAGCTAACACTATAAGGGCCATGTGTGGGGTCATATAAAAACCTACTACTGTAAATTTCTAAAACTATAGACATATATGAAATAAATATAAATGGAATCACCAAAAAATATAGAGAATGTCTCAACTAGATATCTTTCATCACTAAGTGAAACCTCCAATGTCAGGAATGGGCTATATTTCGTTGAGTTATTAGTCAAAGGGGCCCCATGTAAATCCCCAAACAACCCAGGCTATTGCAAGGTTATTGGTTGCTCTCCACAAACAGATGGTAATGCCCTATTGCTGAAGATGACATTTACACTTCTCTTTGAACACAGAGAAGTCGAGCCAGTGCCTAGCGAGGACCTTCACCCTTAGTGTTCGTGGTTCTGGAAAGTACTGTTCACACTACCAAAGAAGAGAGGTAAATACCAACCCAGCTTTAAGCCCTGTGATCTGCAGTGGTGACCTGCCTGCAAGATACAGTGGCGCAGTAGTGGTACAAAACTTGTGGTATAACCAACAGCTATCTGATTGGATTTCAGATCCACTCCAGGAGACAGAACTCACGCCTGACGTTTCTCAGTTAGCCAAGAACCTGATACTAAATAGGCCACAGACCTAGGGGAAAATCTAATAATACTCACTGTTCCACTAAGGGAATACGGCAATAAAATGACTCCTAACACATTCTTCCATACTCATGGATATCAGTATCTCTGCTATCATCAGAGAACCTTCCCATTGCAGTAGATGAGAACTAATACAAAGACCCACAAGTGGACAATGTGCAAAGGCTGAAAGACTTTGGAACACTCAGTCCTGAATAAGATGTCTTTATCAAATTCCTCTGCTCAGAGTTCAGAGAACTATGTGGAAGAGGAGGCAGGAAGACTATACAAGCCAGATTACTCCAAGGAAAACAACATCTTCCAGACACATCAGGACTGATGCACATATGAACTCACAGAGACTGTGGCAGCACACATAAGACCTATACATATTCAAGCCACATGAGGTCCTAACACTGAGAGGAAGAAGTGGACACAGGCTCCCACTCCTAATCAAGAAGTTATCTGCAATGGATAACCACTTGCAAAGGGAAAATTCATTTTTCCAATGGAGTCTCATTGGGTTTATCAACCACACTTAAGATTAGGCCTTAAGCCGGGCGATGGTGGCACACACTCGGGAGACAGGGCCAGGCGGATCTCTGTGAGTTCGAGGCCAGCCTGGTCTACAGAGCGAGATCCAGGATAGGCACCAAAACTACACCGAGAAACCTTGTCTCGAAAAACCAAGGAAACAAAAAATTAAAAAAAAAAAAATGAGTAGACCTTATATCCAGAAGTAGAGGGAAAGAACTGGAACATCATTTCTGTCCAGGATGTCTCTTACAGGCTCAAAAGTGGCTGCAGTAAATCCTGTAACTCTGGACAGATTGGCATCCAAACTAACTGGTTGTGCAGAGTTAGAACATGCATGAATCAGGGGAAAAATAACAAGCATGAATACAGACCAAGATGGAAACAGCCTGGAAAAGTTAAGTGAATGTTTGAGATTCAAACAGAAATATATTACAATAAGTTGTCTCCACGTGATAGTGATGCATGCCTTTAATCCCAGCACTCAGGAGGAAGAGGCAAGCTGATCTCTGTAAGTTCAAGGCCACCCTGATCTACAGAGGGAGTTCCAGGAGAGCCAGGGCTACACAGAACAATCACGTATTGGGGGAAAAAAAAAAAAAAAAAGAAGAAGTCATTACACAGAGACAAGAGAGATGTCACCCTAGCAGCCTCAAGTTTCTCCATATGATAAGCAAGGATGAAGTAAAAACCAACAAGGAGTACTGAGGAAAGAGCTTATCATGCCGGCATGAGGATCTGAATTTGACCCCCAGAGCCTACATTTAAGAAGTCAGGGGTGCTGCTGCTACACAAATTTGTACCCATTATGGGAAGGTCGAGCCAGGAAGATCTCAGAGATTCGTTAGTCTAGCCTAAGAAATCATAGCCAGTAAGAGACTCTTGAAAAACAAGGTTCACTGAACCTGAAAAACAGTACCTGGGGTTATCTTATGGCTTTCATGCACATGTGCACACCTGTGTATGCATACCTCCACATACATGAACTCTCACATAAGTATATACACACACAAAACAGCTGAAGATGTTTGAAGACAATTTAAACACTCTATATCTAACCAAATGATATAAACAAAATATAAAACCATATTAAATATGTAGAAAAGGTTAAAAATTCATCATCATGAATTCTTTGAAAACTCTGCTTAGTAAATCTACCTAACCCTGGAACAAATATAAGATTGGGCACACTCAGGTGTGCATGCATGTGTATGTACATGTGCATGTTGCTGTGTATGTTGCTATGTGTCATGGGGGGCCTGAAATGCATAGAGGCCTCAGGAGTCTTCTTAATCACTCTACACCTTCTCTTTTGAGATAAGGTCTCTCACTGAACCTGGGAGCCATTGATTCAGCTAGGCTGGCTAGCCAGGGAGCTTCGGAGAGCTGCCTACCCCCCACCTACCCTGCACTGACTGCCATTAAAAAAAAATTACTGAGTGCTGGAGATGCACTCAGGTCCTCATGCCTGCACAGCAAGTATGTTACCTGCCCAATCCACATTCGTAGCCCAGCCAATAATGGTTTAAAAATAAAAGGGAGCTGAGATAAATAATATCATTATCATATGAAAGACTCACTAATAGCAAGCAATTAATTTAAATAAGTAATCAAGTTTAAACAATTGATTAAAATGTCAAAACAATGTATCATCAAAATAAAACTCTATGCAGTTTAAAAATAAAAATAGATGATTAGAAGGAACAGAGAAACCACCACCTAATAAGAACAAAGAAGTGAGATCACGGCCAAGGGGAGTTGTTTCTGCAATAGTATCTACAATCTTTGAAGCAAGAGCATGCTGACATTGAAAAGATAACCTTTAGCAGAATAAAAAAGAATATATAGACCCATTCTATATGCCTTCCAATCTTTCAGAAAGATGATAATTTATAAAAGAGGAAAACTTAGAAAGTCTTACAATAAAAAGAATTAAAAGTTAAATCGTGTAGTTAAACTGGGTATTATACAGCACTGAGTATCAATAGGCTATATATATCCTCCCAAACATTATTAATAAACATAAAATCACTAGATAATAAAATGAAGCCTTTAAATATGAAATGCATACTAAAAAGAACGTAATTTGGAAATGTCCCCAAAAATGGCTTTGGAAGATGTTATCTTTTTATTACTTGTTTGCTACTAAATTACTGCTTATAAAAATAAATTAAGCTGAGCTGCAGAGACGGCTTAGCAGTTTAGAGCATGCACTGTTCTTGCAGAGGACGCAAGTTCAGTTCCCAGCTCACTACTGCCTTTGAAAGGCAGTCCAATGGGGCATCAATGCCTCTGACCCTCCAAGGGCACCTGCACTTGTTTACACAAAAATACATACACAAGGGCATAATCAAAAATAAATCTTTAAAAAACAAATTAAGACTTAGGATGTTTGCTTGTGAAAGTTATCTCACTATATTGCTCAAAATCCTCCTGCCTCACTGAAATGGGCTCAGAACAAATTGCTAAGGCTTAAAACTTAATAACATGCAAGGGTGAATTCAACACAA
Organism: Peromyscus californicus insignis; assembly: GCF_007827085.1. Lineage (NCBI taxonomy): Eukaryota > Metazoa > Chordata > Mammalia > Rodentia > Cricetidae > Peromyscus > Peromyscus californicus. The sequence goes on along the minus strand of NW_026294525.1, from coordinate 20,267,158 downwards.
AAATTATAAAAGTTTACTTTACATGAAATTTAAAACTCTTGACCATTCCACAGCAGTAAGTTTTCTGTCTAGGAAGCTAAGTTTCTATTTGTTGGAAGCATATGTGGATTTTGTTGTTGATCCATTTAAATATTTTACAGAGATAAGGAAAGGACTTCCATATTTAATTCTGGGAGATAAAATAACTTTTGTGCTTGTTTTTTTAATGCCTATTATGATAAATAATTGTGTCAATATAACAAAGCCTTTAAAATATAAAATGAAATCTGAAAAGGAAGTAATTTGAAAATCTGTAAAATAAATGGATAGGAAAGTGTTCCAATTTTATTACTTTTAATCTGGGCACCAACTTCAAAAACTTTATTGTTAACATTCTTTAATAATGGTACACTATAGCCAACTAACTTACCCAAATCCTACTTGTAAAGTAAAGCAGAAATTCAAACCAGGCAATCTAACTCGGAGTTGGGATTTTTAATAACCACATTAGAAATGAATTAGAAAATGAAATGAAAACACTCCACTCTGACCATAGGCACACCTATGTTCAGGATCCCTATAAACTAAACAGGTACCAGCTATGGCAATAAAGCTACTGACTGGAGGCCATGAACTTCCTGTTCATGTGCACCAGGATCGACTCAGAACATCAGCTGGGCTGGCTGCTAGAAAGTGAATGTGTCAGGACTCCCCCAAAGCTACCCTTATTTTTATAGAAAGGGTGTTTGAGTTCTCAAAATTCATGACTTAAAGTCATGAACTCCATGGTGGTAATGCTAAGAAGTCGAGCCTGTGGGACATGAGTAGGTCAAAAAAGCAGAACCTGTATGGGATTAGTGCCTTTATGAATAGGGAACAAAATGGCAAAGCTCCCCTGATGTTTTCATGGCCGGAAGGTTCTGTGTATGAACCAGAAACTGGGTTCCTACCAGACACTGAATCCATTTGTTCCTTGATCTCAGACTTCTCAGCCTCCAGAATGGAGAAACAAATCTCTGTTCTTCATAACCTAGACATTTAATGGGACTTTATGAGATCATCCTGAGTGAGCCGACATCCAGTTTCTGTAATTTTCTAGCTCACACAGGGCCTTTTTACTCACAGCTGAGTTCACTGTGTAGGATGGAAAGATACAAAGCAAGTTACCAAAAAAAGAAAAGGGCATGCAGAGAGGACTGGAGGAAACAGGTGCAAACATCCCAGGGTCCCCTCTACAATGAAATGCCAAGGACATGCTTAACTCCCCCAGCAAAGAGCTGGGGCATCACATGAGAAGTGTTGTCTACCAAAGAGCCTCACTGGAGGCTCTCTGCCTACAGTTTCTACTGAATCCTGAGAGGTGGTCACCCTCTGCCTAGTACATAATGAATTTCCCCAGAAGGGAACCAGGTATCACACGTAAACACATTCTGGCTGGGAAGACAGTACAGTGATTATAAAGCAATTGCCATATGAACATGAGGACCTAAGTTCAGATCCCGAGAATCTACATAAATGCCAACCGGGCAGTGAACAGCAATGACACCAACCTCAGGCCTCCACATGCATGTGCACATATGTGCATGCACAATCACACACACAAAATGAAACGGATAAGCATCAACACTTTTTTTTTTTTTTGCCGTTTTAGGCATCGTGAGCTGTTTGAATAGGGAAGTTTTAGGTTTTGCTTTGTTATGTAATGCCAATGGAAAGAAGCCTCTCCAGCCACATTATGGAGTCCAGAAAAGGGCCATGCTCACCTTCAGGCTTCTCTAAAAGCAGTTAGTCTCTGGACTGCTGAAGTTTTATCCCAACAGTGAGTCAGAAGCACCCAACCGCCTGCTTCCTCATTTGCCTTTATGACTGGAGACTGATTAACTCTGGGAAAGTTTACAATGATAGGTCCAATATTCTTGTCATAAATTTATTACACTCCACTCCAAACTGCCAACAGTAGCCCCTAAAAATCATTTTGTCTTCATTACATTGATTTACTTATTTATGTGGGTATGTGTATGCATATGTGTGGGTACAGGCATGCCAATAAATGCCTGTGGTGGTCAGAGGACTACTTGATGACATTCTCTCCTTCTACCATGTTGGTCCTGGGGATAGAACTCACATCTTCAGGCAGCAAGCAGCGTTATCCACTGAGCCATCTAGGCTACTAAAATTAGTACTGACAATAACTGGTTCTTTCTGGAACCCCACTTCTTGCTGCCGTCAGTGTAGGGACAGATTCTAGTCGCCCAGAAGATACAAAGGGGAGAAGTCATTGCACCTGCTAGACGGCTATTCTCCAGCTCCGTGGCATTTGATTGTCATCTCCCCAGCTTCACCCTCTGCTACGCCACACAAGGCCTACTAGTGAGTTCAAAAGCTCTGAATACATCCCAGGAGGGCAAAAGACAGTGAGTCATTAGACTTCACCAATTTCACAGCTCAATCTAGATAGAGGTGCCAGAGTCAGGCGCCCAACACATCAACAGCATTGACTAGTGATGAAGCTGAATTCAGACATGAACTATACCCTGAGACAGGACAACGCCTTTTCATGGGAAAGTTGAAATGAATCACTGAATGCCTTTCACACCAGGTAAGCTAAGTGCAGGCAGAGGGGCTAGGAAAGCAAATGAGAATGAGACAAAGTCTCTATCCTCACTACCAAGACAGGTGTTACAGGGCTGGCCACATCAGACAGAGGGCCTGGTCAATATGATGACACAATGTTAAATCCTGACAAACAGGTGACACGCTGTGGTCACATTTGTAATGCTATTAACAATGTTCCAAGCCAGTAACTCTCCAGAGTGTCCTTACTACTAGAATTCATGTAATGTATTTGAAGTCTCAAAAATCTCTAATTCATAACATCTTCAAAGATCCCTAGATGGCACTGCAACAGGGACTTTTCCCAATCTTGTGAATAAAAGTGGGCATAATTAGATATTGTAGTATTTAAGGTAAACTATCCATATGGCTCTTACACTTGAGAGCTTACTGTTTAGAAAAGCTAGATTTTTTCCAAATCCACTAGTAAAGAAGTGATTCATTTTAAAGATTTTCACTAAGTCCAGAATTGACTAGATAGTTGGAAAAAGACAACAAACAAACCAACATGATGGTCATTTTCCTTTGGGGGAGGCTGTTCCTTCTGATCCTTTTTCCAGGATTTATTTTCACCTCCAAGGACTTATTTATATTCTCTTCTTAGGCTTGCTTTGCTTCCACTGATCTTCTCTGTCTCCATATTCCAAGTCTAACCTCTCCTAATGATTCTATCCCTAATAATGGATCGGCCTTCAGTATCCATGGCATTTCTGCAGCACCTGTTCAGTCAGTTGGGGTCTGAGGCTGTCACATGGCAGATCTGCATTAGAACTTAAAGAAGACAGAACAGTCTTTTGTTTAAAATCTTCAAGTTCATTTTCAGGGCCAACTCCATGCTTTAATCAGAATACCGTCACTTTGATCTTAAAATGGTAGAAGATTTACAGCCTTCAACCCCAGGGTCTACAGTACTCAGATATAGCAGGTACTCATGTAATACATCTCTTTGGATTGACCTTCAACCTTGTTAACAATGATAAAACTAATTCCCATCAGCTTAGCACATAGCACTATTTTTTTTCCCCAAGAGGGTCTGCAATAAAAATTAATTCCCTGGATTTTTTTGTATATGTACACAAACTACTTGTACAGTGTCTATATTTCCTATTTTACCCGCCTCCCCCCAAAAATCCATTTGCATTAGCAAAAAGCCAGACTAAGACAAATATCTTAAATATGTTAAAGAAACTATTTTGATGAATAAGACAAATACTTCAAACCACAGTTGGGTAGTAAATTCTGTCTGCATCTGCCCAAGGATATAGCCGCATTTTACCTTCTCTTTACTTTGCATTTTAATTATAGATATGTTCCATTAAATGACTGACCTGTTCTGCACTCTAGAGCATTTTTTAAATTTATGGCCTTCTTATTTTTAATGAGGATATGTGGTTTGGATTCACCATTTATAACACAATAGATGGCTTTTGCTCCTAAGCTTATTTCTCCTCATTGCCATGACTCTGCACCATTTCCAGTCAGAGGGTCGATTGATTTCACTCATCTCTTAAAAACAAAAGCCCTGACAGATGCCCTTCTTATTCTTTTCATTTAAGATATAAACAAAAAGCCTTATTTTGTTCTTATTCCATAATAGTGTAGCTCATTGAATTTCAGATGAATGCTGTGCTCTTTTCATTAAAATTCAATTCATAATTAAGCAATTAAAAAATATACTCTAGGATGACACACTTCTTATTGGGCCATTTTGCAAGTTAAATACATAGAAAATTCTATTTTGCCTTTGTTGTTCAAGTAATGGAAAATGGCAACGGCATTCTAATTTCAAATACTAAATTAGTTTTATGTGTAATTGAATTAATGTCGGTTGAATTTTTAACATTTATTTCATCTATACAAATTTATGGGGTACAGTGTGATAATTTCATGTTACACATTTACAGCATAATGAGGAAAGTTAGTTAATATCTCCAACTTTTTATATTTTTAAAATCTGTTACCACATAAAAATGCCCCTTTATGGAGCACAGTGTGATACTTCAATACATATATACAATATGCACTAATAAAGTCAGAGTACTTAACGTCTCTATCTCCTACTTTGTGTGTGGAGCCTTGGAATGTCTCCTCGTCATTCATTAGAATTGACTGACCCACTGGAACTTACTCCTTATAGCAGTGTTTAGTTTGGACCACCTAGCCTCCCACACACTTCCCAACCTCCAGCAATCCCTTTTATACAGTCCAGGTGCTCCTTTTCAAACATCTTACTATGAGGGGAAATACACTCAATTTCTCTTTCTGCACCTGACCCATTTCACTTAATATTATCTCCTATGATATGGCGCCATCTGTTTGTTGCAAATGATAGGATACTGTTCTTTTGTGGCTAAATAATATTCGACTGTGAGAAAATATGCTTCCAGTAAGATGTAAACGTACCACCTGAGCATCAGTACACCCTAAGTGATCCTCTCCATAGAAACCCAATGGCAGTTGTTGATCTTGCCAACGGACTTGAGATAATGATTTAGATTCCTGAATTGGTTATCTTTCTCATTGATGGGACAAATGTGACATGAGGAGGGGCTTACTTTGGCTCACAGTTTGAGAGTAAGAGTGCAATCACTCGTGGTGGCAAAGGTACAGTAGCAGGACCATGAAGCAACTGCTCACATTTTACCCACAGTCAGGAAACAGAGTGAATGTGTATGCTCTGCTTGATTTCTATTTTTACAGTCTGGAACCCCAGCCCATGTGATGGTCTCACCTACATTTAGGATGGGTCATTCTAACACAGTTAAACCAAACTTGAAACTACACACACTTCTGGAAGGTTCTTTCTAGCTTATTCTAGAACCTGTCAGGCTAGCAGTTAAAATTAACCATCACAGGCTCCATTTTCTACTATGTTTAGAAATACTTCTCTTGACTTGGTTTCCCATACAAATTCCTAAACAATTTGTGAAGACTGTGAAGCTAGGTAAGCTTAAAAACTACCAACACAAGAGACCTTAACTAACTCAAACACTTCCAATGGAGATGTGGCAGACTCAAATAAAATAATATTGGTAATTTCTTAGAAGCTGTTACTATATCATATATATGTAATATACATTACAAAAACTATAATATATTATATATACAATAAAAACTATTAACCCTTCTAAGACTTGCACAATATTGATGCATGGTATCAAAAATAATTATCCAAGCAATCTTTTCACATACAGCAAGGTAGATTTTGTACGACATAGAAAAGATGAAGTGAAATGGAAGAATTCACATAAACTATTGTATAAACCATATACTTTGATGTCATATGAAGCAAAGTCTGATTCTCAGCAACATATTAAATTTTACTTTTTAACAATAAAAGTCTAAAACATAATTTTGATAGCATTATATTTACCTAGAAGCCTTTTCCTATTCTTCAATATTATAATTACTAAAAATACTTTGTTAGGATGAGAAAACAAGAATGTGAGGTAAATTAAATTTTTATGAAGTTCCTTACTTCATACAATTTTAATTAACACGATATCTCCATATTTTTAAAAAATTGCTCCTGGCTATTAAATATTAAATACATTTTTGAAAGCAAAGTTACATTGCAAATGTAGTAAGATTTAAACAGGACTCCAAGTCCTTGACACCGTTTGGGTCACTCAAAAAAAATAAGCTGAAAAAAATTCAGAGACATAAAAAGTAACTTAGCTGCATTAATATTTTCATAGAAATGTATATTTCATGTGCCTTGACCATGAGACCATTAGCTTTTGAGACAGAACAGGTACCTCTCATACCTAACTTCTGGGGAAAAGTACTCAAAAACTATCGAAACACCGAATGGATGAAAGGAAAATGGTCCCAAGTCACCTAAGTACACAACACGACCAGAAAGTACAAACTATTTCAAAGATGTGTTCAGATAGGAAGTTCAGTCTCACACTGCCTTACTAATAAAGAATCAAGAAAACAGTGTAAGAATGAAGGTGGGTCTTAGCTCCCTTTCTGCTGCTGTGATGACAGCCCGAACAAAAGCAACGCAGGGGAAGGAAGGATGTGTGTGGCTCATACTTTCAAGTCACAGTTCATCCACTGAGGAATTCAAGCAGGAGCTTGAAGCAGAAACCATGGAGGAACATTGTTCACTGGCGAGCTTGCAAGCTCATCTTTAGCCCAGGGCCACTAGCCCAAGGCAGAGGACTGTCCACAGTAAAATGGGCCTGCCTACCTCAATCACCTTTCAAGATAATCCCCCACAGGCCATCTAGGCAGACCCTTAACTGCGATTCCCTTCTCAGACGACTCTAGGGTCTATAGAGTCTAGGCTGTGTCAAGTTGACAATTAAAGCTGACTAGAACACGCCAGAAAAGAGAAGTCAGGAAAAGAACAGAGGAGGACAAGAGAGAGGAGAGATGGCAAAGCTGTGGAAGGAAAGAAAACAAAGATGAGTAAGGCAGAGAGACTGTAGGGAGGAATACAGAAAATGGTGGAAAAACAGAAATGAAAGGGGGATATAGAATAGGCACAAATGTGACAGACTACAGTGCCGCCGCCTTCCCATGTAAAGTTTTACAGATACAGACCCGCATCCAGCAGTCCACTGGCTGTTCAAACGTCCCACCACTCACTGCTGAAACGTGAACTAACTAGGAAATCATGGCTCACAGTCCGGAGGGTGCTTCTCTTTATTTTTTTCAAGTCATATAGCAGTAAAGGACCCAAAAATATCCCTCAGTTACTATTCACTCAGGTGAGGAGAGATTCTACCCCTTAGATCTATTCTGAGAGTATCTGCTTGTCTGACATAAGGGATTATTTATATAGAGCGAAAAGCACCTTTGCTTATATCTAAATATGACCATACTGTTAAACTGGAGCATTTATAATTCCTAACACAATATACGTGTGATATATAATCAAAATTATGCTTTAAAATTCATATTCCCTCTTTTTTAAAATGGGGAATAATAGACAAACTCACAAAGGAGCATTTTGAAAGCAGATGTTCTGATGTCCAAGTGTACTACGGCACTCCAGTGCACAACTTTCAATTTTGTGATACCACTGTATCCTACCATTTAATCTTTCATCACTCATTAATAGCATTTGATGTGATTTCATTCAATTAGTAGATGGATCTAGAAACCGCACCAACTGTAAACCGCTGTTCTGACTGAGGACCACAGAGGAATGTACGTGAACCCTGCTCTCTACCAGAGTGCTTCTCTCACATCCACAGCATCCTGCCTTGCTTTCTTAAAAAGAAATGAAATGATAAGAAGTCATTGTTATGATTGAATAAGTGAATCACTGTAAACAGAATCTCTCTGTCAATTATTTGTGTCTATACTTGTGATCTGATGAGTAACTCTTAGAGGGATGTTATGGGACATAATATGATATGAAAGTGGAAGCTCCACCTCCTGAGAATAAAAGGAGGAAGAGGCAGAAAGAGGCAGGTCTAGGAGGGGGCTCTTCACTGCTCAGCAGCCGTTCTCACCTAGAGAGGTTCAGAGAAGCCTCCGTTCTTCTTATCCTGTAACCTAGGAGAACAATAAAGACACACACTTTCTCTGTCTCTGTCCCTCTCTCTCTCTCTCTCTCTTTCTCTCTCTCTCTCTCTCTCTCTCTCACACACACACACACACACACACACACACACGGCTATAAATATTAATATAGTTCAACTTGCCCAGTGCAGTCCTTACACAACATCTGATCAGGATCCTGTACTTTCAATCTGAATTGCAGGACCCTGCCCCACCTGCTATTTCGTATATGTGTGTTTAGACAGAATACAATACTTATTATGCAACTGAGACTCCATATATATAGATACTGTGTGTGTGTGTGTGTGTGTGTGTGTATGTGTGTGTGTGTGTGTGTGTGTGTAAGTGCATCTGTGTATTTATAAGCCCAATATTTTTGGTAATATTCATACTTTCAGTGATATTCATACCTGTTGATCAATTAAGCTAATATTTTTATCACGATTGATTCACTTATCAAGAACAAGAAGTCTATATGACATTTAATGAGAAAAACTTTAAGATCTTGGGAAAACAAGAATGGGGAAGTATTTTATAACATCAAAACACAAAAATAAATATCTATCTTTTCAAAATTAATTATCAATGAACTAAAAAGTCACAACAAAGCTTTTGTGATACCTAAATAGCTAAGGGCAAGCCATTCTCACATAAAGGAAGAAATGCATGCAAGTCTGCTGTCCTTTATTGATCTTCTCCATTAATGTGATAATCCTTTCATTCTGTTCACCCAGAGAAGACCGTAATCAAGGAACCAGTTATTTTAAACCAATTTAAATGATTGCTTACAACAACTGACAAAGTGATTTAAACACACCAAGCGTCTAAAAACAAGATCAAAACATTCTTTGACTTGTTCTTTACTAACATAAATAAGCAGATCGCCTGGCTTTCTAAAGTGAACCTGCCATAAAAGCAGGACACATTTAACTCTAGCCTACCTCACCAGACTGTGATGGCATGTTACTTAGATTTCTGTATAATCTATCTGGAGTTACACAAAGGCTATCTCAGCTTGTCAAAAATACTCACTCTGCCTTCTGTATTCATTTAATCTGGGAGAATAACTTTTCTGTGGTTGTCATAGACACTGTGATTTTGGAATTGAGAGAACCTTGTGAAACTTAAAATTCATAAGTCATTTCATTTACATTCCATGAGTCACTTGGTCTAGATACCTCATTTTCACCTAAAACTCTTTTTATTCCCTTCTCTTCTTGCTAAAACTGCGCTTCGTATTTCACTGAGAAAGTAGAAAGCAATCAACGTGAACTTCTACATGCTCTCACTACTACAGCAACCTACCACATCCAAGCCCAAACTCCCTGCTTCCTCCTCCCATGATCATGGAGGAACCCTCTGTTCTCATGGAGTCTGTTCTCTGTCGCTGGAGAAAAAATTTTGCATCTGTTTCTCTCCCCCTTCTCTGGTTAATCACTTCTCTCCCATCCTATGGGATCATTTTCATTAGCATGAAGCTATTCTACAATAACTATCATTTTAGGCCATTTTCTCTTACTGAATATACCCTCATCTCACTGCTCATGCTTTTGTGATAAAGTTCACAGGTGACAGTAACACTGCCTCACTTTACCCACATAATGCCTTGTGAACCTCATTTCCTTTCTTCTTTATTACAAGAGAACACTCCACTCACTATCATTCTTACAGCCATGACCTTAAGTCTGATGCTCACACACTCTCATTCAATCTCCTTTCATTCGCCACTGATGGAAACATTTGAAGACAATGCAAAATCATAATTTAAATGCCAATGCTGTGGATAATGTATAAGACAGCACAGAATCCAGCTGCTTCTTTTATAACTGCACTGGCGCCATGACAGCTTTATCAGCAAAAACTGACATCTTCACACACTTGAGTAGATGGGTGACTCCAATTTCGGGCCTTTCATCATTAATAGGTTTCCTTTCATATGATACTGTTTATGAATCATCCCAGCATAAGTACATTTGTAGTGCAAAACATTGTATTTAAATGTTTTACATAAAATTTACTTTCAAATCTGGAAGAAAAGGACACCTGTCAATAACTGGCCATAAGAAACATGAACAGCACCATATGTAAATAGGAAAAAGAGAACTTCAAAGGAATCCCACACATCTAGTTAAAACTCAGTAGACAGCCTTCCCTAGTCAGGAGAAACATGCAGTTTCCCCTTCCTTCAACCATGAACAACTGTAATCTCATTTTAAGATTTAAAGAATCTCAAATCATTTGACCAGATATAAATACCAGTTGAAACTGGTTGGCCTCCTTTGACCAGTAATATTTTGCTTTTGAACTACAGAATAAGGGCAATGCAATCTGTTAGCAATACATAAGGAATTTTGTGGCCTGTTTCCATCTATTCTAAAAGGAAAATTATTGCCAAAGTTTGATTATAAACATGAGTAACATAAAAAATATTATATAATGTAGGAAGCATTTGCATACTCACTAAAGACAACTCTGCACTGGCTATAAGATGTGTATTTGTAAACATGGCTTCTATAGACTTGGACTGAATATGTGCCTAGGGCCACACAAGTGAAGAAAAGTATCATTTGGAGATGAAGCATTTGGTTCCTGGATCTGAAACCAAAAAAGCTAACATGACATAGTCATTTTAGGTGAACAAAACTTGTTGACAAAATGTCACCTAGGCCTTCTCTCTTATGTCGTTAACCTTAGTCCATTTCTAGCACTGCCTTTACAGTCATATAGATCCACATCTTGCTTTGCAAATTGGAAAGCTAATGCTTGCAGAGCCATTACAAGGATTGTCCCAAGGTTATCCAGGAGAAAATAAAAAACAGAGTAGAATGCAAGTTGATCCTTACTTCCTCCATAGTAATTAATTACAGAGTAACTAATCTCATCATTTAAAAACATGCCAAATAAAACAATATTTTAAAGTATACAAAGCCACTGTGCTGTGTTGTTTAAAATAACTGTTTTAAAAATAACTATGCATTTTTTTTCTTTTATAAAGCAAATGCCTGTAAAGTATAAGCAGGCTTTTACAATACATTTTCTAAATTGTAACATGTCAAGAGCCTAAAGTGTTATGTTCATTAAGTCTAATTTATGTCTCTTGAAGTGTGTTCAATTGGCAATAAACCTTTTCAAGAAACAGAAATTATAGCCCTTTACCACTAATGTTTCATTAAATTAGTTGTCTGTGTCTTTAATGCAAATCTGTTCTTTTGCACGAAAAAAGTTCTATTGAAGAGGGAGGCGCCGTTTTCCACGTATAGCCTGAACATGGAAATATAATGTTGATGAATAACAATCTCTGACTCTTAAATATTGAGGGGGACTAAGATACTCTTTTCTAAGGAAAATGCCTGCCAGCTGCCTTGTTTACCATTGATACTGAAACAGTCCAATGTTATACTTGTTATCCAGGCTAAGTAGCAAACATCCCTCTTTTGCCCTCCAAAGTAACTTGGCAATACAAACCAATTTGGTCATCTGAATTCTATTATCATTCCTCTGTTCATCCACACTGGACACTCTCCTTAACTTGACCTATCTTCCCCAGATACCTATTAAAAAAAAAAAGAAAAAAAAAAAGCCCAACCCTCCATATTCCAGCTTACGTTCTTCCTCATGAAGATTTCTTTGAACTAAAATTTCTACCCCTTACTACACTGCATGTAAAACCTCATTGCAACAATAATCTCTCTGCATTATAGATTCGTATATAACTGTCTTCTTCTTTTAATATATTATGAGTGTATTGAGAGCAGAGGCCTCTGATAGCCTAGCACTCAACATGGGCTATGTTGTAGCTCTTACTGAATGAACATACTTTCCGTACACCCTATGACATACTATTTAATGGTTATGTATTTTTATTCCTGGAAGACTAATCCTGACTACTCATTTCAATACAATTTACCCCTAATCATAAAGAATTCCAGGCATAATTCTCTTCCCATATTCAAACTATATAGTCTGTGTTTGTATCCTCTTAAAAAAGTTTTAATGTCTGTATTATTAGCTCAAGCATACTACCTGTCATGAGTAGACCTACTTCAAAACCTAAGATAAACTCACACATTATACTCAGATGAACGTGACAAACCTATCAATCGGGTATTTTCAAATGAATAAGGACCTATATACATAGCTTTTCATTTAAAACTAAATACACATTTTATCTTGTCTAGTTTAAAATGAAGGTATATTGTAGTTGGAATATCCAATGTGAATTAAACTAAAATATATGCATATATGTAAAAATATTCCTCCTTTATTCAAAACTGCTGCCTCTTTGGGGAAGTTACTGTATGCACAATAACCACATGGAGATGATGCAAATGAAAGTCCTCAGGACTTGGAGGAATATATACATATACACACAGATGTATACAGAAATATAACGTGGATAGTTAAATACATATTTGCTTGTTTTCACATTGTTATACCCTTTGCAACCCACATGGAAAGGTTAGAAGTTGCAGGATCCAGTTTTTTCCTTCTACATGTGGGTTCCAGGAATTAAACACACATTGTCAGCCTTAACAGCAGATGTCTGTACCCAATGGGCTATCCCACAAGCCCCACATTTAAAAAAAAAAAAAAAAAAAAAAGCACACCCAACAGTCCACTTAGTTTTGACAATCAAAAACATCAGATGAGAATACAAACTATAAATGCATTTTTATGTGTTATGATATGTAACAGCAGATTAAGTTACCTAAGAATTCTGTAAGACAGTTTGGGTGTAAAGACAAGTTGCTTTAAGGAAAACAAATTCTACCTTCCTTACGCAGTTGAGTCCAGGACCCATCATTCCTTCCCACCTCATATACAGCTTTGTTAGTGTATGTGGAGCTGAGTAATCTGCAGTGATCTCAAAGAGCAAAGACTCACAAAGAGACACAGTTGGGTGGAGAGAAACAGAACCTACTTGTGTCGGGCATTCAACCAACACTCTCAGAAACAGAAGCCAATAATCGTAGAAGAAGCTCATGCCAACTACATGTGATAACCAACCTAATTTTTCATGCAATAAATATGAGCAAATAAAAATCATTGGTCATTTTAGAGCTATAGAAGAGAAATATTTAAATAAAAAAACAATTAATTGAGGGGGAGGAAAAAGGATCATCTTGGTAGAATGTTTGAGTAATTATAAGTATTGTAAGAAAGATCCATGAATACATTCATTCATAAACTAGAACAAATAAAAATCAAAATCAAAGGATTAAAATTCCCAAAATTTTATACGAAAAAAGTATTCTATAGTTTATTTTGGGAAAAAAATACTGAGAAAGTCTCCAGAATATAAAACAATAACACCACAGGTGAAGAATATAGAATTTAAGAATGGAATGTGAATCCAACACGCCTCTAAGAAGAATCTTTAGGGACAGCCATCAAAGGCAGTGAGAGTGATAAGGTAATCACGTCCTAGAAGGAAGTCTCTGGAGCCCAGGACAGCTCTTTGGAGGGTCTAGGGAGCTTTGCTCATGACAAATGAGAGACAACCCCCAAGAACATCCTCAGAAAGCTTATAACAGCTCAGTGGGGCTGCTTTTCAACCTTGCTGTGATACCTGCTTTCCCTGACATCTAAACTGCATGGACACAATAGTTCATATTTTCAGTTCATCTGTTTTTCCTTTATTTCATTCATTTGCACCATTATCTCACTAGACTTATCACTCTTAATGTCAACGCCATAGTGAAAACTCGCAGGTGCATCTCGCCATTTCAAATCCTCCCCCTCCCCCCATGTCTCTGTGAACCAGACTGCTATCTGTTCTGCCATTTAAGGAGCATTTCAAAGATGCTCATGTTCATGGTTCATGTGTAACCCCAGTCCTTCTCAACCATACATTTAATCCAGCAAAGACTAACATCAAACATGAATTTGGAAGAAAGTATGTTTAAAAAGAATAGCAATGTTCTCATATTTTGAAGAATTTACAGTCTTTGCCTATTTCCTTCCTCTCAAGAGATCTCATCCAAAGCAATACATTTATGAAGGACACACTGAAAGGAGCTAGGGAAATGAATCAGTGGTTAAGATCACTGGCTGCTCTTCCAGTGGACCTAAGTTTTAGTTCCAGCACCCACATGGTAGCTCACAACTGTCTATAACTCCAGTCCAGGAGATGCAATTCTCTCTTCTAGCCTGCTCAGGCACTGGGTACACATGTAGTACGCATGCATACATGCAAGCTAAACACCCATGCACATAAAGTATAACTTGAAAAAAAAATTTTCAAGAACACACTGATGCCTCTTGCCAATTGGCACAAGCACTGCGTGTTCAACAGGAAATAATATATAGTATTTGAAGATTGGTTTACATTTTAGGCAATTGAAATATGAAAGACTTATGTACTATATTACATATAATTTCTATATATCTTAAAATGTAAAAGTAATGGCAATGAATCACTGGAGGCAGATTTGGAAAAAACAAAGGCACAAAACATAATATGCTCTTATAAAGTAGGAAATGAGAAGACATGGCCAAGAACTGATAGGTCATAGAATTACAATTTTTATGAAGGTGAGAAACAGAATGTTACAAAGTCGTGTGATAGAGATTAGAGTAGGGGACAAGAACAAATGAGGGTTAAAATTCACACTTGTAATAGAGGAAAATAAACAATGAACAAATAAAGGATGTGCATGGTATTTTAAATTCCACAGAAACTCGCCATGGAGTGGTTTAACATAATCACTTCTGATGAGTGACAATGAAGGAAATGTAATGACTCTCTCATTTATCATCCTCTTTGGTGGCTGCATTTTTGTTTAGGGTATGTGTTGCTATCACAATATTTAAAAAAACAAACATATAAAATAGTAATGAATGATAAGCAAATGACAATCTATTTATCTGTCTTATTTTTCACACTAATATTTGAGAAAACTTAAATAAGGAGACTGTTGGAGCCCACTAGGTTTCCTAGTAACTGTACCCAGCAGGACAGCAAAAGGGGTTGATTGGATCACGGGCTTGGGTACCAAGTGCTTGTAAGGGTCTAACTAGCAAGGGGGAGGTCTTTTGCTCCACCCCTTGGCATTGTTATAAATAGACCTTTGGAATAAAGTTCTGGGCCAGTGGATAAGGATCCAGGCCCTCTCGAGTCTATCCTGTGTTTTCTCTCTGCAACTTTCCCTCTCTATTTCTAACTAAATCTCTTGTCCCTCATTCTTCAAGAGTTCCTGGGGTAAATAAGTGTGGGGGCTGGTTCACTACAGGAGACCACAAACATTTGTCTCCCTCCTGTATAAAGTAATATAAAGGACACAAAGTGACCTGGGATATAGTAGAGCAATTTTTATAGTCAACCCATTGAATCAGCAGATTGGTTAACTACTATTCGGTCTAAATATGCAGATAGCTGCATATACATGAAATAAAGAATTCTATAAAAATCTTTCACACAGAACCAAAAGGGCTCATGTACTGACACACTGTTATTTATCTGCTCAAAGCAGGGCAGTTTTGAACTCAGTAAACATTCCCATTGTCCTAACACTACCTCTCGTCCTACTTTGAAGCTTATACACATGGCGCTATCTTTACCTTGAATAATGCATGGCTTGGTGGCCTGCAATATTAAAATAGAAGTCTGTTGTGTGCTTCATTTCATTGGTGTGCCCAGTGGCCTCAATCCAGTGTCCTACTGGGAGACAATAAACACCATCCACTAAGTTGTTTTCATTATATGTACAGCAACGGTCATGGTGAGGTCCATTGCCTAGAACAAGAAATAACAAACAGCAATTAAGTCAGTGTTTTGCTTAGACAACCTTGAAATGACTGGGATAAAATTAATAGTAAGACGAAAATAAACACAAAGTCACTTAATTACAAAACAAAACAGACCAGAGTCAAAGAAAAGTGGGCATTTGTAAAGTTACTTATGAAAATCTTAGTGTCTATGCTCCCTCTAAGTACAGGGGTTTTAATAAAAAGCTGCTTATTAGCTCTTTCAGAACTCCATGGACCCTCTCAGTACCCTACAACAAGCTATGACTCATTTTACAACCCAGTAACTATTTGAAACAGTTTAAGCAGTCATTATTTGTCTGGATCCCTTGTTATCTTTATGGTATGCAAATGTACTATTCAGGTCAGAAATAAAGTATCTTAGTGCCAATGCAAACAGTAAATACATAAATATGAATACATGAATAAATAGTAAAATAAATGATCACAGCCAATTTAATTTGCAGGTAAAACCTGGATTAGTGTTACTTATAGATGAGGAAACTAAGTCTCCCAGAGGTTAATTAGCTTACCTAAGCCCGCTGAACTTCTAAGCTCAGTGTGATTATTAAGCTGACTCCCACTGGGCCTCCCTTTCAGGCCCCTGATGTCCTCCTACAATGCCCTGCCTCCTTCACATGCACAGTAACACACGCTCCTCCTTCCCAGTGCAATAGAACAAAGGAGAAACAGAAGAGCTTGTCTCTAAGAACATCATTTGCCTGCTTTGCTGTTTTTTCCAATATCAGCCACACTAGATATTGCTACCTGAATGTCTGTGTGCTCCCCAGAGTCCTGAAGCTGCTCCATTCCTCCTTCTTATAAGACTACAGCAGATGCCATCTATGAACCAAAAAGCAAGCCTTCACTAGATGCTGAATATTGCTTGATCCTGCTTTTCCCTACGCTCATAACTCTGAGGAATATATTTCCGGTGTATTAAATCTCTCTGACTATGGAATTTATTAGAGCAGGGCAAATAAGACATTGGAGCCTGTATTTCTATGTACATTAAAATTCATACTATATTATAATTAGAACTTACTAGCTCATCTCATTTCAAATTATCTCCTTTTTTATCCCACCTATTACATATTATAAATTAAACAAATGTCTGTGATTTGCCGGAATAAATTGTACTTGTTATGCATACAAAAATTTTGACTCAATTGCTACTTTTCAACTGAAAGTTGCTTGGCATAAAATCTAAAAATACTCCTTAACTAGTAGCTGATTCTCTAGAATATAACTGCCTCCTTTCAGCTAATAGACATGGAATTACTCGATTAATAAATCATTACTGATCTTCCTAAACAAGACTCCTCTCTCTTCTCTTGATGGCTAAAAGGCACTACACTATCTGTCCACTGAGTACCTTGATATTTAATAGATGATATCCAAACAGAACAACAGCAACTCAACTTCAATGAGAATATCCAACACACAAGTGTCTATAGCAGCACTATTTTTTTTTTTTTTTTTTTTTTTTTTTTTGGTTTTTCGAGACAGGGTTTCTCTGTGTAGCTTTGCGCCTTTCCTGGAACTCACTTGGTAGCCCAGGCTGGCCTCGAACTCACAGAGATCCACCTTGCAACGACATAGTGTGCAAAGTCATGGTAAGGATTTAGGTATTTAACTTAAGGGAATTTAAAATTTTCCAGTCTTATGTAGCCATGTTACAAGACCACACTTTTATTCAGAAATAACTGTCTAATTAGAGTGAAAAAATTAATTCCGGAACGATGAAGTTGAGAGTCCAGGAGCTTGGCCAATAGCTCAGTTACTAAAGTACCTGCTTTGCCAAGCATGAGGACCTGAGTTTGATCCCAAAAGCTCATATAAAGAGTTGGCACAGCAGCACATGCTGTGATATCAAAGCGGGGGAGACAGAGACAGGTGGGTCCTTGGGGTCCACTGTACATCCTGCATGGCCTATTTGGTGAACTCCAGGCAAATGAGAGATCCAGTCTCAAAAATGAGATGGATTGTGCCTGAAGAATGACATCTGAAGTTGTTTTCTGACTTCTACACACATACACATATATGTATATTTGCTCCCACAAATATCTGAACACATACTCAGATGTGTACACACACACACACACACACACACACACACACACACACACACACACACACAGAGGCATGCACACGAAGTAGTGAGTCTATTTAGAAAATAACTGCATTAGGCCAGGAATGTGATGAGCGAATATTGTTGATAGAAACATAAAAGACTGGGTAGATTCAGAAGGAAAAAGCTAGCAGACTTGTGAATAATCAGACATGGACAGAGAAGAGGGCAGGGGATCAGGAAAGACCTCTAAACTTTCAGCAAACAACATAGTGTTTAGAGTAGTACCATTTGCTGAGAGGAAAAATCTGGAGGAGATCAGTGTGAGAATAATGTATTACAAGTGCTACTCAGATAGCCAAAGGATAATATCAAATAGAGCTGGAGTTATGGATTTGACATCCTGACTAAGGACCTGGACTAAAAATAGCTAGCAATCATCTGTGTATAAACGGCATTTAGGCATATAGATGAGTCACTGAGAGAAACAATACATTTGTTCATTCAATACCTGGAAAAGGAAAAGGAACTTACAGACACACAGGAAGAAAAAATGGAGGGGAGGAATGGTAGAAGATTAAGAATTGTAAATGGACATTTCTCTCCTGCCAACCAGGTCCCAAATAACCACTCAGGGGCTTAATATTACTTATACATGTGCATTTGATAGCTCAGGCATGTTGCTCAACTCTTACACTTAAATTAACCCATATTTTTATTTATGCTTTGCCACGTGGCTTATAGCCTGTTACCTCATTTTCTACATATCCTGCTTCCTCAAGCAGCTGTCTCATCTCCTGACTCTGCCCTTCTTCCCATCATCCTTAGTTTGTTAACCCGTCTATACTTCCTGCCCGACTACTGGCCAATCAGGGTCTTATTAAACCAATTTGAGTGACAAATCTTTACAGTGTATAAGAGGATTATTCTACAGTAGAAGACCAGCCTGAGTTAAAATGAAATGTAGACTAAAGTAGACAAGGCATGTGTTGTGTTAACAGTGATTATTCCTGGGAAGGGTAACTCAGTGGAGGAAAGTATCCATTCCTAAACTATCCAAACTAATTGATTTGTTACAAAGAGCAGGTGTTAATAAATGAATAGCTCATTCTCAGAAGTATCCAATATTTTATTAGCTTAATAAAAGAATATATATTGTCAGGCAGTGGTGGCGCACGCCTTTAATCCCAGCACTTGGGAGGCAGAGGCAGGCGGATCTCTGTGAGTTCAAGGCCAGCCTGGTCTCCAAAGCAAGTGCCAGGAAAGGTGCAAAGCTACACAGAGAAACCTTGTCTCAAAAAAACCAAAAAAAAAAAAAAGAATATATCTTTTCAAGTCATCACTATAATAGACTTATGCTGACTTAAATAATACCTCCTAAGTACACATAATTATTGAAGACCTAAATTATAAATTATAATGTTCAATAAAAATTTTAGATATTATCTTCCAAAGAATTTTTCACTGCTAGAATTTGTTTCTGAATACTCGTTTTTTATACACAGATGTTTTAGACAATTTTTATGGGAGTCTTTTACACCTAGTAATCTATGTTATACAAATTACATTACAGCAATTAAAGTTTTTTTTACAATAAAATCATTACCTTTTGAATTTAGCCAAGGAAATACCAAAAGCTAGTAATAAATTTTATTTGGTGGAATTTCTACATCCAGGACTATGGAGCAGATTTATTTGTTCTTTTTCCAGAACTGGACATTTAATGCACACCAACGTAAGAGAACTTAGAGGAGCAAGGAGCAGAATAAGCCACCTGGAGACTCTAGGGCATAGGGACAGCGCACTCTTGGCTTCTGTGAGGCGTTGTTTGCTTTTCATACCCCAGACTCGGATCTGAAAAGCCAGTGACCTGCTAACACCAACAGGGAGAGACAAGAGAAAATACAACAGAAGTGCAGTCTCTAGCAAGGAAAGGAGAGGGGTGGCTAAGAAAAACAGACCTCTTTCTTGTATGTGTGCACACAAGTATGAGTGAGTGAGTGAGTGTGTGTGTGTGTGTGTGTGTGTGTGTGTGTGTGGTCTGTAAATATATGTATTGTGTTTATATGTGTGTTGTAAGTTTGTGTATGCATGTTGAATGTTTGTGTATTTGTATATGTGTACATGTGTACATGTACATGTTTGTTTCCATGTGTGGAAATGTGTATGCATGTATATATTCACTGTATGCTTGTGTATATGTGTATTGTATATTTGTATGTGTTCATGCGTGTGCTGTATAACCATGCATGTGTTATGTTTATGTAAACGTGTGTATGTATATGTTGTGAGTGTTCTTATGTGTTATATGTTTGTGCATATTTTCATATATTTATGACTATGCATATGAGTGTACAGGTGCATGGGCCTTTGTTGGTAAGAAAAGGTCTCTCACTAAACTGACAGCTTGCCATTATGGGTAAACTAGCCAGAAAACCTCTAGGACCCTGCCACCACTACCTCCTGACTGGAGTTACAGATGTGCTGCCACACCTGGCTTTTAGACAGGTACTGGGGGTTGAATTCACACTGTCACACTTGCACAGCAAGTATTTTAACCACTGTACCAAATCTCCACCTCACACAAATGTAATCTGTAGGTTAATACCTGCTTTGTGCCAGTCATACACCACCACCAAGGTATGGACCTACACTCACCCACCATCACCAGGCTGGAGTGAGGCCCTACAAGCCACTCACTAGGGCAGTACTACAGGAGGCCAAATAGAGGACTGAGACTTCCAACAATTTTTCTGGCAGAGTCTGTGGAGAACAGGCAGAATGTAAACATTTACCTTCATGTAGCCTAAGCAGGTGTCTCATCCTTTGCCACTGAGGAAGCCAAATCAAAAACAAGGTTCTCACAAGATCCAGTATCTCATTAGGTATTACCCCGGATGTTCAATTTCCAAGCATAAGCAACCCACTGTATCCAGAACCATGACGACCTCAAGCTTATTTCTTAAGGAAGATGTTTGGTGGATTCCAGCACCAAGATGACAGATTATAAAGACTCAACTGTCTCTTATGACCAATTTCAAACAAAGGAAAAATCATAAAGTCCCAGCAAAGAAAAAAGATAATGAAAATCAAAATGGAAATTTTATAACTGAAAAAAAAATAGAGATAAAAACACAATTCAGTGGATAAACTTAAGAGTAAAATTGAAAGATGAAAGAATCAGCAAACTTCAAGAGAATTACAGAAATTACCCATCCAGAGAAAACAGGAAAAAAAATAGACAAACAATCCTCAAAGATGTTTACTACTGCCCTGGCATGATTCTGTCCTGTATGTCTGTTCTGAGGAGCAATAGGCAGTTTTCTCCATCTGACTTCTCTCACACCAAAGTATGCACCTCCACCTCATGGAAGATTGAATGGACATGAACACAAGCCCTGTTAGGCCACAAAACTACCTTCTCTACAGCATAAGAGTGAAAGAAGGGCTGGAGAGATGGCTCAGTGGTTAAGAGCACCGACTGCTCTTCCAGAGGTCCTGAGTTCAATTCCCAGCAACCACATGGTAATGAGATCTGGTGCCCTCTTCTGGCCTGCAGGGACACATGCAGGCAGAATACTGTATACATAATAAATAAATAAATTTAAAAAAAAAAAAGAGTGAAAGAAAAATGCTTTAGGAAATAAGAGATTGCTTCCAGAATGCAGGGGTGGGGTGGGGTGGGAAATGGATGGCCAATCAGGAAGTCTCCTAGTCTCATCTCAATCCCCTTTTCTGATTGGCCATTCATTCCCCACTCTTATGCTGTAGAGAACTTTACTGCCTTTTACAACCTGTGCAAATGCCTCATCTCTGACCATGTTTTAATACCTTTGTATCCTTAGCTGCTCAATAAACTTTTGAATGAACCAAAAAAAAAGATGTTTACTACTATAACAAAATATTTAACATTCTTATAAGACAAAGCAAAGAAGGCATTGAAGAAAACATTTGAATAAATAATGCATCAAAAATTGTGAAATTTATCAAGAAACAATCACAGATTTAAGAAGCTAAGTGAGGCCTAACCAGGGTACTCAAAAGAAATACATATTAAGACACATCGTAACTTCTTAAAACTGGCAACATAAAGTTTTAAAAAGTAGGCAGAGTACAATAAAAGCAGATCCGGCCTGGAGTGTGTGCTGGCCTGTAAACTCAGAAGTTTGCACTGAGATGTAGAGGCAGGAAGAACTCAAAGTCATCCTTGCTACAAAAGGAAATAAGAGGATAGAGGAAGGAAAAGGCTATTCTAACATCAGCAAATTTACCATTAGAAGCCATAGGCCAACGGACATGGCAGGTCTCAAGCACTGAAAGAAAACTACTTACCAAGAACCTCTCATTCAGTAAATGCACCCTCCAGAAACAAAGAAAAAATAACAAAACAATGCTCAATGAAATAAATCTAGGAAATTTTCTTGCTAGTTTGTAGGAGGCCATGGGAGTATACAGCAGGTGACAAATAGTATTTAACAGGTCGACCCACCAGCCTCACCTGATGAAGAGCCCAACCTGGCAATGCCATGGAGTCACTGACTGTAAATGACTGGTTGTTCCTGTCTGTAACTTTTCTCATGTGCCACTTCATTTCTTCCCTAATTGTGGCGAGCCACAGGAATACGAAATAGAAGTCCAGCAGTATATTATAAGCTATACCTTGATGAGCCAAGGGTCAGTCGAGTGGGAAAGCCAATCAGCAAGGTCTATTGGTGTTAGGCGGCTTAATATTCAGTTGTGTCTTGCTATTAATTCCTTGTGCTCATAATTCTCCTAAAGAGTGTGTGTGTGTGTGTGTGTGTGTGTGTGTGTGTGTGTGTGTGTGTGTGTGTGTGTGTGTTCTGCCTCTGAGCTCCAGGCCCCCTCTTTAGCACTTGTTTTGGGGTGTCTGCCTTTCGCAAACACCCTCCTTGAGCTACTTCCTAAGATAAAGTCAGCCCCAAACAAAGTCTTAAAAGACAAGCAAGGAACACACAGCTACCAGGCCATCTGTTAGATGCCTGAGAACCCCCCAACTTAGATAGAATGTCCTTTCTGGGACTACATGCCTCACAGGCCAAATGCCTACCAACCAGATGAACAAGCTTTGTTTCTTGTGCAAATCACGGCCTCCCCTCTCTCACTGCCCCAGAGAACCTCTTAGATCAAAGGGAGTTTCCCCTCAGCAGGTGTTTCAAGCTCTGATGCAGACTGACTAGCTATCTGTACTGTGTCCCCATCCCGTCCCGTCCATCCGACCCCGTCCCCGCCCTGTCAGGAAACTGGCGGCAGAGGAAAAAAGTGAGTTTTACCTTTTAGTAACCTATAGACTTTCCCGACCCTATCACCTGTATGTCTATAGTTGATAGATTCTCAATGTCTTCACCTGACCACCATAAGGATACATTTCTAGCACATAAATTCCTTTTCTGATTTATCCCAACTACTAACTGACTCCACTCTTATCTCTCCCCTTTTAGGTTGCAAATAAAGTTGCCAGGAAGCCTCTAGTGGGGACCCTTACAATCTTGTGCTGTACACAAAACGTAAGGTGTTACTATCTGGGATAGGATATAAACCAGTCCCAGGGGAAGGAGAAGGAGGAAGGACTGAAGGGAGGAAGGACTGAGGATGAAGGATTGAGGGACTGAAGATGGGAGAGAATTAGGATTGGAGAGAACTAGGAATGGAGGGAACAGAGAATTGAGGGAATGAAGAATTGAAGGAATACGGAATGGAAGGACGGAAGAACTGAGGGAACTAGAAACTGAAGACTGAAGAATTGAGGAATTGAAGATCAGAGAGAATTAAGAATTGAGGGAACAAGAAGGGAACTAAGGAACTAAAGAGAGATCTGAGAAAGTTGAACTGGTGACTGAATGATGGTGACTGAGGAATAAGCGAACTGAACTAAAATGCTCCGAAGCAACTGGATTCATTCCCATGCCATTGGCAGTGTCTCTCTTGGGCCCCTGGATTTGTATAAATTTAAGGCTGGACCTTAAATATTATACAAAAACCTAATAACAGCTATGGGTATGTCCCCCACTTCTTTTGTGTTTAGCTCATAAAAATATTCCATCTTTGGGCACACATATAGTTGTGGATGGTCAGGAAGATGATTTGTTTAAGTTGTATAATTCCGATGATTAGAAATAATACTAGAGGGACTGGAGAGATGGCTAGGAGGTTAAGAGCACTGCTTGCTCTTCCAAAGGTCCTGAGTTCAATTCCCAGCAACCATATGGTGGCTCACAACCATCTGTAATGAGATCTGGTGCCCTCTTCTGGCCTGCAGGGATATGTGCACTGTATACATAATAAATAAATAATTTAAAAAAAAAAAAAGAATACTAGAATATTTTCCATAACTGACATAGGAAAGTAACAGTATTTTCAGTCACAAAGATGCTAATTTTAGACTTCAGAACAAATTCAAAACAGACTAGCAGAGAATACACAAAGATTAAGTTCCAGGTGTTTACTGATGAATCAAGGTCAGAACTGAAGCGACTTTGGTAGACATAACCCTCTGCAGCAATTCTCTTTCTGCATGTACCCCAACCACAAGGTTCAGCCAACTACTGTTACTGTTAAGTCTTGAATTTCAATGTCATTCTCTGTCTGGGAACACTAGCCACTCAGGCTATGTGCTTGGCCAAGTGTTACTCACTAACTGGTCAGCGTGACCTTCCTAGCCTGAGAAAAACTGTGTGACATCATGTGTTATGAGAATGGGTCAGACCCTGAATATGTAACATATAATTGTCCAGAGTTTGGCTGTGAGAGGAAGGAGGAGGAGTGAGGGAGTATGTGAGTGAATGTGTGTGTGCTGAAATGGAGATGTAGCTGAATTTGCAGAAGCAATAATGGGGGGGGGGGGAGAGAGTTTGTGTGCTGAAAGACTGATGTAGCTGAATATGAAGAAGTGAGAGAGTAAGTAAGAAAATGAGTGAGTAAAGAGTGAGTGATGGTGTAGAAGAAGTGTGTGTGTGTGTGTGTGTGTGTGATGACAGAGAGAGGGAGCTGTGTGAAGGAGCTGCTGCTATGTAGAGGACCTGTGTAAAATAAAGAACTTGTGTTACAGTGGGGGGGGGGGGGGGGGGGGGGGGGAGATGTGCAGAGGGACCTGAGAAGAGAGAATGGGTAGCTAGGCAGGGACAGAGCAAGAGAAATTTTTCAGAGAACGAGCCTTTTTTTTTTTTTTTTTTTTTTTTTTGTATTTTGAGATTTTTTTTTTTTTTTTTTGGTTTTTCGAGACAGGGTTTCTCTGTGTAGCTTTGCGCCTTTCCTGGAACTCACTTGGTAGCCCAGGCTGGCCTCGAACTCACAGAGATCCGCCTGGCTCTGCCTCCCGAGTGCTGGGATTAAAGGCGTGCGCCACCACCGCCCGGCCAGAGAACGAGCCTTTTTTTTTTTTTTTTTTTTTTTTGGTTTTTCGAGACAGGGTTTCTCTGTGTAGCTTTGCGCCTTTCCTGGAACTCACTCGGTAGTCCAGGCTGGCCTCGAACTCACAGAGATCCGCCTGGCTCTGCCTCCCGAGTGCTGGGATTAAAGGCAGAACGAGCCTTTTTAAGGTGAAGAAAAAGAGAAAGTTACCATCAGAAAGTGTGTGTTTCTTTTCTTTTCCCCCTCAGATATAGAAAGTCTAGCCCTCAGATAGATAAGACTTTTCCCTAAGCCCTTGACGCATTCATGGGTTTTTTTTTCATACCCTGGGTAGCTAGAGGCTGCCTTCCCCCAAGCTACTGATACTAGTTGAACTACTTTTAAAACTGACTAACAGAGGACCAGGAGAGGGCAAGGTGTGGTGGTGAGAGCCTTTAATTCCAGCATTCAGCAGGCAGAGGCAGGCAGATCTCTTTGAGTTCAAGGATAGCCTGGTCTATATGGTGAATTCCAGGCCAGCTCGAACTACACAGTGAGGCCTTGTCTTAAAATAGATTAGATAGATAGATAGATAGATAGATAGATAGATAGATAGATAGATAGATAGATAGAGATGCATCATTTAAAAATAGATGTATGTTTTAAAAATCAGATTTTTATCTGGGCATGTTATCTGTCCAGACTACACTGGTCAATGTCAATATTTATTATCATTCATTTAAAATAAATAAACATGAAAACAGTTCATAAGGCCGAAATAAAGACAAACCAATCTGTACCATTGCTTAAACTGGAGAAAAGGATCAGTTAAACCAACAAAGCACCAGCTTCCTCAGAGCGCGTTTGGCCACCATCACATTTGCTGATTAAGTCAAATCGGGTGAGTGTAAAGAAAATGGCGACCGGTCCCCAAACCTGGCGTTCCACTGCCCACTGCAGATGGAGAAACCCCAGAACAAACTCATCATTCTCTAGTTTTATAAGGCTGAAGACTAGGGTTAAAGTAAGTTTAGTTCTTATAAACTGAAGTCATGTTGAAAAAGCATCATTTATCGGGTAAGTGTAGACCTCTTAAGCAAAATAAAACGTATTTATTATTCATGCTATTTGTTTAAATATATCCTCCTTGGATTTAATTACAGTTTTCACTTCTAGCATATGAACATAAATCCTGAGCCTAACACATTACTCTCTAATTTTAGCTATTAATTCACCCCATCTGTCCCTACTTCAGAAACTATCAGTGGATAACGCAGCAAAAAACATGGGAGACTTGTTGCAAACTCTCTGGCATTGTAATACTGTTCTAATGGCAAAAAAATAGAGAAAGAACAGAAAACAAACATCCGAGATGTGTCGTCTGCCAGCTGCTTGCTCCTTGAGGGTGGGTCAGGCTGCAGCAGGCCTCAGTAAACTAAAATGTGACCGTAGAAAGCAGCTGAGGTTGGCTGCAGTGGTGGAGAGGGCCGGGCTGTCGCACATAATAGGAAAATCGGCTGAGGTGAAATTAAAGGAGAGAACACAGAAAGCTGTGCAGAGGGTGAAGAGGAGACTACGTCAGAACAAAAAGAAAGAAGAAGAAGAAATCCAGTTAGCAAACTGTCTAAGGTGAAACGGGACAGCAGACATTCTGGCTGTGAGACCATCAAAGGAAAACCCTACAGGGCAAGCATCGTAGTGTTTAATTGGACATTGTTTGCACTTGCAATTAATTATCCTCTTCTCTCCAACCTTCATTGTAAGCCTTTGTATTCCTGCACAGAATTCTAGTGTGAAGAGAAAAGAGAGGGTACACTAATGAAAATTTATTTAAAAACCGAAGTCTTTGCTTATGCTGACTTGCTATAGACAAAGCTGTAAGAAATCATATTTGCCAGACTGAGCAATATCACAATAATAAAGCAAAGGATGGCTCTGAGGATGTAAACCCTTCTCACTATGCAGGCATCTGGAGAGGGTTTCCATCCTACCTCACCTGTAGGATCAGAGAGCAGATTATCTTTCCATATTGTAGGAAGGCCAGAATTCAAAGATAACCCTTGGTGGAGTACTTTACAAGTTTCAGAGCCTGCAGAGACAGATGGAATGAAGTGCTTCAAAAAAAAGCAATCACAATAGAAAATCGTAAGTATGACTTACCTAGAACATCTTTACTTACAAGATTTTTATCTCGTGCAAAGCTACACAGAGAAACCCTGTCTCGAAAAACCAAAAAAAAAAAAAAAAAAAAAAGATTTTTATCTCATTAAATCACTCAATCATTATGATGCACAAACTAAATGCTAAATTTCAGTGAACAGCATGTCGTGCTAATGGCAAAAGAAAAATGGACTGATAAAAATTAGCAAGACAAAGACCCGTTAGGAGATGGAAGTTCTGTACTAATTCAGGTAGGTATAGAGTTTTTAAAAGTCCAGCTCATTTACGACAATTACAAATTAAAATAATTAGAGATTACATTGATAAGGAATACCATGATTAGAATCTTAGAATTAGGCTGGAGAGATGGCTCAGAGGATAAGAGTACTGATTGCTCTTCCAGGTCCTGAGTTCAATTCCCAGCAACCACATGGTGGCTCACAACCATCTGTAATGAGATCTGGTGCCCTCTTCTGGCCTGCAGTCATACATGCTGTATACATAATAAATAAATAAATCTTTTTAAAAAAAGAATCTTAGAATTAAAACAGAAATGAAACATGCACATACAGGAAGGTGATTTCAACAAAGGTAGCCAGAACACAAAATAGGGAAAGGACAATCTCTCCAGCAAATGGTTTAAAAAAAAAAATCAGGGCCAGGCGGTGGTGGCGCACGCCTTTAATCCCAGCACTCGGGAGGCAGAGCCAGGCGGATCTCTGTGAGTTCGAGGCCAGCCTGGACTACCAAGTGAGTTCCAGGAAAGGCGCAAAGCTACACAGAGAAACCCTGTCTCGGAAAAAAAAAAAAAAAAAAAAAAAAAAATCAGGAAACTCACATGCAAAAGAATGAGAATGCACATTGGGGGAAATGTTATATGACCACACACAACAACAGATTGACTGCATCCCCATCTAAATCCTAATGACATTCTTCACAGAACTAGAGCGAATGCCTCACATACTAGATCGCGGGGTATATTCCAGAGCCACAGGAACAAAAGTGACATGGTGCTGACACAAAAACGGACATGGGAACACTGTAATACAAGACTGAGAAAACCAGCCAGTGGTAGCAAGCTACTTCTTGCCAAGCTCCCAAAGGCATCCTTCAGAGAAAGAGACTGACAGACAGTGCTGAGAAACTGGCTTTCTACGTGCAGGAGAATGAAACGGGATTCATTTCCCCACCTTTCATAAAAAAATCAATCCAAAATGGATCAAAAAACTTTCAAACTGCTATAGGAAAATATGGATAAAACACTTCAAGATACAAGGACAGGGACTGGATTGATGGACCAGCCATTAAGAGCTCAAACTGTGCTTCCAGAGGACGAGAATCTGGATCTCAGCACCTACGTCAGGTGGCTCACAATTCCCAAAAAGTCTAGCTCCAGGGGTTCTGATTACATCTTTTGGTCTTTCCAGGGACCTGCAGTCACATGCACAAATGCACATAATTAATTCAGAAATAAATTTTTAGTAGAGATAATATGCATAAACAGGATTTCTATAGCATAGGAAATAACGGCAAAGATTGACACATAGGATTGAATGACATTAAGAGGCTTTTACAAGTCAAAGCTAACAATCACCAGAGTGGAGAAACCACCTGGAGAATTGAGGGGAAAATATTTGCGAACTACACATCAGGCAAGGGATTAATACACAGGCTACATGCAAAGCTGTAAAAATTAAACACCTAAAACCCAAGTCATCCAATCAATAAATGAATTAATGGACTGAATAGACAGTTCATAAAAGAAGAAATACAAATGACCAATAAATATAGGAAAGTGTTCAATAGCCCCAGCCATCCTGGAAATGCAAATTAGAACCACCATGAGATTCCATCTCGCCTCAGTCAAAATGGCTTTCATCCAGAAAACAGTGAAGTGTGAAGATCTGAGTTCAGATCCCCAGTACCCACACAAAAGGCTGGCACAGCAGCTCACATCTGTAACTTCATCACTGGAGGAGCAGACATCCACAGATTCCTGCATAACACTGGCCAGACTGCCTAGCTTGAGTCAGTAAACTTCAGGTTCTTTAAAAGACCCTGAAAACTAAACTAACATGACTATAATTTTGATTATCATAGAAGATTACTTATTAATCTGTATTTTTAATTATCCATTACAATCTAAATGAGTTACACAAACATAATACCTCAAATGAGAATAGAAATATATATATACAGTATAACAAAATTAACTTTAAATTTGTATCAATAAACTAAAATCCATAGCAATGTAAAACATTTCAAACAAGTTGTTGCTCTTTAAAAGTAGGTTCAACAGCCGGGCGGTGGTGGCTCACGCCTTTAATCCCAGCACTCGGGAGGCAGAGGCAGGTGGATCTCTGTGAGGCCAGCCTGGACTGCCAAGTGAGTTCCAGGAAAGGCGCAAAGCTACACAGAGAAACCCTGTCTCCAAAAACCAAAAAAAAAAAAAAAAAAAAAAAAAAGTAGGTTCAACAATCTACCCTTTTATCCTATCATATCTATATCCTATATATCTATATCATATCCCCCTTTCTTCTTTTAGAAAGATATTGTATTTATAATTAACCTGTTCTAAATGAAAATATTGTTTTTTCTCTGTCCCACACTAGAGGGCTCTTATGATATGGGACACAAGAATCTGTCAACCTTTTCTTTTAGGAATATGCTTGGGTTTATAGAAGGAGTCAGCCAATTCCATCTCTAAAGCCAGCTTGGTATATCTGGGAATTTTGGGCATAATTTTTTTATACTACTTCCTGCTGGATGAGGGCACTATATTCTTATGGGGACATAAAGAAAATTTTAAGATTATGGAGTAGTCCGTGAGGCTGTATTATCTGAGCCAGTTGCCTTGAAACCATTCTGGATGTTGGATCATCTGGGCCTTGGTGTCACCTTTCAGGGGGTCTTGGCTGGTCAAACCTGATGTATCTTAATCTGGAACAAATCCATAGCCTCTTGCTTTCTGTGGAAACAAAAGCAGAGCCTCCTTTCCAAAGTAACATATCCTTATATCCAAATTTTGAAGTCATGATATCTTTAAAATATATATATTGGATTAACTCCGCTGTCTTTACAATCAACTATCTCTCTGCAGTTAAAAACCCCAAAGACGCCGGGCGGTGGTGGCGCACGCCTTTAATCCCAGCACTCGGGAGGCAGAGCCAGGCGGATCTCTGTGAGTTCCAGGCCAGCCTGGGCTACCAAGTGAGTTCCAGGAAAGGCGCAAAGCTACACAGAGAAACCCTGTCTCGAAAAACCAAAAAAAAAAAACCCAAAGACAACACAATCCAGAGTCTCTGTGTGATATCCATCTTTACGTGGCTTATTTTTTATATTATTTTTACTTTGTAAAGAATTTTTTTAAACTTTCATTTCTTTACTATAACAGTCTATATTCCCTTTTTTTCTCTTTCAAGCCTACATACATTTTTACACACACTGCAAGCCATTTAAAGTCTTGTTCCATCTGAATCTGTCTTTTTTTTTTTATAATTTATTTTATTTTATCCACATTGGTGTGAAGGTGTCAGATCTGCTGGAACTGGAGTTATAGACAGTTGTGAACTGCCATGTGGGTGCTGGGAATTGAACCCGGGTCCTCTGGAAGAGCAGTGCTCCTAACCCCTGAGCCATCTCTCCAGCCCTGAATCTGTCTTATTGTGAATCTATTTCTAAGACTGAAACAGCCGCTGTGGCTGCTGGTTCCGCCCAAGCCCTCTTTCCAACATGGCGGTAGTGCGTTTACCGCCAGGTCTAGGAGCCAACTCTCAGAAGCAGTGGGTCTATGGTTCTATCAAAGCAATGTGTAGCCCAGAAACCTCTCTCTTTTTTTTTTTTTTTTAGACTAGCAAACGCTAACTCCACCACGCACCATGTTGCACGGCTTACAGAAACCTCTGTGTAACTAGGCGGAAATAGACCAAGCCCACAAGTCGCGAGTCCGCCATAGCGTAGCTGAAGCCCACATATTGCGGCATCTCGCCACCCGCATGAGACATGTTTCCGGCTCCTTTTAGAATTGGTTATTAAGTATTTTCAGGTTTTAGGTGGAAACTCGAGCCGTTGGGTGCCATTGTAGCTAGAGTTTTCCTGCCTGGCCCACGGTCAGGACAAATCTCTCACCTGCCAGTTCCACAGCGGCTCAAACCCAACCGAGTGAACACATAGAGATTTCTATTACTTATAAACTGTATGGCCGTGGCAGGCTTCTTGCTAGCTGTTCTTATGAAAGGCCCCAGCATACCTAACGCCATTTTGAGCAAGGCCTGAAAAGTACGGGGAAAGTTCAGTTAGAGGACATGAGCACAGGAACAAACAGGGTATCTGCGGTCGGCCACCTGGCCCCAGAACAGGGAACTAAAAGGTCAGAAAAACAACTTGTACCCTAGATAAGAGCCAAGTCAGCAGGCGTGTCGAGCTCGGGGAAAAACCACGAACTGTCCTGAGTTTGAACCTGGCCTCATATGAATCGTCCAATCAGAACCCTGTAAACCATGGCCTCATATGAATCGTCCAATCAGAACCCTGCAAACCATGCTTCTTGCTTCTGTACCCGCCCTTCTGCTGCCCGACCATATAAAAACCCTCCACTCCAGCCCGTGGGCGCGCCAGCCTCTTGAGCCTCTGGAGTGACTGTGTTGCCCCAGGTACCCGTGTTACTGAATAAAGCCTCTTGCTGTTTGCATCTGACTTGTGGTCTCGGTGTGATCTCTGGGCGAGGGTCTCTCCAGAGGGAAGACTACCTTCGGGGGTCTTTCACTTATATCTTAAATTAACCCATTTCTAGCAATCTATAAGTTGCCACGTGGCTCATGGCTTACCGGTATCTTAACATCAGCTTCTCATCGTGGCGGCTGGCGGCGTCTCTCTGCCTCAGCCTTCCACTTCCCAGAATTCTCCTCTCTCCTTGCCCCGCCTACACTTCCTGCCTGACTACTGGTCAATCAGCTCTTTATTTACCAATGAATCATCCACAGCAGTAGTCCTAGGAGAGGGCAGTGGGGGAGGGTGACAAATGAGAACGAAGTATCATGATACCACAATGAAATTCACGACTTTGTACACTAATCTAAATATTAATTTTTTTTTTTTTTTTTTTTTTTGGAGACAGGGTTTCTCTGTGTAGTTTTAGTGCCTGTCCTGGATCTCGCCCTGTAGACCAGGCTGGCCTCGAACTCACAGAGATCCACCTGGCTCTGCCTCCCGAGTGCAGGGATTAAAGGTGTGCGCCACCACCACCTGGCATAATGGGCTGGAGAGATGGCTCAGCCATTAAAGGCTAGGCTCACAACCAAAAATAAAAATTAATTTTTAAATTGAAAATTTTTCAAAAGACGACTTTAAAATGTCCAAGAAGTTCATGAAGAATACTCAACATTGGTAATCATTTGGGATATACAAATTTAAAGTCAGGTGATGTCACCACTTTACACCTGTCAGAATGGCTATTACAGAAGCTAAAAGATGGCTAGCATTAGTGAGTAAAACAAAGCTCACAACATCATTAGTAGACACCCAGTCAGAGCAGTCATCATGGCAAAGAGATAAAACAAAAAGCTAAATACAGAAATCATAAGGGCCAGCAACCCACTTCTAGATATATCCAGTAAAAGCATTTGAAATTAATACACGAAAGAGGTATTTAAACTCCTAAACCCCCTACAGCATCATTCATGACAGTCAAGACATAGCAACAGCCTGAGTGTTCATCAGCACAAATAAAGGAAATCTGGTTCACATACATAAGGGATTCTATGCAACATAAAAAAGACAAACCCATCATTTGAAATAACATCCATGAACCTGCAATACCTTATGTTAAGTAGAACAGACAGGCGCCAAACGACAACTCAAGATCATATTCACATGAGAAAACTAAACAATCTTTACTCATAAAAACACAAAGTAGGAAAGTGATTACCAGAGGCTGGAGGGTTCAAGAGGAATAATGAGATTTTTTTTCAAAGTGCACAGATTCACTTAGACAAGAGCAGTGAGTTTTTGAGATCTACAGCATAGAAGGATGGTAACAGTAAAATATATGTATTTCACAATTACTAGGAGTAAACATCGAAAGCTTCACCACAAAAATAGTGATACATGGCATCTTAATTAACTTGATTTATCCAGTCATTCATGCACATAAATTAAAATATCACATTGTACCACATAAATGTACATGGCTAGTAATTATTCATTTAAAATATCAATAAAAAATACATGAAAACATTATTTAACAAAGCTAGGATTTCAAGCACCAGGGAGAAAAAAAAATCAAGCACAATAGAGTCATCACAGTAATAAACAGTTGGTATAATGCTCTGTGCGTATATGTTTCAAGGTAGAAAATTTACTGTGGAACATGCTACTGCTTTATGGGGAATAAATAGTACAATGAATGTAGACTACATAATCATCAGCCTTTCTGTGCATCTGTACATGAAAACTTGTCTAGCCTTTTTAGTTGCAAATGAGCCACACAGCCTTAAAGCAATTATTTGATGGAATTACGGGTTAGTGGACTAACAGCTCTGTACAGAATTGGTTTGGCCTCATTTGTTCCCATTAGCAACCACACTCTGGATTCTTTGAGAAAATAACTAAGTCCTTGAGACACTTGTTTAGAAGTCTGCTGCAATGCTTTGGTCCTCTCGAAGGTAAGCCTGAGGCACAGAGAAAAGAACAGGAGGCATGAATAACATGGCTCAGACTTGGACTCACAGCCCTGCCTTCAGGAAAGCTCTCCAGGGGAAAACTCCCAAAGAGCCTAGGTCAGCTCTATGATGACAAGGTAGTCATCAATCTCATTACCAGGGTAGGCCAGTTTTGGCACCCTCTCCACTACTGCTAGTAGTCTAGGCTGGGGTCATCCTTGTGGATTTCTGGGAATTTCCCTAGCACCAGGTTTCTCCCTAACCCCATAATCAGATTGGTGAATACCCTGTCATCATAGAGCCTTCATCCAGTAACTGATGGAAGCAGATGCCAAGATCCACAACCAAGCACTAGGCCGAGCTCTAGGAGTCCAGTCAAAAAGAGAAAAGAGGGATTATATGAGCAAGAGGAGTCAAGATCATGATGGGGAAATCTACAGAGACAACTGAACCAAGCTCATAGGAACTCATGAACTTTAGACCAACAGCTTATAGCCTGCATGTGACTGGACTAGGGCCTCTGCATATGGGAGACAGTTGTGTAGCTTGGTCTGTTTGTGTAACTTGGTGTGTTTGAGGGGCCCCTGGCTGTGGGATCAGAATCTATCCCTGGTGCAAGAGCAGGCTCTTTGGAGCCCATTACCTATGGTGGGATGCCTTACTCAGCCTAGATGCAGTGGGGAGGAGCTTGGTCCTGCCTCAACTAAATGTACCAGGCTTTCCTGACTCCCCATAGGAGCCCTTACCCTTTGGGAGGAGGGGATAGAGGGAATGGGGAAGGCTAGAAGGGAGTGGGAAGAGAGATGAGTGGGGGATCTGTGGTTGGTATGTAAAATGAATTTAAAAAATTCTTAAATTAAAAAAAAGAAAGGAAAACATTAGATAATGCATCTTTGAGAAGTTATATGGAAGGGTGTGGGTGAATATGATCTAAAGACAATACATGTATGTTTAAAATTCTCAAAATAAAGTGTTATGTATTTGAAAAATTAAAAAAAAAAGAGCCTAGGTTGGTTCAGCTCTGAAATTTAAGGAAATGTTTCATTTTAAAGACCTGTCAAGCAGGCCAGACAACACCAGAGGGAGATCTCTGTGATTAGGGAAATGGGGATAATGGAAGCTTTTTTCTACCTAAATCAGAGTTTAATATGATGAAGGAGGCAGACTTAAATGGGGGTGGGGAATGACTTCTTTCCAAAAGATATTTACTAATCATTTACTGTCTCATAGACATGGACTGAATTGTGCCTCTCCAAATCCCACATACCGAAGCCCTAACTCCATAAGGCCATATCTGGAAATAGGAAAATATGAAGGTAAGGTGAGATAGGAAGGTCAGGCCACGATCTAACCTGTCCCAAGTCCCGATCAGGGAAGTAAGAACAAGAGACACTAACCCTTCTCTCCCCAACCCCCTCACAAGCACTGAGACCATAGCCATGTGCAAGCTGGGATGAGCCTGATCAAAAGCCAAGTCTGCCAATATCTAATACAGGGCTTCTAGTCATTAGACCCCCTGGGAAGTGATTTCTGTTTAATAAATTTCTGTTATTTGAGCCACATAGCCTGTCTCCTGCTTACTGCAGTCCTAGTACACTGTTATTCTTATATATACAAAATACTCCAGAGTGTAATCCAACTAAGGGGAAAACGTTTATTGAAAGCTGTTTTTTTATCCACTCCTGATAGTTGAGTAACCTATGAAATTTAAAACATGACTGCTACCAGGGATGGACTTGCTGATTAGACAAAATTTTTATAAGGCAACTATTATTTAAGTGAGTTAAATTATGAAATTGTAAATTGTATAAATTATACACAGAATATTCAGAGATCGTAGAGAAGCTATGCCTCCATAGCATTTTCCAAGTACGAAGACTACAAAGTGGTATTGAAACAGATTCTTAGAAGCATAAGCTCATTATAAAGAAAACTAAGATAATCTTTCATAGATGGAGAAGTTTAAAGATGGAACACACTAGAGAAGGAAGCATCAGTGAGAGCTGGAACTTAGGGGTTATGATAGAGAAATGGAATGGGTTTTAGGCTGTGATTGGCACATATGATGAGTACAACAATGTATGAATGAGAACAATTCAAAGCAGACAATGATGAGACCAAATTAATCCAAGGGGTAGAGAAAGCAACAACCATTCAGTCCGCAATGCATATTACTTACCAAAGCAATACACTATAATACAACTGTATTTCATGGCTTGGGTAAGGGAAGAACTGAATGATATCTACCTTTAATCATTAAAAAGGCATACTCACAAGTTCTTTCACTATAATGAAACACCTGACATATTTAACTTAGAGAAAAGGTTTACTTTTTTCCATGGTTCAGGAAGCTCCTGTCCAAATACGAGCCAGCTCATCACGTGCTCTGGCCTCTGGAAGGGGTACCATATGGCAGTGGTGGAGAGTCTGCGTGCGGTAAACCAAACTGCTCACCTCCTAAGCCAGGAAGCAAGAAGCAGGAACAATAGAGGAAATCAGAGTCACACTACTCCAATCGAGAGTAAGTCCCCAGGAACCCAAGGGCTTCCTAAAAGCACCCTCCAATAGGGCCACCCTGGGGACTAATGTTTTAATGCAGCAAGCTAAGCTATGGGAGACAGCAAATAATACTTTTACCCATCAGTTACACTTTCATTTGAAATTAAACACAATAATCAAGTTCTCCTTCTATAATTTCTAGAGAAAATCAGAAACTTAAATTCTTCTTAACAGTTTGACTCAAAGCATCAAGACTAAATTATTAATTCCCCATTCAGTGGAACTACAACTTATCAAGAAACCAAAAGATGTGGACACCTATTGTGAGAGGGTCAAATCACTTGGTAGCTAGTTGTACTGTGGTTCAAGGGATGAAGCAAAGAAGGCCAGTTTGCTGACGTGATCTACTTTGAATGACTGGAGACAGTTGCAGAATTCTGCATTTAACTGTCTGTTACACACAGAGATGTTTATTAATGAGCTTAATAAATTGAATTGGCCTAATACATTTTAATGTTGGTATTTCTATTGCCATTAAAACAATTTTACAGTTGTGTCTAGACTTTTGTTATTGTTGTCAGATTGACAGGTCATTTTTTTTTCCTCTCTCTGTAGCTCTCCCAGAACTGACTAGCGATTTCACTGTGTTTAACACATGAACACAAATCCAAGTTTTAAAAGTAGATACAACGCTTACATTACTGTTAGTCGCGCTAAATAAAGCAAATGTTAGGTCTCTGAGATGACGACTCAGTAAGTAAGAGCACTTGCCACTAAGCCTGACCGACCACCTGAGTTCCATCCCTGACAGCTACATGATGGAAGGAGGGAGGCAACTCCTGAAAGTTATACTCCGACCTCCATACATGTGCTATGGCACAGAAGTGCCCACATACATACACAAGGGAGCACACACACAAAAAAAACCAATTAATTTTAAAAAAATGCTCCAAACCATATTTTGCTGCTTCATTTGACATACCCAGAAGCCTATGAAAATGCTTCCACCTCACCCCTTTGTATAAACAAGTGTACTCCCAGCACTGAGCCGCAAGCCAGTATCCTCCTAGGTAGCCGAATCTCAGCACAGCCAGTATTAGGATGCAGAGAGCATAGAGCCATCATACTGATGCCAGGAATTCCTCAGAACATGAAGAATTATCTTGCTTTCAACTCCACCCTAACACAGCCTGGCCAACATTCATTGTAGCAGTTTCACAGTGAGTATTCTGGCATGAAATATCTCTTCAATTAAGTTTTTTTTTTTTACAATGTAGATTAAGTAGTTTAATAAAACATTCCCTTCAGTTGATCTAGTTCTGCTGTCAAAACCATCGGTTTTATGCATCAGCTTCTGCTACACAATGTATTTCAGGAGTGTTATGGACATGCAGCTACAGTGAGCATCAATCGACCCTGATCTAGTTCCTGGAAAGGAACTAGAAATGCAAAGCTAATTGTGGTAGAGGACTGAGCTTTCACATGTAACTTTTTTAAACACTAAACTATTCTTGAAAAATAATAAACTACGTTGTTTTAAAGCCTTTCAATGAGGTGTTATATAAAAGAGGGTCTACTTAACTAGGGAGCTCAAGTCACTGAAAGATTTTTTTTTTTTTTTTTTTTTTTTGGTTTTTCGAAACAGGGTTCTCTGTGTAGCTTTGCTTTTCCTGGAACTCACTTGGTAGCCCAGGCTGGCCTCAAACTCACAGAGATCCGCCTGCCTCTGCCTCCCAAGTGCTGGGATTAAAGGCGTGCGCCACCACTGCCCGGCTCACACAGAGATTTTTATCCCATGATACACTGCATTTATGAGGATGATCCCATAAAGTTATACCACTACGAAGGTTATTACATCTTGGTTTCTGTAGTATACTCTTGATGTTTGTACAATGATGAAGTTGTCTAACAACACATTTCTAGAACATAACTCTGCAGATAAATGTTATGGGGCTGTTTCTTAGAATTTGCCATCATTGCAAATAACACAGGTGTAGGATTACACCTGAAAAAAATTATTAATGGTGGTGACGTAAACTGAAGTCTGTCCCACAGAATGAGGATGGAAAGCGAGACGGCCCAGAACCAGTCAATATTAAGTTCCTTGTAAAACCCAAAGCCTTGTCACCCTGAACACACAGACTCTGTTGTCATGCTTGTCAACCCATCCAGAGAGGGTGACCCCTCAGCTTCATATCTGGAACCCCGAAGAAGGAAGAAGCACATGCCAATTAGTTGAATGTCCCATTTTAGGAGAAAAGCTGATGCTCTCATGGCAACTTATTCCAAAAGATTTCACTCATCTACAATTAACCTACAATTAACGGCATTTATATATAGGTCAATGGCTAAGCATTAGAGTAAGATAAAAAATTCTACTAGCTATGGAAAATGGGGAGAAGCAAATGATTCCCATGGTAAGTACATCATCTTTTGCAATGAAGACATCTGTGGGACAACCTGACTTAACTCAAAAGTTTTGTTTATTAGAGCTACTATGGATGTGTGTGCATATGACGCATGAATAGCGTGCTGCAGAGCTCATGGAGAGGTTAAAGGAAACCTCAGTCTCGTCTTCCTCCGTGGGACCCAAGGATCAAACTCAGGTTGTCAGGCTTGTGCAGCAGGCGCTTACCTGCTGAGCCATCCCTCCTGTCCGCCAGTACATCACACTGTTAGATATATTTAACTTCTAGTTAAGTAAATCAATAATAAAATAACATCACTTTAATGTACTTGATAAAAAAAAAAACTGAGGGTACTCACATACACATAAACAGATTCTTTTTCTGGTTCTTAACTGTGTTTACTTTTACAAACTCTTTGCTATAATACGGGATTCTCCTCCAAACCCGTGCCTTAAGCCACCCCCCAAATCCATCCTCTCCTAGTTTTCCAACTGTTCCCCCACCACTTATAATTGTACCTAGGGCCTCAAGCATGCTAATTGCTCTACCACTGAGCTCTTCCCCCAGCCTACTTTGTAATTATTTTGTTTAGAGACAGCGTTTTACTAAGCCACCCAAACTAGCCTTAAATTCATTTCGTGGCCCAGATAAGCTCCGAGTTTATGATCATCCTGCAACAGGCCCCTGAGTATCTGAGAGTATCAGCCTACATCACCGGTCCCAGCTATACCATCATTTCTTTTAAACTACCTTTTCTATGGCTAGCCTGCCTCCACCCAACACTCCCATTCCCTATTACTCTTCATTTGGTAACACTACAATATGGTATTTTTCCTCAGTACTCCACTGGAAACTTTAAATGAAATCATCTCCTAACTGCCACATTAATTTTTCATCTTTTTTTACCTGCCTGTGATACTCAAAACCATGGCATCCTCTGGTGAAGCCCTCCTCTACATATTCATCATGCTGTTGTCCCAGAAGACCTCAAGTGTGACCTCATGATTCGGACTCAGACTTCATTCCAAGCCCTACGGTCATCTCTCTGGGTTCAGGGATGCTCATGCTCTTACATAAAGTGGTGGGGCATTTGCATATAACATATGCACATCCTCAGTATACTTCAAGCTATCTCTAGGCTTCTTGTGCTACCTAATATGACCCCAAGGAGACAAAAATAGTTGTAGCACTTTATCATTTAAGAACTAGTAACTAGAGAAAAGTCTGTACGTGTTCAGTGCAGATGCAATTTTTTCAGATATTTTTGACTCAGGGTTGGTTGGTAGATGCCAGATGTGGAATCTAACAATAGAGAAGGCTGAGTGCCTTGTTTACTGTTTGTACATAGTCAGTAATGAGAAAATCATTTAAGCAACCTGTGCTTGTGTCTTCTCACTTGCAGAAAAAGGACAAATAGTCCTAACAACCTCATGGGGTTGCTACAAGGGAATCAATTAGATAGTCCATTAAAAGGATTTAACACAGGAACTAACACAGTTGGTGTTCCACAACTCAGTAGCAGCTCTTATCTATGACTCTTCTCTAGCAAATCCCAATCCTTCTAGCTTGCAGGAAAATCTGCACACTAATTTGTAGAACACTACTGAAACATGTTTAGATGATTTGGACAACAGCTCTGTGCAGACTGTGTTTCCAGACAAGATCATAGTAACA
The DNA here is from genome assembly GCF_007827085.1 of Peromyscus californicus insignis. Classification (NCBI taxonomy): domain Eukaryota; kingdom Metazoa; phylum Chordata; class Mammalia; order Rodentia; family Cricetidae; genus Peromyscus; species Peromyscus californicus. The sequence goes on along the minus strand of NW_026294525.1, from coordinate 20,226,482 downwards.
GTAACTCCATATGGGCCCATGTGATTTTTTTTTCCCAGTAATTCATCTAGTTTACAAAAATTCCTGGTCAAACCATGGAAACTGCTCCTGAAAATTGAAAGTAATTAAAACTCCAAAATCTTTCCTCTTGATTACATTAAAGGTAAATAATTTTCTTCTTTTCTATTCTTGTAAAATAATGCAAACATAAGAGTTCATTTCTACTGATTTCTTCTTACTGGTTTAATCCTATTTGGGGGAGAACATATTTGAATACTAATTCCCTCAAACAAATTACTGACTCTCCCTATTTTTCCTTGCCAGAAAATTTAACAAACATGCTTCCTGATGAGAACTGAGCAGGAAGAGACCTGATGAAGGTTACTCTGGCTTTCACACACTCTATCTCCACACTGGTACATTAATCAGAGTCCTGGAGAACCCACTTGTTCACCTTCCATGAATCTTCTTAACTAACTCATTGGCAAGCACCTCCATTTTCAAATTTATAGACAAAGAAATCGTGTGGGGTCTCTGGAATCCTTTCCTAAAAATGAAAGTCACCATTCCTGACACATTTTACCCCTTAGACAAACAGGGACTGGTCTTTTATCAGAAATGAATTCAAAGGTGATTTTCAAAACATCAGAAATGCATAATGATGATGAAATTGAAGAGGTTTTTCACTTTATGTGGTTTACAATATCCTTTATAAATCAGTGCAAAATTATGAACTAACTCATCAGAAACAGGTTTTAAAGACTTACCTGCCGGGGACCAGCCTCAACAGTTTTGGGGGTCTGAAGGACGGGATACCTGGAAGGCTTAGTAACGACTCAGAGACAGTGCTCATGCAAGCTGACAGGTCACTTCAGGCTTCTGCAGTTGCTAAGTAGCTTCTGCTACAGCTTCTGCTTTTGCCTTGGTAACCTCACTCTTTTATTTTCATAAGCAAGGGGAAACAGAAAAGCGGAAATCACCCAATACGGAGTGTTCTCATGATTCCAAAGATTATTCTTAGAAAATCACCAATATATTCTTCATCATCTTTGATTAAACACAGAAACTATCCCAGGTTTAACACCAAAGCAAGCATAATCTATTTTTATTATTAATGATTATACAATCTTCTGAGCACTTGACCCAGAGGCTAGCAACATGCAATTTCGCAAAAAAGGTAAAAATAAGAACAGTGGTTAATGTACCAGACAATCATTTCCTTCTCGCACAGCCTGCTCCGACCTCAAGACCTCTGCAGCTGCCTAAGTTCCTCCTCAGCTCTCTGCAAACACCAAGCCCTGTGACAAGCCCTGTGGGCCACAATGACCTCAGACAAGAGACCTGCACCTGTAAGTCAGCGACTTTTCTTTCTTATCCCAACACTTCCAAGGAAGACCTGATCCAATTTTCAGAGCTTCCATGAAAGGAAGCTCACCTTTCCTGGCAGCTCTTTTCAATCTAGGAACCCAATAAAACTTGCAGCAATCACTCCAGCCACTGCCACATTGTCTCCACACTCCTTCAGGAGGAATCAAAATATCTGGATTAAAGTTGCCATCTCCCTTTCCTGGTGGAGGCCACTATTTTCCTCCTATTCTAGGTTCCCACACTTTTAGTTTGTCATCCCATCTACATGTTACTCCATCCACAGTCTTCAGCCCACACCCCTTAGGGTCTCAAGTTTTATACAATGCCTTTGGAATATCCTCAGAAACTGAATTATTCATCATGGCCAATTTGAGTCCAGTGCGCTGATACACATCATACCATGTGCTATAGTTGACCACACATTTGGTACAGTTTATCCAAGCCTGAAAAGTTTCCCCAGGCTGCAGGTTCTTTCCCATGACCTGCATAACTGCCTTGACCCCAGCCTGGGTGATCATCTCTGTATAATTTCCCATGATATTTGTTTCATTCCCATCCCGTTTCACAGCAAGTACCGTTGGTCCAGGAACACAGAACATGAAGATCAGATAGAAGAAAAAGACTAGCATCCCAAGAAGTAACTATATGGAGAACATGACATGTGCATGCCATAAAGCACGACCTTGGGACACGTAGGCATTTCTGCCTTGGCCCTCTAGAGGCATGCAAAGCAGAAGATCTAGAGGCGAACACGCGGAGGGTTGGCAGTCCACAATCTCGGGTCCCTTATCTCCAGTTTCTGCTGGCAGAAAGTCAGGCATCTTATATGCCGTCCCCAGCACTTACCCACATAATGTCCACAAGTCCTCATGGTTCTGTATAGGACAAGGATGTAGTTTACAAAAGACAAAAAGGAAAACTGGTCTGATGACACACACCTGTAACCCTATGGGATTTAGAGGCGGACTTGGTTGACTCAGAAACCAAGGTCATTCCCTTGTATAGTGAATTCGAGGCTAACCTAGGCTACATGGGACCATAACTCAAAAAAAAAAAAAAAAAAGGTAAGTGAGGAGGTGGGGGACATGCTTCAGAAACATACTCTAGACATTTTAAAGTAAAATGACCTTTTTCCTTCCTGAAAACAGCAAAGGGTTTATTTGGCAAAAGGCAATTAAGATTTTTGTATCATGTTTCAGTTGTTTAAAAGCAAACATAACCTCTATCTGGATCAAATTTTATAAACAACTTTAAACGGCCTAATATTTCAAAGCAGCTATTTTCTCTTGGATAAAATGCAGTACTTGTGGTGCTATCAAAACTGCCCCCACCTGAGTGGACACTAACAGTCACTACACTGCTGAATAACTCTTAAATTTCTCCTTTGTAACAGGGTAAGAATATTGTAACACACACAGATGTTCACTCATAGAGAAGCCTTAACATCAACAGACATCAGCAAGGATTCACTTATTGCGGTTCACACGGCACTTTTCTCATGCAATTCATCTCGTTGAATTAGCTCCCCAGGAAATTCTGACACAGAGTGAACCAGTAAGAAGCCACGATAACGCACGTCTCGACCCTGTCACCATGGTCTCCAAGGCACAGGTGTGACAACAGTGGGGTGATCTGACATAGAGGGCACAGTCGCATCGTTGTCAGAAGCGTCCGCATAAGGACTCAGGAGATGACTCAGTGGACGGAGCCCTGACCGCACAAGGGTGAGGAACTGAATTTGGATTCCCACCACCCATTTAACGCTGAACGCTCTAGCACACATCTGTCATCCCAGTGCTAACCTCCCAAAGATGGGAGGAGGCAGGAGACTGCCCAGAAGCTCACAGGCCAGCCAGCCTGACATCCACAGAAGCCAACAACCGACTCAAACAGGGTAGAAGGCTCGGATCAACAGCCATGGTTGCCCTCTGACCTCTACATGTGTGCCCATGCTCACACACATATATGCATGCACATCATACACACACTCCCAAAGATTCTATAACAAGCTGTGTACAACCTGAGTTTATTTTAAATATAGCTGCTAAAGCACACAGAAAGAACAAATGCCAGGATTTTTTTTAAGGATATTTTAACTGATCTTAATTACCACATCAAAGTAATTTACATACTTTGGAGCAACATAAAACTAATACTTTATTTCTTCTCACATGAAATCATTCTAGAAGTACCAAATCTTATGAAACTCTCTGTTTTAACTGAATGGGAAATTTGTTTTAGAATTCCTTGGGATGCAGTGGGCATGTAGAAACAGGGAGAAAAAGAGGATTGGGAGAGAAAGAGGAACTCATTTAAACTATAACAAGCTGGATGTGGGGGTGCACACCTTTCATCCCAGATCTTGGGGGGCAGAGGCAAGTGGGTCTGTGTGAGTGAAAGGCCGGAGTGGTCTGCATATTGACTTTCACACTGACTTTCAGGTCAGCCAGAGAGAGGAAGTGGAGAGAGGAAGAGAGACAGAGTGAGGTCACACACAAACTGCACACGAGAGCACCAATGAAACACTGCCACCCAGTGGAATCAGACAGATAAACGTCTTTAAAGGACGGCAAGAATTTCAGGGCACAGTCAGAATACAGAAATGAATCTTCGCAATGTCTGACAGCTTAAAAACTCCAGCTGTACATACAGCAGAAGGGTTATTACCTGAGTCTGATAATGGAGTCCATGTTTATGCAGTAGCAAAGCCTAGAGCTCCTAGCTCCCAGTCTCCCCCGTTCACCCACAGGGCCACTCCTAAGGAGCCTGTGAGTCCTGCTCTTGTCCAAACTCTGACCTCCACAGAGGGTTAGACTGAGACTCAGAGGCCACCAAGGTTCCAGGCACGTCCAAAGTGTCTCATAACAGCCTGAGAGGGAAGTCACTGACATGAAAATGCTTGGAAGACTTCTATTATTTTCCTTTAAAAATTGTAAAATTTGGTTCTATTTCAAGGATGAATATATCGATTCTAATTTGTAAATGTTTTCTGTTTTCCAATGTCTCCTTTAAAAAAACGGAGTTCTGAACAATATTCTATCTTTATCCAGCATAACAAACTCAGCTCACTGGCACACGATGACACTGAAGAAGAGAACACGGAGAGTGATACTTCAGTTCGAGATCCTGGAAAGTGACTTTCACCAGTTCATTCATTCATCGAGTGTCTAATAAGTATCAAGAATTGTTTTAGGTGGGGCTGGAGAGATGGCTCATTGGTTAAGAGCACTGACTGCTCTTCCAGAGGACCTAGGTTCAATTCTCAGCACCCACATGGCAGCTCACAACTGTCTGTAACTCCAGCTCCAGGGGACCCAACACCCCCTCACAGACATACATGTACGTAAACACCAATGGAAAAAACATTAAACAAAAAATAAATAAATTATTTTTAAAAAAAGAATTGTTTTAGGCTTTCAGACATGCTAGAATAACATGTGTTCTCACATGGTAGACGGATAATTCTTTTAAAATATGTATTTAGATGTGATGTGCTGATATATATTAGACAAGCAGACAGGAAGAAGGTCTTTATAATGCTGTGAGTATGGAGCCTGGCTCTGAGATCCAGTTCTGCACACATCACTACGTCACCACAAACCCATCAGAACCACTTGTGTCTACATCATAGCACGTGGATTACTGTACATATACCTAGTTAGGTGGGAGCATCAGGGCCTGCACGTCCATGTGATATCTAGAATCAATATATTAGCTAATTAATTAACAGAATTCCAAGTCCATAAAGAGTTGAGTGATGTCAACAGAGACAGGAAGTACACAAGTCATACATATAGATATCCAACATCGGCCAGCTGGGCCTTGGGCTTCCTAGCCTCCAGAGCTATGAAAAACAAGTTTCCTTTATTTATAAACTACCTCAACTAAGGTATTTTTGTTATAGCAAGGCAAACAGACTATGACATCACCTCTAACTGGTTTTCACATCACAGCAAGACGGATGGAATGAAGCTAGCCTAGTTCTCTGTGGAACTGAGACTGCCATAGTTGAAACAGAAATCCGTGGGATGCTGTCATAGGATGCTGACGAGAAATTAAAGTATTAACAGCCTGACTTTAGGAAATGAGAAGAAAAAGTGGGCAAAAGTATGCAATCAGGAGTCTGGGGGTAACTAGAAAGGCTGTACTAAGTTTACATTTTTATTTTCTAAGAAGTAAAATCCATCAAATAATTTTGATAGTGTGTGACATTATCCCACCTAACTTTAGGAAGATAATTCTTTATAGAAATGTGAGGATTGCGAGGCGGTGGTGGCACACACCTTTAATCCCAGCACTCGGGAGGCAGAGGCAGGCAGATCTATGTGAGTTCGAGGCCAGCCTGGTCTCCAAAGCAAGTTCCAGTAAAGGCACAAAGCTCCATAAAGAAACCCTGCCTCGAAAAAACCAAACAAAGAAAAAAGAAATGTGAGGATTGATAGAAAAGAAATGCAATAGTGACAGCATGTGGAAGGCTACTGAAATGACAAGGAACGATCTAGACATCTATAGCATAAGGACTGTAATGAAAATATAAATGTCTGGGATGGATGCGGAGTATATTCTAACTGCAGAATCTAACAGCTGGATTCACACCAGTTCTTCATCAGAAGTACCTGGATAACTATAATTTTTTTTTCATTCTACAGTCAGTACCAGAACTACTAAATTAAAATCTCTATGAGTGTGGTCAAAGAAATATTTATCACACCCAGGACCTTACAATGCAGGCAGCCCAACCTATGTTCTCTTTCCATAGGCTTGAGTGACTTAGGATGCAGGATGTTTAAATCAGGAACACAGAAAGAAATCCAGCAAGGGTTTATAAAGAAGTATGGTTGGTTCATGGGGTCGGGATGCATAATGTGAAGCCTACAAGGAATCAATTTATAAAAAAAGAATTATAGTTCACATATACTGACTTTCACATAGTTACATGACTTCCATGTGCAAAACTCCGGTAGAAACTGAATGTGTTAACATGCAGCCCAGAAGAGCTCTATGAACTAGAAACATATGGTCATAAGACTGGAGGATGGATGTACTTTCAGAGAAAGAACATAGCATGAAATAAGCAACGTACAGAAAGAAGAGCAAAGGTCGCTGCTGTGGAACAATCCTTCTCTACACTATGAATATGAAGACTCTCATTGGTTAATAAAAAACTGACAGGCTGGTAGTTGGGCAGGGAGTTAGGTGAGAAAGCCTATGATGAGAAGAAGGAGGGCAGAGTTAGGAGTCGCCAGCCAGACACAGAGGAAGCAAGATGAGAATGTCATACTGAGAACAGGTACCAAGCCACGTGGCTAAGCACTGATAAGAATTATGGGTTAATTCAAGTGTAAGAGCTAGTTAGTAGTAAGCCTACGGGCCAAGCACTTATAAGTAATATTAAGCCTCTGTGTCAATTATTTGGGAATCAGCTGCCAGGTATTTGGGAGTTGCTGGCGGGGCAGAAACTTCCGCTTACAGAACACTTAGACTTCAATGCTCAGAAAGATGGCAATTAAGGGTTGACAGAGTGCTGCAAGGCGCAAAAATATACAAAGTAGGATTTCACCTGATTATGACAAAGCTAATACCTGGAAGAAGCCAAAGGCCTTCCAGAGGTCAAGCTGAGGCTCAAGGAGCCTTGGTGATATTTGGCTTTTGATTATCAGCTGTTTCCTGCTATGAGTTTCTTGTGTGCTATTGTAGCTTTTCCATCGTTTACTGGGTACCATTTCCCCTCTACTAAAGGAATATTTAGATAACCTGTGCTGACAGCTATGCACAGCCGGAGCCCCAGTTCTAGCCTCCCTGTAATTATTGTCATTGGCAGCATCCGGCCAGGTCCATCCCCAGACGGAGGAAAGTACCTTATCAGAGATACCTCTGTACTCTCTAAGAACAGCTTAAGCATCCAGACTACCTGTTTGAGAAGGCCTGGCAGATGTGCCAATTAAGCTTAACTTCCTCCTTTCCCAAATCTTACCTCTAGTTCCACATCTCCATGTAACTATCACCAGAGGCATCTAGCTGTACACAGGCTGCCTAGCGACCGAGCACACTTTCCCCCACCCTGAAGAAAAACAGCAGATAGCTTGGACAGACAGGAGCCACAGGAAAAAAGAAGGCAGTTTTATTTTCTCCCATTGACCTAGCAACTTATAGATTTTTGTTGTTGTTGTTGTTGTTGTTGTTTTGAGACAGGGTTTCTCTGTGTAGTTTTGCACCTTTCATGGAACTCACTCTGTAGCCCAGGCTGGCCTTGAACTCACAAAGATCCACCTGGCTCTGCCTCTCGAGTGCTGGGATTAAAGGCGTGCGCCACCATCGCCCAGCAACTTATAGATTTTTAACATTTTCTACCAATCACATTTAAGATTATAGTTGAGCACATAAGATCCCTCTTCTTAGATATTACCCAAATTTAGCCTTTAGTTAATTCATTAGTCACTTCCCTTTGGGGTTGCAAATGATAATTAACAATTACTGCCCCTCTATGTAATTGTTATCGCCCCTCCATTTAACCCTGGTAGCCTGACAATCACTGCCTGGGGAAACTCTTACCTGCCTTTATGACCACACAAGAATTCAAACTTGGTGACCTTGCTCACCAGGGGACTGCTATTGCTTGGGTTTATAACTGGACTCTGGAGAGACTTGCGGGGAACAGAGAGACAGAATGGAAAGGGACAAGGAGTATTTTGTCCAGAGAGAACGTGTGGACGAGATGGAAGATGAGGAAGAGTCAGATGGGGAAGTACTAGTTGGGTAAGAACGAGATGAAAAGGACCTAGATGATTTCATGGAAAGCACTGGGGAAGTCCTGACACTCAACAGTGGTAGACAGTCGATAACACCCATCTCTTCTGCTCTGTGCTCCAGCCCTTCATCCAATGGTCACCAAGCAGCTGTTATGTACCAACTACAGCAGCAAGATGTAAAATGAAAAACAAAACATGGAATCCCTATCCTAGTAGGGCTCACAGTCTGGTAAGAAGACCTATCTTACACAAACAAACATTGCACTTGATCTCTTTTGTTTTAAAAACGTAGTGGACATTGTTTTAGTTACCTACATCGAACCTCCTCCCCTTACTCTTCTTGGAAACCAAAACCACAACTTTCTTCAGGAGAGCAGCAAAGTTGGGTAAAATTCTATAGTATAAACATGGTGGTGTGAGGAGAAACTTCCCCTATAGACTCATGGATTTGTACTTCTGGTCCCCAGTCAGCAGTGATGTGATTACAGAACCTCTAGGAGGCACGGACATACTAGAGGAAGTATGGTACAGGACCCACCTTGAGGGTTTATAGCTTCACCTCACTTCTGGTTCTTTCTCTGTGTTTCCTGTGTGTGGATAAAATGTGACCAACCAGCTTCCTGCTCCTTCTGAATAGAGAACAGAGAATAAAGGAGGAAACCATCAAGAGAGAATGAATGTCTCAAAAGTCTAATACACACCAACTCCCTGGATTTCCCTTCGGACCCTGTGCTGCTGGGGGCTGGTCCTCCAGGCAGCGGTAAAACCTGCCCTTCCTGAAGTTGCTTTTGTTCTGTATTTTGTCATAGAAACAAGAAAAGTAACTGATACATAACCAACATGACTGTACACTGTAATAAGTTGGAATATGAGATATGAGGGAAAAGACGTATATAGAACAAAATGACATTAGGTAGGCTGAAAAGATGCCTCAGCAGTTATGAGCACTTACCGCTCTTACAGAAGACCCATGTTCATTCAGTTCCTAGCACCCACCCACATCGGGCAGCTCAAAACTGCCTGTAGCTTCAGTTTCAGGAGATCTGCCTCCCTCTTCTCACCTTCCTGAGCATTTGCACACTTAATGGTATAAATCATCTCATGCAGGCACAAACATACACATAAAAATAAACCTTTTCCAAATAGATGTTCAGGAAGACTTCGAGGCAACCAGAAAACAAAACGGAGACCTAACAAATAAGTCAGTGTCAGCCTGGAGAAGCACTGAAGGTAAGCTTCCACATCTGCATCCCTCCACACCCTCAAATGGCCTCCGTGAAATGAACGTGCAGTAAAGGCAGTAGGAGAAGGTTTCCCGGGAAAGGTCCTAGTGTGAGTGAGGCTTGGAGATCCGCACCAGCACACTGGGGTAGCTGAGGCCCTACCCATCAGCCCCAGGGTCAAGGGAAATGGGAACTCTGCTCAGTAACAAGCATCCTACTGCTGGTCACAGGATAGGGAAAGATGGCTACCCAATGTTAGCCCAGACAGACCTCCCTCAGGAATCAGAAACCTAAATACATCATTGCTCAGTAGCCTTGTGACTTGGGAGTCTCTGTTTATTGGGTAACCACAGCTCCCTCATTTCCTCAACCCTCACCGGCCAGAGAGCATTTGTCACTCATGAAACTGGCCTGATGACTTCACAGACACAGACACAGACACACACACATACACATACACACACACACACAAGCTGGCCTAACACCTGCTTTGCCTTAAAAGGGAAATTCTCCTGGTGTGGAAAGCCCTACCTTCAGCCTTTAGACACCCTCTGTAACACCATCTTGCTCCCTGTGGCTGCCCTGCTGTTCTCTAGAGAGACAGCCCGGCGGTTTGTTGCCCCAATAAACTGCTTCTTCTCCCTCAGAAGTGTCTTGTTCAGTGGTTTGCACTATGCATGCTTACGTGTGGTGTCTAAACTCATTTCCCTCTGCTGATGGCTCTCATCCGTCACATGTGACTCCAGATTCAGTCTGTCCCATCCACCATTTCTTTCTTCTCCCTGCCTTCCTGCCTCTCCCCGTCTACTCTGGTAAGCGTCTTTCTCTCAGAGCTGCCTGCTCAACATTTCCTTCTCTGTAAAGTCATACTGGTACGCTGGGTAGTCTCCCTACTAAGGAAGTCCCAGGGGTCCTGGTGTTTGCTACGTCCGGCGTGGGATATCTGAGGGGAAAAAAAAAAATCTACGTACACTATGTTCTTATGGCTGTTAACGTTATTCCTCTAAGACAAAATTCTATCAATTCAGTTATAGCTCCGGCAGGCATTCAGGACAAGACAAAAATACAGATACACCAAGCCCTTTATGCGTCTACTTTATTTCCCTGGGATGAAACCCTGTCCCCAGAGCTTCAATTCCGTCCAGCTCCCTGGCTCATAGTCCTGCTAACGACTAAACTCCTCTGCTTCCAGCCTCATCTTCGTCCTCTGTACCCTCTTTCTCCATCTCTGCTACTCTCTACTCCTGGCACTCAGAAGACTCTACCCGAGATCTGCTTACCCTCCACGGAACCTCTGTCGTCCTCTCTTCTCTCTCGCTACGCTGCCTTCTGTCTGTGTCTACGGAAAATGCCTGCCCTTTCTTTCCCTGGGCTCTCTGCCTCCTCAGGAATGTTGTTTTACCTCCCACCTTGATAAAAACCTCTTTTGTTCTCAGTCAACTGCTCTGGAGAACCTCTAGGCCTCCTCAAGGCGAGGGGATGGCCTGAGCTTCATTAGCACAAGAAACAAAGCTATGCGTCTCCCGCCAGCTTGTCTCCTAAACTCAGCCGGGGAGTTAGTAACTTAGTAGTTCAGCAGGTCTGGGGAGCTGAACTGTTTGCCAATTGGTCTGGGCCCACAAGAGTTTCATAGCACAAGACAGCTGGAATATTAAAGGCTGGGTATCACCAAATATTCATAATAAATGGCTTGCCTTTTGGCAGGCCCTTGGCCGGCCAAAGTATAGCTTTAACACACAGCTGAATCTCTGTAATATAGTCTTGTGGCCCCCAAGACCCTACAACCTCCTTGGCATCTGTCACCTGGTCAGGACACCCATCCCTCAGGATCTTGACATTCTCTGGAGGAACCACAGCCACTTGGGGATGCCCTCTGGATCAAGAGTCCATCCAACAGCACTGAACCTCTGCCACTCCCCCCAACCCGCTTCCCCTCTCCACTCAGCTGTGTCCATGTCTCCCTTCTGCTCCCGTCCCCTCTTGCTCTTTCTCCCTCAGGCGGACCTCCCTCCAGGTGCCCGCCTGATAACATTCTTCTACTCCCGACAGAGAAAAGCCTCTCCCAATTCTTCTCTTTGCTCTAATCCTGGAATTCCCTTACTACTGCTACCTTTCCCTCAAGGACATCTCTCCTCCCTCTAATTCTTCTCATTCAAAACAGGGCTCTTCACCTCCTCCCGGCTTAAGTCTCTTTCCCCGCCTTGGACTCAGGGATAGAATTAAACCTCACTGCCTAATTTTATTATAATACAGTCTGGCTTCAATATAAACTTAATAACTAGTCTCAATGGCCAGAAAAATGATACATAAAACTTCCAAATTCTCGGAGATCCAAATTTCTTTTCTCTCTGCTCCCATATATCCCTTTGCGCCTCCAGTCATACCCACCAGACTCTCCTAGCAAAAGCCTAGTCTCCTTCCAAACCCTTTCAGAACACAGAACCCTCGGCCTCCTCTCCTTTAATTTGTTGGCCTCCTCTCCGTTAGAATTTGATACAGAGGACACGGCTCCCCCAAGGGTTCCTTTCCCATGTAATCCACTGGCACATCCCTTAGCTAACTCATCAAGCCTAGGTATGTCTTTATAAGAGAGAAAAATACTCAAATACTCGATAACTTTTTCAGGGTGTCTGCCTCCATCTGTAGATACACAAAAACTAATCATGGATATGCAGATCACGGGATTCAGTCTTACAAAGATTCAAATGTCTTTTGGGGATAGAAAATATTTTTCCCCTTCTAGGTCTTTTTAAAAAAACGTTTTAGTACAAAGGTATACTACTGGGTGTTTCTATTTTTAAGTATATTCTTTTTTTTTTTTTTGACACGTCAACATCAGGAAGTAATTAATACCTAAGAACTTTGATTGGTCTCAGAGAGGTAATAGATTGAATACTCCTAATTTTGTCTGGAAGTCTGGCAGAGTTAAATGTTGTACATTTGGTGACATTTTTTCTTTTGTATTTTATATTTTAAAAATATTTTTAGAGTTTTTGATGAAGAGGAAGTGCATACGCTTTCATAGTCCACAGTAATAACTAATACGTCATTAGTCCAGGTCATGTATTATTCCTTAGGGTTCTCCCAAACAGTTACTTCCATGTGGCCCCTGCTTCCCCCACTTGCTTCCTCAACTCACCCTACATATGAAGGGAGAACTTCATACTCTCTTCCAAATCACACACAGAAACAGCTGGGCTGCAGCTCTCCCAGTAACGACTAAATTCGGCAACCTCAGTAGCGGCTACAGGTCTGGCTCAGGGGGTGGGGGACATCGGGTCATAGCTTAGATCTACCTCAGCAGATGTCCACCCAGTTGGCAGACACTAGCCAGCAGTCAACCTCAACCTTACAACGGCTCCAGAACGAACTCACCTCCTTTACCTCAATGGTCCTACACAACTGGAGGGCGCTGGACACACTGGCTGCCAAAGAGGGAGGCACTTGTTTCTTCACTAAAAATATGGTTGGTACTATGGAATCAGTCTGGCCAAGTGGAAGAAAGGATTTTTAAAAAATTCTTACATAAACTGGCTTGTAAACCTGGACTTCTATGGGCCAATCCCAATGCAGGATTCTCAGAATGTCCCCTCTAGGGCCCTTGCCCTTACCTCTGCTCGGCCCACTGGTCTCTATCCTTCTCATAATGATAACTGTTTCCTGTCTCTTTAGACTGTTTCAGAAAATATTAGTAACATGACCCAATGGTCAGGGAGCCAGAGGCTTTTGACCGTGGGGGCCCCCCAGAGACCCCGGCTTATGACTTGTTTTCACCTTGACTCAAAGTCAGAGCGTCCGAGCTTGTTTTCCCGGGCAAGGCTACATAAATAGGGTGTTTTCGCCAAAGGCGTGGTTACCAGGTGTCTTCTACTTCAAGGCCTATTTTACAGGATGCTTTGCCATAAGGCATGGTCACCAGACGTCTTGAGTACTAAGGAGGTGTTTACACTTGATTGTACTTTGTACTTTGACCCATGATGTCCTGTAACAGGAATCTTTAAAAGGTCTTTAAAAAAAAACAAACAAGCCGGGCGGTGATGGCGCACGCCTTTAATCCCAGCACTTGGGAGGCAGAGCCAGGAGGATCTCTGTGAGTTCGAGGCCAGCCTGGGCTACCAAGTGAGTTCCAGGAAAGGCGCAAAGCTACACAGAGAAACCCTGTCTCAAAAAAAAAAACAAAAAAACAAAAAAAAAAAAACAAAAAAAACAAAAAAAAACAAAAACAAAAACAAACAAACAAACAAAACAAAAAAAACAGAGCCAGATATTGGGGTGAAAGCTGAAAGATCAGAAGGATAGAACAAGCCACAGCCAAAAGTTCTTACCACTAGGAAAGAGAGAGAGACAGAGACAGAGACAGAGAGACAGAGCGCGATACTTCCTGTATACTCACGCCAATATACCTTTCCGTGCCCTGCCATCTTACTTCCTCTCTCCACCCAGCTACATCACTTCCTCTTACCATTCAGCTCTATCACTTCCTATCTGTCTGTACAGACCACCAGACCTCTATGGTTAACTAGTGCTGGGGTTAAAGGTGTGTGCCACCACACCAGGCTCTGTTCCCAGTGTGGCCTTGAACTCACAGAGATCCAGATGAATCTCTGCCTCCTGAATGCTAGGATTAAAGGCGTGTGCCACCACTGCCTGACCTCTATATTTAATTTAGTGGCTGGCTTTTTCCTCTGATCCCCAGGCAAGCTTTATTTGTTAGAGCACAAATAAAATATCACCACAATGTCCTTCAAAGGGGGAGGTCTTTTTGCACCCCTTGCTTTGGGTATTTAAAGGCTGTGAGTACTGGTATTGACCCAGAGCCCTCCCAAAGCTATCCTGTATCTCTGTCTTCTTCTTCATCTACATCTATGTTTCATAGCTATCATTTCCCAATTCCACACTCCCCACTTCAGAACTGCTCAACAGGTCGAGTGGGACTCGACATTAGACAAAATTCCCTCGAATCTCTTATGGTCGCCTGCCATCCTAACCTCCAGCTTTGGACCAGCATTTCTGCCTACCCCTCACCTGTTCAGAGGGTTTGGATAAACAAAACCAACCTCAACAGCAGAGCTACCTACATATGCTTTGTCCAGAGAGCAGCCATCCAAAGATTACCAGATATGTGAGGAAAATCTATAGCACGAATGAAGCCATCCGGAGCAAATAATTGCTGGCAAACAGGGGAAACTAATGAAAAACAAAACCAACTTTAATCAACTCTATTCAACATTCTTTGGAAGTTTCAGATTAATAATAGTCATATGTTCACAACTCGCTCTGAAAAAAAGATGACATCAGAAGAGAACAAAAAAAAATCTGGGAGATTGCAAATAGGACTGTTGGAGTCAGAGAGATGGCTCAGGGGTTAAGAGCCTGCTGGCTGCTCTTCCTGAGGATGAGGGTTCAATTCCCATTACCGACATGGTGACTCACAATCATCTGTGACACCCTCTTCTGGCCTGGAAGGTACTACATGCACTTGGTGCACAGATGTATGTGCTGGCAAAACACCCATGCACATAAAATAAAAATGCAAAACAATGACCGTCAACAGTGAAAGTTTCGGTGCACTGACAAAATTATGAAGTGGATGATTTTAGAAGATCAAGTGGTAAGGTCAGAAACATAGGAAACATATCTAAATATAAGAGATAAAAATGAGCCAGGTGGCAGTGGCGCACGGCTTTAATCCCAGCACTCCGGAGGCAGAGCCAGGTGGATCTCTGTGAGTTTGAGGCCAGCCTGGGCTACAGAGCAAGATCCAGGACAGGCACCGAGACTACACGGAGAAACCCTGTCTCGAAAAACCAAAAGAGAGAGAGAGAAAAATGAGAGAAAGGGGTTTTAGAGATGCTTAATGCATATATGGCAATCACATTTCAGAGGGAGGGGAAAGACAAAAACATGGAGAAGAAAATAGTCAAAAAAATACTTCCATGAACTGAAGGAAATAATTCTTGGCATTAAAGGAAGCAATCAAGAGACAAGAGACTCAAAACATAGTGAGAACATCCTGGCACAATAATATCTTTTAAAAATTAAAGCTTCAAGGGAAAACAAAAGGGACTATCTCCACCCCCCCACCCCACCCCACCCCATCCCAAAAAAACTAGACTGAGTTATCTGCCAACATTGATGCTCAGAGTTCTTGAGACAAAGTCTGCAGATGGCTTTGAGATCAGAATGCTCTACTCAATGACTAATGCGGAACTGGGGGCCCTCAGACACTGCGTGTGCCACCTGCCACTTTCTGAAAGTTATTAGAGAATATGACAAACAGAACGGTTAAGTTGCTCAAGAAAGCTGACGTGGACTCCAAAGCAGGGCAGCAGATGGGGGTGCCTGTTGTTAAAGCCTTCCGCAGGTGGCCGTGCCCCGGCAGCTTCACACTGTGGATGACTGCAAGGGGAATCCCTGGTCTGCCAGGGAAGGTGTTTTTGCGAAATAAGCACAATTACAATCATTAAACTCTGTGATTAAGCAGGAAATCTTGAGAGCTAGTGTGATTCCTCTGTTAAAATAGTTAAGAAGAAGAAATTTAAAATTAAGTTGTGAAAAAAAAAACTTTTCAATATAAGCATACAGTAAACCAAACCCTGAAATCATTTTAAGCAAAATTTGAGCAAGGTTGGCATTGTAGTGAAGAAAAGGGACTTCACCCATCCAGGGGTAGTTTCTGCCTCTGGGAACTCATGTTCTTTTTCAAAAAATATGTATTTATTTTGGTGGGGGTTTTTTTGTTGGGTTTTTTTTTTTGTTTTGTTTTGTTTTGTTTTGTTTTGTTTTGTTTTTTTTTGAGACAGGGCCTCTCTATTATGTAGCTCTGGCTATCTTAGAACTCTTTTTGTACACCAGTCTGGTTTCTAAATTCAGAAATCCCCCACCCCGTCTCCTAAATGCTGGGATTAAAGGCCTGCGCCACCATTGTGGCCTCCTCTTTTTTTTTTTTTTTGAGTCTGAAAGCACCACTTGGTTTATGGTGACAATTGTAAATTACCAAGCCTAGTGGCTTCCACCTGTTATCCCAGCACTCTGGAGGCTGAAGAAGGAGTGACTGCCACCAGCTGCAGCCTGGCCTGGTCTACACACAGTGTGAGAGAGAGCCTGTCAACTCTATCTAGCACTTAATATATGCATCACTTTACATCAATCTGTGCCATTCTAATAAACCATACTCCTGGGTAAGGCAGTTTAACCCTGCCAGTGACAGCACAACCATCCTTGCTCTTAACACACAGGGCATCACCACACCTCCTCATTAATTTCTAATCCTCAGCACCAACCAAACCATCTACAAGAGGGCATTCATTGGTAACAGTGAGAAAACAGAACATGAACATGTGAAAGCTAATGTAGAAACGAAGATGGGGTAAGGAAAAGAAGAGGGGTGTGTGCGTTATTTTTAGAAATCTCTTAAAGAGCAATTTTTTTTTAATAAGGTAATAACGAACCCTCTACAAAATAAAAGTCAGTATCATTTCTGTAATTTAAAATGAGGATACAAAATCAGCAGGGAAGAAAGAGGTAATGAGCACGGACTAAATTCTCCATATTTTTTAACAGGTGCAGTTGTTAATTTTATGCATTTACAGCAGGTGTCAAAAGATATGAATTTTTACAAACTATATATAATGTATATGGTCACTACCAGAAAAATAGAAAGCAGACGAGCTAAAGTGGGTGCATTAAGAAATAGCAATGAAGCAAATTATTGGGCGTTTGGGGTGATGTCAAAAAAGCTAATAAAGGAGAGAAGCTGGAAATGGAAGACCTAGTATACCTTACACCGTTTTTAAAATTATCAGATGTTATTTTAAGGTGGAGAGGTCCACAGTAATATTAACAGAAACACTCTTCAAAGGAAGGACAAGCAACAGCAGGCACCTCTCACCTCTGGTATAATGAAAGACAGTAATGCTAGCTGACCATCAAACCCAAGAGTGGCCAAAAAGAACAGCAGAAGTAATAAACATATACCAGTAAACCATGCTCTTCTGGTGGTGTTTGTTTTGTTTTGTTTTGTTTCTGGATTCTTGGTTTCTACATCATTACTGGTTAATGGCCTGTTTTTCTGCCCATAGGAACTTCTCAAGAAGCACTCCTTCCGTAGCGTTTAAACAATCATTGAGCCATACTGTCTTAGTTAGGGTTTCTATTGCTGTGAAGAAACACCATGACCACGGCAGCTCTTATAAAGGAAAAACATTTCATTGGAGTAGCTTACATTTTCAGAGGTTTAGTCTAGTAACATCATGGTGTGACGTGGTGGCATGGAGACAGACATGGTACTGGAGCTCAGAGCCCTACATTTTGATAGCTAAGCAAAAGAAAGTTGTCTGAGACACTGATGTGGCTTCAGCATCTATGAGACCTCAACTCTGGGACAAGACCACACCCTCTCCAACAAGGCTACACCTTCTAGTAGTGCCCCTGCTTTTGAAGGCCTTTTTTTTTTTTTCAAACCACCACACATATACTCTCAATTTTCCACCCTGCTCATTTCCTTCAAAGAAAAGGCTGCCTCAATCAACCTGTGTTGTGGGCAAACAGGATGGTACTGCTTCTTCAGGACATTCCTTACTGAAATGTAAAGTGGCTACATTTTGGCTTCTCTGAATCTACTGTACAGAAATACTCCCAAATACTGGAAAGAAAACTGTGTGCTTGGATTCCAATCCAAGAATCTCTAAAAGTAAAAGGAGCCTTAATGCAGAGTGACAGGTGCACAGTACTTTTTCACTTAAAAAATAAAACACACCCATATGCAATAAGCCTGAGCTGTATTAATAATATTGTTAAAGGAGAAAAATATATTCAAGATGATATATTGTACAATATTTGTTCAAAAAGTTACACATACACATGCATGCCGGCAGTGTGCTTACTGTGTTGTATGGCAGAAATGCTGCTTTCACTCATATTTTTATTATTATAATATTTTTGTGAAACAATATATTGTTTGTCTCACTCTGTAGCCTAGGCTGGGAACTCCTAGAAATTCTGTTTTAGCTTCACAAAGCTGGGATTACAGATTTGTGCCGTCACACCTGGTTATTTATTTTTATTGTTATTATTATGTCTTTACAACCAGTATTACTCTTCATGTATTTGAAGAAATCAGGTCACGTCTCAACTCCCTTATATCAGGACAAGCTTTCATTGGGGGAGGAGCTTGCTATTTCCCACTCAAAATCTAAGGGAAAAACTCCCTGCAGTTAGTGGCCCTTTGTAGCCTGGGATTGGGGATTTTTGAGTGGGTTAGAGACCTAGAGTGGAGCGGAGGCCGCGAACCTAGAGCGGCGTGGGGGGAACGCGGTGCAGCGGGGTGGGGGGGTCAAGGTGGGCAGGCAGGACAGTGGGGTGTGCAAGGGGGGGGGCGTGAGAGCTGCGGGGTGCGCGCGACCCGAGGCAGCAGCGGCCGGGGTGCACGGGGGTGCTGCGGGGTGCGGGCCCCAAGACAGCGGCCGGGGTGCACGGGGGTGCTGCGGGGTGCGCGGGGGAGCTGCGGGGTGCACGGGGGAGCTGCGGGGCGCAGGCCCAGAGGCAGAGGCCGGGGAGCACGGCGGAGGCCAGGGGTGCGCAGTACCTTCCCAGCGCAGCTCGCCTCCCGGCTCGCGCTGCAGGAACTTGTACCAGAACGTGTCCACGCGGCCCGCGTCGTCGCGGCCCGACTCCGGCCCGTCGGGCGCCAGCTCCACTTCGGCGAGCCACAGGCCGGGCTCCTGCAGCGCCAGCGCGGCCGCCCCCGCCGCGGTGCCGGCGGGCCTGAGTCGCACGGCCCCGCGTGGCTCCCAGCGGCCCAGCTCGGGCCGCGAACCCGCCAGCAGCAGCTCGGGCCGCGCGCCGGCCACCGCGGGCGGCACCACCACGCCGAAGCGGAAGAGCATGGCGGTGGTCCCCCCCCACCGAGCACGTCCAGTCCTGGGCGCCTGGCGAGCGGCGGTGCGAGCCCCGGGGCAGCGCGCGGACACGTGCCGCGCCGCGCGCTTGGGGTCGGGTCACGCGGCCGCGGGTGTGTGCGTTCCCCGCGCACCCGGGAGCTGCGGCCGCGGGAAGCGAGGGTTCGGGGCCCACCGTGGGACTAGGGGAGAGGGAAATGGCACTGGACGATCTGGACACATTGTCCAGTCGTCCTCCTGGAGATCGGGAAGTACCTTTACACTAAGTCACGAAGGAGGAAATAGTATGCAGCAGGCTGAGCCCCCAACCTCACCCGCAGTGAAGTTGGGGAAAGATCCCCGGACTTAGCAGTAGCTCTCAGCAGCCCAACTTTCAGTCTCTGTGGGCCTCTGTTTATAAAGTGGGAATAATGCAGATGGATAGTGATCTTTAGAGATGTTCCACTCCAAACGCAGAGCCCAGAGTTCAGCAACCACACAGGGAGACTGCAGAGTAAAAAAACAAACTCGTGTGTAGCCTATGGAAAACGATCTTCCCAAGATCAAAACACGACAAAACTTTGTGAGATGATAAATATGTAAGTTTAGAAACAAGGCCTCACAGCGGAGACCAGACTGACCTCAAATTTTCAAGATCCTTCTGCCTCTGTCTGAGCCCAGCTGTGTGTGTGTGTGTGTGTGTGTGTGTGTGTGTGTGTGTGTGTGTGTGTGTGTGTGTGTGTGTATTTACAGGCCCAGGGCCCTGCTAAGGCTACTTCCGTGTTTGTGTGTTGCTTCTTGTAAATATTAGCACTGGCACTGGTTTTTCTCATAAAACATCTTTGGGTCAAGAAACAGCTTTATTATTTTGCCAAAAAAAACCCAAAACACTACATCTTGCAGGAAGTAAGGGGGATACTCCAATTTGTTACTGATATGAATAAAGAAATATTCTGTTTTTAATTGCTTTATAGTATTACTTTGGTATTCTTGATATGTTCACCAATATTTAACCTGATAAACATCTCCTAAATAAGTTAAAAATCACAAGCAGCATAGTTGTCAGTATTTGGAAACTGGTGTAGGCGAAAACCAGAATTTTATGCATGCAGAAAATCTGTAAGACAAAAGTAGAAAAAAATGCAAAATATACAAGACTCTGTTTACAGAACAGTTAGTAAAGGAATACAACAAGTCACTCTTTAAACAGGGACATTCCACTCAGAGCTTGTTTGGTTGCTGTGTTTACGGATGAAAATGTGAAGATGGTAAGGCCGGCCAAACTTGGCTGATTCAGAAACAAAACAGAAGTGAGCAGAGAGTGGCAGAGGGGTCGGTTTATTTAAAGTCTCTGTTACAAAACATTCTTGGAGTAATTTTTGGACGATAATAGTCATTTGGCCATGCAAAGAGGACTACTTGTCTATTTTGAAATCCAGACTTCAGTGGTTTATTTCTTCAGGAAGCAGGCTCTAGCTCTTTTGCAGCTTTCTTGTGTAGGGTGCTGCTGGCACTGGGTGTTTTTCATGTAGATGTCTTCCCACCAGACCTCCAGAGTGATCCCTGCCCTCTCAGAAGTGAAATAATGGCAGAAAGAAAATATGTTGGTTCAAAGGACTTTGACTTTTTCTTCTTTCTCTTTATAAAGATATTAAGTGTCTTAACCATTGAAAGAAGCAGCCTTTTCAACCGTTAAACAAAATATGTGATCGTTTATTTAGACATGGATCTGAATATGGTGAAATGTGATGGCTACATTGTGGGGCGTTTACCCACCAAGCCCATAGTTCCCCAGAGTTTTCTTGAGTGCAAGCAGCAGGTAATATTAGATAGAAGGATTTAGATTGTGGAGATAAACAGAAAATACAGGATAGCCTCCAGAGGGCCTGGAACCTTTTCCAATGGGCCCTGACTGTCTCTGCCCCAGGGTATTTATAGAGACACCAAGGGGTGGAGCAAAAGACCTCCCTGCAGCCCAGCCAAGTGCAGACTATCTCAGACACCTGCACTCAGGCCTGTGGTCCTAATCATCCTTTCTATGCGGATCTGCTGGGTAAAGCCATGAGGAACCTGAAAAAGGGCTCCCACAGGTCCCCCTTTCTTAATATATAAAAAATAACTCATTATTAATGGCTTACAGCAATCTCTATAGCTGTTATACCTCCTAGTATGGGAGCAGAGGATGATAAAGATGGCATTAACTTTTTTGGATTAGGTCCAAGGTCACTACAGCAGTCTTTAGCTGCATCAAGCCCTCTTTAAACCAAAAACTTTTTTTTGGTTTTTTTGAGACAGGGTTTCTCTGTGAAGTTTTGTACCTTTCGTGCAACTCACTCTATAGCCCAGGCTGGCCTCAAACTCACAAAGATCCGCCTGGCTCTGCCTCCCGAGTGCTGGGATTAAAGGCATGGGGCCGCCGCCGCCGCCGCCGCCGCCGCCGCCGCCGCCGCCGCCGCCGCCGCCACCACCGCCACCACCACCCCCCCGCTTCTTTATAATTTTTTAAAACAAAATCTTGAACCTAGTTAGAAAAAAACCCAAACTTATACAATTCCTACAAACCCATATTGAAAAGTAATATTCTCAATCTAAACATTAACACTTTGAAAACTTTTAGCAAAACATCCAAAAGCAGTTTCTTAATAAAACTCTTTACACTTTGAAAGTAGTCTCTTAGTATACCCCGTTTGCATTTCTTACTAACAAAACATGACATTAATCCACTGAAACAAAATATTTTTTAAATTAAATACACTAAGGAATATTACTTCTCCCCTTTCTTTGTAAGTTTTTTAAGCAAAATCTCAAGCCTAGTTAGAAAGCCCAAACATTTCCATTTAAACAGTACCATTTATTTTTTCATAAACAGTTCCACAAAACAATTCATGAATCACCAGTTAAAGCATATATGCATACACAAAACTGCATCTTGATTCTAGGTAGAAACAATAAATTTCATTTAAACAGTTCCATTTTTAACACAAATAATTCCAGAAAACAGTTCCTAAGTCATCACCATAAGTAAATTCAAAATTGTCCCATTGCACTGAAATCACTGTTGTCCCCAAATTCAAATGATAAATTCTGGTATGAGCCTTCCAAATACGAAGAAATCCATAACAAAAATCTTTTTGTAGTTTTATCTCATTTTTTTAAGTTCAAAAATTTCAAAGGTAGTAAATTCTGGTATCAGACTTTCACTTCCAAATATGAAGAAGCATTTTACAACCAAAATTTTTTGCAGTTAACAGTTTTAGTTTAAACAAGCGTATCTGCAATTTTCATTCTCAAGCTGGAGACCTTTTCAGTTACAGTAATATTTTAAACTGCACCGTTTTTGATGTTAGCTCAGGTTTTTCTGTGTTGCGTTGATTTCCCATGGATCTCAGCTGTGGATGTCTTGTGCTGGTTCTGGCATCCGCCATTCCTAGCTTCTTAGCTGCTTCTGGAGCTTTTGAAACCATTCAGACTGCCTACTTTGCAGTCTACTAGGACACTACCTTCTGTGTCTCAGGTTCTTTCACCATATACATTAAGCATAGCCTCACACTCAATATTTATGCTTTTTACAAACTCACATATAACATTAACATCTACTTATTTATACTTCTTAAGGAAACTATAGAACTACTTTAGCAAAATATTTCTTATTTACTTCTTTTTTTTTTGGTTTTTTGAGACAGGGTTTCTCTGTGTAGCTTTGCGCCTTTCCTGGAACTCACTTGGTAGCCCAGGCTGGCCTCAAACTCACAGAGATCCGCCTGCCTCTGCCTCCCAAGTGCTGGGATTAAAGGCGTGCGCCACCACCGCCCGGCCTACTTCTTATTTTCATCTTTTACAAGTAGAATCTTTACTTATTTACTTCTTATATTTTTATTTAAACTTACATTTACAAATTCTTATTTAAACTTAATTTAAAACTAGCATCTTTACTTCTTACAAGCTTATTACTACATGTCTTAAGACTACCTTAGATACTTCTTGCAAGCTTATATTCTTAAAGGAACTCTATAGATCTATTTTACAAACTTATATGGGGCTACCATTAGCATATATCTAGCTTAGCAAACACCTAAAGATTTCTTAACACAGAAATCTAACAAGACAGAATAATTTCTACAAACTCACATATCTTATTTCATCTTTTTCTACTTCTTACTCTTTATTATCACTATCTCTATTAGAAAGATTCTCTTAACTAGACAGAAAGTATGTACATCATTTCTAAAGTTTAGAGTTTATAGTCAGTTTTGCTATACTGTAGCAACGCCTACATTACTACCAATTCACCATGTCCAAGTGAGGGGCTGAGGATTAAACAGAGAGACCAGACAGCGGGTCATTCATCTCAGTAGAATGCCCTTTATTGAAGGAGGGAGGAGGCCTTAAATACAGACTTACAGCACAGTGGAAGAACCTGGGAGGGCAAAAGTAAGCTACAGATGTTTTACATTCTAGCATTACACCAATATGCAGGATATGCAAACAAGGAACCTTTGGTAAGTTGTTTAGGAGGAATGAAACCGGCAAGGAATTAGCACAGGGAGGACATCTGCTCGAGGTCAGCAAGCAAGGCAACAGCTCCCCAAGGAATGGGGGCCAGGGCCCAACACTATACAACACTGGAATTTAGTGAGTGTTGTCATTATACAATTGTGATATTTGTTGCTAGGAGACTGTAACATTCTTGGGACAAAGCCACACCCCAAAGTTGGGGAGTTCTCTCTGCCATTCCGGAACCAGAAGAGATGCACTGTCAGTAGTAAATGGTTTTTAACTAGAGGCTGTCCCTTCACCCAAATTCATAATAGCTCCACTAAGTGCTTCAATTCAGACAAATGTTTCTATTACAGCAGTATTTTTGGTTTGTTCTACCGAAAAACTTCACTTTACGCTGAGGGTGAAATTACCGTATTTAGCTGCTGTGAAGCTCTTCACACAAATACTGCACAGCTATTAGGTGGTATAAAGTATTTTTCTAAAGGCGCTAGTAAAGCTAAAAGCAGCACAGCTCCTAACTCTATTTCCTCACTGTTTACATTAACCAGTGACAAAACCTCAGAAACACTAATCCAGCCACTTTCATTCTGGTTCCTTTATAGGAATGTCATTGGAGCTGACCTTCCTTAGTTCCACATTCCTTACCAAACGCTCCTGTAACCACCAAGCTTCATTCTCCTCTTGTGAAAAAACACAAACATGTTCTCGACCCCATATTAAAACAGGCTCAGGATCCTTCCATAATCCCGAGCAGGGATCTTTCCATTTGTCACTGTGCCAAAATCTATCTGCGGCAGACTGTTCATAGACATCCATATTCAAAAAGTTCAGAACAAAAAGAGCATGATTTAATACATTATGTGGTGATTGAGGGTAAATTCCTTTTTTATTTTTATTTTTTGAAGTTGTATTTTAAGACTGCTATGAGTCCTTTCTACAATACCTTGTCTCTGAGGACTATAAGGAATACCTGTTTTATGTACGATTTCCCATTGGGTACAAAATTGTTGAATGTCTTACTACTATATCCAGAACCATTATCAGTTTTAATAATTTTTGGTATACCCATATATGAAAAACACTTCAAGCAGTGCATAATTACACGTTTTGTAGATTCCCCAGGTTGTGCACTAGCCATTAAAAATCCTGAATAAGTGTCAATGGTCACATGTACATATCTTAATTTGCCAAATTCTGCAATATGAGTAACATCCATTTGCCATAGATGATTAGGAAAAAGACCTCGGCGCTGGAGAAATGGCTCAGTGGTTAAGAGCATTAGCTGCTCTTCCAGAGGTCCTGAGTTCAATTCCCAGCAACCACATGGTGGCTCACAACCATCTGTTATGGGATCTGATTCCCTTTTCCGGTGTGCATGGAAGACTGGTCACTCATATACATAAAATAAATAAACATTAAAAAAAAGAAAAAGACCTCGAGGGTTTACCCCTAAGTGAGGGATAGGAAAATATTTTGGACATACCCCACATCGTTTAACTATTTGAAGAGCTGCTTCTTTGATAAGATTGAATTGCTTTCTTCAGCTTTTGCTATTTTGTTGATGAAGAGCATGTGACTGTTGAGCCATCCACTTGGGATAATGCTACTTACTATCCTTGTAACAGCCATTGCATTACCCTCAGTTAAATAACCAGGAAGATTGGAGTGAGTTCTAATATGGCCCACAAAACATGGCAGCTTTCTTTTGTGAATAGCATCTTGAGTTTGTTGAAACATTTTGACTTGATTGTTGTTAGTTCCAATATTTTCACCAAAACTGTTACTATTCAAAGGAGTCAAGAACATAGATGTTCTTTCATGAAACATACCCTTCATTAACTTACTTTGAGAAAAAGCATTTTCAGTATTTTGTATTTTCACTTCATTAGCTTTAACTCCTGATGTTATCATTATTAGCAGCTGTAATATTTAGCATTGATTTCTTATAAGGAACTTTCAGGTGAAGCAACCGGTTTTTTTTTTTGTTTTTTTGTTTTTTTTTTTAAGACAGCTTTTCTGTCTTTTTTAAGACAGTTTGTTTCCACCTATAAATCAGTCATTTCTTTTTTGAATGCCTGTTTCCTTGTCTCCCTTATTAGATTTGCAAAGAAATCATTCATTACAGGCTGTTTGTTCAAGAGGTAAAGAACTTTAATTTCCCATAAGTTTCTTCACATCTAAAACAATATTCAGTGTATAAACTGCTTTCTCTTGTTTTCTTAAGGATTTAAAGTGGCTTGTTTGCTCTTATAGGTAGCTTTTTGTCTGATCTGAGTTCTCAAGAGGTAAGATTAAGCTTTCTAGCATTGCTTTGAGAAGAAACTTCATTCTGAGCTGAAAAGTTTTTGGACAGTATTGCCATCTTTAGCTGAAATACTACATTTCCCAGAATTCATTTCTCTTCATCAGCTCACTGTTAAAGAGTTAGCTTTCGGACTTCGTTTCCCATAGTTCTTTTCGGGTCTGCGAGTCAACTTCTGATACTTTTACCGGACTTGCTTATGAAGTTTTTGCTTTTGCTACAAGAGATTTGAACCAAGTGTTTTAAGTTTTCAACTATGGGACATTGGGAGATTTCTGTTTTCTCCTCAGCTGGCTTCAGCAGGTGTCTCTCCTTCATTTGACACCAGCCTGGATTAGAACCGCACCTGCCTCTTTAGCATTGAGGCTGGCATTCCTGATAGCAACTTTCCTGGGGGCTTGTGTTTGCCTTAGCCAGTCAGTGAAAAGCAAAAACATTTACAACAGAGCTTTTCCATAGCTCCTTCAGAGATTTTCTCCCACTGATCTTATTCTCATTTTGCTTGTTCCTTCCCCACCCCCCAGATGCAGAGCTTCAGATATCTCGGGCGGCTCTGTTCCTCTACTAGCTGCCTTTGGAGGTAAGAGCTTTTTTTCCCCCTCCCCCCGAATCTGCCTCAAATTCTAGCAGCTTTTTCAGGTCATACATTTTCTGGGGAGGATTATGTCCCTTCTCTGTTTCTTCAGAGTCTTTCTCCCAGACAGTTCCCAGTTTGGTCTCAATTTATCCCCTCTACCCCAGAAACATTTCCCAAAGCCACAGTGACAGCTTTTGCTTCTGAAGGTAGGGGCTTTAGTCCCTTTCTGTTTTCAGGGTCTGTGTGGTTTGCTTACAGATTGAAAATCAAGCTTCTGCTTTTCTAACAGGGGAGGTTTTTGCCATCTCTAAACTCCCATTAGGACAGGTGTTTTCCCCTCAGGCCTTTCACCTGGCTGGGTCCCCCAGTGGGTTGCATTTGTTTGTCCTGCTCTCAGATAGAGCTTATCCACCTGAGGCAATCACCCCTCAGGGCTGCACTCCCTCACCTCACCGGGAGTCAGTTGAAACAAATCTTTTCTCAAAAAGATGCTTTCTCTGATAGAAAAGAAAGCTTTACTCCCGGATAGTTCTGTTGTGCCCTGGCTGGGCTGTTTCCCCAGACCGCATTCTTGATTTGGCAGTCCAACTGCAGATGCAGTTTGGCTTTATTGCTTTCCCAGAAAGGTCCTCTCTCTGATAGGAAAGCTTTTTTCAGATTTCTTTTTGCAGCTGTGGACCTATCAACCCGGGACTTGCAGGAAAGTGGGCAACAATGCTGTTCCCACTGGCATTAGCTTTGTTTGTTCATTAGCAGTTTTCCCCTGGGTCCTGAACCTTCCTGCCTCAGCTGTGCACTCCAGGAAGTTTGGAACTGCAGAAACCCTAGTATTCCCGAAATGCATTTCAACTCAGAGATGCTGGCCAGTCACCTCTAGGGTGTTGGTCTGAAGCGAGGAAACAATGCTAAAAGTGTTTGCATTGCTTCAGGGGACCTTTGTGTTAGGGCAATTAGGAGCACCTTTCATTGACCCTCACTCAAAACCCTTGATGGATGCCTCAGCTCAGCTGCAACTGAAAAGCTTGCCTTTTTTGTTTTTCCCAGTAAACAGTTTGCTGCCCTATTGGGCTCTTTACCCTTACTCTCCAGAGCATTTCCCTCAGGGTACTCTGACCCACTGTCTTTTACTAGCTTGAAGAGACAGAGTTTAGAAGAGGTTTTTAGGAACTTGCCCCTGCCTTCTGCATTGCAGGGAGGGTTTTTTGTTTTGGTTTGGTTTGGTTTTGGATTTTTTTTTTTTTTTTTTTTTTTTTTTTTTGTTTTGTTTTTGTTTTTCGAGACAGGGTTTGTCTGTGTAGCTTTGCACCTTTCCTGGAACTCACTCTGTAGCCCAGGTTGGCCTCGAACTCACTCTGCCTCCTGAGTGCTGGGATTAAAGGCATGCGCCACCACCGCCAGGCCTGCAGGGAGGATTTTTAAAGCTTGAAAGAAAACTTAGAGAGGTTTTGCTGTCTTAAGAGTTTTGTTGTTTTCTCTTAGAACTAATCACAGGTGGTCCCCATACTAATATCTTCAGGTGATTCTAATTTTTGTCCTTCTGAGAAAAAGGCTTTAGTTTTTAAGGATTTTTGTTGTTGTTGTTAAGAGAGCTTTTAGTTTGAGAAAGATTAAGGCTTGTTAGAGAGATTTTTTTCCCCAAATTTTCCAAGGAAAGCTTTTAGTTTAGAGAAAGATTTTTTTCCCCCCAAGAGAGAAAGACCAACTTTTCCCAAAACTTCTGAACTTCAAACTTTTTGGCTTTTTACACCCCCATTTTTGCCTCAGGGAGAAAACACTTTCTCCTGTCACTTGGATTTAGCATTTCAGCTGTCCCCAGGTCAAAAGCTTCCATAGGAAACTTTTTCTTCCCCATAAGCTCAAAGAAGAGTTTTTTTAATACCTGTAAAGCTCAAAGAAAGATTTTCCCCTCCAGTTTATGTTCATAGCCCCCAAAGTTAGAAAACTGAAGAGTTTTTCTGTCTAGTTGCCTTACTTTTTTTTTCCTACATGATCTTACACTTCTAAGCTTTTCCTACACTATCTATACCTTATACTTATTTTTCACAGATAGAAACTGAGAAAGGGATAGAAGATAGAAAATTTTGACAAGAGAATTTTGCACTGCAGCATCTGGCATCCTTCCAGTCCATTTTTCCTTTTCTTTCGAGGATAAAACCCCTGCCACTTAATAATATATGTGCATATATATATATATATTATATTCCATAACACCGGCATGCCCCTTTTTCCACTTGCAGGGCTGATTCAGCACTTTTGCCAAAAACTCTGTAATAAAACTATTATTTTCCTTTGTCTTTAGTTCCTATTACTTTGTCTTTAGTCCCTGTTCATTTGTCTTTAGTCTCTATTTTTTTTCTTTTTTTCTTTAGTCCCTGTTCGGGCGCCATTCTTCAGGGCGTTTATCCACCAACTCCACAGTTCCCCAGAGTTTTCTTGAGTTCGAGCAGCAGGAAATATTAGATAGAAGGATTTAGATTGTGGAGATAAACAGATAGAAAATATAGGATAGCCTCAAGAGGGCCTGGAACCTATTCCAATGGGCCCTGACTGTCTCTGCCTCAGGGTATTTATAGAGCAAAAGACCTCCCTGCAGCCCAGTCAAGTGCAGACCATCTCAGACACCTGCACTCAGGCCCATGTTCCTAATCATCCTCTTTATGCAGCTATGAGGAACCTGAAAATGGGCTCCCACACTATATTTGTGTACCAAGCAAAGTGGAAGTGGAAAGCAGATTACCAAAATAGGGAGTAAACAACATGTCAGGCCTCAATCAAATTTTGACTGTCAATCATTCGGCTATATCAACCATAGTAATAGTCACTGAGAACTCATTATGAGCCAGACACAGTAACTACAACGTTATCCCCATTTTCAGATGCAAGGAGACCGAAGTACTGAAGGGGTCAGTCCACAGGAAGCAAAGGTAAAGTCACATGCTAAAAAAAAAAATCCATTTTGTTAACAGTTAAATATGTAAAGGCAGGTTGGTAAGAAATTTTTATATGGAATGCATTTAAATTCATGCATATTTTTCAATTTTATATAATACATTTAGTGTGTGTGTGTGTGTGTGTGTGTGTGTGTGTGTGTGTGTGTGTGTGTGTGAGATATGTGTGTGTCCGGGGATTGAAGTTAGGTCATCAAACTCGGCATCAAGCACATTTACCTGTTGAGGAATCTCATACAGCCCAGACTGGTCTCAAACTCAACATTTGACCCAAATTGCCCTTAAATTCCCGATTTTTTTGCCTCAACCTCCTATATTCTGGGATTATGGGCTTGAACTTCCATACCCACTTTATGCATTTGTTTCGTTAATAATAGAAACACAGGTTGAAGACACCACGATAGAGTAGCCAGTGGTTAAACTGCATTACACCCAGTCTTTTTCTTTCTTGGATTTTGTCAAATTTCCCTTTATATTTCAAAGAGTGTTGGTATTTATTCAAAGAGATTATTTATTAAATCCATTTGCAGTCAGATTTAAATGCTAGAGTGACATGCTGAATTTAGAGCAAAAACTGAGCCCAGTGGAGTAACATCATTTTAAAAAAAACAACCATTTTTATTCCATTTCTATAATGCCATCTTATATATAGCTATAATATTTCTTGGAGAATGGGTAATAAATTCAAACCTAAGAGTTTCAGGATCCAATTCAAATATGCATTTGTTCAAAGTCCCCTTGGAGAAAGCCATTGCCTGGTTTGGTTGTGATGTATGTTTCTGACTCTGTGTTTCACTAGTCAGGAAGCTGTTAGTCTCCCCTTGTGATACTGTGGGTATAGATGGACACTGGCTGATAGAAGTCACAGTTTGTTTAAGTATCAGTTTATTACTTCAAAGAACATATCTAAAAGTTAAATGTGGCACATATACTTTCCTGACTTTGTGCCTTAAAGAGCAAAACCCAGAGAAAGTTTGATACAGCATTATCAAGAAGTGTGCATTAGTTAATCATAGCTAATTCTTTCCCCTGGATTGGAAACAGTGGTTGAGGTTGTTCGAAACCCCTCTGAAAATGTGAGTCAACAGAAGAGCGGCCAGCCTCTTTGTCATGCTCCTTTTTCCTTATTTATGTTTATATTCTTCATTTATACTATAAAAATGTTCATTTAAAAGCTATTCCCCAAGAGGCTGGAGAGATGGTTCATTGGTTAAGAGCATATCCTGCCTGTGCACAAGATTGGGCTTCAGTTTTCAGCACCCACCACTGCCTATCACTCCAGTGCTAGAGGATTCGACATCCTCTTCTAGTCTGTTCAGACAGCTGCACACACCTCCACACAGACACACATGCATACACATAATTACCAACAAAAGGAAGATCCCCGGGATACAATTACAGTGCAGCATACACCATTTCAAAGGACACGGTGCTGCCCTTTCTCTGCCCATCCCATTCCACCCCCATCACTGTGACCACACCTCCTCCCTCAGCTGAGAACCCCTATAAGCCCGAGTTAAGGCTGTGACCTAAATGGACTCTGCCAGGAGAGAGTGAGGGACAAAGTGGTTGGTTGGTCCTTGAAGTTAAAGACACGGGTTTAAGGCTTCCTTCAGGTATAAAAAAGATCCCAAGTCTGAGGTAACTTGATTGACAACTGACTAATGCTGGAAGGGATGTTCTTACAGACTCTTGAAAAGATTTAGAGCACCAAGGATGAAGGTTGGTGAAAGAGACCATGGGTGGGGTAAATGTGAAAAAAAAAATACTTAACAATTTGAACTTTCTGTAATTCACTGTTTGCTTCCCCCCCCCCAACCATTGTGTGTGTGTGTGTGTGTGTGTGTGTGTGTGTGTGTGTGTGTGTATGTTATAATAAGAATAAACATAGATGTTTGTTCTGCTTTTTGAAACATGATCTTGACGTCCTATAAGGACTAGGCTAGACTCAAACTCACTCTGCCTTACGAGTGCTGGGATTAAAGGCGTGCACCACCACCACATTCACTGAATAAACATATTTCAGGTTAAGTTCACCACGTTCCTTTCCTCATGCAGGCCTGGTGAGTAATGATTGCAAACAAGTCTCTAGGAGCAGTGTGTGTAGCCTAAGCTTATCTGGGTTTCCATGAGGATCTGTGGAGACTGTTTCTGGTGGATATTCCAAGTCTGATCTCCATGCTTTCCCAAGCAAAGCTTCAAACACTTATGCAGTGCTGTTGGGCACAGTGGCCAGGATTCACATGGCCAAGGCCATCGTGTCCTTCCACTCCAAGCTGTAGAACACGGAATATGTGATGGAGGCCCTGTGCAGAGCATGTTCAAGTTCCCTGGAAACCCAAAGATCCACATCTCAAAGAAGTTGAGTGGGGCTCCACTAAGTTTAAAGCCAGTGAGTCTGAAGATGTGGTAACTGAAAAGTGGCTCATCCTTGGTGACTGTGGGACCAAATATATCCCCAATCATGGGCTCCTAGCAAACAGTGGGCCCTACACTCCTGTGTGCTGAATCCCACACTCTGCCAGTCATACTTAGCAATAACTCTCACATCAATCTATTTTAGACATGAAGTAGATTAGGTCCAGGCAGAAGGTAAGTTTGAAACCATTCTTTCTAGACATTTTTATTGTGTATATTAATATGCACATGTTCATGTGCCTGCAGGTGCCCCGTTGAAGCCAGAAGAGGGTATAGGGGAGCTTAGTTGGGTGAGTCTCACCCTTCAAGTGCAAGGTGCCTCTAGGAGGGTGGTGCAGCTATGAACCTACCTCCTCTGCTCCATCTTCTGCTGTCATCAGACTCCAGTGCTGTTTTGGGACTGTTGAAGTATCCAGCTTCATGGACTGAGCAGTTTTTCAACCTCTCCAGCGTGTATATGCCCACTGTTGGACTAAGACCCTATCATATAAGTGGATCTAATAGATCCCCATTTATAATGCGTATGGGCGTACGCATGCGCACGCAGACACGTGCAGGCACAATTGCTTTTGTTCCTCTAAAGAACCTGTGTAATAGCTGGAGGTAAGATACTCATATTTAATTAGTGGAACCAACCATATATGCCAAGATAAATATTTATTGGAGCATGCAATAAGGATACAGTCAATGTACAATTTTCCAAAGTAGCTCTTACGTAAATAAAATGAGAGAATGGGTAGTCTGGTGAACTAGTTGAAGAGAATTCAACAATGAAAGAAACTTAGAGAAAGATGATTAGGTTACAGTGCAAAAGCTGATTAACTTTCTACTGGGCTATTAAACTGCATTATCAGTTGATCTATTATACCAGAGAGAACGTGCCTGCTTCGTTAACAGATAAATATGTACAAAATTTCATACCTAATAAACATTGGACCTTGGCCTTTAGTAATAGATAGTAAAATAAATAAAGGCATTGAAAGCTTATGGAAAATGAAATAATCCTTAGCTGGGCAAATCCCTCCAGGGAGGTGGCTGAGGCAAGAGGAGACAAGCAAATCCAAGCCCAGCCTGGGCCAGGTGGGCTGGACTGTCCTGGTGTTCCAGTCTCTACTGCTCAAATTGTGTTCCACAAACTAAGTCCAGGCTCTTATTGAGTCTCCTACTGGAAGAGTCCACTTGGTAGCCCCCTTCAGCCAATGGCATTTTTTAAAATATAGGATGAATATTGAGTTTGGGGAGTTTCGTCTAATGCTCATGAGAACGTAAAATAATGAAATCAATTCAACAATTCCTCAGAAAGTGAAAGATACAGTAGCTATACCACCCATCACTGCCTTTCCTCTACAAGTAAACATGTCACTCAAGCTTTTGCGTGAATTCTTATGGAAACATCACCCAGAATAAACCTATCCTGAGACGACCCAAATATTTGTCAACTAATAAATGGATCAACAACTGTTATATCACGGGATGGGATGGAATAAAACCAATGAGCTAATGATACTTGTCAAAACACAGATGAACCTGAAAGCATGGTGCTAAGTAATAAGACACAAAGCACTGTGGATAGTATGATTCCATGTGTATGAAATGAGCAGACTCAGGAGTTCTGCAGGGTTTAGGAAGGAAGTTATGTGTTGCCAGGGATTGGATACAACAGTAGAGAAAATGGAAAATAACTACTAGAGAATTTGGGGTTCCTTGGAGAGATGACAAAAAATGTCTTAACATTAATTTTAGTGACTGTTACACAACACTGTGAATATTCTTCACAGTCACTAAGTTGTACACTTTAAATAGATAACTTGGGGGGTAGAGAGATGGCTCAGTGGTTAGAAAGCACCGGCTGCTTTTCCAGAGGACTGGATTAATTCCCAGCACCTGCATGGAGGCTCACAAGTGTTTATAACTCCAGTCCCAGGAGCTCTGACACCTACATCTGCCCTCCATGGGAGCCTCATACACATGGCACACAGACACATATGCAGGCAAAACACCCATACATATAAAACAGATAATAATCAAAATGATTTTTAAAACAGATGACTTATATGTCAATTTTACTAAATTATTCTGTCTGGTGTTTTTAAGTTCTTTGAGTTTTGAATCCCTAGTTTTTTTGAGACAGAGTCTGGTATGTAACCCAGGCTAGCCTCAGACTCAAAATGATCCTCCTGCCTCAAAATCTGAAGTACTAGGAATGCCCAGTCCACCAACTTTCAATGGAGAGGGCCCATAAATCTAATTACTCAGAATTTAGAAAAGCAGATGTGCTCCTGCTACCCTACAACAGGGTACTGATTTGCACTTTGTAGAAGCAGGTAACAACAATAATTTTTGATTTATTCAAATTCTTCCCCCAAAGACATATCTATTTGTAAAGCAATCCATTACAAATACTTTTGAGAAATTTGTCATTGAGTTAGGTTACCTGGAGCATGCAGATCTATCCAAGAGGTGTTCCTTGCCCACACAGAGCTCAGCATAGCTGGAGAACATAAAAACACAGGCTTTACATTTTAATGACCCGAAATTGTTTGTGATGGAGTAATGTCTAACCTAACCCTTAGCCTGTTACAAGTCAGAATAGGCTGCAGCATGAAGGGCCTGGGCAGCTCTGAGATGTCATCACAGAGGATTTGTGACTAAACCCTGAAGTGTTAGAAAAAAACAAAAAGGATGTTCTCTCTGCAGGTAGAAGGAAGCTGGTCTCTAGGCCAGGGACCAATATCAGCAAAAGCAGAGGGGCAGAACATCTCAAGCATGTAATTTTAGAGTAATGACTTCAGAGTCTCATAAATTGTATGTTAAGATAATTACATGGCAAAAGTATTTTGCCTTTCTCAATCACTTTTTAGACTAATTATACACTTTATATGTTTCCCAATTTGAAATTTGTAATGTAGACAATAGATGAGGAGATAAGCATAGTAGCTCTATAAGGAAGAAAATATATAAGGATATAATATTTGGGATATTTAATGTGGACAGAGAGAACATGATTCTTATTAAAATCAAGAGTTAAGCCATTCCATAGCCCCTGTTTAATAAGACATGAGTTCAGCGGTGCTGTCTCATTTCTCCTGATGGCAGAAATTTGCATAGTGTAAGCTGTTATAATCTACTTGCTAATTACTTTCAGGAGTGAGTATGTGTGTTCATGCACCCAGAAGCTTATCTGGCAAATGTTATCAGTCATGGAAAGACTAATACACAATTAACAATCTCCCTAAGTTACGAATCCTGTTCTGTGTTCAGTACATGAAATTGCTTTTCATAAGTAAATATGTTTGTATTGAAAACATACTTTCTTTTTAGAAAATATGATGTAATCTTGCTCTGAGGAGATGATTGACTTATTTCAAAAAAACTTTAACTTTCAATTAAATGTCCAGGTCACTTTGAGGCCACTTAAAAGCAGCTAAATAAAACAGCTCACAGTTTAATTAAGTTTACATATTCCAGGTGGGGTGGCAATTGGTTCTATGCCACAATCGTAACTAGAAATTTTTCCACACAATAAATAAAAAACACAATTTTATTTCAATATATCAATCTCTTTAATAGTCAGTTTAATGTACTCAGTTGTATGGCTAGACAAAGACAGAACTGTTATGCTTAGAGCTACAGGTTACAAGAGGCATAGTCCTACGTTCCAGTTGCATTGTCTGATACATTAGAAAATAGATTCATATGGAAGTTTATTATGTATTTGTTTTCATCTATAAACTAAGATTCCTGAAACTGAGGGATTAGCAGAGATACAGTCCCCTTAACATGAATGATTTTTCTCCTTAACTGAAGGACTACACCACAACATCAAGGGTCCATGAAACACCTAATGTAGTAGCATATACAATCTGTGACAGAGAGGAGTCATTACTTCAAGAAAAGAAAGTCTGTTGAGGATGTAGCACAGCTGGAGGAGCCCTCACCTGACATGCACGGAGCTCTGGATTCTGTCCCCAGCACCATGGAAACTGAGGATGGTTGTTAATTCCTGTTATCCTAGTACTAGAGGAAATTTAGGGCTATCCATGGCAACACATAGTGAGTTCAAGGCCCACCTGAGTTATACAAGAACCTGTATCAAAAATAGGAAAGGGGGGGGAGGGAGGGAGGCAGGGAGAGAGGGAGGGAAAAAGGAAGCGATGGAGGGAGAAAGGAAGGAAGGAAGGAAAGAAAGAAGGAAGAAAGGAAGGAAGGAGGGAAAAAGGAAGGGATGGAGGGAGAAAGGAAGGAAGAAAGGAAGGAAGGAAGGAAGGAAGGAAGGAAGGAAGGAAGGAAGGAAGGAAGAAAGGCCTTGCATTTTGTTTCCATGGACAATATAGCCACAGAGTGCTTTGTTTAGAATATTTTCTACTACTCTTTGAAGGCAACAGTTCCTTATTTAAACAGCATTTTAAGCCTCACTCTTTTTTAAAGAACATTCTAGGAAGCAGTATTTGTGCTGGGATACTATTCTAAGTTTTGAGACTATCTTTCCAATTTACATCCATCTAAAACAGGAAGAGCAGCTTTGGCACATTTAGCTGAAGCAGAAACCATATGCTCAGCAGTGAGTTTATGCTTTACTTTATCTTTTAGGCACATAGCCTCCTTTAATCCTAGTAGTCAGTGGGTATGGACCTGCTCATTTATATTATAGCATCCTGCAAGCCATACCTGCATCATTTAGCTCATTTTGAGTCTCATTGTAGAAGGAAGAGAAACACAATTAGGTTTCAAACGGCCAAAGTATGTTCCATTGGATCTAAGTGTGGTTCTGGTGTCCCAGCAACTCTAAGAACCGAATGCTGAAAAGCTGGCAACCTTTGATCTCTTCTCTGGTGTTCTGCCACTGAGCATGACTCAGCCTTTCTCTCCTGTGCCTTCCATTGCTCTTCCTATGCCCAACTTTCTCTTGAATGTCACTCAATCCAAGTCATCAAAAGTACGTATCTGATTGGTTTCATGGCTAGAATCCAGTGCAATTATCCTTGACAGAACCCTCAGGCCACACTTGCTAATAGGTCCAGCCACACTTCCACAAAGAACACAGGCTACTACACAGATGACCATCTGGGGCTAGAAAGGGAGTGCAGGGTAATGCAATATAACTTTATATACTATTCCTATGTACAATTTTTACCCAAATTGATCTGGCATTTTCATTAGGATGTACAGAGCCAAGTTGAGGCTCCTTTCGTAATTAATTGATCTATACCTTTCAGAAATGCCATACCGGGACAGACAAAGGCCAGATGAGTCGCCCAGCGTAAAGGTGATAAAAGCTTGACAAAATAAAATTCATGATCCTAAATTGGACCCTGACCCTGGAAAAAGACATTACTGGACCTAATAGCAAAGATGTAAAAGGACTATATGGATTATTGTATTTATGTTAAGTTTCTTAATTTTAATGACTCTATAATATTCATTCATGAAAGAGAACATAGCCTTTTACTATCAGGAAACCATCAATGAAAAATTTAGAATGGACTCTTCTCAGATCACTTATTATCATAAATATAAATATAACATGTATATGTAATATTAATATATTTAACATGTATATGATGTTAACAGATTGCATGTTTTATAAACCATCATAATCATATGTTTATGTTTATATAGTATACCTACTATGTGCATAAATATAGATATATATGTATTCAATATAAATATAATTAACACATAGGTAAAGTGAGAGAAAATTAGAAGGGAGGTGAAGGTTATATATCCAATATGCATTGTTCATGGTTGGTGGATATGTTCTGTCAGAAACAAAAATTAATATGTTTGCATCTCTCTGTAATTTTAAAGTTTATTGGACTAATAATAAATTCACAAGCTACAATAGTTTCATTGACTGCAATTTACCAGTAATCATATTTTTCTTGATAGTGAGGCCACTAGCAATCTTAATCACTAAAATTAACTCATGCATTACACTGTACACAGTAGTGTGTGTGTGTGTGTGTGTGTGTGTGTGTGTGTGTGTGTGTGTGGAGGGGGTACAAGACAGAGACAGAGAGAAACAGACAGATGGAGGGGGTGTGCATGGGCTAAGGTTAGAGGGGTCTCATATTGTTGTGGTTGGAATAAGAATGACCTATTGGCTAATATAGTTGAATGTTGGTTTCCAGTTGGAGAACTGTTGGGAAGAACTAGGAGGGCTGGCCTGGTTGGAGGTGTGTTCAGGGGGGATGGGAGCTTTGAGGTTTCAAAGGCCCATACCACTGCCCCCCTGCCTCCAACTTCCCAATAAGATGTAAGCTTTCAGGTACTGCTCCAGCGCCATACCTTCCTACCTGCCACCACCATGATGGTCATGGATTCACCCTCTGAAATTGTAAGCGAGCCCTCAAATGAAATTCTTTCTTTTGTAAGTTGTCTTGGTCATGGCGACTCTTCACAGCAATTAAAAAAAAAAAATTAAGGCACTTGTCCAAAGAAACCTCACTGAAGGCAGAAGCAGAGATCTAGTAAAGATGTAAAAGGATTGGACTGTCGAGACAACAAGGTGGGTAAAGTGCTGTCTCTACAAGCTTAAGGACTGAGTTTAGAGTCCCCAACACACACACACACACACACACACACACACACACACACACACACACACACACACACACATACATACACATATATACACACATGCATGCACACACACATACACACATGGACACACACACACACACACAAAGCAGACAAATAAATAAATAAATGAAACAAAGAAAGTCACTGAAGGTGGTTGATGACAGTAATCTGCCCAGTGCCTAGATGCCAACATTCAGGACTATGGATGGAGACAGGGCATAGGAATGATCAGGATGGACAGTCAGACTGAAAGGTAGACTGAAAAGACAGACAGGTGAGCAGAAAGTCAAGTGGGTGGCATCAATCAGGGAGCTGTGTGGAACTGAAGCCCCAGGTGCAGTCAAGAGCTAACTGCTCATCCCTTGCACATGTGCCCAGTGGTGAACTGGCAGGGGAAGGCAGTCACTGCCACCGCACTCTTGGGAGTGCCTCCTTTTATCTCACATGACCCAAGTAAGAGGTTTCATCCTTGCTCTGGTAGATTTGATAAGTTCATTGACCTGGTTTTTCTGGTAAAGTTTTAACGCACCCACATGCCCACATGTTCCCAATCTACTTTAACATGTAGACAAGGAAGTTATCAGAAGGTTCATGCTAGGCAGGCACATGCAGGAAGTCACGGTGTTACATGATATACATGATATGCAGGAACTGGGAACAGGACAGTAACTTAGAGAGGGCACCAAAGCTTAGGGAGGGTGGGAGCTTAGAGCTGTGTACCGCTTATTCCCCGCAGTGGGTCTGGCTACAGCTTGCATCAAAGGATTTTGTGTTTTTGTTTTGTTTTGTGTTCAAGATCTTCTTTCACCTTTTCTGTAAGTTTAAAGTTGTTCGAAAATTAAAAGAGAGAAGAAAAATTATATTGAGCCATATACAAGGAAACCCCAAAGGTGGGGGTTTCATGATTAAAGTATGTCTCAGTTATGTATAATTGAGCGCCAAGAGAGAGAAGAGAGAGAATTGGGCAGGACAATTATAAAT
This sequence comes from Peromyscus californicus insignis, assembly GCF_007827085.1. Classification (NCBI taxonomy): domain Eukaryota; kingdom Metazoa; phylum Chordata; class Mammalia; order Rodentia; family Cricetidae; genus Peromyscus; species Peromyscus californicus. The sequence goes on along the minus strand of NW_026294525.1, from coordinate 20,186,977 downwards.
AAGTCCTGGTCAAATTTTCAAAGCCGGCCCTTGTAGCATGAATCTTAAATGTTCTTATTAATAAGATCAAACCTGAGCCAGATATTGGGGTGTACACTGGAAGATCAGAGAGTCAGAACAAGCCACAGCTAACCTCACTTGGCCAACTTCTCAGCTGGTCCTGTTTCCTGACTGGAAGCCTCTGTGTCCTCATTCCAATGGCTCTCAGCTGAACTGCTGCTTGAAATCCTGAACGCTTAACCAGCCAAATGCTTAACCAGCCAAATGCTTAACCAGCCAAATGCTTCTAGTTTCTGGTCCTCACGCCTTATAAACCTTTCTGCTTTCTACCACCACTCCCTGGGATTAAAGGCTGCTTTCTGGGATTAAAGGCGTGAGTCACCATGCCTGGCTGTTTCCAGTGCGGCCTTGAACTCACAGAGATCCAGAGGGATTTCTGTCTCTGAAATGCTAGGATTAAAGGCATGTGCTAACATTTTCTAGCCTAAGTATCTTGTGGCTTTTCTGTTCTCTGACCCCAGATAAGTTTATTAAGGTACACAATATTTTGGGGAACACAATACCACCACAGGCCCTGGTGGCACAGATTTGTACTCCCAGCTACTCAGGAGGCTGAGGTAGGAGGATCACTGATTCAAGTCTTTTTCTAAAATCTAGAATGAGTTCAAAGCTAGTCTGAGCAACTTAACTAGGCCTGTCTCAAAATAAATGCATTTTCAAGGCTGAGGGTAAATCTCAGTGGCAGAGTACTTACCTAGCTTAAGCAGAGCCATAGGTCCAATCCCTAACACCACATAAAAATGATGAATTTTCAGATTTAATGAATGAGATTTATATATGTGAAAATGTTAGCAAATAAGCAGAATAAAAAATATGAAGAGGCTCATCCCGAGGTTTCATATCAATGCCAAATATGGAGCGTTCGCAGAATGCTATCATTAGATACATGTTTGGTAACACTAATTATATTGTTTTCCTAGGGCTTCCATAACTAATGCAAACTAGAAACACATTCTCTCATAGTTCCAGAGGCCAGAAGTCAGTATCTGAGGCACAACCATGCTCCCAGGAAAGCTCTGGGGACAGTCGTCCCTTGGTGCATCCTAACTTTGTGTGGGGCCAGCAATCCTTCATGGTCCTTGCTTTTCAGTTTGAGTCATTCTAGTCTCTGCCTCTATGACCACATGGCAGTCTTCCCTCTGCACTTCTGTCTCTTTATCTCAAAATCTCCTTTTCCTTCCTCATAGGAGTGCTAGCCACTGACATGGGGCCGACTCTAATCCAGCATGACTGCATCTTGACTTGATTACATCTGCAAAAAACTCCAGATCTGCAGAATTCCAAATACGGTCACATTGACCGACACTAAGGATTGGAATCTGAACATATCTTTTTAGGGACACAGCTCAACTCACTACAGGATGTGGAAGACCATGATTATTCTAAAAGGGGACACTCTGCCTCCTTGTCTTTGGCTATAGGGTAGACGACTAACAAATCAGGCACAAGATCGAATTGTGAGTTCCAAATGCTGAATTAGAAGTCCCAGCAATTGTCTCATGTCAAACCAAAGTCCTGATAAAGGAGTGGGACCCTGAGACCTAGGACAGGAACAACCCAATTTCTGGCCCTACAGGCTTAAAATTTTTACTTTAATTGTCTCTATGTGGGTGAGTGTTTTGTCTACATATATGTCTTTGTACCACCCGTGTGTCTGGTGCTCACAAAGGCCAGGAGAGGGTGTCAGAATTCCTGGGATGGTAGTTATAGACAATTGTGATCTGCCATGTGGGTGCTGAAAATCCAACCCAGGTCCTCTGGAAGAACAACTAGAGGAACTATTTATTATTATTATTATTATTATTGCTGTTTGATAACTCTTAGCCATTGAACTATTCTCCAGTTCCTGGGCCTAAAGATTGTGAAGCAGGTTATCTGGACACTTTCAGCTAAATAACTGCTACCTCCAGCTGCAGTACAGCTGCCTTTCCCTGCTTGAGGATGAAAGATAGTAAACCAGAATGGGGAGCATGGGATTTGCTTTCAGACTTGTATATTACTAGCCTGTTCTAACTGGCATGCTGTCAATAGAGACAGGTGGATCCCTGAGTTTGAGGCCAGCCTGGTCTACATAGAAAGTTCTAGGATAACCGACGCTACATAGAGAGACCATACCCCAAAACAAAAACATCAAAACAACAAAATCATAACTACAAGACCAGAGCAGAGGACAATCATCTGTCACAATGGGAAAACATTGTTTCCTTACCCAATTTCCAAACCTAAGTCAGCTTTTATAACTATTCCCCATCAATTGAAGGGGAAGCCAGGGATCCTTCAGGAAGAATTTTTCAGTGCTATAGCAAGGACTTAACTAGACATTTTTTCATGATCTTTCATCAAAGGGGAGTGTGTGTTCACTTACTCCAGTAATTCTGTACAGATGTGAAGGAGCATATCCCTCTATATCTTTAAGACTCTACCCCTTGTTTCTCAGGATTTATACAGCCATTACTAAGATTATGTCCAATTAGGGCCTAACTGGAGAACTATTCACCCCCAAGAGGGAACAAATACTGTGTCACAGGACCTAGCTACTATATACAGACAGGAACTATGAGGACATGTCAGAAACAGGACCTAGAACAATATAAGATATGCTTTTTAACTTTAGGGTACTTTCCGGAGACTCAGTAAATAATGTCTTAGCAAGGACTGCTGAGGCCAGACTCTAATACATTAGTGGAATGGTTCCTTAAAATATGGGGGAAGGGGTGAGATGATAAAGCAAGATGTGGAAACTGTCGTGTGACAGATTATGAATGAAGTTATGACTACTTCAGAGTATGAAGGAAAGGAGATAGATAGATAGATACGGGGGTGAGCACAAGAGAACGTGGTCAGAACCAGAGGTGCCACCAGCTAAACACTGAAGGAGGTAAAGGTTCTCATCTTGCTCCATCAACAATGGATGCACTATTGAGGGAAACCCGGCTGTCAGGTAGCCGCTGTGACAGCTCTTCTTTTAGATCAGAGCTCAGCAAAGACCACTGTGGAGCTGAGCTTCATGTTATCAAATAGGAATAATAACTTTGAGGAAGGAAATACATTTGCTGTGGAGACCCACAGAGGCTTCCTAGTGAGACCTTACTCAGGGTCAGAGAATCTGAGCTTGCTTTACCCAGCAGGGCTGCACAATAGGATGATTTGGCCAGGGGTGTGTTTACCAGGTGTTTGAAATGGTCCACACTTGGCTGTACGGTGTGCTTTGATCTTGCAAGGGGGAGGCCTTTTGCCTCTCCCCTTGGTATATTATAAAAAGCCCTTTTGAATAAATGCCTGGGATGTCTGGGTATTGAGCCAGGCCTTCGTGAAGCTATCTTGTGTCTCTGTCTTTCTCCTCTTCATCTAGATCTATCTTTCCACCTAATTTTTCCTCATTCCTCTCTCCTCCCCCCCAAGAACCCTTTGAAAGGTAGGAGCAGGTGGGAGCTGGACTCTGGCAGACTCCCACACTACCTGTGTCGCATTGTTTATTGAAGGGAAGTTCTGGCTCCTCAACAAAGGTATTTTCAATGTCACAGCAATCACCTGTGCACTTATTTTCAAATCTTCACACCAAAAGGACATGCATGAGTAACTTTATGCTGCTGAAATCAGAACTTCCATGTCTTTGAAGAGCTCTTAGAGATAGGGCCCAGCATGAATTATTAGGAATCCAAAATATCATGGGCAGCCAGTTAGAGAAAAGGCAGTCCATGGTAAGTTGATTCCTGGTCGCTGCCTAGTTTACACTGGTCCCAATGAATCTATGAAATCACCCACACTTATTTCACCAGTCCTTGAATGCTTAATAAAAATGGGTGTGTTTAGGGGGCTGGTAGATCAGGTGAGTTTTAAATTGGTTCTTTGACCTGAGGAGTAAAATTATATAAAATATAGTACAAAATGTTTTTTAGGCCTCTGAAACCTCCTTTAATGCATATAAGACAATCAATTAGAAATAGTACCTCACGGGGGATAGAATGGCAATGACTAGTGTCTCCCTTGAAAGTATAAAAGATTTAGGGACATGGTTCTCATCATAATTCTATCCAGTTCATCACCTTTGTTCTTTCTAAATTACGTACATCATGATGGATGGTGGTAGAGTGTACCATTTTTTGTGGGGAGGGGCGGGCAGGACATCAGAATCTCCACCTGACCTGAAGCATGGTGCAGTTCCAAGGAATTTCTATCATCTGAACATTTTACTGAATGTTTCAACAAGCCATGGCATGAGACAGAATTATTGGAGCCAAAGAGCAAGAAGTGGCATATGCATACTAGATGGACAGTTGAATATGATCTTCAAAAGTCCAAGGTTCTGCAACACCAACCAGTGACGGACAAGTACCACACATTTCAACTAAGATTGAAGCAAAATTCTTTATATTTTGGAAAACACATACCCCATCTGAAAGTATTACTTCAACTCTTCACTGGATAAACTAGAAAACTGCCAGTTGCTGTTGGGCCCGGAAAGAGAAATGGTTCAGTGGCATTTCAGCCTGTGGACTCAGGAATGACATCTTCCAGAACACGCACCTTAACTAATCTCATCATATTTGAGATGTTAGCAGGAGACTGGGATGCTGTGTGGAGCCTCTGTAAACTCCACAGCAGCCTTCCAACAAAAGCAGACAAAAAACAATATTGAAATAGCTCTACTTCTTCACCCCTAAAATAAATTCGTTCTCCATACTTTCCATGGACTCCCCATGAGTCTCTAATGAGATTAAAATCTAGATGCTGTGAGAGCTGGCATGCAAACAAACACTGTGTTTTCTCTTTCACTCCTTACTACATCACTGTGGTATTTTTCTTCCATTACTAAATAAACTACTTGATTAAACCATATTGACATTGTTCATAGGTCAAAAATGGTTACAGACTTTTAATTTCATGTTTTGCCTTAACACTTGAACTTGAAATCTTTATGGAGGGTCTGCTTCAGGAAACACCCACACTAAAAGTTTTCATCAACTCTTTGTTTTGTATAGATGAAATTATTCTGCTTGTATCCTGTAGTATTTCTTGTTTGGGGCTCAACACATACTTTTGAAATTCACATATTATAAAACATATAGCTATAGTTAAATTACTTTATGTATGACATACTCCATTGTTTGAATAATCCATATTTTATAAATTGTTCTATTAGTGGGCAGATGACTTATCTCTAGTATGGATCTAATATAAAACATGAAGCAAATAAACCCTAGTGGGTGCATATTGTACATTTGCCCACAACTGTTTCCTACAGTATATTCTTTAGCACAGAACTGATAAAGTATAGCATGTATTCTATTCTGTCTGTTCCTTAAAGAATATTCAAATGGTGAAAAGAAATCCTTCCAAGGATTACTTTGCACTGTGTCCAACATCCTCCTAATCTCCAGTTTCTACATAGTATACCTCCTGTGCATGAAACTTAGTATTATGCACCAGACACTCCCTTAGAGCAGGAGGGAAGGCAGAGGTGTGGTTCTTTTTATAGTACATTCTTCCTCTATTTGTTCCTCAAAGAGTATATAACCTCTCTAACTTTTCTCTTTATTTTAGTAAGTAAACCCAATTTCTTTAGTCACTTTTTTTTTTTTTGTGAGGCCTGTCTCCAATGCTCTAATCACTCCCATTGTGCTCTTATATGTGACTCGAATTTTCAAATCTAGCATGACCATGCAAGCTATTGCCTAAAACGGGCTGCTGGGGAAAGGATTGCCAAAGTAATGAACAGTGATAGCAGATATAATCTAGATCCATCCCTAGCAAATCAGAATGCACTGTCATTTTATTCATAGTACATGATATATGTATGTTTGCAAACAAGCAAAGAATGTTTATGGAGGGCCAGCTCACATTAGACATGGAGAAGGGTGGTTGACCACATGAGATGTCCTTATTTTTAATGCCAGATCCAGAGATTTTACTATGAATTTATTATGCATAAGAAACAGCACTTAACAATATCACTGAACAGGAAGGGCAAAGCATAGGCTGCTTATGACAATGAGATAATGTTAGCTAGGTTTCCACTGTGTCCTTTAAGGACCTGATGACTGTGTATTTGATTCTCGATAAAAAAAAAAAAAAAAAAAAATTCCGTCTAAATGGTAATTTAATATTCACAGGAATTTTTTTTTAAAAAGCATTAGCTGGTTGCCAAGTAACTGTGGAAAACCAAGGTGAAATAAGGGGAAATGTTAATTTCTTTCTCATATTTACTGACTTCAGAAAACTTCACGTTTACCTCAGACTTATTTAACAATTTGTACGTGGGAAACTGTAAGTGTGACATTTTTCTACAAGCAGAAATATGCAAAAACAAAACTATTTTAGGCACACAGAAATTTTGCAGGGTATTTGTTTTTATAGAGCAGTCTATCACACACACCATCACTTAGACAAGCAAAACATCTGAAAAAAAGAAGAAAGTTTGGGAAAAAGTCTAGCCTTGGAGACACTTGCATTTTCTCAAGCAATTTGGCAATAACAGTTGAAGCATCTATTGAATGAGAACTACTTTGTGGCCATCACCGAGCTTTATCCTTTGTCTACACTACCAAATAAAATCTCCTTAATAATTGTGTGAACTAGAAAATGACGGTCCAATTTGACTGAGTAAGACAAGATCAAGTGGCTATATAAATTCTTTCTCTTTTCCAGGTAATTAAGCAGCTAAGTTGACATGGGAAACTTCAGACTAATTTCTGAAAGGTTATGGGTTTTTTTGTTTTGTTTTGTTTTGTTTTGTTTTCCTTACTCTAAGTATTTAGAAGCTGTAATTTCATTTACTAACATAAAAGATGCTACAGACCAAATGACATTAAACTAATCTAGACGGTAAAGACAATGCCAAAACAAGGATGTGACATTACAAAAACATCAATTAAAATGAGCTAGAGGTTTGGGAATTCAGTTCAGTGAACAGAAGCCTTGTTTCATTTTAAAAGTATCATTCAAGCCAAGAAACAGCTTTCTGGTCAACCAGACTAGACAAGTGGGTTGAGCTCCAGGTAAAACTGAGAGATACACCACACACATACACGAGAGAGAGACAGAGACAGAGAGAGAGAGACAGAGAGAGAGAGAGAGAGAGAGAGAGAGAGAGAGAGAGAGAGAGAGAGAGAGAGAGAGAACCAGAGAGAGAGACAGGCAGGCAGGCAGACAGACAGACAGAGTGTTTTTAAAAATTGTTAGAATGAGTGAAGGGAAGGTCTGAGAATTAAGCCCTGTGGGCACATTAAAAGACTTCCAGAACTGAGAAGAAACAAGTATTTGTGCATCTGCGTGATGCACTGAACTTAGTAATACCAGTGAGAAATGGCTTTGCATAAGAACCGAGGCCGCATCCTTGAGAAGGCGAGCTGGTAAGCAGCCTAAATAGATAAGTAAATAGCAAAGCAAGAGGAGATGATGTAGAGGGACGTTTGCAAACAACAGTCTTCAGTCAGAGATTTTGAGTAGGATAAGAACAGAAAAATATCCCATGGAACATTTCACGTTTTTTAGATGCTTTCTTTGGTGTCTTGTAAGGGAAATCAAGTTGCTCAAGGTGGCTGAGAATGAGACTCAAGCTAATAAAGGATAAGAATAATTTAAGTCCTATATGAAAAAGTCCTATATCATACTTTGTATGACAATTTAAAAATAAATAAATAACCACATTTGAAAAAACAAAAGAGGATGAAATGAGGATGGTAATGGCATTTCCACTCGAGTGATGAAAGGAAGGTTTATTGACGTACTGGGGAAAAGTTAATGCAGAGATAGGATTTGAATGCACAGAGCAAGAATGCTACTTCGTGGAGCAAATTTCTCCTGAATGTGGAAGAGACGGAAAGTGCTGGCAAAGGGATTCCATTTGGAATTGAGGAGGGGTAACTATCTGAAGGGAAGAGGAGATGAATTCACTGGCTGGAAAACGATGGCGTGTTCTAGAAGCACTTCTGCTCTCTGTCCTTTTAGAGATGTGCTTCCCCTCTGAGAGTGAAGGAGTGGAGTTGTTTTAGCTGACAGGGATACAGATCAACTGAGGAACTGTACATTTTCTTCAGTGTTTTGTCTAGAAGATTCTTGTTTGTCACCTAGATGGCACTCAAGGAAAACACAAGGATAAAAGTCCCTGCACAGCCTTGACACCATGAATACTCGGGGTACCCAAGATAGCTTGCAAGGAGAAAACTGCTACAAGAAATCACTGATTAGAGTGATATCAGAGCTGAGAAAAATGGCAGGAAGTGACACTGTAAATGCAGTAATATAGGAAGGATATTTTGAACTATTAGAAGAAGTTAATATTTCAGTAATTTAAGACTAGATCATCTTGAAGCTCTCATTCTGGTGTCGCATAATTAATTTGCTATTACCATCACATGTCCTAAGCTTGACAACAAACAATCACCTTTTCAAGGCACTCATTGGCTTTCCAGAAATATCTGGTAGAGCAAGAACAAAAAGAAGTGAAAGTCAATATGAAGAGAATGATAAATAATAAAACATCCATTTTCCTGGGACAAACATATTAATAATAATGATAATAATTATCACAGTGGCACCATTTACTGTTGCAGACTTGTGCATTATTAAATATGCTTAAGAACTGTGAAGTCATAATAATTTTCCTTTTATTTTGAATTATTAATGCAGAAGGAAGCAATGATAAATGAAGACAATTTGAGAGGTAGATCTTCTTTGCAATATACAAATGATACTAATCTAAGTATTATTTTGTTTGAGCATAGCATATGCTGTTGAAAATCAAATGAGGAAATGGTAAAACAAAGCGCAGGTGAAAACATAAAAGCTCAACTTAAATTAGTGACATTAACCTGACCTAATGCTGAACTTCACATACGGCATCTTTCAAAATTGAGCCACAACTTATACTATAGTATTCACTATTTGTTTATCATAGACAAGTTTTCATATATCCCTGGCTGGCCTCAAAATTGATATGTAGTCAAAGTCATCAAAGGATGACTTTGAACTCCTGATTCTCCTGCCTCCACCTCCCAAGTGCTACAGTTATATAGATATGTCCCTCCACACTTGGTCTGTGCAGTGCTGGAGACTGAACCCAGGGCTTCAACGACTAAGATGACAGTAATTCTAAAGGAGTCTACAACTAATTAATGTTTCAAAATATCTCAAGTAAATATCGACAAGATTAAAAAAATAGATCCCAAATTATTATTGGTCTTTTTTTCTTCCCTATTCTTCGTGTGTGTGTGTGTGTGTGTGTGTGTGTGTGTGTGTGTGTGTGATGCTGGAGACTGAATCCAGGGCCTTGTATATGCTAAGCAAACACTCTACCATTGAGCTGCATTCCTAAACATTTACAATCATAATTAGGAAATAAGTCTTCTTTTCTCAATCATTGGTAGAGTGCAAAAGGAATCACCAACATTTTATAATGTTTGAATGGCAATTACTAAATGTTACAGCCTGTACTATAATATACATTCTGTCCAGGTGAATACTGGCTTTTCATTGACATTGGCTATAACACAAACATCATGATAAATCAAAAATGTTTGTAACTATACATATGATATTCTCTTTGCAAAACAGGATTAGAATCCAATAACAACTACTACTGATAAAACTCCCAAATTGGAAATTTAATAAAATTACTTCTAAATAAATATATAAAGACAGGCATAAAAGAAATTTTTGAATAGGATTATAATGGAACACATATATGAAAGACTCAGGGATGTTACTGAAACAGCAGTTAGAGAAATTTTTATATGTTAAAATGTCTACATGATAAAAGAAAACATTTAAAAATTAGCTGTCTGTTTCCACTAAAAGAAAACAGTAAACAAAGAGAAAATTGACCAGAAGGTGAAAACAAAAGAAATCATGGTATAAGGTGAATGTGGACGACAGGAAAAAATTAACAAGCCCAATTGGCTGTTTTTAAAAAATGACTTATTTCTAGATACCCTGTAGTGGATTGAATGAAAAAAACAAAAACCAGAAATTACTAGTAGCAGCAATGAGCGATGGTTATGAGGCAGATCCTGTATATATTAACAGTATTAGGCATTCTGAGAAGATGGCTAAGCAGTTACAGCACGTGCCATACTAGCATCCATATAAATACTGGATGAGCGAGGGGTCCCACCTGTAATCACAGCCTTAGGAGGTGGAGAAATGGGATCCCTGGAGCAAGCTGCCTAGTTTGACTAGACTTACATGAGGCTCTGGGTTTGGTTTAGAAACCCTGCTTCTAAACAACAAGGCAGAAGAGCAATAGAGGAAGATTCCTAACACCAAGTTCAGGCCTTCACACATATATGCACCCATATATGCAAACATGCATATGCATATGCACACATACCACCCATACATATGCATGAAGAGAAGGGAAAAGGTATTAGGGAATTGTGAACAACATAAAGTTTCTATAAAAGTAAGTGAATATTTGACATTTCAAAGTAGATCAGTTGAGATGTTCAATTTACTCCCCCTCCCACCTCCCCCACCCCCGAGCTGAGGACCGAATCTAGGGCCTTGTGCTTGCTAGGCAAGTGCTCTACCACTGAGCTAAATCCCCAACCCTGAAATGTTCAATTTACTAAAACTCACTGAGTAAATCAAACCTAGTGAAATCCTATATCTACTAAAAAATTTAATTCCCAATTTAAAAAAACACAAAATTTTGTGTACAGAAAATGCTATACCCAAGTAGGCACTGGTAAATTATATCAAGCACATTAAAAACAAACAATAGTGATCAAGACAAACTTTGAAATTGTAAAAGGAAGAAATGAAACCCACTTCTTTTTATGAATCAAGCATAATCCCAGTACCAAACTTTGACAAAAACAAAAGGAAAGAATAGGACACAATCTTTCACATACCTTGAAAAAGTTCTTTATCAATTAACCAATGATATATATACCACATAACAATAGCAATACATGGGCTGGAGAAATGGCTCAGTGGTTAAGAGCACTGACTGTTCTTCCAGAGGTCCTGAGTTCAATTCCCAGCAACCACATGGTGCCTCACACCCACTTGTAATGAGATCTGGTGCCCTCTTCCAACCTGCAGGGACACATGCAGGTAGAACACTGTATACATAATAAATAAATAAACCTTAAAAAAAAATAGCAATACACAATGATGAAGCAAGGCTTTCTGGAAGCCTTTAAGAAATCAATGCAATTCATTGCAGTAATGACAAAGTAGAAACACTGAAGAATCATCTTGCCAGATGTAGAAAAGGCATTTGATACAATTCAGCACCCATTCATGATCTAAAAAATCAAAATCTTCCAGAAAATTAAGAATAGAAAAGAACTTCCTGAGTTTGACAGAAGGTAGATGGGTAGATGTATTAGTTACTTTTCAATTGCTGTGAAGAAACACCATGACCAAGGTAACTTATTTTAAAAAAGCATTTAATTGGGGCTTGCTTACTGTTTCCGAGAGTTAGTCCATGACCATCCTGATAGGGAATATGGCAGCAAACAGGCAGGCATGGTGCTAGAGCAGTGGCTAAGAGCTTACATCCTGACCCCCAAGTTGGAGAGTGAGTGAGACTGGGCTTGGTGTGTACTTTGAAACCTCAAGAGCCCACCTCCAGTGACAAGGTTTCTCCAACAAGGTCAGATCTCTTAGTCCTTCCAAGCAGTTCCACCAATGAGGCAGCAAGCACTCAAATATATGGAAGCCATTCTCATTCAAACCACTACAGTGAGTAAAACTTACTGCTAACACCAAATTTAATGATAAAATGAATACTTTCCATTTAAGGTAGATAGAAGGAGATAAATGTGTGCCTCACTCATTTCTGCTTTGCACTGAACTAGGTCATTTACTCAATATAAGAAAGCAAGAAAATACAAAGAATAAAAAGATGTAGTATATTGCATAGCCAAGCACTGTGATTAGCCATCTGTTGCAGGTTCCATACATCATCACTATCCACCTCTGACCCTTTAAACATCATTGGGCTGTATGGTCCAATTGGCAAGGTAGTTTTCATGGCATCCTAGGTGTTATAGTATGTGTTCCTGCTCTGGCTTCAACAAAAATTGATACTGTTTGAAACAACGCAGCAAAAAAAAGAAGGAGAAATAGATGCCCAATGAGGTACATACTACCTCTAAAATGCAAAGGCACCCAGTAAGTGTTGTGCATCTTTCTTGGTTTTTGGAAGGCAATATAAAGCAGCTTCAGCTTAGATGGGGAAGATGGACATGCTCCAGACTACTGTATCATAGACATTTCACTAAGGTGACAGAACCACTTAGTTTTGTGGACTTATTTCCTTCCCACTGATGAACAAGTGTCATACCAAATTGTCTGTGTTACTTGCTAATTCTTGCTCACCAGGTCTTACCACTTTTTGTTGGTTGAAATGTGGTGCCTTCCAATCAAACTGTGTCCTTATTTAGAAATAAGGTCTCCGTTGACACAGCTGTTGAGATTCAATTACACTTAAGTAGGTTGGACTCTGCTAATCCTTTTGGAATGGTGTCCTTATGAAGAGGTAAGTTTGGACACAGGGAGAACCCCACAGGACATGAAGGCTGAGGTCAAAACGGTGCAGCACAACAAGGGAACAGCAAACACTAGCAGAAAGGCAGCAAAGCTAGATGCTGGCTCCACAGGCAATGTACATTCACTTACTCCTGGAACCCAAAGCTACCTGCTGACATTTTGTCCCTGAAGTTTTCTTCCTGTTCTAGAATTTCATGTAAGTGAACAAAGGAGTGTATCCGCTTTTGTGCCTTGCTTCTTTTGCTCAAATCGTGGATATTCTTGCTTTCTCTAATAAACCATTTCCACCAAAGGGTCTATAACCAGAACAGTATTCTGTCCAACCTGGGAACCAAATCACAAAGTCATTTCTTCTTGAATATGGTGTGTGCCTGTGGGTACAGCTTTGTGTTTGATTGGCAGTGTCACATTCAAAGCAAAAGTTTGGGCGTAAGCCAAAATTGCACTGGTTTTTTATTTGTTTTTAAAGAATTGCCAGATACTTTCATGTGTACAGCTTACTGAAAACACAATGGAAACATTCTCCTCTTATTCTGTCCCACACAGTTCATGTCCCTACTGCCAAACCCATTACATATTTTCCATCTTTTGACTAGGAAACTTCTTCTTTTTCTTCCCTGCTCTACTTTATATGCAGAATGCACCCGATTTTTTTTTTTTTTGCGACTGCATAGGTAGCCCCTTGCAATGAAATTCCCATCGCCCGCACTACATTGAGATTCAGCTCCACACATGAATTTTAGTATGAAATTCTGTTTCCTTGCCTGTCTCTGAAGCATTCTAACAATAAGCTAAGTAAACAGCAAATAACACAAGGCTAGTATCCTAGCTTTGTAAACAGAATGTAACTCTTCTGTGTGGTTTGGTCCCTACCAGGAGTTGCATTGGAAAAGCAGTCAAGACTTCCAAACGATCTCTTAGGGAACACAGAAAGCTTTTGTATAAGCTATGCCAATATTTTTCAGAGTCCTTTCTCTCCTTGCCAGTTCTTCCCTTCCATTCTGAGTCCTAACCTTTCGAAAGCCTTTCCCTACTCTGCATTTTTACCTTGTACAGCTCAGATAAGGAAGCTCTCTGGAGCCCTTTGGCAGACCCTAATAGGAGGACTGCAGTGTGGACCTTTAGAAATTTGGAGCATGGCCCTGCCATTCTCTGCAGATAACTACTCTTTTGAGAGACAGGTTTTTGGCCTGCTACTTGACTTTGGGAGAAACTAAAGGCTTCATCACAGGCTGCCAAGTTACCCCTGTGACCTGAACTGCCTATTATGAACTGGACACTATCTGGTCAACCAGAATAAAGTCAGGCATACAGAGTAAGCACTTAGTCACCCAATAGAAGTGGTATATATGTGATCAAGCACAAGCAGGTTGAAGGCACAACCAAGTTACATGAAAAAGTGGTCCAAGTGCTCATGGTTCCCACTGTCGCGATAGCCAGGGCTGCACCTATTGGGCTCATGGGGAGTTCCTCCAATTGACATAAGAAGACCTGAGCCTGGTTTACAGTGCTCCTACCCAATATACAAGCACTGCTCTAAAGTGGACAACTGAAGCACCACAGCACTGGGATGTCTCTGAAGGACAGTGTTAACAGGGAAGCTGCCCAGCCAGCCAAATTTCAGGCAGTACACCAAGACCTGGACTTTGCATAGAATACCAGATATAGCATGAATCTTAAAGAGTCTTATTAATAAAACAAACCCAGAGTCAAGTATTGAGGTGAACACTGGAAGATCCGAGAGACAGAACAAGCCACAGCTAACCTCACCTGGCCAACTTCTCAGCTGATTCTGTTTCCTCAGACTGGAAGCCTCTGAGTTCTCATCCAGAATGAATCTCAGCTGAACTGCTGCTCAAAACCCTAAAAGCTTAACGAGGCTAGTTCCTGGTTTTCATGCCTTTTATACCTTTCTGCTTCCTGCCATCACTTCCTGGGATTACAGATTCTTGTTACCACGCCTGGCTGTTTCCAGTGTGGCCTTGAACTCACAGAGATTCAAATGGATCTCTGCCTCCCAAGTGATAGGATTAAAGGTGTGAGTGCCACCATTTTCTGACCTCTATGTCTGTCTAGTGGCTGTTCTGTTCTCTGACCCCGGCCAGATAAATTTATGAGGGTGTACGATATATTGGGGAACACAATATCACCACAACCAGATGTGTGGTTGTATACAAATTCATGGACAGTAGGCAGAGCCTTGTCTGGTCAGGAACTTGGAACATGAGTGGAAAACTAGTAAAGGAATATGGGGAGGGGGAGGGAGAATTTGTCAGTAAAGTGCTTTGCTGGCAAGCACGAAGACAGGAGCTCAGTCTCCAGGAACCATATTAACATTGTGCAGTAGCATGCACTTGTAATCCCAGGGCTGGGGAAGGGAGAGGGGAGGATATTCCAGGCATGTAGTCATCCAGGCTAACCCATTTGTTAAGCTCCAGGCCAGCAAAGGCTGCCATCTCAAAGGAGATGGATGCCATTCCTCAGGATAAGATTTGAGGTTGGCCTCTGCTCTCCATGCACATTCATACATATGTGCCCACCATATACACATGGACACACATAAACACACACATTAAGGCAAAGGGATCTAGAGATGTGTAGAGAATTCTGAGTGGCCGAAGAATATAAAGATATTTTTGTTCCATATAAATGTTCACTAAATGGTAGCCTTATTGTGTTTGATAACCAGATAAGTGAATAAGATGGCCTGTTCCATGGAAACCAGTAAGTCTCTTGCTCCAACCACTCATGTCATCACCCAATGGGCCCATGATCCAAATGTCCATGATGGTGGGGTTAGTATCTTCTGATCACCAAGGCTGGCCTGGCTATGGCCACCAATATGCAAAATTTGCCAGAAGTAAAAGCCAGTACTGAATCCCAATGATACCATTCCCTGGAATGATCAGTCAACTACCAACAGCAGCTTGATTCCAGTAGGGGAAGGGCAGGCTTTGGTCTTTATTGGGAAGGCAGCTATTCTGGGTACGGATTTGACATCCCTGTATGTAATGCTTCCATCAAAACTATCCGCTGTGTACTTACCGAACCTTATACACTATCACAGCATTTACACAGAATTGCATCTGACACAGCTAAGGGAGTAGAGCCTTGCATTCATAATCCTGGAATTCACTGGTCTGGTGATGTTCCAATCATCTAAGAGCAGCTGGCTTGACAGAATGATGGAATAACCATGCAGTGTTAGCTAAATGACAACTTTGCAGGCTGAGGCAAGGTTTTCTAGAAGGCTATACATGTAGGTACATGTATAAGCACTCAACATATGCTATTTCCTTCACAGACAGGACTCATGAGTCAGGAACTAAGGAACGGAAACAGGAGTAGCATAACTCACCATTAATACTGGCACTCCATACGCAAAATTTTACCTCCTAGTGCCAAACACTAAGCCCTGCTGTTTTGAAGGCCATAATGTCTCAAGGAGCAATGATTCCACCTGGAGACACAATGATTTCACTGAAATAGCGGATGAGACTGTTACCTGACCACTCTGGATTCCTCGTGCCTCTTGAGCCTGAGGGGAGTAACAATATTGGCTAGGATGACTGACCCAGAGCAACCAGGGGAACTTGAACTAGTACATCACAGTGGCAAAAAAGAAATATCTGGAATACAATAATCCTTCCTGCAATCATGCCTATACTTAATATGGATGAGAAATCACAACAATCCAATCCAGTAATAAGAATGTCTGAGAGCCTTCAGGAATGAAGGTTTGGGTCACTGTCAGGTTAAGAATGATAACCAGGTAAGATACTTGATGCCAACAAAGGGAATACAGAATGAGTAGTGGAAAAGACAACTACAGTGTGGCAAATTACACACATTACTTTAACTGGTTTATTTAATATTTCATTTAGATATATTTGTATGTGTGCTAAGTATTGTCTTTTGTTCTCTGACTCATCATGGGTGCTGAGTTTACATCAGTACTTAAGTGCTGTTGAATTTACATCATAGTAGGTAAGTTATAGGCTCTCAGGAGAGGAGAAAACACTACTCACACACTTTTCTATCTTCTCCGGAAGAGATTAGTAAATTTCTAGGTGTATACAAGAGAGATGTTGAACTACAGGTAGAACTGTAATGTTGCTATTATCTTAAATATTAAGTGTGGTTTAAAGACATGCATATGGGTGTCATATTGACAAGGAGCAGAGCTGTAATGACTGATTTGGGTGTCAAATTTAACTACACTAAAGATCATCCAGTTAGCTAGAAAAACATTATATATCCTCAGTGCTTTGGTAGGACCAGAGCTGTTTGCTAAAAAGGAAACTAGATGGAAACTAATTTCATTAGAATGCCTGGGCTGTCTAGGATGGACTTATCACAGTACTGCCAAAAGAAACTGGCATTGGCAGCAGTGGACTGAGCAGGAAGGAGCTACAATCAATGTGGGCCTACATCATCAGATTAGCTAGGGTCTCAGATCCAGCAAGTCAGCTTTCAGGAGCTGGGATGCCTTTCTCCTACCCTTGGATATCAGAGCAGTTCTCTGGCTTTTGGACTCTAGGATTCTCACCAGTCATCCCCTGAGTTCTTGGGCCCCTAACCTTAGGAGGAGATGAACACACCATGGGCTTTTCGAAACCATTCAAGTAGAATCAGAGTAGAGCAAGTAGAGCATGAATTGTTACGATATTTGTCTTTCTCACATCCTCTGTGACTTTGGATCCTCCTGTATTGAGCAAATAAAGCTACTACTGTATTGCAGATCTCTCCTTGCCTACTTGATGCTTGTCCAGGTAGTTTCATTCTATTAAGTTTCCTTAATTATATTTGTAAACATGGAGCATACAGACCCAGTTAGATGGCAGGAATAGCTATTTTAAACACATTTGAATCAACTAACTTTGTAAAGTTGTCTCCAAAAACACAGTAAGGAAAAAAAAAAGTCTTCTAAGTACTTAAAAATACCCTTTCATTAAATGATGAAAACAAAGGTGTTCCTTGGCTCTAAGACCTCTGGATTGGATTGAGCCATGACATGGGTGTTCCTGACCTCCAGTGTGCAGGTGGCCCAAGGTGAGGCTTCTCAGCCTCCTTAATGAAGCAAGCAATTTCTCCTACTCTCCCCCCCCCTCCACGCATACAGGAGATATATAGCATGTATTTCCTCATATTCTGTCCCTATGGAATTTGTGTTACCATTAGGTGCAAATGTATTGTTATGCATTGTTCCTAGGATGTAAAATAAGACAGCTGTAGAGATATTTAGTGATCAGTGTCTACATGATCATTAGATCATTGCAGAGGTACTTTCCCAAATCATACCTTAGTGAACCAAAAGAAGTAATGCTGAAGCTAATTACCTTTGCAAGAAAAGCTGCTGAAAGATTTTTTTTTTCTTCCATAAAATGGCTCAATGAAGTAGTAACTTACGGTTTGAATTTCTGGCTAAAATTATTTCATAAATCACTGATGACAGTGACCCCCGAAGTCTCAGAAAACATAAGACACAAAACACATTGTATAATTCTAATCATCGGTAGAGAGTACTATTACAAAATTCAAATTATCACATATAAGATGATACATATACATATAGATATATAAGATCTGGTTTGAAGTACTAGGCAAGATGCTTCTATTTTCTTGGACTTGACATTAAATTCCTTTAATGTCCAATATATAACTTGCTTTAAATTTATTTATTGAAAATAATTTTCATGCAGTGTATTCTGATCATGTTTGCCCCTCCCTCATCTCCTCCCGGCTCCCCCCCCCCCACAACTCCAAGCCTTCTTCCTCTCTCTCTTTAGAAAACAAACAGGCCAATAAACAAGGCAGTATAAAACAGCAAATAGAAAGAACAAAAAGAAAACAGCACAATAAACACATACACACACAGAAAGACACACACCCATAAAAACACAAAATTGGAAAGCATAATAGATAAGCAAAAGACAGGTTAAAAAATGCTCCAACAAAGCAGTGAGGCAAAAGATCTCCAAAAACACCATTGAGTTTGTTTTGTTGGCCATCTTCCACTGGGCATGAGGCCTCCCGTTTTGCATACTCAGTGTGACTCCATTGAAGACAACTGTCTTTTCCTTTGTGAGCTGGTGTCAGTTGGCAGCAGCTTCTGGGTTAGGAATGGGGAATGGTATCCACTTCCATTCTCAGTGCTGGTACCCCCATGGCTTGGACCTGCGCATGCTGCTACAGCCTCTGAGTTCACGTGTGCATCAATACCATTGCCTGGAAGTCTTTCTTTGGTGTCCTCCACTCCCACTGGCTCTTAAAATCGGTCTCCTATTTCCACAGTTCTCTGAGCCCCAAGGAGGTGGGTTTGATAAAGACATCCCACTTAGGACTGAGTATTCTAAAGTCTTTCAGTCTCTGCACACTGTCCAGCTGTGGGTCTCTGTATATTTAGTTCCATCTACTACAGAAGACACTAACCTATAGGCATAGCAGAATATTAAGTCATTACTACGTTCCTTTAGCATTACAATAGTTTTTCCCCTAGGTCTATGGCATATCATGTCTCAGGTTCTTGTCCACGGGAGGAGTGTCAGGCATGGATTCCATTTCATGAACAGGACCTTAAATCCAGACAGTGGTTGGTTATTCTGGTAACTTTTGTGCCAGGATTTCACCAGTATATCTTGCAGACAGGTCACTATTGTAGACTGAAGGGTTTGTAGCTAGGTTGGTGTTTACTTTTCTCCTCTGGCAGCATGCAGAGTACCTTCCAGTACCACGAACACTAGTCAGTATGGGTGAAGGCCATAGGTGGGCAACAGCCCAGCTTCTTTGTATTCATTTATTTATGTAGGGTAGTCTTCGCCAACAGGGTCATACCATCAGTTTATAAAGAGCAACCAATAGCCTTGGCAATAGCCTGAGTTGTTTAGGGGTTTCCATGGCACCCCTTTGGCCAACAACTCAACTAGATGTAACACATTCCTGGCCCTGGGGGTTTTACTTGGTGGTGAGAGAGGTCCAGTTGGGTTTTGCCTCCCCCATTATTTGATGATTCAGATTTGTCATATATGTATTTTAAGGAGCTTCTATTGTATTAGGTTTTAACATGACCCCTCCCCCCATGGCCATTAGTGTTGGCTGTCCCTCCCTGCGTTTCCTCACTCCTCTCTTCCTTGCCCCTCTATTCTTTTTAGTTCTTGAGGAAAGCAAAAAAAGGAAAAAAAAGATTCTAAGGTTTCAATTTGTCTTACTATTTTGTATTTAGGATCTTTGTTACAATGTTGAAAGGATTTGAGGAAGATGAAAATTAGTGATATTATACTCTAAGGCTTAATTGGATGATTCTCCCTATTCCTGGATGTTACTCATTTGTAACATGATTGTGCTGCTTTTCCAATCAAGAGGTAGTTTATTTCATTGACCATGGGGCTGCTTCGGAAAATAGAACATTGATAGATGTTAACACGCAGTGGGATGGAAAGGATTTGTTAACTGGGACCTACTCGCTTGCTGCTTTTGCTACTGCTGTATAAATAAGTCTGGGCTGGCCTGGATGAGAGACATGTGGCCTAATCATCCCATCACTCTGGCCAGTGGGTGGCCTGCCAACTGCCAGATATGTGAGATCTTAAATCAACTAATCTTCCATTCATCAACCAGGTTACTGTGGACATGTGAGCCAACCAGGAGCAGGTAAGTCAGGCCAAACAAAACCTGTGTAGCCAACATAGCATGAGTTTGCCAGACTGCTGCTTAAACACCAGAAATTTGGAGTTGCATATTATACATCAAAAAAAAATACGCCTTTAATCCCAGCACTCGGGAGGCAGAGCCAGGCGGATCTCTGTGAGTTCGAGGCCAGCCTGGGCTACCAAGTGAGTTCCAGGAAAAGGCGCAAAGCTACACAGAGAAACCCTGTCTCGAAAAACCAAAATAAATAAATAAATAAATAAATAAATAAATAAATAAATAAATGGCACTAAAATTAATCATTATTCACTAATTATATCAATAAACATCTAATAATTTCCTTCTTATGTAAGGGTCTCACCCAGGCACAGAAACTCACAGGAACTCTACCTAGAGAGGACAAAAATAACCTTTTTTTTTTTTTTTGGTTTTTCGAGACAGGGTTTCTCTGTGTAGCTTTGTGCTTTTCCTGGGACTCACTTGGTAGCCCAGGCTGGCCTCGAACTCACAGAGATCTGCCTGCCTCTGCCTCCCGAGTGCTGGGATTAAAGGCATGCGCCACCACCGCCTGGCCACAAATAACCTTGTTAAAGATACTAGTAAACAGAAATGGTACTGGAGTGTGATTAATGCTGGAAAATAATTGGAAAAAGAAACAAAAATAAAAGGTGATGAGAAAGTCTAAGAACAGTGTTATCTAGAATTATATCTTCAATAGTGAACAAGGCAAGTTGAAGGAGAACATTTTCATCAAAGGAAATGGATAAAACAGTTCAGTGACATTAAAAGATAGTTGTGGAGAACTAAGTACAATGAATCAGAAAGAAGGTAGAGTGCAATATGGAATAGAAAGACAATGGAATATGGGTTAAATGACCTATTCCCTAAACAGCAAACAAGTTCCATTAATAAGAAATCACTTGGGTTAACAAAGTACAATAAACTGTCAGAGCATGAATACACAGTTATTTGCTGTGCTCTGATTCTGAATCTGGTTGCACTGTGTAAGTACAGCTATTGCAGTACAAGTCTCTTCTTGTCCTTTTATCCTGATGATCTAGTTCAGTATCCTCATTCTGTTAATCTCATTTAATTATACTCATTGTCATTCCACTTGGAGAATATACCCTTTAATTGGCATGAATACTCCCAATTATACGACAAGCACAGCTATTTGCAAAGCAATTTAACTTTTAATCGTTGAGTCTGCGATTTTGCAAAGTTGGTATCTTAGCACTCTGCGCAGTTGTGAGCTTCAAATGACGTGAAATCAACGCCTCCCAGAATCAAGAGAAATACATGAATTCCTTGAGGGATTACTTATGATCATATATATATATAAGTATGCCGAAGAACAGTTCTTGAAGTATTTGGAGAATTATGTGGATAAACATTGTAAGTGAATCTTTACCTTAATTCTTTGTTTTCCTGGAATTTGTCCACTTCTCTGGCATCACTATTAGATGGTAAATGATAGAAAAATGATAAATTACCTGAAAAGCCTCCCAGAGTCATGCCTATAGAGGAACTGGAATGAGCGTTCAATAAGTGTGCAATGAACACAGTAACAAGTTCAATTTCACCAGATATTAAATGATCATAAAAGGCTTATTACAAAGCTCAAGATTCAAGTAGTTTCTTTTCCACAAGACAATACAAAAGGATTTTTAAAAAAATGTAGAGTTCAATTTATTAAATCTTGCCTAATACATACTATATTTGTTTTTTAAAAGGAACATAAAGTATAAAATTAAAAAAACATGAAAGTACATTTTTTCAAAGCATGATTCTGAAACACATTTTTAAAAGTCACAGGGATCATAACAAAAGGCAAGAAGTAAAAAATATCAACAGAAGGGAACTCCTAGGTCACAGTTGTCTTCAATATAAGGAAATTGTGAGGAATCAGCTTTGTTTCTACTGCTGTCAGCAATAAGTCTAAGATAGGATTCATGGACTTCCTGAGAATTTTAATCTAATACCTTTGCCACATTATTAATGCTATCTTAATTCCAAACTACAGCTTGAACATTTCAGAAGCCTTGGGAACACTTATTTGGGGGAGATTTAATAATGACCTCAAATACCACAACCTTCTCAAAATATAAGTGTAGCAAAATACATAGTACATAAATTTACCATCTTAAAGTATATGATTTGTGGCAATCAGTGCATCCCAACACTGTGCAAACATCATCGAGGTCATGATCTAGAGGATTTCTATTACTCCAAAAGGAAACCCTGTACTCATTAAGTAGACATCCCCCTTTCTCTTGGTAAACACTAATCTGATTTGTTTTTCTGGATTGACCTATTCTAGATCATATAAATACAATTACATGTGGCCTTTTGTGTCTAGCACCATACATTTTTTCCAACTAATACCATATCATTTTGAACTTAAAGACAGTGATGAATGTAACATAAGAAAAAATAAAGGTTATAGTGGAAGCTACACAGCATGTGAGATAAGTAAGTACAGTTACTTTTCTAGATGTAAATCCATTCAGATAAACAATACAGCTTTAACATTTTAAATGCAGAATTGAAATCTTCAGAAGTCATGTTCACTGAGATTTTAACCATTCAAAGCAATTGCATGTCAGGGTTACTGGAATATTGTGGCAAATCAGTACTCTTGTTCTCTGCTTATGTAAAATAAATAAGGGTAATTAGTTTAAATAATTAGCAAAAGACACTCAACTAACAATTATTCTTTCAGTAATTTTACCCTTGAACATATGGTGGTTTAATTTTGATTTCTATAGCCTGTTTTGGTTAAACAATATGGCTAAACCTGAATGTTGTAATTAAAATGTTTCAAAACTACAAATCTGTTTACTGTTGAACCCAAAGAGACTTTTTAAAAAGCGGAGTATGTTATTTAAATAAAATCGTTGATGAAATCCGCTAAATTTGATTAGCTTTTTTAAAACTCCATATAATTAATCTAGGCATTTTGATCACCCCATAGAAAATTTAAGCCACAGAATAAATATGCATCATTACAATAACTTACAAAAAATATTTCAACAGAACCAACTCTTCTGGGATAGCAAGAAGCAGGGGTTTTTGTTGAAGTGCTGGTGGAGGCAGAGGACTCCCCTCCCTTAGGTGTCATCTTTAGGAACATCATCCACCTCTTTCGAAGCAGTTCACCAACTGGGCTAAAGTGGGGGGCCAGTGGGTCTGCTTGTCTCCACCTCCTCAGCGATGGGGTTCCAAGTATGTGCCACCATGCCTGGCATTTTTACGGGTTCTGGGAATTAAACTCATGTCCCCGTGCTTGTCCAGCAAGTGCTTTACCAACTGAGCATTACCCCGACCCCAGCTCGATGTTCAACTCTACAGTCTTTTGAATGTTCTTCTATCACTGGCTCTTAACTATCATGTAATAGCCTAACAATTAATGTCACCTTTTGACTAGAAACAGAAGAAAACTGTCTGATTCTTATCAGTTTTCCTGACAAATATTAAATAAGTTTATTTACTTCTTTATAATCTTTTCTGAGAAAATGTAAATAATTTATGCTAAAAAGGCAAAATTTCAATGACTTTTTATGTTTAATAGCAAAGGATAATTGGACCTATGAATCTTATATGAAGAATCCAACTGAAATGTAATTTTATTACTTTCAACACATGAAATATTGCCCCCACTAGAACTAACAATAGAAGAGCCATTATCTAATATAATCATGCAAATATGTTAATAAAATGATTTTGGAGATGCTAAAACCTGGATTAGTATTAGTGAAAAAGAAATGATTTAATTCTCTTGTCAATCTGCTCTGAAATGTTTTTTCTTGTCTTAAGAATAAAAACTTCGGGACTGGAGAAATGGCTCAGCGGTTAAGAACACTGCCTGCTCTTCCAAAGAACCTGGGTTCAAATCCTAGCACCCACATGGCAGTTCATAATTATCTGTAACTCCAAGATCTGACACCCACACATGGAATATATGCAGGCAAAACACTGATGCACATAAAAATAATACAAATAAATTATTAAAAAAATAGAATGGAAACTTCAATCCAGCATGTCAAAAGGCTGAAAAATTATTTTAAAGATCTGTATCAACAAATTTTTACTGTATTTCTACAGTGTGTTAACGAATCATGTTTGTAACCCAAATTTACTTCTCTGTAGTTTATTAAGGCCAAGTCATTCTACACATAATACAATGAAACATCAATCCAACTAGAATATTTTGAATGGTCTAAGGTAACAAAACTCAAGATGATCAATTATGAAGATTAGAAGTTAGATACATTTACATATATACAGTAAATGTATATTTTTTTCAGCTGCAGAGGCAACAAAATTCCACAAACCTTTAGTAAAATGTCTCAGTTTTGGAAAGGATTTCCAACATAACACACCACTCTTCATTAGTGTATTTGGTATCACACACAATCCTTTCCCTAACAGTAAGAACTGAATTTTCAGACAACAGTAACTTCCTTCTATTTAAATGTCCCTTCTCTCTCTGCATCTGTGAAGTAGAAGAGGGATCCTTGTCAGGGCATATTTCTATTAAACTGAATGCCTCAATATTCTCATCATAAAACTGGAAGTTGAGAACTATTATCTCAAACAATCTTCTAAGTAACACGAAATAGTTATATAAAAGGTGTCTTCAAAAGAACTAGCCTTCTTTTTCATGTAATTTGGAAAAGATTTCACTAGACTTAGGCTTTATTGAAAGAATTGTTTTTTTCTTTCTAGAAACCAGATTTAGATTAATACTAACAAAATCTATTGGCATGTTATTGTAAACACAATGGGATGAGCTAGTCCTGACTACATTTGATTTAAAGGCATAATAACCAGAACTCTGCTTCATAGTTATCAAGACAGCAAGACCATTTACAGCAACAATTAGATAACGAGGCAAGCATAGTAGCAGAAAAAGTCTTTCTATGCCAAACGTTTTGTCCAGAGAGTTGGTCTAACTGCTTTCATTCACTTTTTAGCAGCTAACTATGCAGGTCTCAATCACATCCACTTCCATTGTAGTATGTCAATCATGAAACAAACTTTAAAATGTTTCAATACCCTTTCCTCACAATATTTAAAACATAAACCCAATGACTTTTAGTTGGGGAAAGAAAACACACACACACAAAATTCTGTTTTACACCAAATCCAATAGTAAAATCTCTTCAAATAAAATCCCTTATTAGTATAGTAACAAACTCCTATACCTTCAATGTGCATAGCTTTGTTGCAAACACCATTATTTCAATATTACTAAGATTCTCACAATGTGAAAGGACAGATAATATAACATCATCAATGTATGCAAATAGTGGCAAAGACCTAGAAACAGATTCTACACCACGATAAACCAGAAACCTGCAATTAATATTTCTTACTGATTGGGTTGAGGGGATTCCCATTAAACATCTTCACAGGATTTGATTCAGTATTTCTTTACTTCTACACTTTTCTTATTTTAAAAATCCTGGGTATTGACCAGATTCTGCAATCACTAAAGAGAACAAGACTATTTAGCTAAAGGTTACTGATGAGCTAAAATTTACACCATAATTTACCATAAATAAAGTCAACACCAGTATGATACTAGGGAAATTTAAAATACTGCTTTTTTTAAAAACAAAAATCCAAATCACAGTACCCAATGTATTTGACCACATGGCTAGAAAATTAACATATATACATAGTTAATTTAAACATTAGTTTTAATAAATTATGGCTCTTCATTTAGCATTTCAAATATGTACATACCAACACACTCACCTGAATAACAGAGAGAGACAGTCGACAAGCCCCAGGCTTTCCTGCAAGACTGCTTATGAAGCCTCAACCATAAATAAAGAACTAGTCAACCGAGGAATACTGGGAGTGGGGCTAAAAATGCCCCCATTGGTTCTCCAATACCAGTGGTCAGCCCTGGAATCATATACACACAAGTAACATTCGTGGACTGAGCAGGTAGTATCTGTGTATGTGTATTCCTAAATACACAATTAAAGAAAAAGAGGCCATGAATTTGAGAGAGAGTGAGAGAGGGACATGGAAGAGGCTGGAGGGAGGAAAGGGAAGGGAGAAAAGATGTAATTTTAAAAATTAAAAAAAAAAAAACAAAACCCAAATTGCCTCTTACTGTGTATCAGGATCACCTGGATACCTGAGCATAGATTGTTGCTTCTGACACCCAAGAGACCTGTGAGGTCTCAAAAATAGATAAAAACTGACAAAGAATATACAGTAATCTCTGGTGAAGGAGGCTGAGAATAAAGTGAATTTAGATATTGCCCTCCATTCTTAGACTTGTCCTTCATCTTGATAACTACCAAAGACAGAAATCAACAGCCTCCTCAAATGACAAACTGCTAGGCCAATATAAAACATATCTCTTTCATGATTAAGAGGTTCTCATTACATATTTTAGAGAAATAGTCACACCAGAAACTCTAGTTTTTCCCTAATACTAGATGGATGGGACAACTTTGAAGATGTTGAAGAAGTTGAAAAAACTAAGTTTTACAAGTTTATAAACTTCATGTTCACCAGTAAAACCTGAGTCAGCAATGATAATCAGCAATCAACAACTCTTAGAACACGTGGAATGTCAATATTACAGAAACAGTATGATCACGCTTGGAATTTGTCAGCAAAGTATTAAAATTTTACCCAGGTCAAAGTTTCTCTTTATAAGTTAATGAGGCATGTAAGTCCATTAGGAATTTGAATAAATGTAGCAGAAAGAATATTTTCGCAAAATAATATGGTGGCATAATAAAAAGGGGAACAGCAAAAGGTGTGGAAAATAATGCCTGGTAGAGCACAGCCGCACACAACTCAGGATAGCCCTGTGTCCCCAAGCTCAGCCATTCAGAGATCACAGAAGCCAGACAAGTGGAGAAGGACTGGTGTCCAGCAATTTGCCCTTGAAAAGGAAGAATATGAAGGGGGCACTCATTTAAAAGAATGTGTTCACAAAACATGTAAATGCTGTGGATGACCATCAGGCCTACACCTGGGTATCTGAATCATATTCTGAGAATTATGATTTGCAAAATTATGAGAACATTTTGATGTTAATTGAAAACTTTCAAATGAACTATGATGATTTTGGAAGATGGTTGGAAATCCAGATGCAGTTCATTCACATAAGTTGTTAACAGAACAAGTCACTATAAGTTGCTTATAGAGAAAAGTAAAAACATGAAAAGATTAGTGAAATGCAGAAGGAGCTACAAGAAACAAAAGAAGTGGAGTCACAGAACATGGAAATGTGAGCAGAAATTGGAACTCCTCAATTTGGTCTTAAAACAAGCTCAACAAAGAAGAAATGCTCATTTTTTTTTTTTAATGAAAAAATAAGAAAGTTACATTTAAAACATAGCAATATAATAAAGAAGTAACATAACATGAAATATGTCTTAGAAAACAACGGAAACGAAAAAAATCTAAGACATGAATGAAGAAACATGCAACATTCAAGAAAATTTATAGAATTAAGTAAGAAAGCATACTGCTTCAGTCATGAGACAGAACTCAGAATTCGAAATCTGAGATGTAAAATCTGTGAAATGGATTAAGTATTAGTGAAGTAAAACTAGAAAAACGTAAGAGATGTTACCTTGGAAAACTGGGGATTAGAACTCATCAAATAAACTGAGAAAGACTACAGATATCTGAAGGAGGTCAATACCCAATTTCTCACACAATAAAGCACAACGTATCTTTACTAAAAACACTGAGCAGAAGACATGCCCGAGTGCCCTTGTAATTTCTGCAGGCACTTGAGAACCAACAGATGTTTTCTTCTACCAGAAAATTTGGTGACTGCAACTTGGGGCTGACCAACAATCTTTGAATGACAAGAACCTTTCTAGAACAGAAAAGAAAAATCCTTCTGTCATAAATCTGGCAGGAACTTCCCAATTTCAAATTTGCAATCAGAACACTAAAAAACAATTCAGGGATAATCAAATAAAATAGAAACAGAAAAATATGAGCATATCTGGAAAGATTAGAAAGTACAAACTCATTATCACATAGTAGCAAAAATCTAAGGAGGGCAAAGATGTGGCCAGTGAGCAGCATTCTGAGGAAACGAAGCCTAACAGATGACCAGGCACACTACTGGCCATGTTCCTAAGTGTTCTACTTTGCCAAGCTTCAGACAAAGGTTGGAACTCAAAATTCTAACATCTAGCATCTAACATTCTACCATCAATGTCCATGTCATGGTGTATTGCTAAGTCTGGACAGCTACTGGCTCAGAGTCAGTCGTTCTAGTTTTTCTTTGGGTTTCAGGTTTCTGATAGAATTCTTGCTTTAACTTTGGTAAAATACTAAGTTGTTTAGTTAACTTACTCATTTTAAGTTAAACACACAATAATGCATTGATAAAGACAACAAATTGTATACATTTTTAACGTTCCCAGAGCTCTCATTTTTAAGAGATAGTCGTTTCTTAATTTAATAAATATAACTGATCTGATAAATTTTAATTTTCTTTTAAAGGCTGCATCTTTACTATATTTAGAAAAAGTGCCTATGATTACAGGAAAACTTGGAAAAGCTTTGGACTAGCTTCTAAGTGATTTTTAGTGGCTGTAGTTCATAGTACTTTAGAGTACTCATGCAACAAATTCACCAAAGAATCAGAGAGGAATACTTTTTATGACGTTAATTAACCTGTAAACCCAAATGTTCACCTTCTGGTTTAATCTAAATTTAGTATTTTCTTAATTAAGAATTTACCACTGTTGTTACTTTACTTACCACATTGTTCATGTCAACTTTTGTAAAATACGGTAATTGTATTTTTTAGGATTGTATTTATTAGTACTAAAATGGTTTCAGTAAGCAAATATTTGAACTTTCAGTTCCTGTGTCTCCTGAAGTTGCTTCCACATGAAGGACTGATGGCTAAAATGCAGTGATATCAACAGCAATTAAATGTTAACTATCATGAAGAATGAGGAATATTTTTTCTATGCAGAGTTTCATGTAAAATTCCATACTGTCCCCCTGTCTGTAGTTGTAAGACTCAAGTTTTAGTAAGTAGCTATTTCTAGGTATCTGAAACTGCAACAATAGCTTAAGAAAAACAGCTGAATTATGCTTAACTCAAATAAGATTTGTCAGTTCTTGACTATCATTTTTCACCCAGAATAAGTTGTAAAAAGTATTTATTTGAACAAATAAAAGTAGATAGAAAGTTTTCATGTACATATGCTATTATTAAAATATCCATTTCATTCAGTGAAAAAGGTGAAAAAATGTTAATTATCTCAGTGTGGAACGAGATTGAAATTTACAAACCATGAAATTTTAAAAAATACAAACATAAAACATAAGGTTAATGCTTATGTTACCTGACTATAGACACATTCTTCAGAAAAAAATTTAAAAAGCAAAGTTATATTCTGTCACATTTGATTCCTATTTCTACCTTTTGGCAAAAACAAAAGGTTTTTTGGTTTTTTTTATTATTGTTGTTGTTTGTTTTTTAATGCATTCAGTCTCCCAGTTGAAACAGAAAGTTTAGGCACTGGGTTAAAGGACAGGTAAGAAACAGGTGACTAGTCTTCCAGCTCCACTCTCAACTCTGACCAGGCCTGAGGCTGCCGACAAATCTCAAGCAGGTGAGAATCCATCTTCAATAGCCAAGGATACCGCTCCCCAGTCTGACTACCACATCTGGAAAGAGGAACCCGTAACCACAAAGAACTTCCAAAACAACACAGAAAGAGAAGACAGAGTTGATTTTCAGCATCACTAGTCATTTCAGCTCATCAGTGCCAGAATTTATGTGGATAAGGAACTTTTGTCTCTGCCTCTGGAATTTACTTCTACATATCGACCCTGTATGCTCATTTCTTTAAAAGAAGCACATTAAGTGAATATGGTATAAATCAATTTCAAAACTGTAGATTCTTGACTACTTCATTGCCACACTTGATTTTTACAAAAAGACACAACTCTTATGTCCCGACACGGAAACATGAAGCATGACTGGGGAAATGTTTTAAAAAGATTATCAACCAAGATAGGTTTCTGCTCGATGTTAACTTATAAACACTTGGAAATTTCACATTTTTAAATGTCTTAAAACAATGCCAGTGTATTTTTATAGACATATAGTTCACTATACGAACATTTTAAAAGCCCCTTAAAAAGTCAAACCCTTTGAATTCTGAATATTTGAAGTTTATTCAAACAATATGCCAAATTCAAACTTATAGTGAGGTATATTTTCTTTTCAAACATTAGATACCTAGGAAAACATGAAACACCATGAAAAATTTCAAGTTAAATTCATAGGCTTGCTTTGTTTTTACTGTAGTCCGTCACATAGTACACTGTGCCATGACTCCTCAGATATGGGATTTAGTGAAAAAGGACTGCATAGGACCATTTTCAGCAGAAGAGTGTAAAGAAAAGAGGATGAAAACATTTTTTATGAGTTGTTTTGAAGGCATGAAGTCATTATTGTGCCTGTACCTAAGTACTGGAGATCATGGATGATCAATAATTAGAAAAGTATCAGAAAAACTTGATAGCAATCTTACGGCAGTGTTTAAACAACTGAATGTGTTCTGTGAAAAAAAATGTATGCAGGAAAATTTGAATCAAAGTTTTGCTTTTTGATAATATGGGCTTCAACCCACAGAAAACATAAAAAATTAATTTTTTGGTCAAGTTCTTCTTAGTTTGAGAAGCAAAAATTTTCAGAACGTAAATATGCACACCATTAAAATTACTAATTTTAAAAATTATGCAGATAAAGATTAGATTACCCTGTCTAGCAATGTTCCAACAATTTCACACACTTCAAATATTAAGGCAACTTTTTCCCCCAATTAACAGTACATTATAAAAATATATGTCACTGCAAAACAGTATGTACATAGTGACAATAAATTGAGCTAGTTGTAGTCTTTAATACATTAATAAAGTGTCATACATTACAAAACTCATACCAGGTGCTTGCATGTATGTGCAAGTAAATACAGTTTTTAAAGTACGGGTTTTAAAACTGAGCGCAGTGAACGTCCTTCTTTAGTAAGTTCTCGAGTTACACACATACATGGCAATGGGATTGCTTCCTCCCGTTTCTCTATAACATTGTAACTGCAATTCTTCAAGTGGTCAGCCATGCTTAGGATGTCAGCAAATTTCCATTCATTAACAGAACAAAACGCAGTACTGAATCGCCATACCTAGAAGAAAATTCTGCTTTAGATTAAAATAATCCAATGAACAAAAACTCAGAATGCCCTTTTTGCTCTGCTCTAGCTGCTCTATTTCTACTTCTTTTCTATTGCTATAGAAACATAAAATAGCAAGTTCTAAATAGTTACAAATTAAAAAGGAATAAATCCATTGTTCTTCATACTGGTCAAAGTGGTGTATCCATTTCCTCCCATAAACTTTTAAAATCATCTCTAGGTTACTTTTGATACCAAATACAATGTAAGTGTTGTGTAGTAGGGAATAATGAACAGGAATGTCTATGCAATGCATGCTCAGTGCATTTTTTTTTCCTGAATATTTTTATCTGCAGTTGGATTAATCTACATGACAGTGAAGCCACAAAGACAGAAGGCCAGCTCCACATGGTAAATAGCAGATACTCTAGAAAGTAGCAGTACTGGGATGAGGGCAGCATTCATAACAATTTCTCAAGAGGGTAATGGTTTCCAAAGTAGCCAGATGCCTTACAATTCTGTGACAACAGAGTAATTTTTCAGCTGACAAGAGCAATCATCATTGCTGCCAGGCCTGGTGGCACAGGCCTGTAATTCTAGCTACCAGGGGATAAGGCAGGAGGATAACAAATTCAAGTCCTGCCTGGACGATGCATGAATTCTAGGCCAGTCTGGGCAATTTAGTGAAACCCTCCATTACAGTAAAAAAAAAAAAACAAGAGGGCTGGGAATCAGCTAAGTAAGAATATTTTCACAGCACATGGGAACCCCTAATTTGTCCCCCAGTATCACAATAAATAAATATCTGACAAATTACTGCTCCTTTTGTAAAGTGGAGGCAGTAACAGGCTAATGAAAGTACTGTAAAAATGCATGCTATCTAGCACACTGCAGGTGTTTAAGTGTGGATACCAGGGAGACATATCCAAAAGCTTTAAGGCAAGAAATAAAAGGTCAGAATTGAAGTCAATGTGACTAGAGTCTGAAGTGACAGGAGGAAACTGAAGAGGTAAAGATTCTGAGTCATCTGAAATGTTTCATTGCCTCGATCCCTGAGGCAATGGGTAAATATTAAGTTTTAAGCACTGCATCAACTATAACAAATATACTTAAAACTATGTAATTCCAGGTTTTTTGGAGGGAATATACTGGAGAAGAACCAAAAGCTGCGGTGGTAATCCAGAAGGAATCCAAGGTGAAATGGCGAGGCAAACCGGAGAGGTATGAAAAAGGACCATCAACTAGAATTTGGGAATAAAGGGGATAGAAGAGAGTCAACCCTTACTCCTAAAGCCCTAGTTTGGGCAGCGTAGTAAACAAAGATGCTACCTCTGAGATTAAGTGGGTAGAGGGGCAGGGTAAGCTGGACATGTTGAGTCTGGGGAAGCTGTAGGTTAATCACATAGACATGTTCAGTAGAATCTTGTATATTGTGGTTTATGCTCAACAGAGAAAATAGGAGCATACTGATATAGAATCTGTATAAATAATAACAATTTAATCCTCAAGACTAGGTCTCTGCAGAAATTCACACTACCAGAAAATATGTCGTTCCATATATAAATACTAGTAACTAAGGACAAAGACAATTACAGTATCTTATTCCAAAGGACAGAGATGCCCTGAATCATTTAGAAAATAAAATACGTATATATAGCTAGCTGAAGAAATTTTATGTCACCAGAACTTTTTGAGAAAAAAAAAAAAACTCAAAATAATTCATGTGTTCATCCTCTGGTCAAAGTCTCAAGAAAGCAGAGAAGCAGATACAGACTAGAGCAATGAGTAAAGACAAAACCTAAGGGGCAAGAATAAAGTTACATAAATCTGAATGTTGTGCAGCCAAATATTGTTTATTCAGGCTGCTACAGAAAGAGCCATCTTATGTGGTATGGAATGCTACTTTAACTGTGTAAAGGTGTGTTACATTTGTTTAACGATGTAAGGATGTGTGTTTAATTATGTAAAGATGTGCTGCATTTGTTTCATCTTGTCTGCCTAGAGCATCTGATTGGTCTAATAAAAAACTGAACAGCCAAGAGCTAGGCAGGGCCGGCAGGCAGAAAGAATAAGTAGGAGGAGAAATCTAGGCTTGCCGGAGAGGAGAAGCGGAGGAGGAGGGAGAAAGAGAGGGACATGCCCGGGCTCAGTCAGCCATACAGCTGTCAGCCAGCCAGAGACGAGAGAGAAGCAATGAAAGATACATAGAAGGAAAGAAAAGGTAAGAAGCCCTGAGGCAAAAGGTAGATAAAGAGAAACGGGTTAAGTTAAAAGAGCTAGCCAGAAACAAGCCTAGGTTAGGCCAAGCATTCGTAACTAATAAGAAGGCTCCATGTCATGATTTGGGAGGTGGTCGGTGGCCCAAAAGAAAAAGCCTGGTACAATTATGGGTCTCTAGTCACAGATGCCTGAGATTGCCTTGGATAGTACTTCTAGCAGAAGAAGCTAGGCAAAAGCAGAATGTAAATAAAATTTAAGTCTGCCTAAATTTCCGCATCAATTTTTTAAATAATATTTATTCCCCTTTTGCAGTAAATCCGGAGTCTCCATACACAGTAACAAATAGGCTAACCTATTCATCTCACTTCAGCCTTACTCACCTATTAAAGCTATCACCCAAGCAGTTTGCTGGTCAATTACTAGGATGACTATAGTAACAGTTGTGTGTGTGTGTGTGTGTGTGTGTGTGTGTGTGTGTGTGTGTGTGTATTTCTCATCCTGAAAAAGACACTATTAAGAATGGAGTCAACTGAAGGCCAAAGGAAATCCTTTCCTAGGTTCCTCAGCTGTCTTATGGTGACAATGTTTGAGACAAAATTAGAAGATGACAGGTAGTAACACGGGCACCAAGTTTTTAGTGCAGAACTGAAGAAAAACTGGTTGTCTGAAGACACAGAAATATTAGGACAGAAATCTATGATATACTAGTGATTGTGATGAAGAATTCTAATAACTTTAGTCCTTTATTATCACTTTTAAAATGTGTCATCATATTGACTTAGTACATTATAGGATATGGTCACTTTTTCAAAAAGTTATTAGATATATTATAGCATTATTAAGTGCCTACTTTATGTTAAAAGAGGTTGATAAGTTAAAATTAAACCAACCTTTTCCTTTATCTGCCATGATGAATTTCCTTCTGGATACTTCTTTTTCCCCCACTGCAATATTACCATTCCACGAGACTGAAGTAGACTGCCACACACATCCCTCATTAGCCTGGATACACAGGAAAGCTGGCATAAACTGAAGCCATCTAGGAAGCCTGCAATATGCTGTAGTACCTCAAATGGGAGACTACTTAGATGGTCACTACGTAATCCCAACACACAGTTTCTCGAAGGCTCTTCTAATACTGTAGATATACATGGCTGAACTCCAAATGACCTTAAATGGCGGTCATGTATAATCTTTGCTCCTTGTGTTGATGGACAAAATCTACGCTGAGAATAGGTACAACCATAATAAGCCAAAGGACACCTCTGTTCCATCCATCCATTGAGTCCAGCATGGATGTCACCATGTACATTCTTAAAATGGGAAGAAAATTCTTTTCTTCTAAATAACTGTCCACATACAAAGGTAAACATTGAACGCTGCTTAGGCTGGTACCTAGCAACACATTCCAAAACTAGATCCAGCCCAAGTGTCTGAAAAGGACTTGGATTTGAAAGCTGTGGATTGGCATGATCACATGCTGAAGCTGAGGCTATCTCTCCAACCATTGTATTTGTAGCTAATATTGCAGATGGAAGTGAGAACGTCTGTGTCCCAAAGTCAATGTGATAAACATCAACCATGCGGCTATCAGATATACCCCTCCCACCTGGAGAATCTCCCAGACAAAAGAGTAATGCTGCTGTAATCAGATCGATTCCTTGGAGGTCCATGGGATCTTCTGCAACTTCTAAATCTGATGTATCGACTGCTTTGTCTTCCTTTGGTATATACCATGAATTAGAAAGAAACTTGAATGAAGGAGCATGACTGAAAGGTGAGTTATCAACATCCTTCAAGTCCCCTAAGTCTCCCTTTTTCCAATGCAAGTCCTCCTCCTCATCTTCATCTGGCATGAGGATATGTTGAAATGTGCTATCGGGCAAAGCATTGAAAGGAATTATTTCTCTAAGTTGTGCTGCTACTAAAAGTGAACTGGAAGGTTCTAAAGTACCATCTGCTGCTGCACAGTCTCCATTTTCTATGTTACTTTCTATGGAATCACCAGGAGAATTTTGATTCTGGTCTTTGACCTGTGAACACATATTTTCCAAAGGAAAGCCATTACAAAGAGCAGAAGTACCAAAAGAGCTTGTATTTAAGTCGCATAGTAAATCACTCGAACCATTTTGTTCAGACTGAGCATTCTGACTTGTGCCATTAAGGTCAACTCCACCTACTGCCCCTACCTCATCCTCATGAAGGTGGTCCTGGTCTTTTAAGTTTCTTTCCTGGAAACTTTCTCTGCTATTCTCATCCATTTCATCTGTGGTAGCATGAAGACTTGTATTTAACATGCCAATGTCTCTTGTGGCAGAATTCAGGATATCTAAAGCAGCAGCCAAACTTCTGGTTGTTTCTACAGTAGCTTGATAAAGTGCACCATATGATTCTTCATCAACAGATACCAACCCATTAGCACATGGCATTTCCTGAACACTCGATTTCACTGAAATTTGTTCTCTAGGTTCAGATATTTTATCAGTTGCTTTTGACATCATGGTGGCAACTTTGAGAGATTCCAAAAGCATTCTTTGATCTTGAAGAGCCAAGGCCATGTCTAATTGTGCCACTTCATCAACATCTCTGCTTAGATTTTCATATGATTTCCGGTCTGCGTAACTAACTGGCCATCGGTTCCATTCCATAGTACAGCACACCACACTTGCAGGACACATTTCTAGATGTTCAGCAACTTTATTTCGTGCCATGGTAAATGGACATCCAAAGTTACTATTTAAGCAAGGTACTCGTTCAAAGGGACACAAGAGTCGATGTTCATCAGCTTTACAAGAATGGAAAACTGCTCCACAGACCAATGGACAACCAATCAGGTCACAGGAAATCCCAGGCTCTGGTCTGGTCATACACCGTCTACTGACACAATTCACACAGTGTGGGTGCTGCTGAACCTCTTCTTCCATAATGGCCAGTCCAGCTCTAGTTTTTGAAATAGAAAAAGGTAATGCCATTAGACAAAAACTGTATAATAAATCAAATTACCCATATGTTCTAGGTTATTCTTGAGAATGAAATATATAAAATCCATACATACAACATACATTTAAGTGGTTACTTTGACACATAATTAATACATCTTAAAGGCACGTAAGCGGGCTGGAGAGATGGCTCAGAGGTTAAGAGCACTGGCTGCTCTTCCAAAGGTCCTGAGTTCAATTCCTAGCACCCACATGGTGGCTCACAATCATCTATAACGAGATCTGGCGCCCTCTTCTGGCCTGCAGGCATATATGCAGGCAGAACACGGTATGCATAATAAATAAATCTTAAAAAAAAAAAGGCACTTAAGCACTTTTAGTAACAATCTGGTATTTTAAAATGTCAAAGTTTCACATTTACATACTAGGTAACAATATGCATAACAGGCATATTGTGGCTTCCATATAAAATATTCAAAATATAGTACTGTATAAAATAAATTATAATAAAAGTGCTATTTTAAAAACACTGGAATTTTAGAGACTACTATAGATTTTAGCTTTTAAATTTCAATTAACTTGATTCTAATATGCCTCACTGCAAACCCCTCATCATATTGTTGAGAATACATATGTACATTCATTACTTCTCAGGGCCAGCTCTCATTCACTTTACTAAATATGAATTTCTTGCTAATTACTAGGTACCAGGCACTGTGTCCCCTCTGGCAACATACAGGTAAATTAGCATCTCATCTTAAAGGAATTACAAGGGAGGCAGAAGACAAAACTCAATCACATTATGTGGATCAACACAATGAGAAAAAAATAGTAGCACAGCAAAGATGATTAGCATAGAAAAGGGTTGGGCAGGGTAAACTAGTAAGAAAGAGAAATTCATTTCTGAAGTACAGCAAATGAACTGACAAAATATGTTCCGTCTTCCTAATATTAATGGATTATGGTGAAATGCAAGAAAGTCGTAAGAAATAAGGCCAAAAGGGAATTGGACCAAGCATGAATTTTATATGTTAGTCTATGGATTCAGTCTTTTAGCAACTGAAAGTCACTGATAATTTTCAGGGTAGAGAAACAGTATCCATGAAATAATATGAGGGATTACCGACACTCCCTCATCTTTTAAAATTTTCTTTTTATTTATTCTTTGTGTCTTTCACATTATGTCTCCACATCATGTCTCCGGATCTCACCCATCTCCCTCCCCTGCTCCCCCTAAATAAAACAAAATAAAATTTAAGAGAAAAAAGGAGAGCCGGGAGGTGGCAGAACACACGTTTAATCCCAGCACTCAGGAGGCAGAGCCAGGCAGATCTGGGTGAGTTCGAGGCCAGCCTGGTCTACAGAGTGAGATCCAGGACAGGCACCAAAACTACACAGAGGGGGATGGAGAGATGGCTCAGAGGTTAAGAGCACAGGCTGCTGTTCCAGAGGTCCTGAGTTCAATTCCCAGCAACCACATGGTGGCTCACAACCATCTAGGATGAGATCTGGTGCCCTCTTCTGGTGTGTAGGCATACATGCCGGAACTCTGCATACATAATAAATAAATAAATTAAAAAAAAAAAAAACTACACAGAGAAACCCTGTCTTGAAAAACAAAACAAAAACAAACAAACAAAAAAAAAGGAGAGAAAAAAAAGGAAGAAAGGGAGAATATCATTATGGAAGCTGCAGTGTGACACAGTAAGTCACGCAGCAAACACCTCTATCCATAGATTTTTACATGCAGGTGTTCATCCCAAAGAATCATTGGTCTGGTTCGAGGTCCCTGGTCTCTGCTATACCATCGACACTGGGCCTTAACTGGGATTCTTCCTGGACATTCTGTTGCTACCCTGTGCCATTGAGATCTTGCGCCCTGGGTCTGCAGGACCAACCCCCACCCCGTGCTCCAGGAGATCACAGATGGGGTGGATGTTGGGGTGGGCTAACATATAACCCTGGATAGTTGCAGGGTTGGTCAGTCTGCTAGCTCCCCCTCTCCCCTCCCGCCCCCAGAAAGTTCACTCTTTGCAGCTTTGAGCAAGGGCTAGGGCCATTTCTCCCACTTTCACCCGTCCTCAGGGTTGGTTCTCTCACACCTACACCTTGAGGACCAGCTCTACTGTGTTGCACAGGTGAGGTGTAGGGGCCACTCTCCCAAGTGCTGTAGCTGGTGAGGGGCAGGGACAGCTCTTCGGCTCTTATGACCTCAGGGCCAGCTCTTCCACTTGCGTCAGGAGTTTACGGGGCAGGGGCACACACACACACACACACACACACACACACACACACACACACACGACGACGACGACTCTCCTCCACCCATGCCAGACCTGAAAGAACCTGACAGATGAGTAGTGGGACAGCTCTCCTATGCTACTTCAGGGCTGGCTCACCTCCATCTCCACCAAGAGTTGGCTCCATTGTGCTGCCCAGACAAGGTTTGGTCGGCCTGCTCTCCCGGATACCCTCTCATCTTAAAACTGATTTTTTAACATTTCATCAAACAAAGTTTATACCAAAAATAAGAGAAAGTGTAAACAAAATCTGACGATTTAATTGTAACTAAGCTTATTCAATAGATTTTTTTCTAAAATCTTTTAACTGCTTCATTGTTTTTTGTCAGTGGTGAAAAGTTAAGTAATACCTGTCTTTTGTTATCACTCTTATTTCCTAGTCAAATCTGAAGACAAACAAAAACTAAAATCTTGTAGTTTCCTAGTTATCTACTCAGTAGCTCTCTCATTGTCTTTATTATTCCTACCCACATTAAGACTGCTCTACTAAGATCCTCACCAATCTAAAGGGCTCCTCTTTCTTCCTCCAGCCCCATCACCTCTGCTGTATCATCAGGATTACCAACTCCTCCTGGACTGATAACCCTCCCTTACCATGTTAATACACTTAACCAAGTTCCCTCCTACCTCTCTGGCTAGTCATCTCTTACATATTACTTTTTGTTGGGGAATATTATTTTAAGGTGTGATACTTTTGTTTATGTTGCATTTGCTGAACTCTGTGAAGCTGTGTTACTGTGCCTGTCTAAACACCTGATGGTCCAATAAAGAGTTGTACGGCAAAGCAGAAAGGTTAGGTGGGGCTGGCAGGTAGAATAAATAGTAGGAGAAATCTGGGGGGAAAAAAAGATCTAGGAGAGAAGGAGGAGGACTCAAGGGGCCAGCCACCCAGCTACACAACCAGCAATGGAGTAAGAAAGAAAGGTATACAAAAGTAGAGAAAGGTAAAAGCCCAGAGGCAAAAGACAGACAGGTTAATTCAAGGTAAGAAAAGCTGGCAAGAAACAAGCCAAGCTAAGGCCAGGCATTCATAATTAAGAATATGCCTCCATGTGTGATTTATTTGGGAGATGGGTGGCAGGCCCCCCAAAAGAGCAGAAACAAACAGCAACAACTTTTCTTCAGGATTTCATGTCATTCTTGTTCACACTATGCATGCCTCCTGGGTATGGCAGGTTTTTCCAACTTTCATTTACCATCTGTAGGCAGAAAACTCATGTATACATCCCGCCTAGAAATCTTCCAAACACCAGACCTCTTCAGCTATATTTCTACCTGTATATCGCAGAGACAATTCAACTCAGTGTTTTCTACAATAAATTACACTGTACTGTATAATTTTCTAAATAAAAAGATTTGTAGCCTATTTTCTTCATTGGGTACATATGGTTGTTAACTCTCTGACGTGTATTTCCATAAATTCTAGCTTGGTTTCAGGTGGGTAATCACTCCACAAATTGTTACAACATTTTTCTTGGTTGAAGACTATTATTCCTCAAACAGGAATAATAAACACCCAGCTGTTATTAAGAGCTTTATTAGGACAAAGTCCCAAGTTGATATTGTGCTGGTCAACGATGCCATGAAAAATGTACACATTCAACACCAGATCATTTTTAAATTATGCTTTAAAATAGCAGAATGAGTCGAATACTTTCAAAATGTTGTTTTCTTACAATTCCATAGGCAAGAGTTGACTCTTTAAATGAGTTGTACTAAAAGAACAAGAAAGGGAATGAGAGATTTAATTATGGCAAATATTTATAATTAAAGTAATGAAAATGTTTAATAAGAATTAAGACAAACCCTGCTGAGGGATTAGATTGTGAAAACAGCTGGAGCTTTCTTATTTTGCAATAAGAGTTTATCTCACATGCTAGAGGTTAAACTTGACTGTTGCTAAGAGAGAAACCTAAAAATACAAGCAGTTTCAACAGTGACTGCCACTTTTAGGACTTGTATGAGTACTTTATGTTATTGTACACACCATCACACAATCACATCAGGCAGAGCACATTTAAAGGTACTACCTAATTCAAAGGTGTTTAAAATAATGACCACTGCAATTCTGACTAACATTCAAAAACAGTAACAACTTGCAAAGGTAAGAGAAGGCTCTCAAGTTTCAAAATAAGTAGCCTCTTCCACATTACTCCTCTCTCAATAAAACTGTTTTTTAAAAAATGCAGCCACAGCAACATATCTGTGGTATTTTATTACTTTTTGAAGTAGACTTACAAAAAAGGAGTAATATTAATTGTATTACCTACTCTATCCTTCTTAACAAATACCAAGTCAATTTCCTACAACACAGAGAAAAACAGTGTTCAGAAGTAGTAAGTGACTTGCCCAAAGTCATCTATCTAGTTAAGAGACAGAGGTGGGACTTAAATGGACTTCTTATCAATATTCACGTGGAATGGTAGACATGTTTCCTTATAAACAGCTAAGAAAATAGCTCTTTAACAACTGATGATTTAATTTTAAGATGTTATTTGAGGAATGAAGATTACACAATTTTGCTTGTAGTTTATTCTAACACTTAATCACTCTTGATGGTCAAAAATCTTTTCGTTCTTTGTAATTATTAAAGCACATTACTTTGCTTTGACCACATGTTTTAAATAGGAACATATGAAGCAGTATGAATTTAACCAGTCTCAACATATCTTTATAAAGTAGGTCAAGTCCATTTTAAAGTTAAATATACAAAGAAATAAGAAAATATAGTAATAGTGTTTCCAAGGAGAGAGACTTGGCTTCAAACTTTAAAGCTCTTCCAGATCCATCCTCTTT
The DNA here is from genome assembly GCF_007827085.1 of Peromyscus californicus insignis. Classification (NCBI taxonomy): domain Eukaryota; kingdom Metazoa; phylum Chordata; class Mammalia; order Rodentia; family Cricetidae; genus Peromyscus; species Peromyscus californicus. The sequence continues at coordinate 20,145,319 of NW_026294525.1, read as the reverse complement.
CTAATCAAGATTATTATAAAATTTAAAATGCCATTACACATAGAGTATGTCAAATTGCTCATGAACTCTGTGAAACAGGTTTATAAAACTTCAGTTCTTGACTTATCAGTTGAACAATGACACAGCAAGCCTAGGAGAAAACATGTTGCTAAATTATGGCTTCAAGTTCAAGATGAGCTTCATTAAACTTAATGGGTTTTTAAAAACATGCTAAAATCAATTTCTATTAAGCTATACTTGAAAGAATTACTGAAAAAGTTTCATTAGACTAAAACTTATTTGTAAATGATGGAATCTTTTACAATAGTTTCCGTTTTCTCTAACAGCAGTTGGTTGGCAACTCACACTCTGTGGCTGACTAGCAATCCTTAAAAATAGTTTTAAGACATGGCATTTTCTCATACAATGAAATGAGAGCTTGCCTTTTAAGGCACAGAGCCAGTACCCCCAACTGTTTCTCAACATTCACTAAAATATATTCAGTAATAATATAATCATGAACTGGCACAATTTTAAAATATGCTAAGAAAAGTTGTTTAACACCACTTAGGGCTACTTCCAATGTCTACCAGTTTCAGAGAAACACACACAGATACCCACACCTCTCCCTCCTCATATGCCATGTGTTTCAACTTGAATTTCGGCTTGTGACCCTCCTCTAGAACCCAAGGCAAGACATGGAGCCCTTACAAAACACATGCTTATTACATGGGACACTTTAGGGCATTACTAGGGACAACTGAAAATAAATCACTGTTCTTTTTAATAACTAGTTCTATAGGAAAACTATAATCTCCAAGAACATCAAAACTATCTCTGTCTCATACATCTTTATGTTCCCTGAATTCAAAATTGTGCTTCAATTTGAGATTCATTTGTGTAAATACACGAATGAAAGAATACAAGAAAATGAATTCCCAAACAGACATTCTTAATTTCATGGAAAAAAATGACCACGATAAAAACTTACAGATCTAACAGTAGAAAATTAGTTTAAAACAAAATACCTCAACCAGCCATACATAATGGTGCTCAAACACTTCCTTTTTTAAAATTTTTTTCTTTTATTATTAAGAAATTTTTCTATTCATTTTACATACCAACCACAGATTCCCCTGTCCTCCCTCCTCCCACCCCCAGCCTTCCCCCAAACCCACACCACATTCCCACCTCCTCCAAGGCAAGGTCTCCCATGAGGAGTCAGCAGAGCCTGGTACATTCAGTTGAGGCAGGTCCAAGCCCCGCCCCCCTGTACCAAGACTGTGCAAGGTGTCCTACCATAGGCACTGGGCTCCAAAATGCCCACTCATGCACCAGGGACGGATCCCGATTCCACTGCCAGGGGTCCTCTAAACAGTTCAAACTAAACAACTGTCTTGCTTATCCAGAGGGCCTAGTCCAGTACCATGGGGGCTCCACAGTTATTGGTCCACAGTTCATGAATTCCCATTAGTTTGTTTGTCTCTGTACGTTTCCCCATCATGATCTCGATGTCCCTTGCTCATAGAATCCCTCCTCTCTCTCATCAACTGGACCCCTGAAGCTCTGTCTGGTGCCCGGCTATGGATCTCTGCATTTGCTTCCATCAGTTACTGGATGAAGGCTCTATGACAGGGCAGTCACCAATCTGATCACTGGAGTAGGCCAGTTCAGGCACCCTCTCCACTATTGTTAGTAGTCTAAGTTGGGATCATCCTTGTGGATTCCTGGGAACTTCCCTAGCACCCTGTTTCTCCCTATTCCCATGATGTCTCCATCTTTCCTTGGTATCTCATTCCTTGCTCTCCCACACTGTCCCTGTTCCAGCTCGAACATCTTGTTCCCTTATGTTCTCATCCCCCATCCCCTAGTTTCCCACCCCCCAAAACCCCAGTTTGCTCATGTAGATCTCATCTATTTCTCCTTCACAGGGTGATCTATGCATCCCTTTTTAGGGTTCTCCTCGTTAGCTAACTTCTCTGGGGCTGTGGGTTGTAGTCTGGTTATCCTTTGCTTTACATCTAGTATCCACTTAGCTCAAACACTTCCTAAGCACCTAGTTAATGTGTCCCAGGCATCTTATATGAAGACTAAACCCTAAAAAAAAAAAAAAAAGGCAAATCAATGGGAAAGATAAATCAAAAGGTAACTTCAAATTTTTCTACCTTTTTAAAATCTTAGAAAACTGAATACTGAGAGAAGTGCCAGGTTTAAAAAGGAAAGACAATAGTTGTTGTCTGTACACGTACAGGTGAGCAGGGCACAAAGGAAAAAATCAGCTCAAAATACGAAGTGGCATCAGCCTACTCTACTGCTTAGTATTATATTTAAATATTAGGTGAAACAGACTTCTACTAAACAAAACACGTTTTAACGTAAGGCTGATTGTGGAACCAGTCTTGTCTAATGATAAGGAAGTCCGTTACAAAAATCAACAATTTAGCTATTAGTTCTAAGTGTCTGGAGGAAATCTTACCTTTTGTATAGTCAGAGGTACTAGTACATAGTAAGAAGAAACACTGAATGACCCACTAATAAAATAGGTGCATTTAGTTCTGAAGATAACAAATCTATACCTCAGTCATTTTATCTGCTTTTAAAGGGTGGAGGTGGTATCCAGGTAGCTCAGCAGTAAAGCCCTTGTCTAGCAGATCCAAGTGCTTGGATTCTGTTTTGAACACAATAAACACACACACACACACACACACACACACACACACACCATAAAGACTTAAAGTCATGAAAGCCATGGTGGTGGTGTAGATAGCTACAGGTGATGAAAATTAGATTACTACTAAATTCCCAACTCATAGCCCATACCCCCAATCCAAAGGTGTTCTAGTTTCATTAAACTGCTGTGGTAACACATAAAACACCTGGGTCAAAAGCAACTACAGGGAGGGAAAGGGTTGTTTCAGCTCACACTGCCGGGTCACTGTTTATCCGATGAAGTCAGGGCAGGAACTCAAGCAGAAACCATGGTGGAATGCTGCTTTTTGGCTTGCTCACTGTCTGATGCTCAGCTGGCTTTCTTATATAGTCTAGGACCACCTATCAGCCTAGGGATTGGTAGTGCTCACAGAGGGCTGGACCCTCCCACATCAATTAATAATAAAGACAATCCAGCACAACATCCTCCCAGGCCAGAGTGGGCTAGGTAATCCCTCAATTGAGGCTTCTCTCAGATGACTCTAGGGTTTGTCAAGTTCACAACTGAGACTAACCAAGGCAAATGGATAAATGAGTTACATTTTCTATTTATTTCATTAAACTTTACTTCTGGCTTTACAGAAAAATGAACTAATGATATAAATATTTATTTTCATGTTCTTACCCATCCCTCCAGATGTACTATAATCAAAACATTTATCTGTCATTTTCAACCTGGTCATGGTTAAAAATTTTTAAATGAAAGTTCTAACTACTCACAATTTTCTCCACTAAATAAACAAATGAAATAATCATAGACTTAGATCAGAAATCAAAATGTTAGAAAACATTTAACACTCAGACCAGAACCTATTTGAGTTAATACATGATAAAAACAGGTCTACCCAAACAGCAGGACTCAGTCTAAGACAGCAAGAGAGAGTGGGCTTCTATGGAGCCTCAGCTTTCCAGCCTGAGGCAATTACTCTACTTTGAAACAATCCAGAACTTCTGAAAGGTTGATTACAGTTATTTCTGTGCCGAAGAGTATATAAACATAGTTACCCCAAATGGCTGTACTCTGCTTTACACAACTGCCAGATTTATATTCAACTACTTTTAAATATTACTTAAATTTATAAAGCTTACTAAAAGGAGCTCTATGACTCTACCCAGTGCTAACATTAACCATTCTTTAAAACAGAAAAAAAGACATCTTTTTGATTAAAAAAACCAACAACTAAGTTTTGAGGTATATTCTATAACTGAGGTATATTTGTGTTTAATGCTTTCAGTATGCACAATATACAAGCAACTACTTCAACTTGAATCTCTCCTAGCCATCACAATTAATATGAAATTTAATGATATTTACTCAGTCCTTTTAACTTAAAAGTTTTACCAATAAATATAATGTATAAACACAATGTTTTCTCCAAGACCATGCCCAGCAAGAATAATTCCTTTTATAAAAGTAAACACAGTCTTAGGAACTTATTTAAAAGATTATCTAACAGTCACACTTTAGAAACATGCTATATCAAATAATAAACACATTAACTAAAGTCGGTTTGAGTGACCTTAAAGTACCTTTCCAACCATACACGAAGGGTCAACAATTCTTTCATGCAGTATTACTTTTTAAAGCGTATTTTATTTATATTTTAAAACAAAAAATATACAAAAAACCCCCAAACCTGAATCAAAACATTCAAAAACACTGGACTGAAATTAAACGGATACTACATAGGCAAACTTCGGTTTCTTATACTATTCATAAAACATCTACTATTTCTAGAATCACATACACACAAAAGCTTATGTCACTATATTAAGTATCAGGTACAAACTGGCAATCGAAGAAGTTAGCAAAACACCATGTTGTCCCCAACTAAACTCCTACAGCAAAAAAACAGTGACTAAGCATAAAGAAGTGTGATTCAACGAAACTGTACTGGGAGCGTGTACGCTTTAGAAAAACCCAACGGGAACACTTCATGCTATTCTTTTCTTTTTGCCAGCCAACATGGAATTGTTTTGGAAAACTCTGGTACAAAAAAGTGCAAAGCGTGCTAACGTAACTTACTGTGTCTGAAATTTAGCAACCAGCAAATTAAAACTCCAGAGACCTTTAGAGACTTCGTAGTGAGATTTTTAACCCTCATTGATACCAGAATGCCCATAAATAACTTCATCTTGGATCAGAGTCAACAAAGCAATCATGGGAGAAAAGGTCAACTCCTTCCCAAGCATCTTTTATCCGGGATTTACCGCAGGAGAACCACAGTAAACACCGGCCGCCATCGAGGTAAAAAAAAGTATTCCCTGGTGACTCTGCATCCACCGTGCGTTCCATGTCCTGCTTCCCATCTGGGACTCCATGAACAGGACCCAATAACTTGGGGGGGGGGACCCTAAGTTTCCCTTTAACAAGGGCCAAGGCTAAGCAAGCCTCGGCGCCTCTCACTTCCATGAATGGAAAAGTTACCAACTTCGCTCATCCCGTGGAGACAGTTTGGAGATGCCTCGCAGTCCTTTTAACCCGTGGGTGCCCAAACCACCCAAGTTCACTTCCTACAAGCCCGAGAGGGGGCGAACCTGGCTTCCCGGGGACCTCCGCGCACACAGTGAAGGGGACCTCACCCGGGTCTGCGTCCCCCGGGGGTCGGGGCGCCATGGGCCGGACGCCTCAAGGGAGGGCCACACACACACCCAGGCGGCCCCGGGCGCGCCGGTCCCGCGTCCCCGGCCGAGCACGACAGGCAGGCCCAGGGCGGTGCCGACTCCACCGGGCCCGCCGCCCCCTCGAGCCCGCGCCGCCCGGGCCGCTGACCCGGGGCTAGCCCCGTTCGCCCGCGTCCCCGCGTGCCAGCCTCCCGCGGCCCTCGCTACACTCACCGGCCCGCGCGCCCGCAGCGCCGCTCAGGCCCCGGCTGCCCTGGCCGTCGCGCCCGGCGGCTCGGCACCGTCTCCGAACCGAACCGAACCGAGCACGGAGATCCGCCTGTCCGATTCCTCCGCGCCGCTACCGCCGCCGGGGCCGGACCGCCGCCTTTTCTCCTCGGCCTCCAACCGCCACCGCCCTCCTCGCGCGCCCCGCCCCGCCCCGCCCCCACGGAGCCCCGCCCACCCCGGCCCGGCCGCGGGCAGGCCGGGGCGGGCGGGGCGCGCGCACGCACGGCCGGCGGGGCGCGCGCACGCTGCCCTCTGCTGGGGACCGCGCGCGACCCGGGGGGGGCGGACCCGGAGAACTCGCGGTGGAGCGTCGTTGTGAGGCGCGTCCCCGCCTCTCCCGGCGGGGCTCCGGCAGCACGGCTCCCACTGTGCTCCCAGCCCGGCTCGGCTTTCGGACCTTGCTTTTCTGGAAGGGATCCCAGAGGACCGGTGGCACTGTGCAGCGCGCAGGCTCCCGAGGAGCGCGACCCGTCCTCCTCCTCCTCCTCCTCCTCTTCCTCCTCCTCCTCCTCCTCGCTCGCCCCGCGCGGCTCGCAGCACTCGGCAGGAAATAAATAGGTCAGCTCCCCGGTTGTCTAGGGTAACGGCCACCACCTCACGTGCCCGAGCCCTGTGACTCGGTGACCGCTCGGCGCTGTGACCCGTTTCCCCTTGTAGGGCTCTGCTGTCCCGTCGGCCCGCGGAGGACGCCTTCCGTGGGCGACCCACGCGGCCTGCAGAGGGCGCGGCACGGCTTCTGGGAAATACCTCGGGGACGAAAAGCGCGGGCACCCTGGGCTACACACGGCGTCTGTAGGCGCCCCCGTTACTACCGCCAGGCCCGGGTGGGAGGCGGAGGGACAGTGATGTCACCCACGCCCACCCCGTCTGCAGGCCTCTTGCCCACTCGCGTCTCAAAACCATCTGGAAGGAAATGGGGGCGGGGCAGAGGTGAGAAAACCCTGTTGTGTGGTCCTTCTGCAGACAGCATTTTTACCCCAGCTGCTGGAAACGATGGCTCCCACGGTTCACCAACCTGACTCTCAGACCTTTCCACACACATAACAACAGCAACACAAAACTCTGGGGAACTTGGACTAATCACACTGTAGAGGTCCTTTTCTTTCTTTTTTTAAATGAAATTTAGGTTTTTTGGAACGTTCAGTGCGTTTGTGTGGGGTGCATAAGAAATTGTGTATTGCTCTTTTTTTCCTTTCTTTTTGCTTTCTTTTCTGTTTTGTATGGTTTGGCTATAGGCAGGCTCTTGTCCTCAGCCCAAAGTGTGAGAACCAAAGGGGCCAGGGTAAGAAAAGTGAAGCGGGCAGGTGAAATGGAGAAAGACTTGCTTCTACTCTGCCCACGGTCACAATTGAGTCACACACCCTTCCATTACATCCCCTTCTATAAAATAAGGGGGCTGCAGCAGGTAATTCCAATGGCTCTCTGCAGCTTCAACATCCCAGAACTAAATGGTTGTATTAATTGTACTTTGAGGCTTTCTGCTTTCCTAAATCACCTAGTTGACACTTGGTCACTGTCTTCCAGCCTCAAGCTGAGTGGGAGTCATTGCAAGCCAGGAACCTCTGCCCTTCCGTAAGTGGTAACCAGAGACTCAAATTTCCTCCAAAAAACCCACATTTCTTCAAATCTGCCCTCTGTAGTATACATGGAGTTTGGTCTAGACTTGTGGAGCAAAGCTACCATTTTTGTGGCTTAGCCACCCAGGGAAGCAACGGGTACTTTAAAATTTAAAGCAATAAAAAAAAAAAAAAAAAAAAAAGCAGTCGCAGGTTTGACCTGTCTACACTCTTTAAGAGAGGAGCCTTTCCCCATTCTTCAGTTACACTCACATCAACTTAAGAAAAGGACATAACCTATTTTTCTAGAGGTCATTCTCATGCGATAAAAATGATGAAAACTAGGGGACCTGGAAGGAAACTCTGTAAAGTTTTTGCTGAGCAAGCAGGAGAACCTGCGTTTCAATCCCAGCACCCATGTAAAAAGTCAGGTCTAGTGGCATGAGTATTTAATTCCAGCGCTGGGTAGGCAGCGGACTAGCAGTGAGAGGCCCACTCAAAAACTAAGGTAGATGGTTCCTGAGGAATGGCACCCAAGGTTGACCCTTGGCTCCACACACCTACACAAAAACTGGCTATAAGAACACCACAGTCATAAAGCCTGCACACAAGGCTAAATTGTAAGAGAAGTTTTCAGAGGAAATTGAGTTGGCCAAACAAATCCTGACAAATTGTTCAGTGTCAAGGCTAATCCCACCGAAATTTAAACAGGTTTCCTTGCCCAGTTTGACCACCAGCCTGGATTTGGGTAGCCCACGGCCAAAGCAATTCAAAAGTCAAGACTAAAGTTTAGGTCATGTGCTCATTAAGGAAAGCGTCATTGGCCAGAGACAAGTGTGAGTGGGTAGGGGCAGGTTTGCAGCTGTGAAGTCATGAGACAGTCGGAATTACCAACTGGGACTGTGGTAGGAAATGCCATTCTTCACAAGCCAGTTTGAATCACCTCATACCAGTATCTAAAATTTAACAGCTGCAATTGTATTTCCAATACAGATTCAGCTGAACTATGAAAAATAGGATAGCATCGAATTGTATGATAATTTAGAAGAAACCTCCCAACTTTATAGCTACAAGCTTTAAATAAGTAATCAAAGGAATTTAAATCCACCTGAAATGTTGGCAAATAGAAGACTCAGGTTTTAATCCATATGTACCACAGATCTCTTAAACCATATTGTAAAAATAAACGTGTATCTCAATGCTCAATGTTTTGAGTTAATAAGATTATACTTATTAATACAGTGCCTAGTATACAGACTATATATTTATTCAGTAAATGAATTGCTCTGCCCTCTCCCCAAAGCTGAGCCTGCAAAGTGTTGCATGTCAGGTGGCTAGCATTTGGTAGTACTCAGTGTCTGGGGTGGGGGAGGATAAGGTATAAACAGGTGAACTCAAATGGAAATGATAAAGTCATTCTTTTTCTCATCCATCTAAAATATCTGTGTAACTTTACACTATCAGTGCTTGGTAGGGAAGTAGTATTTAATTTCTGAGTATAAATTTTTCACTTAGAAAAAAATGATATACATTAAGTAGCTAGGAGAAGCCAATTTTAACAACCCATAAGTGAACTCAATTCAATTTTCAGCCCTCCTGTCCTCGGTTGGAGTGGTAGCAAAGACAGATGCCACCAGCTAGTGCTGTGGTGTGACAAGTGAACTCAGAGAGCTGCTGGCAGCAGACAAGCCCTGTTACCAAGTTGTTCTAGTCAGCCTCCACTTCACATGACAGTAGAGGAAATAGTAGCTCCTTGTCTTCTGATTCTGAAAATCCAGCTAATTCCAAGAAAGCCATATGATGCTTTTGAATTTTCAAAAACCCCATGTGTGCATGGCTGGGGGCGGGAGGGAATCAGTCACCACAAAAAAGCTACGTCTTTTTAGTGAGCCGTACAAAAGATAATAAAATAGAAGTTTGTACTAATTTCTAGGAATAGCCTGGTTCTTAAACCACTGGAGTGTCACTTTCCTCTAAAATGGATTTCCTGTGCTGAATGGCTGACTTGTTAATTAGCCCTCAGTCCCTTGGGAAATTCCCTTCTGTATGACAGACTCTAAGACTGCTGTGACCCGTGCTTCCTGGTAGTTACATATCTATCTGTCTAACCTCACCTTGATATCTCTAGGCCCTATAATTTGCACATTGTAATTTTACCAATAGGATATGTCAAAGGTCAGTACCCCCTTGATTCAAAAGACTGACTTTTTCCCCCTTTATCATTTTTATGAAGCAAGTTGTCATTCTGGGAAGCCCACATGATACGTATGTTTTGTAGAATCGGAGGGACACCAGTGTTGACGGTGGGGACAAATAGATCCTAGATGAGGAGACAGAAACAAAAGACACTGTCTTCCCGTTTACGGCGGTGCTGAATGGTAGACTAGAAAGACAATTTTTAATGTTATGGACAGTTACCTCTGAAAGTCATCTGTGGGTCCAGAGAGATTCCCAGCACCCACATGGTGGTTCACAACCATCTGTAATGAGATCTGGCACCCTCTTCTGTGTACATAATAAATAAATCTTAAAAAAAAAAAAAAGAGAGAGATTTTCTAGTCGTTTTACATATCAGCCACAAATTCCCCTGTCCTCCCTCCTCCCACGGGCCAGCGTTCCCCAATCCACCCCCCACCCCCCATTCCCACCTCATCCAAGGCAAGGTCTCCCCTGGGGAGTCAGCCCAGCCTGGTACATTCAGTTGAGGCAGGTCCAATCCCCTCCTCCCTGCACCAAGGCTGCGCGCAAAGTGACTCAGCATAGGTCCAAACACCCTAACTGTCATAAGGCAGCTCTTAACCCCAACTCCAGGGCAGTCAAGATCCTCTCCTGGCCTTCTCTGTCACTTCATTTACATGCATAATCCCCATCCCACCCAACAGAACACACCTACACACATCATTAAGAGTAATCTTTTTAAGAGTTACTTGTATTCTGATAGTATTTTGCTGAATTTGTGACTTAGGGGATGAAGGCCTTATTTGTGCCATTTGATACACAAGTTGATTTAAATAACAAACCATGCTACAATAGAGTTCTAACAAACCTCGTAACAAATAAACATATTGTTTCCCACCACAGAAAGTCCCCGAGAATATTAAATATTAAAATCCCATTTAAGGCCGGGCAGTGGTGGCGCACGCCTTTAATCCCAGCACTCGGGAGGCAGAGCCAGGCGGATCTCTGTGAGTTCGAGGCCAGCCTGGGCTACCAAGTGAGTCCCAGGAAAGGCGCAAAGCTACACAGAGAAACCCTGTCTCGAAAAACCAAAAAAAAAAAAAAAAAAAAAAAAAAATCCCATTTAAGCTTTAAAACATTTTCCTTGTTTACTACAAAAGTCCATCAGTATATGATTTTTATGGATAATGTGTGCTAATTTCCCCTAATGAATATTCATTAATACTTTATTAATATTAAACATTCGCCATAATGACCTGCTGATGAGACAAAAAGCTGTGGATTCTACTGTAATGCAGAAGCACTGGGAAATGAACACGCAATGCAGTTGGAGTCAGCCACTGGAAAACAAGCAGTTTTGAGAACGCACTGTCACAGGGGATCACACTGTCTTGTGCTGACTGTAGACACCACACATTGCTCTGACCTCCCCCAACCTGTTTGCCTCTGGCTGTGTGACCTGTGTTCTTGGCCCAGCTCCTTTGGGCATGGTTACTGCTGGCTGCCTCCTGCACTGGTCTGAGCCAGGCTGGCCCTGGTCCACTTCATCAGTTGTGAGCCTCTGTGTCACAGCCCTGCTCTCTTTCGCTCACCCAGCCTCTTGTCCTTCCTTCCTGTAAGTGAGGAAGAGAGGCATGCTGAAAGGCTCTGAAGGCCTGCTGGCTGCATATGGTGGTTCTCATGCCTGTAATTCTAATACTCTGAAAGCAGGGGAACTGTTGGGTCATTAAAGCTAGGCTGCCTTACAAAGTAATTTCTAGGCCAGCCTGGGTTACAGGCTGAAGCCCTGTCTCAAAACAAACAAGCAAAATAATAATTAAAAGGAACCCATTTGGAGAATTTAAAAAAAATAATTGGAGCATAAGATAATTAAGTCCTCTAAAGAAAAGATGTTAAATAGATATATACTACTTTCGAATTTGGATACAATTGTATTTTCCAAAATTTGAAGCAAGAGTGCATGAAATAAAATTCACATACTGGAAACTGGAGAGAAGGATCAGCAGTTAAGAACACTTGCTGCTCTTCTACATGACAACTATAAATCCAGTTCCAGGGAATCTAATGCCCTCTTCTGACCTCCATAGGCACCAGGCACACACACTATGCACATAAAGAAACCCAGGCAAAATACACACAAAATGTTTAATGAAAAATTCATATGCTAGGCATTAATATCAAACATAAGGGGAAAGAAATGAAAGGTATATCAAAGTTTTTAGCAAACTCCCTTTTTAAGGTTAGCATTTGATTCTTTAGTGAACTCGAGCTAATAATATGACTCAGTTGTTAGGACACCATACTACCAGGTGAGAAGCAGCTGAGTGGTCAGTGTGTGGAGTGTGAAGATGAATTCCCAGCCAAGGTGCCCACAGATTGGCCCAAATTCTCCTGCAACTTGACAAACTCCTCAGGTGCCATGAATTTCCACGTTTGCCTTGCCTCTTTTGGTATTGTTTTTTTCTTTATATATTTTCTCATAGAGGGAAGGAAGTATCCAAGGACATGATTTCTGGATTACATGGCAAGTGTGTGTTTAGCATTATCAGAAGCAACTAAAGTATGATTCTACAATGTACTATTTTGTCTTCTCACAGAAACATGAAAATGTCAGTAATTCTCCACTGCCATGATTAGACACTGTTAGATGTTTTTTTTTTTTTGACATTAAACATCATAATATGGGGGTAATGCTATCTCAATTTGATTTTAATTCAAATTATATTAATAAGTAATGATGAGTTATTGCATGTTCTTATTTGGTGTTCGTATCTTTTTTTTGGTGAAGTCATTTCATTTTTAGCTTCCTCATTTTTTGTGGGTCAGTTTTGAGATTCATATATCCTGGATGAAAGGCATTCATTAGATGTGTTTTGAAATTTTACTTCTAGTCTATAGTTAGTTTTTCATTTTCTTAATGATTTATGAGAAGCTAAGTTTTTAGTTTTGATGAAGTTCAATTTAATCTCTAGGTTTTCTTTTTTAAAAGAATTCCTTAAAATATGTTTATTGAAGAAACCAAATTGCATAGCACACATTGCAATTTGTTGATGTGTTTCTAAGTTTCTACAAATCTCTAGGTTCCTCTTCTCCCTTTCTTCTTTTTAAACCCTTTAAAAATTTTATTAAAATAATCCAACTGTGCTAACGTGGCTGCTGGCTCAGTAAAGATCTTGCAGACATACTATATGCACACACATATAAATGAACATAGAACTAGGTTGTTAGTCTAACAGACTCTCCCTTAATGTAGAGATTGCTGGTTGCCTATCTGTGGGGGGGGGATCTCTCACCCCCACATTTCCCTAGAGTACTGTTGAGTAGAAGAAGAAGCAGGAAATATTAGTTACAAGCACAGAGGAGAGAGAAAAAGATAGAAAATGCAGGATAGCCTCAAGAGGACCTGGGTCCTAATCCATCGGGCTCTGACTGTCTCTGCCCTAGGGTATTTAAAGGAATGCCAAGGGGTGGCGCAAGAGGAGGTCTGCACAGGCAAGTGCGGACTATCTCAGACACCTGCACTCAGGCCCGTGGTCCAATCATCCTCTTTATGCAGACCTGCTGGGTAAAGCCACTAGGAAACCTAAAAATGGGCTCCAATACCTATCATGCATATATTTGCTGAAAATTGGGAATTAGTCCTAGAGACTTAATGAAAATTACTTATTAGCAAAAATATTCCATAGGTTTCCTCAGCTAGAGGCCATAATGTCTGATAATTAGACTTTGGGAGATATTAGCAGCCACTGAGGATGATGGCTATTGATATTTTTATTTAAGCAACAAACGCTATAATGAAATATTTCTCATTCTTGAAATTTTAATTTATCATATTTTAAATGACATTCTAGACAACTTATTGGACAGACTAGTCATCTCTATTTTTCTGTTTTTCTCATGAGGTCACTGCAGTTTTGAGACAGGGAATGACTTATCTAAAATCATAGGCAATCAAGAAGTATTCCCTTATCTTTCTGAAGTGTGTCAACCTTTTTCTTCTGATGCCAGTTTACAAAAAAATAGAATTACTTGAGACACTGGCATTTATTTATTTATTTATTGCTTTTTCGAGACAGAGTTTCTCCATGTAGTTTTGGTGTCTGTCCTGGATCTCGCTCTGTAGACCAGGCTGGCCTTGAACTCACAGAGATCTGCCTGGCTCTGCCTCCGGAGTGCTGGGATGAAAGGCATGCGCCACCGCTGCCCGGCTTGTTTTTATTTTTATGGATACCATGAATTACGTTTTCCCACATTCCGTTGTCCTGCACAGAGTAAAACTTTAACTCAAGTTGTGATGTGATCTTGCAGTTTTCATTGAGTTCATTTCTGTGTTAGTTTTTATCATGTGCTTTGTTTTTCTGCTCTGACGTATTCTGTAGTGAATGATCTGTTGGCACTTTTTTGATAGCTTGTTGGTGTGCCTTATAAATCCTTTTAATTATCTGAAAGGAATTTTTCCATCAGATGTAATAAATACGGATTTTCATTAGTCAATTAGCAAAATGTTAACTCCGTTGTGTATAAACTTTAACTGTTGTCATTTCTGGCTTTGAAAGACACTGAGGAAAAAATAGCATTGTGGAGAATAGTTACTGTTTGTTCCCCAACTACTTCTTCCTTTATTCTGAGGAAGGAAACCTGTTTCCCTGGAAACTGTTCCTCTATCCATGTATTCCCTGTCTGTGGGAAATACGGAGTACTCCAGGATTAACCGGCAAGTTGTTCTGATCGTTGTCCCTGGAAGCATTGCTTGGGCTGTTCATTGATTTGAGAAGGGTGTAGTGAAGGGGCAGTCTTCCCCTGATGAAATTGAGATGTGAATCTTGACAACTGTCAGTGATCATATTACTGCCACATGGAAAGATCCTGGCTTAGTTTGAGAAAAAGTTGGTCCCGAGCAGAGACAGCAAGTAAAGGGAAAAAATGAGAAAGAGATCTGGCATACTCAAGGTCCTGGTATTATTGGTTCTTGAGAACCAACACTGATGTTGCCTTTCTGATGCTTTAGATCGGTGGTTCTCAACCTTCCTAATGCTGCGACCCTTTAATACAGTTGCTTATGTTGTGGTGACCCCTAACCATAAAATTATGCTATTGTTACATAAATCATAATGTAAAAATATCTGATATGTAGGATATCTGCTATGGGCCCCCAAAGGGGTCTGGACCCACAGGTTGAGAACCACTGTTTTAGATGTTTATCCTCTTCTTCAGAGGTAAGATAAATTTACTTCCCTTTTCTATGTGGGTGCAGCTTGGATGTCTGTACTTGCAGGTCCTTACTGAGATATGCTGATTTTAAGCTTTGTTGTGCAGAACCTCAAGTGTAACATGACTTCCTTCACAGAGCTTTGGCCCCAGTCCTCATCAGCTCCTAGATTGTAAAGATGAGAATTAATCTTCCTCTTGGGAAGACTATACCTGCCTTCAATATTTATTTAAAGAAAATCACTGTTGCTTGTTACAGGCCTTACATATTAACCATTTGAGCATTATTTTGAATGCCAGTTTTATAGACATTTGTCAGGAATATCAAATTCAAATTTTTGTTCTCTTGAGTGAGTCAAATGTTGGACTCAGGCAATGGAACTAGAGATTTAGAAACTCGGTAGTTAGCATTGTCCACATTGTTTTTATCTCTCGTCTATACTAATTACTTTTCTATTGCCGTGATAAAACACCATGACTGAAGTAACCTACAGAAGAAGGGCTCAATGGATTTATGGTTCTGGAGGGTGAGCGCCCATGATGGCAGAGCAAAGGCATGGTGGCAGGAGGAGAAGCTGAAAGCTCGCTTCTTGACCACAAGCAAGAAATTGAGAGAATTGAGAGATTGGTGTTTGGCTTTTGAAACCTCAAAGCCTGTCCCCAGAAATAAACTTCCTCCAGCAAAGCCACACCTCCTCAGCTCCCCAAACAGTGCCAACAACTGGAGACCAAATATTCAAATGCCTGAGACGGGGGACATCATGCACATCACCACGAGGTCTATATCAAATAAGCAGAAAGCCCCTTCCTGAGTAGGTGCAATGAAAAGAACATAGTTTGAGGTCAAACAGCTTGAGATCTTCTTGGTTTATAAGTAGACCAAGTTCCTCCATCTCTCCCTGTTCCATCCTAGGTATCTTGTAAAAATAATAGCATCCACCTCACAATGCTGTTGCAGAAAGTAAGTGTAAAGCCCAGAGGCAGTGGCATCATGTACATAGAGTAGGTTGAGAGTCTCTAACCTCAAACACAAAAATGCTCTAAATTTGGAAACTTTTGAGTGTGACATGATGCCATAAGTGGAAATTTCCTCACCTTATTTCATGTGATTGAGCAGAATCAAAGTACAGGCAGGCTAAAAGTCTTGCATAAAGTTATCCTCAGACTGTGCTTGCTAGCACACACCATAATCCCAGCACTTGGGATGCAGAGGCAGGAATGATAAGAAATGAAAGCAAGCCTGGTTCCAACCAGGGCTGCATAGCAAGATGCTGTCTCAGAAACTAGAATACCTCAGGTTATTTATGTAAGGTATAGATGAAACACATCATGTTTAAACTTTGGTTCCATCCCCAAGATACCTTACTATATATATAAATATATGTGTAAATATTCCAAAATCTGAAAAACAATAATAAATGCAAACATCTGTCATTCTAAATAAGAGAAAACCAACCTATAATAAGTAGGAGCTATTGCCATTATGTATCTCCCTATGGAAAGACCTTTCCAAAATCAGAAATTTGCTTTTAGCTTTCATTCAGAATCCATATCCCTCTTAAATATACATACACGTAAGCTCTATCTGTATCCTTTGTATAACCATCAATTATCCCATCACCCTTAATGATGTGAGGAAATATCCTTACAATATATCCTTTGGGATTTGCCCAAAAGGAAGAAAAAAAAAAGATTTCTGAATTTATTTTTTTCAACCTGACATGAACTCCGCCTTGTTCCTCTGTCCTTCTGTTCCTCACTCCTGTGTTCTTCCCTCTCTTCCTTCCTTTCCTTCTTTGTCTCTCTTTAAGACTTTGATCAGTAGTGGAAATCGAACTAAACTCAATGCTCACCTGCATACAACCAGGTCAATTATCTACTCACTGCCTACGGATTCTTTCAATGATTATGTTGTCCATATAGAATTAAGAAATTATTCCCAAATTATTTCTAACTGTGCAGTAGGGTGTGAATAATACCTACAATTAAAAAATAGATGACACTGTTTCATAAACTGTCAAATGGAGAATGGTTGATCCAGAAGCATGGGGTGGTACGTCCTTAGTGTGTCACTTTTTGGGCAATCTGCTGCAGCTCTGTAGAATCAAGCCCGTTTAAAAGGGGAAACTAACTCTTCCCACCAATGAAGGTAGAGTCCTCATGACTCAGTCACTACCTAATGAACTCTTAAAAATGTGTTAACGTTGAGATTACATTTCCACATGAGTTTGAGGGTAGAAAAAATAGGACTATCCTCTTCCCTTCCTGGGACAGGAAGTCCTGGAGTTAGAAGCTCTGTCTTCCTCCTCCTCAACTGTGCAGTATATCCTACAGAGTGGTACATAGTTTTCAGAATATGGAAGGAATAAAAAACATCACTGTTCTTTATTTAGAGAACATTTTTCAGGATAGCAAGATGAAACAACTATTAAATAATTACACCATGTATTTTATTGATGTAAAGCTTAAGAGACAAAATGTATAGAGGTAATTATTTGTCCCCAGGAATGAAGTATAAGTAGAAACAGTGTATTACAATGGCATTTTGTTCTCATTCTAGAAACCAGATTTATTCCTTTTGTAAAGAATATTCAGTCTAGTGCAGAGTATTGCAAAGAAAAGGGTACAGAATGTATATAAGATTTTTTTTTTAACAAATGTAAATGTCCTGACACACCTGGAAATGCCTTTGGTGGAGAAATAAAATCTGGGAAGGTTTTCTGGGAAAGTAGATTTTAATTTGCTACGCAAAATATTCTGTTACCTGTCAAACTATATGCCAGAGCGAGAGTTTCTATCTGGGGTTCCGATATGCCAAGCCCTAGATTCTCCTTGGATAGTTGCTGTCCAGTGTCCATCCGACTCCCAGGCCACCTTCTGAGGTGCATCACTGATCATTGGGCACTCACCCTCATACAAAAATAGAAAGTTGATTCTAGAGGGGAAACATGTTCCCCATTCATTCAAGTACGATTTTTAAAGAAGTTACATTTTCAAATTCCAATGACTATTTTCTGAAAGAAATGAACCACATATTTTCTTATTTAAGTCAGGATCAGCAAGTTTGAGTTAGTTTATGGAATCTTTGCCTACATTACATATCTCCACCTTATCGTTTTAGGTCTTCCTTTCAAGGAAGGAGTGGGTATGAAGTGATGTCCTCAACAGCATAGACCAAGGAACCTGGGGAAATTAATTTACAGCAATTAATTACTTTCTAATATTTTAAGATAGAACCCTACTGTGCCCTACAAGTTTCAGTTAACACTTCACAGGTGTTTTGCTTTGATTTACAATACAAATGTATTTTTCCTAACGTCAAGTATTTCCTGGCCTCTCAGTATTATTGAGTTTCAAAGGTAGAAACAAGACTAATGTAACATTGTACTGTTAACATTGACGGTGATGATTAATTTTATGCTAAGCCACACCGCCCAGATACTTGGTCAAATGTCATTCTAGATGTTTCTGTGGAAGTGTTGTTTTAGTTGAGAGTGGGAGTGAAATAGGTCAGCTTTGCGTGAAGCGGATTACCTACCACGGTGGAGACGAGTCTCAGTCAGTCCGCTGAAGGCCCTTAATGAGAGAATGACTGACCTCCACAGAAGGAATTCCGGCAGCTCATGGCCTTAAAACTCAGACTGCAATCCGAGCACTTCTTTGAGTCTACGGCTTCCAGGCTTCCTGCAGCTTTTCGACCTCCCAGGCCTCTAATCATATACTATAAATCTGTCTCTGTCGCTTCCAATACACACAAACAAACGTATAGTTGGTTCTATCCCACTGTGTCCGAACACAGTCCAAGAATGGAGCCATGTGAGGAGAATTCTGAGTGCTTGTGAGAAAACGCCAAGAAAGCCACCTCAGTTTCTTCAAAACCCGGTATTGTTCTTGGACTGTGGTTTCGTGTTCCTCCCAGGTGTAGCAGATAGGAGTTTACTCAGATTACTCATTATTGCTTGCTGATGTTAGTCAATTAAATGTTTAAACTATCCTTTATATGCCTCTATGGAAAAACATGTTTTTGCCACATGCAGCTTGTTGATTGTATAAAGCTTGAACTCATGAGAACTTTACTCATGTGATCTTTCTCAATCCTCAGAGTATAAATTGTCAGATGCTCTGAATAAAGTTGGCTATTATATAAGAGTTTAGTTCACTTCATTCATCAGCTCCATTCTCCCAGGTTCCACAACATCTAGATTAGTGACTCTCTGTAGAGTCCTGATTAATACAATGGTTACTGGAATCTGAGTAATTTTAGGGCATAATGTGCCAGGGAGATTTCATTTTATTGATCTGCTTTAATGATGTATTACAATACACTAAATATCAAAACACGAGTGGGGAGGCTTGCTTAAAGCTACTGTTGGCTGAGTGGTGGTGGTGCACGCCTTTAATCCCAGCACTCAGGAGGCAGAGCCAGATGGATCTCTGTGAGTTCGAGGCCAGCCTGGTCTACAGAGTGAGAGCCAGGACAGGCACCAAAATTACACAGAGAAACCCTGTCTCAGAAAAAAAAAAGTTAAAGCTACTGTCTTCCTCTGTTTGCTGCTAGAGTAGAGTATCACCTACTAGGTAAACTATAATTAATAGAAATTCATTTCTCACAGTTCTAGAGGATGTGTGCAAGATCAAGACACTGTAGATTTGTTGTCCAGTGAGAGGTGCTCAGTACTTCAGGATGTGTCCTCAACATGAAGGAAGGGAGAGGAGACAAATACCATCTTTACATGATATAAGAGCTGAAAAGAAAAAAAACATTAAAGTGCCCTTTTGTAGGAGCAACAGTCAGTTTCTGAGGGCAAAGACCTGTTGCCCTAATCACCTTCCAAGGCCTCCAACTGTTAACACTATCACCTTGAGGGTTAAGTTTCAGTGTGAATTTTAGAAGTAAAACATATTCAAACCATTGCATATAGGAATCATTTTCATTTATTACTAAAATAAGGCATCTCTTGTGTCCCAGGAACTTTGTCTACACTCCCACCCTGAAGTTACTGGTCTACCCTAGAAAGAGCAGAAGTAGAAGGAAAACTGATTTTAGCGTGACGTCATTGATGTGACGTCATTGGCATAATGTCAGGTAGTTTTACCTCTTAGATGGCATGAAATGGTTCAAATGCTTTAACTCCCCCTCCCACTGGCAGTGGAGTCTGCAAAGACAGCTTCTGGTTCTCTTTTACCTCTTCTCACCCATCACTGTTTACATTTACCAAAACCTGAGTTCCTTCCTAGAAGCTGATATTTTTCCAGGTCCACTGCTTGGTATAAATTGTTGCCAAAAAGGCAATGGATTATCAATTCATCAATTATTTAATAGTTTTCAGACTTCCAATAAGTTGCCATTGTGTTGACCTTTTCTTTTGTGTGTATGCAATGGTATCTGTAGAAACACAGGTTATTTATAGCGTGCTCAGATATTTCATCATCTACACTAGTACTGCAAGTGAAAAGAAACACACTTAATAGTTACCACAGCAACTGTAATAGACAGATACCTACTTACTAGGCACTTCTTCCTCTACTGTTAGCCTAAATTTCTCATAAGTGGCTCTCCGAGTAAAAGGGTCCTGTGATGTTTTACATCTAAGTATCTGTCTTTTGTTCATAAGACAAAGACAAAAATGTACTATCAAAGCCGACCTATGCAGCATACCTCAGGAGGAAGTAGTGGCATGCATAGGCCAGGCTGGATTTCTGATCCAGGAGGTAGTCTTTAGTGAAATAAATTCAAATAGAGGAAGCAACACTTCAACACAGTTATGTCTGCACAGGGGAGGGTGGTGGGGAAACCCACCATGAAGGAGTTAGCTTCTCTCCAAGCACCTGTCCAATGTCCAGCCCCAGGAAATTCCTTTGTGTAAGGAGAGAGCCCCCTGCAGAAATTCAGTCAACATCAAGGTGTGTTTTAAAAAATTGCTTTGATGTCCTCAGAAGTCAATGGTATATCTCCATCGAGAAGTAATGGGGCCAGTGGAAGAGAGGCTGCTGGGAGGTGTTGAATCTTTGTTACCAGTGGAGAAACAAGGGAAACGAGAGGGATTGTTTCCTTTTTCTGTCTTTGCTCTCTTTCATTAGGACTAGGGGAGTGTTTAACTTGCAAGCTGCCTTTTATATAATCTGCTTGGGAAAGCCTTTTGTTTATAGCCTGATACTGTGCCAGCTTCCATGAATTCCTTTCCATTTTTTTTGAAAGTCCTGACATGAAATACTGGCTGTTCCCATCTCAATAGCCTCTGTTCACTCCTCCATCTCCTGCTTTTTCCTGGCTTGTACTCTCACAGTCAGCTACAAGAACAACAGATCAAACATCTGTTTATTTAATGATAATGAGATAATTCTATCATCCTCTGTGTTGGATATAAGGACATGTTTTTCAGCACTTTGTTAAAAATATCTGTTAAGCAGAAAGTTTTGAAAGAGTCTAGGAATTTTCAGCAATAAACCCAAGAGTTTGGGGTCATATAATTTTCATTAAAGAACAGGAATCTGCCTTTTAATTGAGTTAGTTCACAATGTTAGTCTGTCTCTTGCTGATTATTATTATCTTTGGGAGCTGTGTTAGTCAGCTAAGCTGAGTAAACGCTTCTGTTCCTACAGCTCCTACGTTAACCCATAGTCACTTGTGTTTAGAGAAAACTCACTAGAAATGTACTTTACTACTTATGGTTGCAGAGAAAATCTTTTATGATTTTAAAACAATCTCTCTCTCTTTTTTTTTGGTAGAAAAGAGACAAATAAGCCATTCCCTTCTAATAGCATTATATTGCATTCCTCAAATGTGTGAAAGTATTGAAATTATTTTTTAGCATGTAAAAATTATTTTGAGAATTTCATAAGTGATTTTACTGCATTTATGTCATTTCTATTCCTTTTTTTCCAACTACTCTCATTGATGACCTCTTTTGGCATAATTATTATTGTTACACACATATTCACACACATATACACACACAAAACTTATTGAGTCTATTTACTGTTGCTTGTATATACATGATTTTAGAGCTGAATATTAGGGATTGAAAAAGTGTTCTCTGTGTGTGCATGTGTGTGTGTGTGTGTGTGTGTGTGTGTGTGTGTGTGTGTGTGTATGCATGCACACATGCTTTTTCCTTGCTTTCATGCTCATGCTCACATGTGTGACTGTGTATATAGTGATCAGAGGTTAACAATGAGTGTCTTCCTTTATTGCTCTCCACCTTATTTTATCACCTTGTCTTTTAAATTTAGTTTTAGTGTTTCTAACTGGAATAAAATCACATCATTTCTCACTCTCCCTTTCCTCCTTCTAGCTGCTCCCGGCTACTCTCCATCAAACCCCTCCCATTCTTCCCCACTCTCAAGTTGATAGCCTCTTGGAAAAAATATTTCAAAGACTGTCAAAAAGACTTTTTTAAATTTTTTTATTTTCCTATGAAGATATCTCTAATTATCTATCTATCTATCTATCTATCTATCTATCTATCTATCTATCTATCTATCTACCTTATCTATCTATCTATCTATCTATCTATCTATCTATCTATCTATCTATCTACTTATTTAAACTCATGCTTACTAAGCACATACCCCACCCCTGTGGCCCAGGGTAGCCAGAAGCCACCAAGTGCCCACCCCAGCCCCATGGCCCGGGATGGCAGGTGCCACTATGATGAACAAATATGTGGTGGAGAGATGGGAAAGAAAGAGAAGGTCCTTGCTCTTCCTGAAATCTGCAACTATAAGGCAATGGCGCCTAGAGAAAAAATATGAAGAGCAGGCAAGGACCAGCAGGCCAGGACATAGAGACAAGGGCTTAATGACGGTGCATGTTGTCTTCCATCAGTTCCTGCTGGCCCCCACACACTGGGTATTTAGGGTGATACACTCCCTCATTTATATATGTGTTTGCTTAAGTTGACTTAAGAGATTTTGAGACTTGCTTTGAGAAAGTTCTAAAATGCCTGTTCCCATTACACTGAAATACACTACCACACAGTCTTCTTTGTTCTAAGGTAGAGTACAATTCTATTTCCTTCTGCACCTCAACCTCAACTTTATGCCTAGATGGGAAGCTTACCAGTTTGTCAGTAGCAGAACGGTGATACGTTTGAACCACACCATGGAGTTTTGATCACTACAGGAGATCAACATGGCTGAGGGTCTGCTTTGTTTTGTAGATTTGTCTTCTCCCTCATTATTTTCAGAAGCAGGTATGTTTCCCAACACAAAAGTGGCAAGAAAGAATTTATCATTGATTTTATCTGATCAAAACTTGGGTAGGCTCCCAAGGTCACCACATACAAGGTGCAAAGCACACTTTCATCTATCTGTAACAAGGCTCCTTTGATAAAGCATTAAAGTACAACATTGATTTATGTTACTTAAAAGCTTCTTTAATTTAGAGTTAACTTAGCACATGCCATACTGCATGCCCAGTCTCCTTTGTGGAGAGGCTGGATAGGTCACTAACCTTACTGAACTGTTACATACACTTTGCTCCTAACCTGGCCAAGCTTTGTGAAATTTATTCCAGAGAAACTGTGGTTTGGCATTCTTACTTGGTTAACGTACCCAGAAGTTTGTCATTAATAACTTAAATTCTCTGGATCTAATATCTTTAAAAATAGAAGCAAAAATCCCAGGATCCTAATTCTGTCAAATGAGTCACTTCTTATTTTTGCCAGCGACCCCTGGGGAACAAGGCGAAGGCTTAAATCCTATAAGAGCCACAGATGAATTTCCTAATGGGTTATGCAGAAGGGCGTGGAAATCTGTGGTTTAGGAGCAGCTTGTGAGTTGTCTTGCTGCCCATTGCTTGCCAACCACCAAAGCACTTTAGCCCTAAGGGGACAGTCTTAAGAACAGAGACAGAGCACAATTAAGAAATACTAGCAAATCCCTTTATCATAAGCCTCTGTTTCCTTTTCACAAAAATGACAATATGCTTCTAACATTTTTTTTTTTATAACTTACTAAATTTGTTCTTTGATGATGCCATACATGTATACAATCCATTGTGATTCCTCTCACCTCCCCATCCTCTCTCACACCTCACACCTTTGCCTCCTCTCCACAAGGCCTTACACACTCATGTCTTCTGGTTTTGTTTTTGTGACCCACTGAGTCTAACCAGGGCCATCTATGTAAACATGGGTTTGGAACTCTTCATTAGAGCCTGGTGAGCTCATACAGCAGAAAGCAACAATTGCCCTACTTCCAGAACCTACCAATAGCCATTAGTTCAGGTGAAGGATAGTGCCCTGCCTGTGATACCCTCCATTTTCTGTGATTGACTTCTCAGGTCATCTTGTGCAGGCCCAAGGCAGATAACCACGCTGCTGTGAGATCATTACTGCAACGACTGTATCATGCCCAGAAAATGGTATTTTGCAGCTCTCTTTTTTTATCTCTTCACTCCTTTTCCCTCAGTTCCTTGATATTAACATTCTGTTTAGGACCAAATACTTAACTGTCATTTATTCTCAGCACCTTAAACAACTGTGAATCTCTGCATTCACCACAGTTAATTGCAAAGAGGAGCTTCTCTAATTAAGGCTGAGAGTATCAGTTGCCTATGGGCACACATCTGTCTTAGTTAGGATTACTATACTATGACCAAAAGCAAGTTGGGGAAGAAAGCATTTATTTGGCCTAGGCTTCCATATTACTTTTCATTACTGAAGTAAGTCAAGACAGGAACTCAAAACAGGGCAGGAACTAGGAAGCAGGAGCTGATGCCAAGGCCATGGAGGAGTGCTGCTTACTGGCTTGCTCAGCCTGCTTTCTTATAGAACCCAGGACCACTAGCCAAAGGATGTCCCCACCCACAATGGGCTGCTCCTCCATCAATCACTTTAATAAAATGCCCTACAGGTTTGTCTACAGCCTGACCCTTTGGAAGCATTTTCTCAATTGAACCTCCCTCCTTTCTGGTGACTCTAGCTTGTGTCAAGGTGACATATAACTAGACAGGATATTATCTGTGGAGATAAAAATGAAGATTTGGAATATATGTGGAAAGTGTTTGGAAATTAAGGTTCAATGGATGTGTCTTTACCTCATGATATGGTTCCACTCACCTGTCAAATTATGCCTTTCTCAATTATTTGTTCTCATTCACCCCAAACTTTACACTTAACCTTACATACTATTTGATCTTTCTTGCCTCTGGGAGCTTTTTGAAGGTTCTTCCCTCTGATCTAGTGTCCCTTGTCTCCTGACAGCTAATTCTGGGTCCTTGTCAGGATTCCAGCTCATATTCTGCTATCTTAATCACATGCACCTAGATGTGACACTTCCTCTTGTCACAGAATTTCACATGCTATGTTGCCTTACTGTCCTTACCACCTCCCACTCACTGGCATGGCTTCACACAGCACATTAAACCTGGCATCACGAGAGAGATGATGCAACACTTGTCAGATTCGATTATTCTAGGCATCACATGGGACTACAAGGGAAAATTTGTCTTGGTTTTCTCAAAAGAAATAACATTCTATCCTCAGAATTTTATATCTTCACCTCCTTTGTGTGTTACGACTTGAACACAGATTTATCTTGAAGTTTAGGAACATACCTGAGCAGATGCCATATCAATCATAAAAGTAACATGTTTTCCAGATTAAAAAGAGGACACTAGATTATATGACTTTAGGATTTGAAATTTTCTATCTTACGTGTTTAAAATAATAATTCCAAAAACAAAAGTTCTGACAAGTCACATACATTAATGTATTTGGCCAACATGTATAAAAGCATAATGGATAAAATTAAGAATCTTCTTAGTAAAAGCTATTGTAACTTTCAAGTCTTTGATGACCTTTGGTGGAAGCCCTAAAGCCAGTATGTTAAGGATCAAATTAAAGGGCACAACTCCTGTGTTTATTCAGCTTCTCTCTACCATGGACTGTAGTGTGTAGCAACAATGCAAGTTCCATGCCTCATCCATGTGGTTTCTCTTTATGCTGCCACTTTGCACCACTGAAGGATTTATCACCATCTCTGGCTCTAACGACACAGGGAAGTAGCTTTGTTAGTTCAGGAAAGGGTTGTGGACACCCTCAAGGCTTTTCCTCTCACAACAGGCATAGACAAAATGAGGTCCAGAGACACAAGGAACTCCTCCAAGGTAGCAGAGGTGGGTTGAGCACACAGGTTCCTGGTGCCTTTCCCCAGTCCCCCTTTTTGGCTTTTGATCCTTCATCTTTTTTTTTTTTTTTTTTTTTTTTTTGGTTTTTCGAGACAGGGTTTCTCTGTGTAGCTTTGTGCCTTTCCTGGAACTCACTTTGTAGACCAGGCTAGCCTCGAACTCACAGAGATCCGCCTGGCTCTGCCTCCCGAGTGCTGGGATTAAAGGCGTGCGCCACCACCGCCCGGCTGATCCTTCATCTCTTGATTTGGGTCACCTGTGATGCATTATGTGTTCCCTGTCTGTCTCTGAGTTACATTTGCCTAGTTTACCATCAACAAGGCTTACAGCTGGATAGTACTTACCCATAACTTTTCAGTGGCTAGAAAGATAACCATGATTAATGCCTGTTCTTAGAGCAGGAATATTACTTCTAAAAATGGTGTAATTTAGAGTTAACTGGTGCACAATTTGGATAGTGGGTTTTTTTTCTCTCAATTCCTTAGTAGGAATAGGTTTAAAACAATGAAATCAGTATTGATAGTGGCTTAATAACGCTCTCTAAATATACAAAAGAGAAGGTCTAACATGTTGTAGAATATTATTTTAAAGTGTGTTGTAGCCGGAGGTTTCTCTGGTCCTGCCCAGCCCCACAGTCTGGAGGAATCTCTCCTATCTGCAGTCCCATAGCTGCTTATAAAATAATCATTCAGAGGCTTAATATTAATTACAAACTATATGGCTTATGGCTCAAGCTTCTTGCTAGCTAGCTCTTATAACTTAACTCAACCCATTTTATTAATCTGTGTATCATCACGTGTTCTGTGGCTCTATCTGTGTCCTTGCTGCTCCTTGGATGGTGGGCTGCCATCTCTCCCCACTCTGCCCTTCTTCTCTCTTTATCTTTGCTTGGATTTCCTGCCTGCCTCTAATCTACCTTGCCATAGGCCAAAGCTGCTTTATTTATTAGCCAATGGGAGCAATACATATATTCACAGTATACAGAAAGACATTCCACAGCAGTGTGTTATTTTTGTTTATGCTGCATTTGTTTAACTTTGTGAGGCTGTGTTACTTTGCCTGTCTAAAACACCTGACTAGTCTAATAAAGAGCTGAATGGCCAATAGCAAGGCAGGAGAGAGAGAGAGAGATAGGTGGGGCTGGTAGGCAGAGTGAATAAATAGAAGGAGAAATCTGGGAGAGAAAAAGGAGTAGCCAGAAAAGGAGGAGGACCCAGGGGTCAGCTACCCAGCTACACAGCAAGCCACGGAGTAAGAAACAAAGAAAGGTACATAGGAATAGAAAAGGAAAAGCCCACAGGCAAAGATAGATGGGATAATTTGAAGTTAAGAAAAGCTGGATAGAAATAAGCCAAGCTAAGGCCAGACATTTATAAGTAAGAATAAGCCTCCATATGTGATTTATTTGGAAGCTGGGTGGTGGGCCCCCCCAAGAGTAAAAAGTAACCAACAACAATAACAAGGCAGACAAATTTCTTTTTAAAAAAAAACTTTGAAAAGATTTTAACTTTAACTTTCCTATATATGTACATATATTAACTTTTTAATACTAAACATGAGAAGCTGTCTTTTGAGTTCTTGGTGAGGGCTATCCAAGGGACGCCTCAAACATTCAGCCTATTGCTGTTGCACTTGGCTGCTGCTGTCCAGAGGTAGAAGGTAAATTCCAATTGCTGAAGATACCATGTACTTCAGAAATAGGGCCCAGAGACCCTTGAGCTGTACCTAATGCCTACTCCCTGAGGAGTTGTTTTCATGGTACTAGAAGGCACTGTGCAAACTTCCAAGGGAGGGAGACATTCAACCGTCCTACCCAGCTGTGATGCCTACGAGCCGCGTCAATGCCCAGCATGGCATATTAACTCTAAGGGAGCAGTAATGGCATGCATCCCTTGTTGGTAATCAGCATTGCTCTAATTGAACTTGAGACCCATTCAACAAGAGGGAAACAATGCTTGGCACTGGAAACTTAATTCTCCAGTGCTAGTGAAGTCTTACTTATTTTAACATATGGAAAGAATCTCATTTAGCCTTATACAGCTTATAATGCCTTCAGAGTGTTATGGTTTAATACTAAGTAAAACTCAAGCTTCCATGGATTGATTAGATCTTACTGAAGTCAAACTTTAAATACCAGAATTCTTGTGTTGTGCCTATAACTAGCAAAAGAATTTTAGAGAAGATTGCATTGGAAGATGAAATTAGATTTATTCTTAAGTTGAACCCAAGCATAAATAATTCATATAACTTTCTTCTTAAAGACCAATTCCAGAATAGTTTTCCTCATCCAAATCTGTATTTCGTTAAGTGAAAGCATATATTACAAGACAGAATCACAAATATTTCTCATATTTATGTGGGTTTCCCTTTATTCTTCTCATTTTTGCAAAACAAGCCCTGGTTGTTCTCATTAGCATGGAACTAGATAGTCCTACTTTGCTTGTTATCATAATGGAGCATAACCTAGCATGTATCTTACTTTTTCGTGTTAGTGGGGTCAGAGAGAAGAGTTGGCAGTAACTGAGTTTACCTCTGTTTCCAGAAAATAGTTCCATGTAAAACAAATGTTTTTACTAAAAATAAATGGAAAATAGTAGACAAAATACATTTATATTTAGTATATTGTTTCTGTCTAATGGTGAATGGAGACAGAGTGGAGATAAGTCCTATGCTTACATGGGCCTGATTCCTGTTTCTAAATATGTATGTAATTTCCTCAGTTCAGGGACTCCAAGGAAAAGGCACCACAATAGAATACGTATATTGGGACTAATGTCAGTGAAAGAAAAGAAAAACAAAACAAAACAGAACCAATGTAAATGCTTGATAGGCATGACTGCTCAACTGCACTTCCAGCCTGTGAAGAGACTGAGATTCCTGGAGCAAGCTGGCTAGAAAGATGAACGGTATTGGCGAGCTCTGGGTTTGATGGGAAGAACTTACTTTAAAAAATAGGGTGGATGAGCCATTGAGGAAGATTCCTGAAAGCAGTCTCAGGCCTACACACACACACACACACACACATATGCACACACACACACACGTGTATGCATACACATACACAAAAGTGCATACAACTACATACATACAAATATACATCCCTTTCTCCCACATAAACATTAAAAAGAAAAAATCAAGACAATAGATGGGTGGTATTCTGTACAATTTAAATTTGCTGCATATAAATTGTAACAAAATGAAAAGATAGCCCATAAAATGGTTGGTATTGAGGAATTAATATAAAAAATAAGGATAGATACAATTAAGTAACAAAACTTTAAAACAAATAGCCTGATTAAAAATAGACACATGACAGGGACAGGTATTTCTCCAAAGACTTAAAAGTAGTTAACACATTACTAGTTATTAGGGAAAGACAAATCAAAATTATAATGAGTTATTGACTCATTCCAATTAGGATGAGTACTATAAAAATGATCAGGGACACTAAAAAATCTGAGTTTTAGTGAGGATATGCTTCAATGGTGGGAACATGAATTGGTGAAGCCACTAGGGCAAACGATGCGAAGTTTCCTCAAAAAATTAAAAGTAAAATTACTCTTTGGCCCAACAGTTCTACCTCTGGGTATAAAGCCAGAGGGACTCAAGTGTATTAAAGAGAGATCTGTACTCCTTGGTTCATTGTAGATATGAAAATAATTTAAGTGTCTCTTGGATGAGTGAAGGAACTTGTTTATATACTAGAATATTATACAAGTATATGAATGCAATATATCTTACCATTTGTAATAATATGGAAGAATCTGGAGGCTACTAAGCCAACAATTGATCATACTCTATCTCAGGGTTCATTGGGGAAGAGGGGGTAGAAAGACCCAAAGAGCCAGAGATGGTGGATGAGTATAATGAAACAGTGTTTTCTGGACACAGCAGGGCAGTTGCACATATAAACTCGCAACAGTTGTGACAGCATGCAGAAGACCCATGCAAACTCAGTCTAGAAAAACAATTTCATCATGGAGAGGGGTGGTGGGCACAAAGTCCCACTCCTAGCTGAGGGGCTATTGGCTAATGACAGCTTCTGGGAGAGGGAGTCAGTCTTCCTTTAAGAGTGTCACCCGTGATAGGTTGACCGAGTGTCAGTGGATGACGACACAACCCAGAATACATGAGAAATACAAATTGGACTTTATTGGCTTAAAAATAAATAAAGAAGGCATAATGTTGGGTGGGTAGGGTAGGGTGTGGGAACAATTAGGTAAGGAAAAGTGAATATGATCAAAATACATTGTCCTCAAACAAGGATGACATCAGCAGACATGCTAACCTGAAAGGGGAAAAGCTCACAGAGCCTTAACTATAGCCAACTACAGGCAACTAGAAATGCTGAGTGGGAGGGGTAGTCTTCCCCGGGGAAGAGCACACCAGTGGCTATCCAATATTAAATGGTCATCCCTGAAAAAACAGGCATACAAAATATTATACAGACTAAGCAGGTTGTATTTATAGATTTAGGAAAACTACATTGCATGAAATTCTCAATGACTAATAAAAATGAGAGAAATAAAACAAAAAAACTAAAAAAGACAGGAACTAGCTGGGCGGTGGTGGCGCATGCCTTTAATCCCAGCACTCGGGAGACAGAGCCAGGCAGATCTCTGTGAGTTCGAGGCCAGCCTAAGCTACCAAGTGAGTTCCAGGGAAGGCGCAAAGCTACACAGAGAAACCCTGTCTCGAAAAACCAAAAAAAAAAAAAAAAAAAAACCAAAAAAAAAAACCCAAAAAACAGGAACTTTGGAGGAATTAATTAATTTTATGATATGATGATGGTTTAGTGGGTATACAACACACACACACACACTAAAAAATATGTATACTTGCCAGGTGGTGTTGGCACACACCTTTAATCCTAGGACTTGGGAGGCTGAGGCAGGCAGATCTCTGAGTTTGAGACTAGCCTGGTCTACAAAGGGAGTTCTAGGACAGCCAAGGCTACATAGAGACACTGTCTCAAACAACCAAAATCAAAAAGAAACAACAACAAAAATTATGTGTGCTTATTTGCAGGTATTTTGCCAGTTACTTGGTAGTATTGATCATTTACTTTTGTGTTTCAGTCATCAAACTGTGCTCCAAACATATGAGGTGCTTCTTTCTCTAAACATGTTTTTTTTTTTTAAATGGTAAGTGACATTATCTGTATAAGACTGAAAAATTAAGTTATAAGATTGTTCCCTTTTCCTAAATCTCATCAGTGGCCAGACACTGTGCTGTTTTGGTGTCTATTTTCCTGAAGTCTGGCATACAGTAGTTGCTTACATAATGTTAGATGAAAGAATAATTGGATGAAAGACAGCAAGCTCTCACGTAATGTAGAGTTTCATTGACTTGCAGTTTGGATATTGACAACAACAATGTATGATGCTTTATGCTAGTGCTGAGCTATTAAGATGCAAATCTTTATCCAGCTTGAAAGAACTTGACCTTTGTAAGTGCTGTAACCAAAGGATAAATGACTGTGAGAGAACAGGTAGAGAGACAAGGTGCTATTTATGTTGAGACTTATTTATGTGTCTTGATGTGCACGAGTCATTCTTTGATTTTGTTGACAAATTGGGTCACTTCTGTGATATTCAGTGTTAACTGTAAACGTGACAGGATCTACAATCACCAGAGAGATAGGTTGCTGGGCATGCCTGTGGAGAATTCTCTTGTTACTCGCTGTGGGAAGATGCATCTTAATTCCAAGTGGGTCATTTCCCTGGGCAGGTGGTCTTGAACTGTATAAAAGGAGAAAGGAAACTAAGCAGTTTGCATGCACCTGCTTTTTGGCCTAGTACAGTGTGTCCAGCTTCTTGCCTTCATTTCCTGGTCATGGTAGGATGTGCCTTAAACCGTGAGCTAAGACATAGCCTTTCTCCTGTAAGTTGCTTTTGTCAGAGTATTTTGTACTCTGGGACAATCTCTTTTTACCTTCCTGTGTACTAC
This sequence comes from Peromyscus californicus insignis, assembly GCF_007827085.1. Lineage (NCBI taxonomy): Eukaryota > Metazoa > Chordata > Mammalia > Rodentia > Cricetidae > Peromyscus > Peromyscus californicus. Next base: position 20,113,711 of record NW_026294525.1, on the reverse strand, counting down.
AACTCTAGATAAGCCCTTTCGGATTATCATCTGTGGTCTCACCCCATTTTTTCCCCTTTATTTGCTTTAGGCCTTAATTTTGGGATCTTCACATTTATTCTTTAGGGACATTTGTTATCTAATAAGTCCCAATTATATTTGGGTCAAGCCCATTGAAAAAAGATTCTGAATAAAAAGTGTACTTCACTTCTTGGTGACTAGTGCAAAGAAGAGAGCAGTTTTGTAAGTCACTCAGTTTAAGAATAAGATACAGTTCATTAGCAGGATTTGAAATTGTTTTGAGAATAATGTCAAGATTTAGCCCCCTCCCCCCACACACATATTACTCTTTCCAAGTAAAAAGCCTAAGAGGCTCAAGACTGGATGATGACCTAGATTTTTGGGACAGCCTACACTGAAACAATTATTTATTTTGAGCTGTCACATTTGTAGGTCACTAGCCGTAGATAAATTTGTTAATGTTATCATACTATTAGTGTCCTTTATTCAGCCAGTAAATCTAACCCATAAAATAAAACTTAAAACATGGACCATGTGAGACTAGTACCTTTCTTTATTTCTAGTGCAGAACATTCAGGATCACAAACTGTCACAGGTTTATAAACTGCTATAGTTTACAACATTAATTTTCTGGCTTGATTATTTTCTTCCCCAAAGCTGTGGCCATCTCAGGCTCCTGGTGTTCTCTCTTGATTGGGTTCATGTATTGGCGGTGCTGTGGAATGAGTTATGGGCCCTTACAACTCACACATTGAAGCCTTTCATTCATGGTGTCAAGGTCTTTGAGACAGGGTTCTTTGGGTGGCAAACTGGTTTTGAACAGGTGGTGAAGGCAGAGCCTTCTGACAGGTTCAGTGCCTCAGAAGAGATATAAAGTACTTTCATTTTCTCCTTCCCATGGTGGGGGGTCACATGAGAAGGTGAAACAGTATTGGTATTCTCTAGAACTCAACTCTGCTAGACCCTGATCTTGAACTTCCAGCCTCTAGAACTATGACAAATACATTCCTATAAATAAAGCCTTCCAGTCTGTGGTACATGCTGTGACAGCTGGGGCTAAGTGCCATTGTGATTAGCTACCTACTAATGTGATCCCTGTAAAATCAGAGGTTTACCCTAATCCAAACTGCCATTCCAAAAGCAGCAAGAAGCCAGGTGCATCTGAACAAGGTCTGAGGCTAGGTCATTTCAGGAGTTGGGCCTCAGGGTGAGTATAGGTCTGAGTATAGGTCAGAGCTGGGCTTAGCTTAAGCATTTTCTATCAGCCTCAGTAAGCATTTCAAGACAAGGCAAGAAGAACTTTCTGTGGGTAGCTGCACACTTCTGCTTTCTGTTTATGCTTTTCTTTTCTTTTTTTTTCAACTCTATTTGATATGATCAAGGAGATAAGAAAACTTTACTCAGAAGCTGTGTCATTGAATATGATGGAGTTGGACAATTGGGTGCCAGATTGTGCTGTGTAGTTGTTTGGTTTTGCTCTTTTGGCCTTTTTGGGAGGCCCACCACCCAGCTCCCAAATAAATCCACACATGGAGGCTTATTATTACTTATAAATGCCCAGCCTTAGCTTGACTTAGTTTCTTGCCAGCTTTTCTTAACTTAAATTATCTCGTCTATCTTTTGTCTCTGGATTTTTCCCATTCTCTTACTTCTGTAAATCTTACTCTTACTCCATGGCTTGCTATGTAACTGGGTGGCTGGCACCTGAAGTCCTTCTCCCTCTCTGGCTACTTCTTTCTTCACTCCTCCATCTCTTTTTTTTCTTTCTATATCTTCTCTCTGTCTGCTAGCCCCGCCTATCCTTTCTCCTGCCTCTTCATTGGCCGTTCAGTTCTTTATTAAACCATCAGGTGTTTTAGACAGGCACAGTAACACAGCTTCACAGAGCTAAACAAATGCAACATAAACAAAAGTAATACACCTTAAAATAACATTCTACTACAGTGTTGTTTACACATCCTTCCTCAGGTTATCTGATTGCCCTGCAGCTGTATTACACTGACTTGTATCCACCGATGAGGATTGATTGTGTCTTCTCTGCTGTAGGCTCTCTGACTTCTTCTAAGCTGTGGGGAACTACTTCCACTTCCCATTAACATCAACATTCCTTTACACCATATATATTTGAGCATCTATACTTCTTCTTTGACATGTTTCCCGTGAAACAAAATCTTTGTCATGTGTTCATTTTTAATGCCATGTTTTTACACTTTTTCTGAATATTATCTTTTAACACTTAACTTCCTCAATCAGACATGGGGATAACAACAATTCCCTCATCTTATTTCCTTCCTATACTTTAAAGATTACATGAGCCATAGTCAATAGGGCTCATACTTAAGGACTGTCTTATTTACTTTTGTGTTCTTAATACATTGAGAGAATTATGTATCATGGTGCTTTTATTATAAAATACTAGACTACTTGGAGTTATTCTAATTACTATCAAACCTTACTGATAACACAGGACCACAACCTCTGACCTCACTTCAAAATGGCTAAAGGGTTCACTTTAGGTAGCACTTTTGAAGAGCAAAGGTACAGAAGTCACATGCTGGGCAAATGGGGACATGAACACTGGGCCCTGGTTTTTGATTCCAGGGAGGAGGCCTCTTGTAGAAGAGAAAGGCTAAAGGAGACTCCAGAAGTTGCCTCTTTCTTTGTAGGCCCTGTGCCACCAGGGATTTAGAGATCAAAGGTGCTTTCTCCACACAAACATTAGCTTGTCTAACACACAATCAACTTGCCACTTGGGCTTAGCCTTTGTGCTGGCTAAGGTAAGAAGATAGAAAGAGGCAGGTAGAGAGTAGCATTTCTAGGGTGTAAAATCTTACAGAGAATATCACCATTTGTTAAAGCACTTCAACTACCTACTCTGATTAACCAAACCTGTATTCTACTTTTTAGGGTCAAAACACTTATTTCAGTTCCCAAATATAAAACCCAACTTTAAAAAACAGGAAGCTAAAATTCCAAATTGAGGTCATTGTACAATACTCTGTGATGGCTTTTCAGGCCACATGCTTAGCTTTACTTTTCTACTCTTTGTCTTTCCCTACTGTTAAAATGAACAGGTACACTAAACATAAAACATTGCTAAATCAAAGTGTTTCAGCAACCATATCTGAAATCATTCACCCATCACAGTGTAGTGGGATGTATAACCCAAGAGATATCAGGCTGTGTTATAACTTGAATATGAAATGTAATCCCTCAGGCCCAAGTGTATGAATACTTGTCTCCAGATTGGGGGCAGAGGTACAATTCTAGGTGGTAGCAGAACCTTTGGGGTTGAAGGTATGGCTAGCCTTAAGGTATGCTACTGGAGAAGGGCCTTTGAGGGTTTCAACTTGGCCCTGGCTCTCTGTTCTTATTTGGTACCATATCAAAGCTGCTGCTATGAACCCTTCTGTCCTGTGCTCACCCACTCCAGCAGCCATGCCTTCTCTGCCATAGTGGAATGTTCTCTCTGGACAGAGAGCCAAATTAAATGTGTCTTCTCATAAATTGCTTCTCTCAGTTTTTTTTTTTCATAGTGACAAAAAAGTAATACAACTAGATTTCCATGATTCTAACAAATATTTGAGATAAATCAACCTATAAGGGGGAAAGGTTTATTTAGTTCACAGATTTGGAGCCTTCAGTCCACGGCTGGCCTGTTACTTTTGGGCCTGTGGCAAAGAGTTAGATCATGGTAGGACCATGGTAGAGCAAAATGTACAACTCATGGGTGTCAGGCAATGTATGGAAAGAGGAGGAACTATATTCTACTAGCTCCTTCAAGCGCAAGATCCTAGGGACCCAAGACCCCCTACTAGGTCAAAGACTTTATTACCTTCCAAATGAACCAAGCCCAAAATTTAGCCTTTAACACATGGCAGACATAAACTATTATAAGGTTTTAGTCTTGGGACCTATAAATTGTTATATATAAAGAGGGTCATATAAAAGAGATTAAGTGAAAGATGGAGATGAAAAGGTATCTTGGGATGAATTTGGGAGGTCCTGACCTGAATGCACACACAAATGCCACTGTTACAGGGCAACGGAGGGAGATCAGACATAAATAGGAAAAGACACTGTGAAAACAGACACTGGTTGGTGTGATATGGCTCAAAGCTAAGAATTTCAGCAGCACAAGACTCTGGGGGAGACAAAGGAAGAGACTTTCCTACAGAACTTATAGGAGAACTGGAGGCCTGCTAGCACCTTGTTGTGACCCAAGTGAAACATCAGAATTCTGGCTTTGAGAACATGATACAGTCAACTGCTATTACTTGAAGCCAACTCCTTCCATGATCACTTGTTACAGCAGACACAACAATCAAATATAGGTCATTCCATAGAAAAGTGGCTTCTGCTTTCTAAAAATAAAAGGATAACTTTGCCAAATGTGTAAGATTACTTGTGCCTCCATTATGGGGTGTTGCAAACTGTGTGGTTAAGCCACAGAATTGACTTACATATCAGAGGCTAGTAGCTCTAGATCAAGGTCAGCCACATTGGTTTTGTTTATAGTTTCTCTCTAGTTTGTAGATGGCTAGCCTCTCTGTGAGCCTTCGCATGGTCTTCCCTCTGTACCTGTCTGTGCCCTGACCTCTTTTCATAAGCACAGCCATCCTGTTGGTTCAGGGTCTGTCCATGGGAGGTTATAACTAAATTGCTTTTTTAACTATTTTTAAAACACTGGGCTGTGAGGGAATTTGAATTAAGCTCTGTAAGCGGACTAACCCAGATTTCTCAGGGAAACTTTTGCTTGACTTGAAAGCATGTTTGCCTTTGTTGTTGATCTTACTGTCTGTCCTCTATTATGCCCTGTTTGAAGCTGAGTACTTGCACACTTTGAAGTTGTATTTATTTTGATGGCAATGAAAGGTGAATGAATGTACTGATCCTTTAAAATGCTTGGCAAGCAAATGTAACTTTCATGTTTATTTCAACGTCACATAACCTCGCTGAGTACTACAATGTGGACATATCACATTTCTGCCCTACCTCGGGCACTCACAACTAAGAGTAAACAAACCATTATAGAGTTTTATTTACAGAACAGGAATTCTCAGTGTGTCCTCTGAGGGCTGGGATGTTTCAGTTAGTAAAAGTACTTCTTGTCACACAACCATGAGGACCTGAGGTCAGAGCCCCAGAACTTAAGAAACAGCCAGGCAAAATGGTACATATCAGAGATTGAGTTCTGCGGAGCTAGAGACAGGAGGATCCCTGTGGCTTGCTAAGTTGATGAGCTCCAGGTTCAATAAAAGTCCTTGTCCAAAAACTAAGGCTGAGAGTGATAAAGGAAGACATCAAACTTTGACCTCAGTCTCTGGCCTCCACTTGCACGAACACACATAACAGACAGGTACACACACACACACACACACACACACACACACACACACACACACACACAGCATCAGTAACACCTGTACAACTATTAGAAATGACTAACTCAGTTCAGCCCAATTTTTTAGGTACTAGTGTTGGGCCAAGACTTCTACAGTCTGACATCAGCTTGTATATTTTTGCCATATTTATGCATAGCACCATTTTGGAAAAAAGTTTTCAGATAACAATTAACTCAGCCCCATGAGCTTGACATGTTTATATTGAAGCTCTTTACAAAGTAAATATGGTTTCATTCAGAAGATGGGTTTTTTTGTTGACTTAGAAACAACGCTCAAGATTAAGGGTCTAGGGAGAATGACTGAGGTAAACATAATCCCTGTGGGAGTCAGGATTGGCTTGCTCCTATGACAACACAGAAGTCATTTGGGTCTTGTAAAGTACAAATGATATCTCTCACAAGGATGAGTTTTATGGTCTAGAAGTAATGCTCCAAGTTTTAGGGGGAAAAAGGTCTATGATACATAAAACATAAATTCTGGAGGATATGGGCAGAGCCTGGCTCATCAGACAGCAAAATATCACTAGGTTGTAAACTATATCCATTCCCAGCATTCCAGGAGGAGGAGAGGTTAAAAAACTTTCCTTTGAAGGATGCCTGTGAGTTTAACTTTCCTGGCTTCTCCAGTGCTTATCTGTGTGCACAAGCATTATTTTTTTTTACCTTCTACATAATGACATTCTATTACTTACATAATCAGACACCTAAGACTTAAAAAGCCAGAATTAAATTAGTAAACATTTAAGACCCATAATAAATAATTACCGAACTATATGGAATTATTTGCTATGTCAAAACTCAGGGCTTCTGCTTGGGGTAGTAAAAATAATGATCTGGTAAAAAGCTGTATATGTATATAAGAACACCGTCCCTGCCCCCAATACATGGAAAAGCAAATGGAGTAGCTATTGGTTATGCCCAAGGTTGGGGGAGAAATGACAGGGTCCTCTGACCTTCCCTTTCATCTACAATTCAGGCTTTTTATGAAACTCATTATTTCTCATCCTTACATGAATTCTAATTGTATCCATAAGTGTCTGTTGAAAAATTATTATTTAAATTCAAATCTCCCTTCTTTCTCACGTTACCTTCCTCAGTTCTTCTGAAGGTCTGTTGAGAGTACGGAATAGGCTTTGGTTAAGCATAGTTCTTGTCTAATTTGAACTCTTTCCCACAATGATTGAAGCATGATAATAGTTTGTTGAGTTGCTCATGTAACCTCTTATTTTACATAGGAGGAGGTAAAGAGACACAAGTGACCTGTTCAACAAGACCCAGATTGCTAATAAAGTCAGAGCTCAGGTGTTCTTAATGTAAACAGGTGTTGTTGGATATATTCAAAAGCATTAGAAATTAAGGTCTAAGTTTGGGGCAGGAAAAATAAGAGGTAGATGACAATGAGCTGCATTGTAAGTCATAGCAGAAGCTGAAGTCTTGATTATACACAAAGCCTTAATTAGAAACTTGTATAAGTAACTTGACTTATTAAGTGCATAAAATATATAGAAAAATGAGACATTATGTTTTAATATAAAGGATATCTGAGCAGTAAGTATCTATGGAAAGTCTTTGGGTCACTAGTAATCCTCCCTCCAACCATAATATTGCCCAACATTTATCTGTGGAGCCTCTACGGTGCACTCTGTGATGCACTATAGCAGAGGCCAAGATTCTAGCTTTCAGAATTTCTGTAAGAAATGGGAAGGATTTATAAAAAGAGTATATCAGACTGCAGTAGAATTAAAACAAACTTCTAAGAGGCTTTAGGGTTGACAGTAGGAGGATCACGAGTTCAGTTTTGTGCAGTATGACTGAAATGGCCTTACTAAGCTGATGATGTACAGAGACCTGAAGGAAGGTGGGCAACAGGCACAGCATGTGCTGGGGAGAGTTACAGGCAGAGGGAACATCCAGTTAAAAGGCCCTGAGGAAGTACACTGGGCATGTATGTGGCACAATAACATACATTCCGAGGATGGAGCATACAAGGGGATATGTGGGAGAAGACAAGTAGAATCAGGCAATGGAGGGATGGAGCATGTAGGGCCTGGTAGCTCTTACAAGAGTTTAGGGTTCTCTTTAGTGAGTGGGAGAATTTTGTACAGAGGTATGACATTATCTGATTATCTGTCATGTGTCTTAAAAGGATCACTGATGACTGTTCTGGAAAGACTGTAGGAGGGTATCACAACCCAGTGAACAATTATGGTGTCAAGGACAATGGTAGTCGGGAAGATGATGACAATTATTTGGGGTACAGTTGTAGTTTGAAGGCTAACTTGACTGATAGATGGGTGTGAAGGATGAGAGAAGAAAAAGTTATCAGGACAATTCCAGAGTTATGGGCTTGAGTAAGGGAAGAATGTGGTGACATTTACTAAGATACATTAATATAGCCAGGTGTCTTATTCTAATACTGGTAACTAATACAACTGATAAACAAGTCCATTTTATTTACTAAAAGCTCAGAGGGAAAACTTTATTGCTTATGATTTTATACCACTTTAATGGCATCTGTAGTAAATAATGTAGACATGAATTCCGGAGAGATTGCTTAGTAAAGCTTTTTGTTCCTCATTCTAGGAGAGGGAAGCATGCCATGCTCCCTGGCAGCATGTTGTGAATGGTATGTGTGTGGGAGATGTCAGCTTTACTGTCTCAATGCTTGTTAAAGGATGAAGGAGGAAAGGAGAGGAAGAGAAGGGAGTGAAAGAAAAAAAGTTTACAACCACTTAACGCTAGCCTTAGAAGGCAGAGATGTAAGGACTACTTGGTCCTCTTGATGGAGACCTTCCAGTGCTACAATATTAATTCTGTAAAGGCATATTTTAGTGTTACTACATGTCCTACTGTGCTTGTGGATGTCATCTCCAGTTTCAGAATGCATTAAATTCACATGTAGAGCCCTTGAAGTACACAGGGACAGAACATTGACATTTTTATTCTTAGGAGGATTTGGCTGATAGGCTAAAGAATAATAGGATTTTGTTATGCTGGCTGGTGTCCTTAATCTGAAGGTCACTGAAAATTGAACTTTAAAACTGTTAGTGTACAGTACCATGGATGTGTAGTCTCAGCTACTTGTGTAACTGCTGGGGCATAAAAACTGAACATAGCCGGGCGGTGGTGGCGCAGCCGGGCGGTGGTGGCGCACGCCTTTAATCCCAGCACTCGGGAGGCAGAGCCAGGCGGATCTCTGTGAGTTCGAGGCCAGCCTGGTCTCCAAAGCGAGTTCCAGGAAAGGCGCAAAGCTACACAGAGAAACCCTGTCTCGAAGAAAACAAAACAAAACAAAACAAAACAAAAAAAAAAAAACCTGAACATAAACATTTGTGACCAGTCTGGGCAATAAAGATTCCCTAGCTAACTCTGTAAATGGAAAGCAAATCAATCTCTCTCTCTAACACACACACACACACACACACACACACACACACCCCTACCTGATAAATGATATCTAAAAAGTTTAGGGTAATGGTTTGATATACATACATACACATTATGAAATAATTTCCACAATCAAACTAATCAACACATCCATCACTTCATAGCTTGTTTTAGCAAATCTTTTACACAGGCAAAACTAGTTCTAAAGTCATGCTTTCATCCTTTGAAAGTTTTTCATTTACAAGTGAACAGTGCAAGTTTGAAATAGAACACCAACCATTGTGTCTACAGCTCCAAGCTGCAATTTCAGTATTGGGTTCAAACTTTAAAGCCAAACTTAAAATCTTCCAAATGGTCATTGTACTAGTTCCTTTCCTTGTTGCTGTGACCTAATACCAGATGGCAGTAACCTAAGGAGGAAGCGTTTGTTCTGGCTCAGTTCAGAGTGAACAGTCCATCATAGCCAGAAGCAGATACCACTTTCAAAAGCCTGCCCTCAGTGGTCCATTTGTGATACTGGGCCATGGCTCTAATGGTCTACAATGTCCCAAATTATTGTTACCATCTGAGAACCAACTGTTCAAACACATGAGCCTGGGAGTTGGGGGCAGTTTATATTCAAGCCATAAGTCACTTAAACTTGTTATGATCAACTAAACTGCTTTTACATAGTATTCTGAATATTTCATTATCAGTGATGAAAAATCTGACTCTCAATCCTGCCTGCCTATGCCCCAGAGATATCAGGGAACATTTTTATTTGGTGTGAACTGGGCATGGTAATTACAAGTGAAATCTAGTGGAAAGAGACCCTGGGTACTTCTCAACATTTTATAATAATGTACAACAGTGCACAGGAATTATCTAACCCAATGCACATTCCACAATATGTTCTCCACTGGAACCTTACAATTTGCCCATCAACTCAATATTGGCACGCTGAAGGAAGATCAGCACTGTAGGGTTGAATTTCTGGGATAAGACAAAGTCCCTCTGAGGATGTACGCTTTGTTGTTCACCACTCCTGGAGTTGGAAGGCTGTTCAATTCTTTCTTTAGAAACTGACAAGTGCCACATATCTAGAGAGTTAATGAGAGTGCTTAAAAGTTAATTGTCTGATTTATCTCATGTCTAAGAATTTCATTTGAGCACTGCCTGGTCATTTTAGCTATACGACATGCTATTTAATCGAACTGACTATGACCATTAGCAATTCTAGACATAGCAGCATTAGTAACCATGGCTGCCAGTTATCAACTGAGAGTCCTCAGGTACAATATTCTCTACAACAGGTGCCTCAAATTCTGATAACCATCTGTCTTATTTTCATCTCCAACAAATTGTGCCAAAATGTTTACATGCCTAATGATTTTTGTAAAAAGCAAGCAAGCAAGCAAGCAAACAAACCTATACAATATTAAAATATTTCAAAAAAATTATTGAGTTATAATTGACACATAAGAATCTAGCTATTTAAAGTGTACAAATTAAAAATTTTTAGTATATTCAGAGATGTATAACTACTAGTGCAACTTGAGTTTGGAACATCTTCCTCACTCCATAATGAAACCCTGTATCTATCAGCAATCATGATGTCCCTCTCCTAAACTCAGGCAACTAGCAACAGTGACATACTACTATTGCTAAATATTTGCCTAGTCATTTCATGTAAATAGAAGTACACAGTCTCTTGTGAAATTTCACCAAGCATGTTTTCAAGGTTTTTCATTTTGCAGTATTAGTTCTTAATGTTCAAATATTCTACTGGAAGTATGCATTTTCTTTTTCTTGAGTACTATTGTAACTGAAATGTATTTTACCAATTCTCTGAACATGTGTTGAGTTTATAATTCCCAATTTAGAGACAGCTTTTTATTTAGAGAGACCTTGTTTTGAGACAGAGTGTCATATATGCCAGGCTGGTTTCTAACTCACTACATGGCTGAGGATGACCTTCAACTTCTGATCCTTCTGCCTCCACCTCCTGAATGCTTGGGTTATAAACACGGGTAACCATGGCAGGTTTATGTGTTGGGGATTAACCCAGGGCTTTGCGCATCTGGGCAAGCACTTTACCAATTGCGCTATATCCCAGTCCTAGAGAGAAGGTGTTAAATGATTAAGTTAAAAAGAGGATAACCTATAACCTAAGGGGCCCGATACAACATGACTGGTCCATATAAAAGAACACCAGAGGCGAGGAAGCACAGAGAGATCTTGAGAGGACATACTGAGGAGGCAGTTGTCTTCCTGATAGAATTAGCTTAACAGAAAGGGAGAGCACAAAACTTGAGTTTCTAAAAATGCAATATTCATTGTCAGATTCCCTCCCCTTGTGTTATAAGAGTCATCTTGAGAAGCCTATCAGAAAAACTATATGGGAATAAATCATCCATAATTAGGAATAAATTAGTTACTTCAAGCACTTTTGGAATGAACTTATCATCTAATAATACAGGGAAGAAATATTTTATTCAGCACAACTTGTCTACATTTTTCTTGTATAACTTTGATCCAAGAGAGCAAATGGTAAGATTATAATAGAAAACAAAACCTGAACAATTCCAACTAGAGTTAACACCCCAACTTAGAGGGGGGAAATTTCATGGGGTTTCACCCTTAGATGAAGAGCTACAAGCGATGAAGAGCTGCTGAGAGGAAGAATTAATCTTCCTGAGAGACAAGCCCCTAAATAGTTATCCCAAACCACGCAGTCAGCCCTAGAAACATGCACAGGAGGGGAACATGAATGCACTCAGCAGGTTGTATTCATGTTTATTCATTTATAGATGTATTTGTATCAACAATGGTTAAAGAAGAGGAGGCCATCAATCTGGGAGGAGATTTGAACATAAAGGGAGGGGTAGGATGGAGGAGAGGAGGGGAAATAATGTAATTAGGTTTTAATAAATAAATTAAAAAGGCTGACGATCACAGGTTCACAGCTGGGACATCGACAATTACTTTCCTCATTTGGTGGCGTACACTGCACCTTCCATCATAGTAGGGTAAAGCTTCCAGGTCAGTGGCAGCTTGATCTCACCACATTTTATGACTCAAGCATGCAGTGTCTTCAGCAATAGTGTCTCACTGTCAAGTTCTACAGGGTAACCAGGAGCACTGGCAATGGCCTGTAATGTTAGGGTGTATATGTAGGCTCTCTAAGGGCCAAAACTCCAAGAGAGATAACCAATTCCTGGTATTGGGCTTTTTGTTAGTCTGTGGTGTCTCACAGAACTGTCACCTAGGAAAGAACCTACTACTACTATTCTACTACATGAACATGATATTAAACCAACACCTAATGACTTAATCTTTATATTCATCGATTAATGCATCTCAACTCTTATCAGAGAACCTTCTTTTTACAGCAGGTGATGATTAACACAAAGACTCACAACTGGTCAAGGTCCAGAGAACAAGAGACTGCAAAATGCTCAGCCCTAAATAGGACATTTTTCACTGTCCCCCCTAATGTTCAGGGATCCAGGAAGTGGGGGTGAAAAGAATGTAAGAGTCGAAAAACCAAAAAAAAAAAAAAAAGAGTCAGAGGCAGTGGATTACTATAAGAAAACTGCCCAGACACAGCACAGTAATTACACACACAAAATGGCATATTATTGTGGGATTTTGTTTGACTAAATTCTACACAAACTGAAAATGTCTTCTATTAAGTAGCATTTTGGTCATCTGTTAAAACAGGTAGTTTCTGCATTTCCAAGAAGTTATCCTATGTTAATAAACACGTGCGACTCAATCATACTAATTTTGGGAGGGTTAGCAACTGAGAGCAGAAGAGTTGAAAGGCATTTTGGCTTGTGTCCCCTTGAAGAGGTCTTAAGCCAATGATAAGTCAAGTCCTGTTAAATATTTTGATAAGGAGTTGTTCTTGTTATACACTAATATTGCTTATTAAATGTTAGTAGTTCCATGGTGAATCATTGTTAAGATTTTTTTTTTTGTTTGTTTTTTTTTTTTTTTTTTTTTTTTTGGTTTTTTGAGACAGGGTTTCTCTGTGTAGCTTTGCGCCTTTCCTGGAACTCGCTTTGGAAACCAGGCTGGCCTCGAACTCACAGAGATCCGCCTGGCTCTGCCTCCCGAGTGCTGGGATTAAAGGCGTGCGCCACCACCGCCCGGCTCATTGTTAAGATTTTTAATGTTATTAATGATGTTAAAGGGATTTTTCTTTTGGGGGGGAGGTATCTCAAAATGTAGAGATTTGTGCATATTCAACATATAACATGACTGAGTTATACTCCCCCAAAGGAGCAATTTCTAAAAATAAATGCATAGTTCATTACCTTAAGATTACATACAAAGAGAAAGTTGATGTTGCAATAAACACAGTAAAGCTATTTGGGTTTGAAGCCAAGTCTGTGGAACTAGATAACATGACATTTACAATTTACATAGATAAATCTTCAGTCCTAGTAAATTTATCTGGAATTACTTGAAAAACAATTCCCTAGATATAAATGCATTTAAAATGTAAGGATTGGGCAATTCCACTTTTTCTCAGCAGTTTGCTAGTACAGTGCCCATACTGGAAAAAGTAAAAGTATTTCAGAAAACATAAAATGACTGAAAAGGGAAATTAAACTTTCTATGGTTTGCAGCCAATATACGGGGATTATATGTGTACTGGTGAGTTCTGAACCACTTAGAGGATTACCACAATAGTTTTTAATAAAAAAACAAATGAAATATGGAATACTGTATAATTGGCAATTTGATATTATTTGTTAAGTCACTAAAAACCAAAGTTCATATGATCTATAGCTTAGAAATGAAACAATCACCAGGCAGTGGTGGTGCATGCCTTTAATCCCAGCACTTGGGAGACAGAGCCAGGAGGATTTCTGTGAGTTCAAGGCCAGCCTGGTCTACAGATCGAGTTCCAGGACAGGTACCAAAACTACACAGAGAAACCCTGTCTCAAAAAGCCAAAAAAAAAAAGAAAAAAGAAAAAAGAAACAATATACAATTTCATTTTCCACTAAAATATTTATTTGAGGTATCTTACTGAAATAAATAATAGTAGTTTTCCTCTAATACTAGTAAGTATAGTTATCAATATATCATTTTTTAATTGAAACACATCAAATTGTTTTTCCTAGAACATGAAGTAATACTGGAAACAAAAATAAGTACTTAACCAATCTCACTATTAGGTTATAGCCACACGTCTCCTGAATCTCAGCATGGCATAGGATTTGGTGGAAGAACAGCAGATGTGAAGCCAGAGGGCCTGGGCTCCATTGTCCAATTGCTCCATGTCATAGGCAAGTTTCTTAGTATTTCTAAGCATTAGTTCTTTACCTTCAAAATAGGAACGACATTAGTTATATCTACTTCACAGGACTGTTGGGAATATTAAGTACATGAATACACATAAAAGCTCTTCATGGTATGTAAAAGAGCTGTAAAAATAGTTTCATTTCATATAAAAGAATCAATGCATATCTCCCTTCAACTGAAGACTAAGCACCCACAATGTCTTCTTCAGTTGAACTGTCACTGTAAACCTGGAGTAGGAATGCACCTTAGCCAAGCACCAAGGCTCACTGATGAAGGAGACCCAGGGACAGGTTTCTGGGCAGTTAGGTAGGAGCTAATGAATCCTGAGGGTCACTCAAAATTCCGAAAGCTTAAAAGAAAGAAAACAGGAACATTTATAGTCCATCACAGGGCTGGGAAACAAGCTACTTCTTATTTTGTGATTTCAAGGTCACCTATTAATTCTTCACAGAAGAAGGGACAGTTTCATCACTTACAGTTATATGCGTGTGTGAACACAGCACTCTCCTGCAGTAAGGTCAAACACTAGTCGCTAAGGGCGGAGTAACTGAAATGAATAAACTCTATTGTAAATTTAGATACTGGTAGCTAAAATGACTAGTTATAGGAACATAGGAAGGGAATACCATCTAAGACATCAGTACAATGATGATTAAAAAAAAAAAAAAAGCCATGTTCCTATGCTATAGTAAGACCCCAAATCATAAAATTTCAGTATTTACAGATGCATCCATCTTCAAACACATTTAAAAAACTTACTAAGAGAATTAAACAGATCATTGTAAATATTAGTAACACATAAAACCACACTAACAATGATACCACTTTAACACATAATAGAAAAATGAATTTTTCTGTACTTTAACTTTTAGTAGCAAAACATAAAAAGCAAAATAACTGCCTAATGATTTAGCATTAGGAGTTGTACTACTTACTTTTAAGTTCCAATGACAATGCTACAGTTTAAACTCGTGCAAATAACTAGTTATTATAGTTTAGTACTTTCTTGAAATATTACTGAGAAGATAATGGTGAATCATATGCTAAAGATGATGAAGGCCCTTTCAAAAATGTGATCTACATTGATTGGATATATCAACTCATACAAAACTAGACTAGTTTACTTTCTCTCTTATATATTCTGACTTGTTATTACAAATATCTATCCATTAGAAGAAAAGTCTTCAATACCTTTCTTAATTCCCCTGCCTTATTAGTTACAGATATTCCTTGGAGCAAAAAGTGTTTCAGTAGGAATGTAAAATTAAAATTCATTGTACATGTTTTGAAATTAGTATACTGAAAAGGAACCAACTGCCAATTATTACTAGGCTAGTGTGTAACAACAAAAAAATTCATCCAATTTGAAATAGTATTTACTAATATTTACTGATCTTTTGTTTTTAATTAACAGCTTTTTTCTTTACAACTTTGAAAGTTAAGTCCTATATTAAAGTCTGTGGGATGATTTCACAACACTTCATTCAAGCTCCTCAGTTTCTTTGGTAAACAGGTCTGCTAGGTCAGCCACAGTCAACACAGAGGCTTCAGAGTGCTTCCCGGGTGAGCTTGTATGACTGCAAGATTTCAAGAAACACAGTGAGAAAGGAAGGCCAGGAGCTAGTGACTGCATGTACAACACCACACGGAGAACACAAATCTGCTCCTATACTGTTGTAACTGAGCCATGGGGAACTTCTCCTCGGAAGTAGATAATGAATGCTACATCTCGTGAAAATCAGTGAAAATGCTGAAGTACTTCTGAGGCTTTGTCAGAAAATGTTTTCTATGAACAATTAATAAAAACTCGAAACAAACAAAAACCAGCAAAAGACACCTGACAATTGTTGCCAAGAAGGTTCTAAATTCACCATTTACTTTTTTCTACTTACTGAGAGGTTCAGTGGCTCTTTTAGTATTTTAAGTAACTGAAATAAGAATCACTGAAGTCTGCAGATGTAAAGCCCGTGGGATGGCTGGCATCTTTCCTTGTACATCAGCAAAGTATGGGAATCTCAGATTTGTAAAGGTTTCTGTGTTACTCCAAGTACCCCTGGAGATGCAACCCCTTCTAAAAAGCTATCAAGTCTTCCATGGGCAACTTCCAACACATCCCATCTCACAGGGAGGTCCAGAGGTACTAGTTTATTTTAAGATGGCCTTAAAGAAAAATTACTGTGCATATATTAGGAAGTTTGATGACTGCAAGGCCACGTTTAAAAGGTCAGACTGTTTTGACCGTTTTGCTCCTCTGATGCTTGTGAATTTGACACAATTCCCCAGCCAACACTGCAAATTCAGACATTCCTATCAATCTGTGATGGGCAAGGGTCAACTATGAACAGCAGTGCATGTTTAGTTTCACACACACTGGACAAAGGCCTAGGTAAGACAGAGCAACACATTTAAAAATAAAAGTCATGTGGCAAAGAAAAGTCAGCTAATTTTGCATATTACAACCTAGTAAATTACCTTAAATCAAATATAGACTGTACAAAGCATTACTTGGGAACTGCTTTGGATAAAATGCTATTCTCTGCTTTATAAAAAGTATTAGTGTTTACATCATTTGCTATCATCTAAGTGAAGGCGATCTAAAACTCAAATCATAGGGAATGTTACCTACCTCCTCTCAGCAGTTTTCAGCATTGCCTGCATTCGCTCTTCTATTGTTGCTTTAATTAAGAATCTATGTACAATAGTAGGTCTAGAAGATAAATCAGAATTCTAAGCTTAAAAATCATCTTAAGACAGATGAGTAGAAACTGACTTTACATACACATGCTGCATTCATTAGTCCATGGGTGCCCACCTGTGGCTGGTACATAAGAATGCTGAGAGACAGGCCAGAAGTGAATACTGCCAATGTGATTTTCATGAACTAATTATTACTCTCATGAGGGAGACAGATAGTAAACACACAGGAAAACCAGGCCTATGTACAGAAAATGCCATAAGGAGTTGAAATGAGAGATGAGAACTAGTTACTAAGCACAGAAGCAGCGGGAAGAGCAGGCAAACAGAAGACAAAGCATGTTCATGAACATTACTGGGATGAGCACACACGGGAAAAGCTAGAAATGTTTCAGGGGTCAACAAAATAACACAAGTGTGTTGTAGCGAAACAGATGAAGACAAAGTTAGAGGTGGGCAGGGTTCAGACCATACATTGTGGTTTTGCAGGGCTCAATCAGGAACTGGATTTTGTGGTTATTATAAAGGAATATGTTCCAGTGATTATGTATAATTTCATTCACACTGTACTTTGGAAATGCCTCTGGCTATTGTGGAGGCAGAGAAGAGATGAAATTTGTAGTCCTCTCGGCAAGAGGAGGCGGATTGTGCTTTGTGTCAGTGGGTAAGAAGTAGTCAGAAGATGAAGAATATCTTTGAGATACAGGAGTCAAGACTGAAATAATTTGAATATAAGACATTAAAAAGAGATATACAGGAGAATCCTAGATTTGTCTGAGCAAGTATAGATGATAAGAGTCACATTAAAATATGAGGAAAGCTTGGGCTAGCTGAGAGTAGTAAGAATGCAGTTTGTTTTACCTAGTCTATATCCTGGGAGAGCTGTGAAGTTCCTAGATGCATGTTCAGATATTGACTAAAACTATAAAGCTGGTAATTTCTGGGTTGAGGGATATACATGTGAAGCTCATTCACCTATACTTTCTACTTAATACTATGGCACTGGGTGAATTAGAGAGAGTAGATAAAAAGGGCCACTGGACCACTGGCAAGAAGTAGGCCACCACTTACACTCTAAGCCTCATTTCAGTAGTATTATCCACGGGGCAGCTACCAAAATAGAAAGACTGACAGAATGGGAGATCAAGGAGGTAGAGGCGGACTGTAAAGGAGTGTCAGTTTAAAAATGATGACATTCAGACATATTTATGTGATGTATTACAAGAGGAAGGCTCCTGAGAATAGGAGAAGAGGTAGGATTTAGGACAAATGGGGTGAAAAAAGGACACATCTTCCACTTTAATAAGGGAGCAAACACTATGCCTTCCTGATCATTACCTGAGCCACACTCTTGCCTGAAACCAATCAGTATTAGGTCCTATACCATCTTGCCCAATCATGGAAAATGTCCAGTGTTCTATCCATCTTGTTTTCCTATTTCTAATGAATCATTCTGTACTTCATTTTTCATTGAAAGGAAAAGGACAGAATTTTTAATTCTATTCTCTTCTTTTACTCTGCACAAAAATCTCTCCAAACCCCCCTCCTATGAGCGGCACAGTAACAGAGTGAGCCGTGGTTAAAGCCTGGGCCAGGGAGGCAGCAGGTGCACCTGCACTGTTTTCCTTGCTGTGTCACCACACAAGCTACGCAATCCTTCTGTTTGGGATGGCTGGACTAGAGCTGAACAAGAAAATCTTAACAGGCAGTTGCTTACACTGCTCCATTTAAACTGCTTTTGAACATGCTGCTAAGTAAAACTAATGGTCAAAACTCCAATAGTAAGATTCCTTTCCTGACATTTTGCAGCGAATGACAGTGAACCATGTAGGTGTCCTATCCTTTCCCAGAGCCTTTTAATTTAGGTGTGCCAGGGTTTAGTCTGTGGCCCATCACTTATCTTTCTCTGCTTTAATAATTTCATTCATGCCATGGTTTATAAAACACATCACATGCTACTGACATCTAAGTTTGTGCTTTTAGGCCTGGCTTCTCTCCCAGTCTCTGAAATTACATATCTTAGATAGCTAATAAAATCTCAAACATATCTAAAGTAGATTTTTGTTCTTCCTACTCAATCTGTTGTAATAGTCTTCCTCTAATCAGTTAAAGATTTTTTATCCTCCTAGCTGTCTAGGCTAAAGCCCATGGCCCATACCCAATCTCCATTATGCCTACAGACACTGTCAGTTCTACTTCCAGAACAATCCAGAACCTGACCACTACTAGCAGGTGAACTACCACCAGTCAAGCTACCTTGCACTGTCATCAAGACCACATGGCCTCCTATGCTCCCCTTACTCCCAGGACTGAACACAGTTCTCAGAATGACTGTTTCAAAGCTGAAGTTAGACTGAGTCCTTCCTCTGCTTGCAGCTTCCCAATGATGATCCCTGACTTCATTTCCTACCTGTTTCAGTCGAGAAACTGTAGTTCCTTGCTATTTTTTAATTTTTATTTTTTGCAAAACCAGGAACACTCCTGACTTACAGATGTCACACTGATTTTATGGTCTGCTTAATCATTCTTTCTTAAGATATTAGCATGACTAACTACCCAATCTCTTTCAAGCTTTGCCCAGATGTTACCTCTCAGTAAGGTTGGATTCTAAGTCATTTGTGTTTTTTTTTATCTTCCCCACCCTATTCGACATTTCCAGATCCTAACATGACATATCCTTTACTTACATCTGTTGCATAATAACTGTTGCTAGACCAACCTGCTTACAAGTTGCATGAGGACATCTCAAATGCTAAAATTATACATGGCACATAGAAAGTGCTCAGCAGAAGTCTACTGAAAGAAGTGTGTGGAGAGTGATGAACACCAACTGCTTACGTAGATAACAGAAAGAAAGATAAAAACTTCTAACTCTTTGAGGAAAGACTGTCACTGGGAAGGAGGATACAAAGGTTCAGGTAGTCTCTTGAAGGAGAAAAATCTATTTAATGGGAAGCAATGGCCTTAATGGACTTAGGCTTTTAAATCAGAGACAAGCCCTATCTATGTTTTAGAAAAATGCGCCGGGTGGTGGTGGCGCACGCCTTTAATCCCAGCACTCGGGAGGCAGAGCCAGGCGGATCTCTGTGAGTTCGAGGCCAGCCTGGACTACCAAGTGAGTTCCAGGAAAGGCGCAAAGCTACACAGAGAAACCCTGTCTCGAAAAACCCAAAAAAAAAAAAAAAAAAAAAAAAAAAAAAAAAAAAAGAAAAGAAAAATGCTGGTATAACAAGAAGTCAGTGTTTAGGGCTGGTAAAATGGCTTTAACTTAGTAAAAGTACTTGGTAAGCTGAAGAACTTGAGTTTGATCCCTAGAACTCCCATTTCTTAAAAAAGTTAGATGCTGTGTGCATAGGTCAGTTAGCCTAGAAAGTATGCGAACCAGCAGAAAAGCAAGTAAGATCGCCTCAACGAAATGGAAATGGAAGGCAAGAATTGACTTCTGGAAGTTGTCCTTTGACCTCCAAATGCACAACATAGTATGTGGACACCTGTACTTTCACATACACTAAATTTAACTGTACTCTAAATGGCATTTGGAAGTATTTTGGAACAATTGTGCATTATGGTTCTACTACTTTACTATATTGTTAAGGTTTTTTTTTTTTTTTTTTTTTTAAGAGAACAAAGGCTTATCTTGATCATCCATTTGATGAGATTTAGAATTACCATGGAAATACAACTCTCAGTGCATCTGTATGGGTACTTCCAAAAAGGCTTAAGACTTATGTGAAGAAAAGAGACCCACCATGAATAAGGGCAGCAACATCCCGTGGGATCAAGACTGAATGAGGACAAAGTAAGCTAAGAATCAGCACTCATCTTCCAGTATTCCCTAACTGTGGTTGCAGTATGACCAGCCATGTCCTTTTTCTGCTACTTTGAATTTCCCACTCTACTAACAAAACTGTGAGCCCAAACAAATCCTTCCTTACCTTGGCTGCTTCTGTTTGGTGTTTGACACAGCAATGAGAAAAGCAATTAAAAACAGAACCTATCTCTTTCCCACTTAAAATTAAAGGTATCAAAGCTCTCAAAGCTGCAGCTTATGCAACAATCTGTATTTCTGATTCTCACATGCCAAGTTCATTTACTACTCCTTTTCTCAAGCTTTACGACAGCAGTTCCAAACGCCTCACAATCCTCAGAAATGTCAGTATATCTCCTACTTATTTCTACATATGCAACTCTCCATGACTGCTTTCTAGTCCAACTTTAAAATAATCAGTCCTTCAGCCTACTGTCTTCCTTTATTCTTCAGGCACAAAGCATACCATTTTTGTTCATATAACTTTAAATCATCTTTTTCTTGTGCTTCATAGTAGCTTTCTATGTATGTTGCTAGATGGGAATGGATTATGTCTTATATGATTAGACTCTTCAGTGTGTAGCATAATGCCTGACCTTCTTTAGGTGCTCAGTAATACTTACTAAATGAGTACTTAGTGTGTGCTTAGTAAATGTATGTGTATGTCTTCAAACATTCAAGGTCTCTAACATCCATGAGGTAATACAACTAGGAAGTTGTGTTACAGATACCCATATAATCTATCATTTGAATAAAGGAAGTACTTCTCACATAATAATCACTATTACGTTTGGTTCAGGTACTGTACTAAATCTAATTATCTTTTATTTACACTGACTTACTGTATGTGTGCACGTGCATTCAAGTGCCAGGGAGCCCATGCAGGTATGTGACAAAGTGGAAATTTCACATCTGACTTCATGTGAGGGGTTAGACTATGTATAAGGTGAAACATAAATCAATTTCACGGTTAGACTATGACCTTTTCCTCAAGGTATCTCATTAAAGATATGTATATACTCTAGAATCTGAAGGCAAAACAAAACAAACTCTAATCTAAATCATTTCAGGTGAGGGAGATAGAACTTGTACTTAAAAACAAACAGGCCATGATGAACATAAATAAAGAATTTAAGTGCTGAGTTAGTAAGTGGTTGATGCTAATTTTAGTCCTTACTTTGTCTGTCCGATCCGGTGCACCCTCCCAATGGCCTGAAGCTCATGGGCAGGGTTCAGTATAGGCTCCACCAAGAGGACGTGAGTGGCTTCGATGATAGTTAGTCCATTAGAGCCCGTGTGCAGGGGCAGCAGCAAAATATTGACTTGAGGATCATGTTTAAAAGCTGAAAGATTCTCCTAAAAAAGAAAGATACATTTTAATATTAGCTGGATTGATTAAAATAAGAGCAGTTTGTTACAGTTCACTTTGAATATGGTAGTGAAAATTAAATGCTAATCCACAAATTTTAGAAACTAGAATGTTGTTTTCCTTGATTTTGAAGAAGAGAATCATACAAACACTTTTGCTTTTATAGCATATAGTAAAAATCATATCATAAAAACTGAACTATATGAATGTAGAGGAAAATGAGAGGAAGGAAAAATATGTCAGAGTTAATGTGGGTAAGACAGGAATCTACTACATTTAGTTGTTCTCATGTGCAGTGTGTCTCAGATTATGAGGGTGTGACTGTAGGTGGAAGTTTCTCTCCTACCTGCCTGTTCCCAGATCCCCAGCAGCCACTTTTCACGTAATTGACTCCGAGGCTTAATATTACTAATAAGTGCTCGGCCGGTGGCTCAGGCTTATTACCAACTAGCTCTTACACTTACATTAACCCATAATTCTTATTTATGTTTAGCCACATGGCTTGGTACCTTCTCTCAACACGGCTTTCTCATCTTGCTTCCTCTGCGTGTGGCTGGTGACTCCCCTGACTCCACCTCCTTTCCAGCATTCTCAGTTTGGCTTTCCCACCTAACTTCCTGCCCAGCTACAGGCCAATCAGTGTTTTATTAAACCAGTTCAAGTGACAAACCTTTACAGTGCACAAGAGGATTATTCCACGGTACTGAATGTGATATAAAGGAAAATCAACCATATGCACTTTTTCCTGATTATATATATATATGTGTGTGTGTGTGCGTGTGTGCGTGTGTGCGTGTGTGTAGAATACAATCCCAGGATACAGGGACCCCTTCAAAACAGATACTGCAAGGCTATTTTTTCTAGATAAGGAAAAGGATCTCAAGTCAGAAACATTTTTTTTTTAAAGACTTTCTTTTTAGGTGTAATTGAATAGATCAAAAATACCTACATTTTTCTACTTTGCTTTAAAATGTTAATTTCATAGATAATGAAGAACTCAAACCCTCCTTCAGGGTACAGAACAGAAGTTAAACCAAGTCAGCTAGTGAACAGCAGTTTCAGTTAGCAACTGATCTGTTAAAAACACAAGGAAAACTTGACATACCTGGAATGTCTTAATGCGACTGATTTGTGTAAATTCCATGTTGTTGTCAGTGAGAGCTTTTGAAATAATATCTAATACATCTTGCCACTAGAACATAAAAGTGAGAAAAATAGTGTTTACACACAGCTTTTGACCAAAGAGGATTTGAGAAGGGAAGAAATAATAACTAAATCACACTAACAGTTAAATGAACAAAATCAAATCCAAACCCTCAGATAGAGTACCTACAACACTAGATAGCTCTGGTGGGAAACACCATTTTTCCCTATTAAATACTGGCTGAAAGGTAGCATAATAAAATATAAGCATCACTGAAAATATTTAAAACCCATAATGCAAAACAATGGCATATTTAATATAGTTTCTTATCTTTCTAAATGCAAAACTAGGGTTTTTACTATATTTATATTATAAATAATACTTTGTAGTTCATTAACTTTTCCCTTAATAGTCAAATTCATTTGTGAATGAGTCTTTCAAGGTTATAGATTCCAATTTTTAAAGTACTGAAATAAAATCTCTTATTGAAATCAATAAAAAATGTTACAGGAACTGCCTTTATAAAGTATCATCGCATTCCTCTAAACATAAATATAAGGACATAGGAAAAAAAAAGCCGAAAGCATCTCAAATCTTAACTATATTTCAGCAAGCTTTTAAAAATAGTTCTCAGATAAATACTAAGTAGAGGCAGAAAACCAGCTGGACTGAAGCAGAAAGTCTTGATTATACCGTTGAGAAAACGAGTGCTTTGGCCCCTGGATCTCTAAGCTGTATTTTCATCAGAGTTCTGACCACAGCTTCCACTTTTGTAGAATGGCTACCCTTTGAACACAAAGGGGAAAATGCATTAATATCAAATAAAACCTGGTTAAGAATGGAAACAAATCAGTATAAAACACTTCATTCAAATATATATAACAGAGACACTTAACAAATATTTATGTGCTTAGTCTTTTCATTTTGTATTTGCTGAGAATTTTCTTTAGTCTCTAATTGCACAACTGAATGAGTTTATATTCAAGATGTGTAAGAGACAGCTCAGTGGGTAAGCATCTTTGGTATGAGCCTGATGATCTGAATTTGATTCCCAGAGCTCACATGGTAGAGAAAGCCAACGTTTACATGTCCTCTGACTGCACACAATATGCCATGTCATTCACATGCTCCCTGTCCTCCAAATGTAAGAAAAAGCATTTCCTAAAAGAATTTACAGAGAGTTAATTGAACAGAAAGGCATACTAGAAAGTCATAAGGTAATGATACTAAACATATTTTACTTGGATTTTTTAGTTATTAAATTTTGTTACAGAAAAGAAACAGAATATGTATTCAATAACCTTCCTCATTACTCTCATTTCTTTCATATAGAAATGCAAGAATACAAAGAGCCAAAACTCAAGGCACTTTGCAAAATGATGTATTCAACCAATGAATAAGACTTCTTGTAACGGCATGGCCATGGACAATGACAGACACACAAATGATGTCATCTAACACATAGGTAGACTCACTTTACAAGAGTGGTTTTTTTTTTCCATCTTTCAGAACTATTCTATCAAAGGAATATGGAAATGGAAAAGTGGTTTAAAACCTGAATAAACAAATGATGAACCTGTAATCAGTGTAGTAAATAAACAATCAGTAACTGGTTTTTTCAGACCTTAAATATGAACATCATAATGCCCTAAATTAACGTGTGGGGAAGGGGCCTGACAAACCAAAATGCAACAGTATTTCCACAGCAGCATTAGTCCTCTCCCCTCGATGCTCTCAATTCATTTATTTGCACATGAAAGGATAGAAAGGGAACCAAATAAACAAAGAAGTTACCCTAATTTAATGTCAAGACAAGATTATGAAAAAACTTTAAAAATCTTCCCACTAAAATAAGGAACTTATATTTACTTCTTTAGATATATAGACTCTCAATTATACATACATACAAGGTTAAAAAATGTAAGAGAACCATCCTATCTCAGTCTACTGATTTAAAAAAAGAGAAATAAAAACAGAAATGAACACAGAGTGATAATTTGAGCCTTTAGATAGAACCACTCCTATTCCCTGCAATGTGCTACTTCTGAAACCATTTCACTTGATATGGTTAGTCCCTGCTGCCAAGCCCGATGACCTGAGTTCTATCCTTCGAGCCTCCATGGTAGAAGGAGAGAACCAAACCCTACAAGTGTCCTCTTAACCTCCACATGCACATTCATGTCAACACACACAAGAAATATATTCCAGTGAAGTACAGGATAAACATGAGCCCTTCAATCTACTGAGCTGTTTCTTACTAAAAGTTCAAGAGAAAACAGAATCCTTTATAAGTAACATTCCAAATAGGGTGCTAACTCCAGAAGGAAAGATCAGCACATTTTCCTGGTATCAAATTTTGGTGGCTCTCAAAACAAAACATAGGGCTCACTTATAAATTATCATGGTACTCTAATGGGTACATGCTTTCCATTGTCTTAGTCAACACAACTAGGACTGGAATCTTTGGCTCTAGAGCAACTGCTGCTTTCACAGTACTGCTGGGGACTAAACCAAGGGCATGTGCTTGCTAACTGCACTCTACTTATAAGCCTCCCTGCTAAGCCCTTTGCTTCAGACTATAAGATGCTATGTTAAAAATTCATTGCCTCTGTGAACCTATCTTGATAAAAAGCCATTATTTGTTAAGTGAAAAGAAAATGCTCTAGACAACAAAGAATTACTGAAGTGAAAAAGTAGAAACACATGATCTCTGCAAGTGTGTATGCAAGTCTCTCAGTCAGACTCAGGCTCACTGTTTTAAAGTGAGTGTTGCCAGCCAGCTTGCTCAGGGGATTCCTTTCTCTACCTTCTAAAGCTGGAATTAGAGACAAGCTGCCATACCCACCTGACATATATGTATGTTCTGGGGTTCTAGCCATGGTCCTCATGTGATATGCACTGAACCACTGAGTCATGTCCCCAGGACTGGATACCATATTTTCTTAATCCAGTCATGAGTTTGTGGATACTTGGGCTAATTCTATGTCTTGACTACTGTGAATGAATAATGAATGCTTCAAGGAACTGGGACAAGAGATAAAAATTTTAACACTGCTCATAGCTATTGTTTCTACTGTTTTCCCACCCAAGAGATGAAGTCAGCAGGCAATTACTAAAATAGTTAATAAAGAAATGAACTCAAACCTTTCTCTTGAGTACAATATAGAATAAACTAGATTTTTGGAAGTCAACACTTAAAAAAATAGTAGAAATATATCAGCAACAAAGGCCAACAAAGGGTATTTCTTATGAAATTTGGCCTAGATATCATGCAGTAGCATAAAGCAAAATCAGAAATGCCAGGTGGATTCTCACTCTAATAGGTGTGACTAATTTATTTTAATCAGATTAAGACAGAGTGGTGATGTGCTCTTGCTGCAAAAATTACAAAATTTAAATTCTGAGTTAAACATTTTCACTGTGCTGAAAGGATGGAAAGAACAGAGTCTCTTGCCATATGTTTAGTGGACTAAAAGAATTATTATAATAAAGCAAACATGGAGTATCTGACTTAGAAATTTGGCTATCCTTGCCCATCTAGAATAAAACTGCTATATTAATGCAATTCTGGGATAATGTGGTCTGTGGAGAAGAGAGTGCAAGGATAGTACAAATCTTTATGCAGGAGACAGACAGACACATCATAGTTGGCTTAACTCTTTCCTTTACATCTGTTCCTATCTGCTGAGATCCCTTATTGAAAGAGAGACAGGAAGTAGGAGATATATAAGATCTCCCTGCTGCAGTAGCAATAGACTACTTGACTTCATTTGAATAAATAAAATTACTCCACCAGAAAAATACCATTGCCTTGTATTTTTAATAACTTGTAATAAAAGTAAATAATGTGGGGGGGTCATAGATAGAAGCAAGGTATATCAATCCATGATGCTAAACAGGGAGCACAATGCCTATTATGTCCCTTTGTACCCAGCCTATTTCTGTTCACAACACCAGTAGACGCAGAGTCAGGGAGAGTGTGTGTGTGTTCTGTTCATTCTTTTTCCTGGGGATTCCAATGGTTCCACTTGCAGAATTATAGGTTAAAGTCCTATAGCACACCAGAGAAAGCCAACCTGGTCTAATTGCTAACAAACAGAAGAAAGGACATTTATGTTAAGACTACCTAAATAAATAAGCCATATTTTCAGAGATTTTATATCTATTATACATTAATGTATATTTTATACATGTGAAAGAAACTAACAGTGTAGTATACATGAAATATATCCAGTCAAGTTCTATAGTAGGGGAAATACTACTCATCACTCAAGAGTAAATACAAAATGAACTCATGGTAAGAAGCATTGGGAACTCTAAACTGGTCATTCATATTTTTCAGCAAAATCTCTTGAAGCTGTCTAACACAGAGAATGAAGGATCTTAATAAGGATTTTTTTTTTTTTTTTTTTTTGGTTTTTCGAGACAGGGTTTCTCTGTGTAGCTTTGCGCCTCTCCTGGAACTCACTTGGTAGCCCAGGCTGGCCTCGAACTCACAGAGATCCGCCTGGCTCTGCCTCCCGAGTGCTGGGATTAAAGGCGTGCGCCACCACCGCCGCCCGGCCTTAATAAGGATTTTAGGGATAAATAAATACCAAGTTGCTTTAGAAAAAAAGGAAGATGATTAGGAAAAAAATAGCTTTGGGTGCTTAGAAAATTCATTGCAAGGGGATGAATAGGAGTAAGACAACAGGGAATTGGGGTTGATTGTGATCAAAATGTGTTATATATTCCTATGAAAAATGTTGTGATGAATCCCATTATACACTTAATACATCTTAATAAAATCTAACCGAACTGGCTGGGTGGTGGTGGCACACGCCTTTAATCCCATCACTCAGGAGACAGAGGCAGGCGGAGCTCTGTGAGTTCAAGGTCAGCCTGGTCTACAGAGCAAGTTCCAGAACCACTAGGCCTACACTGAGAAACCTTGTTTCAAAAAACCAAGAAACAAAATAAACCAAAACTAAAACCAATTAATCAAACAAACAAATAGCTAAAAGAACTTATCTGAAGCGCAAAGCTCAGTGACAGATGATTAGGAAGATACTCTTTGCTGTATAACTTTAATTATTCTACTTGATTCCATGGTTAAAAAAATTACATTATAGCCGGGCGGTGGTGGCGCACGCCTTTAATCCCAGCACTCGGGAGGAAGAGCCAGGCGGATCTCTGTGAGTTCGAGGCCAGCCTGGACTACCAAGTGAGTTCCAGGAAAGGCGCAAAGCTACACAGAGAAACCCTGTCTCGAAAAAAAAAAAAAAAAAAAAATTACATTATAATACTATACATGCTACTGGCTTTTTTTCTTCTTTTGGATATAGGGGTGTTTATAATTGCAAAATAAAGTATGGTTACCATATATATTATGTTATAGTCATACAATAAAAATCAAACATACTAAAGAGGAAGGAGGGAGGAGGTATAGCTGCACTAATTTCTTCATATTTTATAAAGAATGGCCAGGGGATTTTGACCACTGCTAGTACTAAAGAAAAATTTATATGTATTAGAAATCATACAGGCTATCCATAGAACTAAAAGCTGAAACCATTCACAGTAATAGAGTAAAAAGAGAATGGAGGTAAACACCAGTTTTCACTGTGTGATATTTTGAAATTACGTATTTTTCCTTTATTTTATTAATTATTTCTACTAAATATTATAAGAACCATTTTCTATTTCCTATTTTTATCACCTCTAAACTGAGTCTTAAGGGAAGAAGTGGGAGGTCTATAATTCTAGGACTTTTCATGCATTACCCCAGTGATATAATCAGGTGTTCATTTACCAAATGAGCTGCCTCTGGATTGTATCACCATCCCCTGCTACAGGCTACTGTACCTACTGCCCACGGATGCCCAACTTGCACCTGCCACAGAAGATAAGTCCATCTACGCCAGATGTGGGACAGACACATCTGAAACAGCACAGTAACACTTTATTCTTGTAGTCATTACTTGGAGTAACTTTTTAAAACTTGTACACATACTATGAGAATTGAATGTCATAAGACTGCGATTTTCTTTTTGAAAATTTCCTCTGAGAAATGTAATTTCTAAGATGACATAGTCACTCAGCTTAGTTTACTCTGCTTCTAATAAAGAAAGGGGTGTTCTCTAGTGAGCAGTATGAACAACTGGAATGGTACTGGGTGGTAACAGATTTTTCTACAGGTTTCCTTAGAGGTTTGTAATTATATAAGAATGTTCAAAGGCTCCTGCGATTATCCAGTAGAAAGTCAGTTACTATTTTGGTATTTTCTGACTTTCATCCTGTCCTTTTCCATTTGGAATAAGGCTAGCTCTTTCCTGGTGCCAAGTTGTCATGTTGTTTCCATTCGCACCCGTTCACCAAGGTAGAACCCCATGCTGCTGCGACACGCACAACACAGTCCAGTTGTGAAGCTTGTCTGACTGACCTCACGAAGCAGGAATGCTTCTCAAGCATATGCCAGGAATGAGTGCTGGGTTCTTCACTATTCATGTGTTACTGTACAAAGCACAACAGAAACTTTCTCTAGGCTGTGGGCAATCTTATATATACATTAGGCCTCAAAATTATTCTCCATTTTTTAAGATAATTTGCAGAATTATTCCAGACCCAAATTACTAGCTGTAAAAAAGTTAAAAATCATGTTTGGATCAAAGGGATATTTTACAACAATCCATCTAGACATTTATTGAGCGCCTATTGCATGCCAGGTATCATGCTAGATGATTAGGATACAGTAGAGAATCACATGTCTCAACTCATTCTAATGGAGTTAATGAAAAACATAGCCAAAAAGGACTGTTTTTCAGAGATAAAGATAATTTACACTTTATGTCTTCAAAGTCTCTGTTGTGTGTTCAATTTATCATATGGCATGGCTGACTTTCAGCATGATTAACAATTCAGAACTATAATTGTTAATGGAGCCACTGAATAGAACTTTCTTTTCTCTTTTGTCAATTAGAACTATATCTACTTATGCTCATTTTTAACAAAAACATCCATACCATTTTCATTTTATCAGTTAACACTGATGTATAACATATTTGATAGCTCATATATGGATTTTGAGAAATATACATAAATACAGTTATGTGTAGGTTTTATTTACCAAGTTATTGTATGCTTATTTTAAAATTACTCAGAATTATATAATTAGCTTTTCTACACAGATATTTAATTACATTTTGGAAAGTATGGCCAAGCCAAACTTTTGATAACTGGAAAAGCAAAACAAAACAAAACAAACACTAGAATTCATAAACATCTTATTGCTTATTAATAAATGCATCTTATTGCTGTACTGACTATCTTGGAATTAGAATGTAAATGCAGTATTTTCTCTATGAAGTTCCATAAGACACCTCTAAGGTTAGTTAGTAGATGTACTTGTTAAAACCAAAGATCCTGGATCATACCCTATCTGTAGTAAATACAAACTCATTGAGACAGAGCCCGAACAGCCTATTACTAAAGGCACTCTGGCTGAACAAAGATGATGAAGTAATAGTGTGTAGCTGGGAAGGAAGTCGTTTTATTGTGGTTATATCTTTGCATAATGTTTTGCAGTGAATAGAAACTTATGAACTAAGAATCCTAATCAGTATAGGGACTGGATTTATACCAGCAAAAGTGCTTTGTATGAAACCTAGCCAAACACAGGACATGGGGAACAAGTCACATGGGGCTATGTTCTGCCAGGAGGCCTACTTCATCACATCCAAAATGCCTTGCAGTTGTCAGAACTTGCAAGGGGAATTTTGTTTACTTTGTGAAATGCCCAGTAGGTTCCAAGGTTACTTAGGAATACTGTCACACTGTTGCTATGGATGAAACAGTTTTTATTTAAGTGCATACACCAAAGGGATACTGGTAATCTCAACATCTTATTTCTATGTTTAACCCACAGGATACCTTATACTTTGAAATCTCCAATTTCCGAAGATATCATTAGAAACAAAATGTCAAAGACTATATATTACTATTTTTGCATTCTCTGAATATCTTTTATATGATCTCAAGTTATATGATTAAGCACTATGCTGTTATACAAAAGTCTTATCATGAATACTTAGATTGAAATAAACAAAAACCTTAAGGTTATAGAAATTAACCTATTTATGATGTTTATTAAGTACCAAAAACTTGACAGTAATATAAAAGACAAGAACTTCTGGGTCTAGAAGTCGTATGAACCAAGTAAGAGAGGAAGGCAGACTCTGAAAACACATGGCACAGATGCTTGAAAGAGCAAGTGACAGACACAATAGGGTATAAATGGGACAGAGTCAAAGAGGTGACAAGTAACAGAAGGCAGATGTGGCAGACACAAATGGTGACAGAAAAAGCAGAGAGAAACAAGCACAAATGTGGTAAGAAGTAAAGTAAGAAAGTGGAAGAGGGATGAGATTGGTTTATGTAATACGTAAAATATTTAGTCATGTTTAGTGAGAAAAGAAATGTAAGCATATCCGTGTCAATGGCAGGAAGAAACTGCCTTTACTAAAGTCTCTAATCTTTTCTTTTCTAAATAAGATAGTTTAACTCATGTGTTCACCAATGTCCATGAAAGACAAGCAGCAGCAAGAGTACATAGTAGTATTTCAACACTGACATCCCTTTCCTAACAGGGCAACAAACGTAACTGTCCTGGGTGTAGGAAAGCTGCCATCCATGAACAGGTGTTGGGTCTGATGGGTTCAGTGACTCAGTGCCACAGCTGGGCAGTTTACTGGTCGCTAGACCAACCTCTTCCTAAACCTCCTGTACAAAGCAGGATAGCAGTTCTGCCTCACGCTGGTTCCTGGTGCTGTGATTAATGTTTTCCCTGTGTAAAGATGAGCTGCTTCCTCTTACCCAGCAATGCCACTTGTGACTGTTGGCATACCTGCAGCAGAAGAAAAAGAAGCGAAAACAATACCCTCTTTAGGAGAAGGAGAGAGAAATAAAGGAGCATGGAGAGAGTAGGAGGGACAGGGAAGGACAATAGTTTAGGAGTAGGTCAGTGGCCACCAAAGCCTCAGGGCTGGCCACTGGAATGATCCAGTTACCTACTTCATTTTACAACCTCTGGACCCATGCTTTAAAAACACATTCACCCAAAGGATTCAGAGATAGACTAGAGGATCCTTAGGTCATGATGACTCTCTCCTCATTTATCCTTCCCAAACTGCACTGTGTATTCACCCTTCCAGTTACCTGCTTATATTCTTGTTTTTTTACTGGAAGAATAAGTACTTTAAGACCATCACCATCATCATCATCACCACCATAAAGACACCGAGACACACACACACACACACACACACACACAGAGACAGACACAGAGAGATATATTAAATTTTTAGATTTGTGGAAACATTGTTCTTTTGTCTTTTGACCCTTTTAAATAGAAAATGCTTATTTTTCTGTGCTCTGCATTTGAGCATCAGTATTACTCTCTTTGGTCCCTAATACAAATAAATTTGCATTCTCATGATCCTCAGGAAACTCAGTTACCCTCTAATTCTATTCTTTGTTATCATTTACTAAACACTATCTTTTATTTGTTAAACACTTGAGTATATAATTTACAATTGCTATATACCTCAGATTTAGACATTATATGTAGATTTCAAGTCTCACCTCTTTTAGCATTATTTTTCTTCACCTCACTTATATCACTCCAGATAAAGATATACACTTTTACAGTTTGTTTGCTCAACAGCCCAACCTGTAGCTATTTGAATTCAATGAGATCTCTACTTTTTATAAACTATTACTCTATCTTTTCAAGGGTCTAATACTACAGATTAGCTTTCTCTCTGTATTTTGAGTCTATCCTTTTTATTTTGTGAGTGTTCACATGCACACATGCATGCCACAGTGCACATGTGGTCAGAGGACAACTTGGGGAATCTGCTTTCCTTCTACCTTGTGAGTCTCAGCATAGAACTGAGTTGTCACATTTGGAAGCTGTCTCACTGACTCCTGTGTATCCTTTTACTGGATCTTAAACATGCTTAAAAATCTTTTATTTTGGACACAAAGAACTGACTTTCTACACTTGTGTCTGGTTACAATTCTTGGTTTTCTATTTCTAAGTTTACCAACAGTTGGTCATTTTCACTCTGTGTTTATTCAGTTCCTATGCACTCCGTGATTTCCTATTCTGCTATTTCCTTTGCACTCACTGCACTGAAGGAGTTCCTTCTGAAGCCATCTCCACTAGCCACAGCCGGGAAAGCATTCCTTGCTGAAGAACTGTCCCAGTGGCCTTGGCTGACGGTGTGTTCTCCCAGACTGCCATGTCTTTAGTTCCTTCTCAGTCTCCTCTTCCAGCCTTCACTGTCCCTTCAGTCACCATTGAAAAGTTATGGATATAGGGCTTGACCTGAACATAACCTCTGATTTCTTCCTTAGGTTGTCTTATTCAGCCTGTGGCTTCAAAGATCGTTTATACTAGTGACTGAATTTCATATCTCTAACTTTGCATTAAATACACCAAATAAATATTGAAATGTATTCCCTTTCAAACTTCTCCTCTATAGCAGCAATGATACCTAATCTGGGGGATCTCCAATACTATATCTCCAACATTCTGTTGTATTGGAATATACCCACCTCTTCCCACCTCCGCTGCCATCAACCTAAAGTTTCTAAAGTAGACAAGTGCTGTGGCCTCCTAAACTCATCTAAATTTTTTCTATTATTCTTTTCTATCCCTGCTAACTGATTTTTCTAGACTGTAGCAAGAAAGATCGTGAAGCTTTAAAGCCCAAGTGCCCATCCCATCAGTCCTTCTATTGCATGTTCAGTTTCGCCCACTGCTCTGCAGCCACTCACTTTCGTCTGAGTCATTTCTGTCTTGGTTTTTTCACATACTGGGTGTTCTTTTTCTGTCTGGGAATCTCCTCTCCACATATCAGTTCCATCCTTTTCCCATGTTGGTTAATCCCCTCATCATTTAGATCCTGTCTGCTTAATAGTCATTCCTTCAGAAAAGCTCAGGTTGGCTTTTATTTTGTAGTATTTATCATAATTATAAAAAAAAAAATCTTTTGTTTAATGTCTGTACTTCTTGCTGTAACTCAAATTCCTTCTCCACATTCCCACCACCAAACTGTAAAACTCATGAGAATAGAAACCACATGTTGACTGTGTATCGCATCTCTAAGGTCTAGAATACTGCCTGGGGCACAGGATATATCTAACAAATATGCATGGAAAGAATGAATGGAAATTTGTTCCAATTGAACACACCAGAGAGCAATGAGATTGACACTTTAAACTTTACTCAAATATCAGAGGGGAAAAAGCAAGGACCAATTCTTTAATTGAACTGTAGGTTTCCTGGGAGGAACACTCTATGGAACACCTAATTCTGTCAGTAACTTTAACTTGCCTCCAATTCTACTCAAAAAAACACATTCCTAAAAAATAAGCATCAAGAACTCAGAAGAAGGAATTAATGAGGAGTCAGCGGCTTCCTGCTTAAGCATCAGCCCCACTATTGTCTACTTTGTTCAGCCGGCCCCCAATGTCTATCACGTTTACAGACTGATTTGCCTTTTGACCA
This sequence comes from Peromyscus californicus insignis, assembly GCF_007827085.1. Classification (NCBI taxonomy): domain Eukaryota; kingdom Metazoa; phylum Chordata; class Mammalia; order Rodentia; family Cricetidae; genus Peromyscus; species Peromyscus californicus. The sequence continues at coordinate 20,079,056 of NW_026294525.1, read as the reverse complement.
AGTCTATTAGATAAAAAATTCAAAAAGCACATGTAAGAAAAATAAGTAACAGAAACACCTAATAAGTGTTTTTTAATAAATGAACACACTTTAGATAGAAAGTCCAGTGGATCTTGTTTGTACACTGAATTAGTAATTTTTTAAGATTCTGAATAAAACCCGGTAAAGTTAGGAATATAAACTCAAGTTCAGCTGTATTCTGAAATATCAGTCCACAGTGTTTTATAGCATACTGTGTCATCCTATGACAATCAACTAATGCCAGGAGCCCATCCACTTTCTTTTAGTTTGGACTAAATAAGAAGAAAGCTTTTTTTTTAAAAAAAACTTTATAATGAAGAGAAATCGCATAAATGACAGGGAAGTGCATTCTTTAGCTCTTAGTGGGCATGACTGCAGTTAGTCATGTTGGTTAGTGTGTGCTGAGCTCTCCCACAAGGGGAAAGCTGGTGATAAAGCTGCAGCCTCCTGGCAGTGTGTACAGTGAACAGTGGTTTCTACACTCACCGTGTCAAGGTTATTTAATGCTTTCCTTCATCAGATACTAACCGCTGTGGTACTGCTTTGACTGTGTGTGTGTCTGACCTACTTTACCTTCACAGGGATGTCATCTTCTTGGTTTGCTTTCTCTGAGGTAAAGACATAGGAGACGTCTTTGTGAGATGTGGTCTGGCGGCAGATAGCACACTTGATGGAGCTTCGATGAGACCCCACACTGTACTGTTCAATTATAATAGACGTGCATTCATTACAGAAGCAGTGTCCACAGGTCAGCACTGCCCACTGAGAAGAAAACACACATGACAAGTCTTGGTGAGAAGGTGGTCAATGAGGCCTTCCTCTCCACAAACACATAAACAGGGGAGATGGCTTACAACTACAATTCCCCAGTATTTCATGTAAAATATGCTTTCAGATGAATTTTACTCTAAGAAAATACATTTTCATAATTCTCAGCTTCACTTACCTTAACTAGTCAACCATTATAAGAAGCTAGCCTTCTCATTTCAGATTACCCCGTTAGCACTCTAACAGCAGATAATGAAGAACTGAGAGCAACATCGATTTGGAGATAATACACTCACTGCCACTCAATTTATTTAGATTGAGTTGCTAACACATTTATATAGAAAATGAGATGGATTAATGCTTCAGACTTGTTTTGAATGACACAGGAACTGGAACTTTTGTGGAACACTCACTGCTCTATGGCAACGGGGTCTTAGGCTCTCAGTCTGCTGTGTTGGTTTGTCCAGGATTTGGACATGTCTGTATTTGTACTGAAAGGGCCAGATAGTACTTTGAAAGGGGTCCAGAAATCTCCTTAGAAAGCAATTCATACCAGGGGAAGAACAAATTGGGATAAATAGCATGGTTTTAAAGTAGTTCCTGAGAAAGAAGTTCATTTTGTTTCAGTTGGGTAACACATTTTCTATCTCCCTAGTTTCATCTATGCTCTCAAGGGCTTAACCCAGAATCCTCAGACCTGTCTCATACAGGCTTGCTTCCCACTGCAGCACTATTCAGTACCTTGTGGACCTCAAGTGACACTGGAAATTTAGGATATTTATAAGACAGATAGGACTTTTGTGACTCACAGAAATTCAACTGATAAGGTACAGAGCAAGATAGGTCCACCTTCTTTCGTAACAGGAAGAAATCACTGAGTTACCTGAGCAGAGTGGGAATAACAGGACAGTCACTACATTGGCTCTGAGAACAAATGGCAACATCTCTAACAGTATCAGCAGGGATGTGGGACACAGAGTCCCTCCACCACGGGGCTAGAGTTTCATCACTATTTTCGTAATTCAATTTTAAGTTCAGGAAACCATGGTAATACTAGAATTGGATAAAATAATGTATATGAAAAAACTTAAAAACTGTCAGAAGACAAAATAAAATTTCAGAGACAATTGAATTTCACTAAAGCTAAATTTAATGACACTATTCTGACCCACTCCAATTCCACCTTTCTGCTTCTTTTGGTGTGAAAACTTGAACCCAGAGCCAACTGCATGGTAGGCACACTCACTATCACTAAACAACCTCCAAGGCCTGACCCCTTACTTAAGAACATATTGTTTTCATTTACAAAGTGTCTTTTGAGAAATTTTCTCTGTAAATGTTGGATTAAAAGGTTCTTCTCAATTTATTGTTGATCAGAACATAGAAATGATACATTTAACTACATTTATTTCCACAGAGAAAAATCTATTGATTAAGAGTAGGCTTATCTTTCAAATGTTCCAAAGTAACTCAAATTCTGATACTGTTTATGCTGATTTACAAAGCAGGAATAAGTCAGTAGTAGGACAGAAATATGAATTCTTGGAGAACTAAAATGGTGCTGTCATGTCTGCAGGCATTTTTACACGAACATGCACAAGTGACTGTGCTTAATTCCTCCAAAGCATCTCAAAAGACCCAAACAAACAAATAAACAAAAAACCAAAACAACAACAACAAAAAACACATGTAACTTCTGCTAGGAGAAGCTATCCATCCTTTAAGCTGGGACCGACCTGAGACTTGACTACTGTTAAAAGCTATACCACTATGCCTCTGTACTACCTTTCCCACTAAACGTGTGTTATATTATTTATACTTGGTTCAATTACCAAAGACGTGAATGTGGCAAAATTAAGTTACTTAGAAACAATGTCTTATCTGGAAATACATTCCCAACTATGAATCTTTAATGGAAAAGATAAGGTTGTTCTAGGGTTAAGTTTTCAATTAGGAAAAAGATGGTTTAAGCAATTGTAGCCTTAAGCTTGTCAACTAAGCCCTGGCCCTATCTCTGAGATGAGAACTAAATACTCCTCTTTTAATTATGAGAAAGCACATGTGTGTGTGCACGTGCATGAGAAAACAGAGAAAGGCTGACTAGATGTAGAAGCCTTATAAACTGTAAGGTGTTTTATGACCACATGTAATACTTAATATAATTTTACCTGTTTTCCCAGCTGTCGAGCACAGATTGGACAAGGCTCTGGATTAATACCTCCTGATGTTTTGTCTTGAGACTATGGGAAAAAGGAAGAATCCCAAAACATGTTAGCCATGTCGTTATATCTAGAACTTGATGCATGCTTTGAAATTCATTTGTACAAGTATGTGTTGGTAATTTCAATCTGAATTATCTAATTAGTGAGATGAGCTAATATTTTATGTATTGCTTAGTACTATTATTTCTATAATTTATTCAGGACACAATTAAAGAAAGGAAACCATTTTTTTTACCATACCTTAAAGTATTATGGTACTATATTTGTGATTACAATTGAAAGCAAAATTAAAATCAAAATACAAATAGCTAAATCTTTGTAATTTTATTCTCAGACTACATTTTATCATAAAGAAATATGAATTATTAACTGCTATGGTGGCACACAACTTTAATCCTAGCACTTGGGAAACAGAAGCAATTGAATCAGGTGTTCAAGGTATCGTGATGGAGCTCTGGTTATATAAGATCATCTATTTCTCATCTTAAATAAAAGGCTCCTTAAATGTCACAGAAGTGTACACTCATAATGCACATGTAGAAGTGTGCACTATAATGCATGTAGAATGCAGTTACAATGCATATGTAGAAGTGTGTGTGCTATAATGTATATGTAGAAGCATGTACTTATAATGCACATGTAGAAGTGTACACTATGATGCACATGTAGAAGTGTGTACTATAATGTATATGTAGAAGTGTGCACCTATAATGCATATGTAGAAGTGTGTACTATAATGTATATATAATACAAAGACAGGTGTGGGAAGAGGCTGTGATTTAGTACAGTTCTGTATTAATATTGTTGCTTCTAAGCATCTCTGCTTGATCTCACTAAGCAAATAACTGGAGCAGTAAATACTTGACTTGAGACCTCTGTGCCTAAAAATCCTATCAAACTGTAAAAGATTTTAAACACCTTAAAATTCTCATAAAATTTTCAAGTTTTAGAAAGTCAGCCAGATGGACAAGCTTTAAAGCTAAGACAATATAATGGTAAATTGAATAGAAGATCACTAAAAATATTCTTTCTGGTTTCACTAACCAAATATTCAAACATTAAAAGCAAAACAAAACAAAAACCTTTAACATCTAAGTGGTAATAGAAAAATAAAATAAAACTCTGACTGTACTTAAACTCAGTAACTGTAAAGACCCAAAAATTAGTTTATACAGGCATTTAAAAGAGTTGAGTAAATTATTTAATCTTAATATTGATCTGTTTTTGATCACATAAAACAGATCACCTACAACATGGTGGCTTAAAGTAATTCACCATATTTTTCTCACAATTCTACAGGTCACCTGGGTACTTTCTGGGATGGGTTGGACTGATAGGGACAGGATGCTCCTGGAGACACAACAGTTCATGACTAGCTAGGCAGAAGATGGGGCAGAGGGTCTGTAGAGTCATTGTAGACAGAACTACTTTTGACTCAGAATAACACAAGCAAAATGTCTGTACTATTCATAACAGGACTGATACTTTTTAAAAAAAAATTTTAATTTTTACTTTTTTAAAAATATTTATTTATTATGTATACAGTGATCTGCCTGCATGCATGTCTGCAGGCCAGAAGGCATCAGATCTCATTATAGATAGTTGTGAGCCACCATGTGGGTGCTGGGAATTGAACTCAGGACCTCTGGAAGAACAGCCAGTGCTCTTAACCTCTGAGCCATCTCTCCAGCCCCACAGGACTAATACTTTAAGTGGAAACTATCACTAAAGTGGTTCTTGAAATTTATAATATGGGGAAGGGGCATTAAGAAAAGCAATACCTTCTCCAAATTTGTCAAGTAAAGAAGCTGTCCAAGTTTTTTCTGAAGCTGTGATGTAGCAACAGCTTTATCATTGACCAGTTTTATACGGTTCTGTTCAACCTAGAAACAAACAAACAAAAAGCTTATTCTCTCTCTCAACTGTATTAAACATGTATAATTCTGAATGCAAAGTCACGTCTTCTCTTATAAAAATCCATTTATACATTAAAATTCAGTTTTACAAGATTACTACTGAAAACACTTTGAAAGGACTTCTTTGTTTTACAGAAGAAAGAATTCCATGAAGTTCTTTAAATGGAAGCATCATGATGTATAGGAAAATTGGATAAAAATCAATCTGAATTCTATTTCTGTGCCACTTCTTAATAATTCATGTATGGAATGATAATAATGACATGATACACTGTTTGTTGAAAGTGGTTTTATGACATCCAGGAAGACTATCCCTGACTTTTCTTCTTCCCCTTCTGGAGTACACCAGAAAGAAAAGAGAATTAAATGAGAGGGATTTTCCTTATTGTTTATTTCATTTGTAGTGCTGTAAATTTAGCCTGAAACACACATAAGAAGAAAAAACATCACTGAGAATTCATACTTAACAGCATAAAACATAATAAATTATCTTAAACTTTTTCAAAATTACAGTCTAAATGCTTTACAAAAAGAGATCCATGTAAAGTATTAAACTCTCCTAGAGGATAAAAATAAAATTTTTGTTATGGAACAGGAAGGAGTGGTAGAGTTCTGACTGAATCCTGATACAAATGGGGATTATCAGAGTTCACATTGTAAACACCTTCTATTAGAAAGAGGAAGAACCTACAGAATAAAAACTTCTGGTGTTTTATGAAAAACATGTTTTCCAATTCTGGTAAAACTGAGGCTGTATAAAATACTTCTCTCCATTTCTAAGCCAGGCAGTGGTGGTATACACCTTTAATCCCAGCACTTGGGAGGCAGAGGCTGGAGGATCTCTGCATTTGAGGCCAGCCTGGTCTCAGAGTGAGTTCCAGGACAGCCAGGGCTACACAAATCAAAAATCAAAAGAAATAAAAAAAAACTTTTAAAAGTGGCCAAGAATATATTAGATTTGAGGCATAGAAAGTGTTAAAAAACAGATGAATGTGCAAACAAAATGTACCCCAACAGTGGACACACTAAGCATGTATCACATATGAATGAAACTGCTCATTTCTGACCTATAAAAACTGTTTCATATGGCTCATACTTATAGCAGTAACTATTTCTAGAAGACATCACTGCTTTGACTTTATGTCTCCTGTGCATCTTCGATGTTGCGTGGCCTTTTTTGTGATCTACTCTCAACTACCTCATGTGGTTCAATGATGTGATGGACAGGTGGGTTTGGCTTTGGTTCCTTGGGATGGCGCACTCTTAGTCGCTCTGTAGCCATGGCAAGTTCGTCAACAGCCGACACACGATTTCTCAGAGTCATCCAGTATTCATGAAGTAACTGAAGGGAAAGAGAAAGACAGTGGCAGGACACAGAATTCAAATTGTTCAAAATCACTGAGATGTACCTTGAGCAAAGGCTTTGATGAGGCCTCCATTTCTGCATTAAATGTTCAAGGAAATGTAATTCCTTAGGCTAATTCAGGATGAGGACATAAGAGAAAATAACCTTGTAGGATGCTGCTGCTGCAGTTTTTCACGAACAGAATACCTAAAGATTTTGTGGTGAGATAAAGCTCTACATAAACTGATACTAGATTTATGTGATCACCACTGTTTGTCTTAAAATATTTTTATATTATATTCACATATTCAAAATAATTTGTACATGTGGTAATAAGATTACTGAAGTAAATGACTGAGCACATACCATTACACCATCAAACTCAAGAGTTAATCAGACAAATTCCTTAGGAAGTCTTAATAGTATCATTATCTCCTTATATTTCCTCCTTCAAAGCCAAAGAGGCAATTTCTATTATTAATTATTATTATTTATCACTCTTCATTATTATTTATTAATTACTAGCAATTAGTATTAATCCCACCTTTCATTAGAAAAATACTGTACTTATACAACTTCTCCAAAATTTATAAAAATGTTATCAATCACTATAAATATTTTGATAAGCTTTCTTTACTAACATTTTGAAGTAGATACTAGCTGATGGATCTAGCAGCAGCTCATTTGTTTTTCATTTATAAAGGAAAAATGTACAAAGATGGAAAGAGGCATGATAAGCAGTCATCTAGACACAGAGCACATGGCAACAAGACTATGCTACAGAAAACAATATAAGAATGACAGGTCACTGTAAGAACAATGTTTCCTTCCATGGTATACTGTAATGGCTTGTGTTCATGCACTTTACATTTATAATAGCAAATATGATGAACTAATGATTTCAACTTTATAAAAGTATCATTCCTCAATTTATCAAATGTATGAACTGACATTTTAGACAATATATCTTATCTTATTTGACACAATTTTTTTTTTTTTTTTTTGGTTTTTTTGAGACAGGGTTTCTCTGTGTAGCTTTGCTCCTTTCCTGGGACTCACTTGGTAGTCCAGGCTGGCCTCGAACTCACAGAGATCCGCCTGGCTCTGCCTCCCGAGTGCTGGGATTAAAGGCGTGCGCCACCACCGCCCGGCGACACAAAATCTTTTATTTTGCCTTAAAATATTACAAAAGTAGTAACATGGAACCATAACATTATAATTAAAAAATACTTTCTCTCCCCTTACCCATCTCACATGCAAAGATCAAAGATAACAATTTAATATGAAAAATTATTTAATAATCAAAAAATCCCAGAAGCACATCTCATATAGTTATAGAGCAATGGAATCAGTGAGGTATAAAACTAAAGACCAACTTACGCTGTATCCATTGCAATGGTTTCCATATTTCCATCTTGAAAAGTACCTACTCTCTTCCCTAATATTCAAAGTTAATACTGATGTTTGGGTGTTATTCCTCATGCAAAAATGAAATAAAGCCATATGTTTGCTTCATAAAACAGCTGTTAAGGGGGCTGGAGAGATGTCTCAACAGTTAAGAGCACTAGCTGCTCTTCCAGAAGACCTGAGTTCAATTCCCAGAACCCACATGGCAGCTCACAACTGTCTGTAACTCCAGTTCCGTAAGATCAGACACCTTCACATCAATGCATATAAAATAAATTAAAAAAAAAAAGAAAATGTATATAAATTAAAAAAAAAAAACAGCTGTTAAGATCCAGCTAATAATAGAATAAAACACACAATTAAACAAAGGTTTATGAATATTAACTCCAAGTGTCAGTTCAATAATTTTTGTTTACTAATTTAATAAAAAGAATTTGCCAAGTATCATTATCCTTTATTATAATAACTGTACCTTATACTCCTTCTTCCATGCCTCGAAGAGATCCATTGAAACACTTCCTTCATCTACATATTCAACATCGAACCTATGTGATCTTGCAAATGACAATATTGCTTTCATAGACCGTTCTGTCTCACTTATTGCCCACAGGCCCCGGGTAGTAGTAGGTACTCTATCATCCACAAGTCCTTCTTCATCTTCTATCATTTCTTCAAAGATTGCAGTCTGGCCTTTGACTCTGAAAAGATACCAGAACCAAGCAATTCGAACTGCTGCCAATAACTAGCAGAGGGATGCCATCAGGACAAAAGAGAAGCAAGTTCAGTAGCTCTGTGTCAATTTTCACATTAATAAGGTAATACTTGTAGGTCTCTGAAAAAACAACAGCAATTCTGAAAATTGTCTTGTGCTTTTTTGTTTTGTTTTATATTTTCGAGACCGGGTCTCTTGTAGTTCAGATGAGTCTCACATTCACTACATAGCAGAGGCTGGCCTTGAACTCCTGAATGCTCTTCCTTTAACTTTCAAAGGTTAAGATCACAGGTGTACGTGTTTTGCCTAGTGTCTCATGAGCACAATTCAGGGTAACAACAACAAAAACAAAACAAACACACACAAAAAACCACCCAACAACAAAAATAAATAAATCTCTTAACTCATTCTAAATCACATTCTGAGAATGCTGAGCCACAACCATTACCAGTCATTAAAAAAACAGAAGAAAAGACAAAGTGGCACAGAACACAGGCCACAATCCAAACACAGCCATGTCTACATGCCCTAAGTACAGCAATCTCAACACACAGATAAGGTCTCTGATGAAGACAATAACAAGCGCTGCTGTTTTCTTACTGGGTACTTACTATGCACTAAGCACTTTGCTAAATAGTTTATATGTATTTTCTTATTTAGTACTTAAGAAAATGTAGGGTAACTTGTCACCTTCACTTCATGGGGTCAGAGAGGTGATTTACCCTTGTCAGTGGACAGGGATTTGAGTTCAAATCCATCAGACTATTGAGCCTGGGATCTTACAACTACTCTCAACTGCTCTTCATTACCATAATTACAGACTGTCCCTCATGAACATTTAGGGGTAACTTCTAATGAAAAAATGGGGCACGTTAGACGCCAAACAGTCATTAAATTGATTTAATACAGGAAAAAATATAACAAAGGTCATAACAGAAAACAGAGTCACATAATCATTCAATCCTTTGAAATGTTTTTTTTTTTCTCATGGGTAATAATCAGTGAACTTACGTGTTGGAAAATAGCTTTGATTCATACTCTGTGAACAATTCATCAGCTTTACAAAAGACGCAGCTGAAAGAGAAATATTCACAAATTAACAGCAATAAGAAGCAATAAGATAATTTCTAAAAAAAAAAAGCTTAGCATATTGTCTTTCATTTTTCTAACAAATGAGAACTTAAGAAAAAAATAAAAATAACATGGTTGTCAAGCATATAATCCTTGATTTGCTTTATTTTAAAAATACATTTCACATCTGTCTGAATTAAGAGAAAATGATTCAACTTATGAACAACTATTTCTTGCCTCAGATCAGATCAAATGTGTCTTCCTGGAAAACACTGTACCCTGCACGACTTCCCTGCCACCCACCAGTTCAGAGGGAGTCTAGCTGGTCGCAGGTGGCAGACTGTTGCAGACTCAATCACATCACGGGATGGAGGTCTCTCCAGCTTCTTCACAGCCTCTCTCACTAACTTCTGGACCTTAGTGAGCTCTTCCATTTGTGTTGTAAGTAAGAACTGAAGACCTCTGCAGTCACGGAACCTTATTCCCATCACCAGCACAGCACACCAGACAAAGAAAGTAACAAGAAAATGTTTGTCAATCATATTGTTAAACTGTCAAATTAATATACTCACTGAGACTTCCTTTCAGAGTACCCAATGGTACCTACCAGTACTCAAGGTTTAATACAATGCATTGCCTATTACAAAAAGATGCCAAAGAGTTTAACAATTCTATTCTTGGGAACTGAAAAAGAGCATACAGTATCTTTCAAGGATCAGGACTAATGCATTCTAACTTTTAAAGGCTGAATCACTATAGACTTTATCTTCTGACAGTCTTTTCCTATTAGGAGAATGTAGACTACTGATTAAAACAAAACTGAGCCGGGCGGTGGTGGCGCACGCCTTTAATCCCAGCACTCGGGAGGCAGAGCCAGGCGGATCTCTGTGAGTTCGAGGCCAGCGTGGTCTACAAAGTGAGTTCCAGGAAAGGCGCAAAGCTACACAGAGAAACCCTGTCTTGAAAAACAAAAAAACAAACAAACAAAAACAACAACAACAAAAAAAACCTGAGAAGAAAACAAAATTGAGAAGAAAAATGGATGCATATTTATAAAAATGTAATTAAGCCAGGTGTAGTGGTACAAGCTTTTAATCCCAGCACAGGTAAGCAGAGGCAGGTGGATCTTCGAGTTGGAGAGAATAATATAATGAGTTCGGGGCAGGGCTACTTAGAGAGGCTCTGTCTCAAACCATCAAAAAGAATTAAGTATGAAACAACAACAGCAACCAAGAACAGACCTAAAGGCTCTAACAGAAGAATGCTTCAAATGGTTACTCTAAGGAAAAAAAGGTCTCTGTTTTAGATTTAATATCTAATATTTTTGTTTGAAATACTCAACAAAGCTGGGCGGTGGTGGCGCACGCCTTTAATCCCAGCACTCAGGAGGCAGAGCCAGGAGGATCTCTGTGAGTTCGAGGCCAGCCTGGTCTACAGAGTGAGTTACAGGAAAGGCGCAAAGCTACACAGAGAAACCCTGTCTCGAAAAACCAAAAAGAAATACTCAACAAAATTTGAAAACCTACACATTCCTAAGTATATGTTGGGACACTGATCTGCACCTCCTGATACCAAATGATCTAGACATTGGTAATTACACAGTGATTCTGTGTTGTGCTATTTTCTTACTTCTCTGACATAGAAAGCTTGTCAGTTTGCTGCTTGTAGTTACTGCTTATTTCATTTCGCACCCGCTGAACAAGTTCCTCATCAACAGAAAACTCCATTGCTCTGTGGATGACATTCAGCCACCAAGGAGAATTAGAATGAATCTGGGAAAAAGGCCAAAATTAATCAATTAGTAAATATATTTAGCACTCACTGAGAAGGTGATGTGAAAAATTGAAAAATATTGATAAGTTCTGTTCTCAAAGGATAATAACATATAAATGTGTGTATACTGTATTTACATTATCTACATCACACAGAAAGACACACAACCTCTGTATATATTGGGCAAATATCTCTTTTGTATTCACAACAGGAGAGTTGCTCTTTGGAATACTCTGGATGAATGAGACTTTATATAAAACTTGTGTATGAAAGCTGCATTAAAATGTATTTTAGCAAAAAGAAAACTCAGTTCTGTCTAAGTGTAAAGGGCAACACTCAAGAAAGTAGATCTAATCAATGAATATCGAACTGGATTCCACTGAATAAAAACAAAATTATGACTAGATACTAAACAATTAATGAATTAGGAAGTGTAACACATGGAACTAATAAAAATTCTAAGTAAAAGACAATGTATTTGTGTTGCCTCGTCTTAGATTTTGCTCTGGTGTCATAAAAAAGAAACTTAGAAAGGACAAATGGCATCTAGTCTGTAAGGATAAAACCTGTGCTTCTAAATGTGGGAAGAGACATAGCGAATATCAAAAGGGGATTATAGAAGTCTTTATACTTTCTCCAAAGGACAAACTATTATTTACCCAACATCAAAAGGAATCTACTACAGTTTAAAAGAAATAAAACTGAACCTCAACATAGTTGACTCAACTACCTACCTGTCCACTCTAGAACAGACACTACTAATTGTAAATAAACTTATTGTAGTGGTTTTAATGAGAATGCCCCCACAGGCTATTATGTTTATATTCTTGTTCCCAGTTGGTAGAAGTGTTTGTTAAGGACTAGGAGGTGTGGCTTTGTTGGAGGAGGTACGTCACAAGGGGGAGACTCTGAGTTTCAAAGGACTTGCTCCATTTCCAGTATACTCTCTCTCCCTTAGGCTTGTGGATCAAGACATGAGCTCTCAGCTGTTTTGGCCTTTGTTTTGCCATCACGGACTGCTTAACCTCTGAAACCATAAGCCCAATTAAACAGTTTTTTTCCCATAAGTTGCCTTGGTCATGGTGTTTTGAGAAACTGTAGAAAAGTAACGAAGACATCTGTGTTATGATATAGGCACTCAACAGGTGCTAAGAATTCAAAAGGGGCCGGGCGGTGGTGGCGCACGCCTTTAATCCCAGCACTCGGGAGGCAGAGTCAGGCGGATCACTGTGAGTTAGAGGCCAGCCTGGGCTACCAAGTGAGTTCCAGGAAAGGCGCAAAGCTACACAGAGAAACCCTGTCTCGAAAAACCAAAAAAAAAAAAAAAAAAGAATTCAAAAGGGAAAAAAAAGTTCAAGATTTCCCCCAAGCAAAATCGATCCCAACTGTTACCTGGGGACAAGCACAAGAAAGCCCACACATCAGGTACCTTCCTCTGGAGCTCACGTATGGACTGCTGCACAGGCTGCAAGGCTTGCTGGGCTTCAGCCACTTCTGTGTTACACTTGCTCATATAGTGCTCTCGAAGCTGCTTGGCCTGTGTTGAAACAGAAAGTCAATATAAACTTTTACTTGAGGGTTTGAACATAATTTAGTATGTTTTAGTACCAACGTGGTCACTACATACATATAAAGTTCCTTGACTTAAACATAAAATTCCATAGTGTAAAATATATAGTCATTCTAGAAATTTCTAAGATACACAATGAAAAGAACAAAATTGATATGTCCAAGCCACAAAAATTTTAAAACCCTCAAGATTTGTCCCTTATAGGATAGAAAAAGACATTAATATTTCACAAGTGAGGCAAGAGATACCTAATAGAATTACTTCTCTGATTTAGTTGTTGCAATGCCTTTAGGAACTGCTGTAGTTTAAAAATAACTCTTGAGATACACAGTAACAAAGGTGTTAGAAACTGAACCTGTTCCTGTAAAATCTGTATGTAGAAGTCCTGACCCTTAGTGTGACCGCACTTGGAGATGGGGCCTGTAAGAAGGTAACTAAGGTTAAAGGCCATATGGGTAATGCCTTAGTAGAGTCCTTATGAGAACAGAAACACCAGGGATGTACAAGCATGAAATGAAGGCCACCTAAAAAGACAGCAGTATCTAAATCAAAGAGAGGAGCTGAAGGAGAAATTAAACCCATAGCTTTGAGGACATACACCTTGATTCTGGACTTCAAACTCTAGAACTGTAAGAAATATTTACTCTTTAAGCCTCCAGCATGTTTCATAACTTTCTGTTATGAAAGTCCTAGTGGACTAATACTACCAGGAATAAAATTATTGTTACTACTCTCCCACCTTTTTAAAGAATAGTGATCAAAGAATTCATAAACAAATATGATATATGAAGCCAGAGAGATGGCTCAGTGGTTACAGTGCATGCCTCACAAGCAAGAAGACCAGAGTTCAGATCCCCAGAACCCACACACATGCCAGGTGGGCATGGCAGCTTGCTTTTATTTCCAGCCTTGGAAGGGGGACAGGAGGGATCTCCTGGGCAAGATGGCTGGCACTACTAGTTCTACTAGTGATCTCTGTGTTTGACTGACTCTGCCTCAAAGAACCAGACAGAAGAGCAGTCAAGAATGACTCCTGACTTCAATCTTAGGTCTTCATGCAACACATGTACCCACAAATGAGAGCATGCATACATACATGCACACCACATACATATATAGATGAAAAGAAAAGTGATAAACACATACACACACACAATGCTATATTCTTTAGCCTTCAAAAAGAAAGACATTACACTAAATAAAACAATCAATGCATTGAAAGATAAATGCTGCATGACTTCACTTTGATGTGGGATTTAAAAAGTAAAACTCTCACAAATGGAGAGAATGGTGGTTGCTAGGGGCTGAAGACTGAAGGGAATACTCGTCAAAGGACTATACAGCAGTGACTATAGCCACACTATACTATTGAGAGTAGATTTTAAATATTTTCACTATAAAAGTTAAGTATATGAAGTAATGGTGATAGATTATTTATGTTGAATGAGACATCCACAATATCTGCATATATCAAGGCACCATTTTGTATACTATAAATCTATGCAATTTTGTCAATAAAAATACTCATTTTTAACAAATATAAAAGGGATAAATGTACTTATAAAATTCCAATTTTCTATCTTGCTGATACCTATAAAAACTCTACTTTGAAGTTCAATATATTTCAACTATCTCTACTCTTTTGATTTTAGTCATGTTCTTCCTCTTTGATCTTAAAAAAGGCAAAAGTCCTTGGGAGAATTAGTATTGCAAATTATTCGGAATTTCTAGTAAAATAACTTACAGTATCATTCCTTTCAATAAAAGGAACCTTTTAGAGCTGTGGTTCTCAACCTGTAGGTCATGACCCATGGAGGGGAGCCAAAGGACACTTTCATAGGAGTTGCCTAAGTCCATCAGAAAACAAATATTTACATTATAATTCATAACAGTTGCAAATTTAGTTATGAGGTATCAATGAAAATAATTTTATGGTGGGAGTCACAACATGAAGAACTGTATTAAAGGGTCACAGCACTGGGAAACTTGAGAACCACTGCTCTAGAGAGAAACGCTGATGAAATTTTGAGTTCATGTGCTCTCTTAAAATATAGAAAGAGAATGTCTGTAACTTTTCTGTTTACTGAACTACACTCTTTATAGTCCTATCATGAAATCAGAATCTTTTCATTGGTTAATCATTAACACAGTATATACAAGCCTTGTAACATATTGGTAAATAGATCACCAGACAGTCAAAATAATATGGAGTCCAAATATACTCTGCCACTCCAAGTCACCCGTGCAAAGTTTAGAACATCAAAATAACAGGAAAACATGACTGGTTACATTTACTTAAATGTTATACACCAGAAGTAACAATTAAATGAAGTATAAAGTTTGAAAAAGTAAACTTTTATAAATAGAATGAAAAGAATAACAATTACCTCTTCTTCAAGTCTGCCATCTCTTAAGGTGGGAGGGATCCCTGGGTGTTTGGCTGCCAACAGCTCCATTAAGTTATGTGTGGCATGAAGTCTCTAAAAACACATAAAAGGTGAAGCGATGATGCAATGCAGTGGACACCACATCATCTACTGTGTGGCACGTGGACCATGAATTCCGAGTTTCTATTGCTGAATACTTTTCCTCTGAAAATGTTTAAGTAACTTTTTTTGTCCCCCAGAGGAAAGTGAATGGCAAAGGTCTTAAATCATAAAGATCTGAATCTTCAATTAATAACATACATTCCTGCAGTATGGCTATGTACTCAGCAGAGTACAGAGTACATAGGTATACTATTTCTTTTTGTTTTTGTTTTTTTGAGACAGAGTTTCTCTATGTAGTTTTGGTGCCTGTCATGGATCTTGCTCTGTAGACCAGGCTGGCCTCGAACTCACAGAGATCCGTCTGGCTCTGCCTCCCAAGTGCTGGGATCAAAGATGTGAGCCACCGCTGCCCGGCCATACTATTTCTATTGTACATGCAATAGTATACTCAGGGAATTGAAGGAAATTCAAAGCCACACAGTAATGCAAAAAGGTTGACTGTATTGATTATTTTTCTAGAAAATGAGTCTGAATGAGTCAAACAGTATTATGACAAAAACAAAGATAATGAAAACAGTTGGTATCTGAACACACCGAGCGTAAAGAATGAAAAGGGGAAAAAATTGGGGTTGAAGAAATTAGAGGAAGGATTTCGGTATTATGTATAATTTACTTCCCACCTTGATACCGAGTCAGCAACTGGCTAGAGGTTAGAGGCAATGAGCAGAACTAAAGTGAGACCACAGTGGTTAACTGCTAAATTACCACTTTACTTGGGAAGATGCTAGGCTAAAAGATGATTAGGATAGAGTTCTGGTAATACGATTTAGTGCCAGTGAAATGAGACTTTCAGGTCTCACTTTATCTGGGCATAGGTTACCAGCTATAGCATAAGTCTCTGTGGAGTCTACGTTACCTCAAATAACTTAGGTCTTTTCAAAATGGCTTCTTAAGCCACACAGTGAGTAGTACTAGCAGACTTAATAGCAAACAGGTGCAAATGAACTAGAGATACGTGTTTTATCTTCTCTGTGTGTGCTGTGGAAAATGACCTATTAGTTTTTGTGCAAGAGTTAGAAGGGAAGACAGGTGTAGCATTTGTCCAAGCACAACAGCATTGGTGCCCTGACTGGACAGAATAAGGATTCATGGAGCAACACTGCCCATCAGCAGACATAAACTAAGGAAAAACAAGAACCAAGCTGATCACTTATCTTTTAATTTTGAATTCAGAAATTTGGAACTCAAACTGTCTTCTTGCACCTCTTCTATTTTTATTTCCTTTCTCGAAGAAAAAGACATCTTTCCCCATGAGGTACACATGTGTTTAAGGTCCATGTCCTGCTTGTTATTCTTTGTAGAATATAAGTACATCTTTGGTTGACCTTTGCCTCATCCCTGCCCCCTCTTATACACTTTTCCAAATGTCCACTGTATCACATGAATACATAAGTTCTAAAGTCTTTATTGTGAATGACAAAGTCAACTTACCTAGGTATCAAACCCAAGCTTGCTAAGATTAATAAATGCGTCTTTACTTCTCACTTAGCTAGAATCTTATCTATGATTTGCTGGGAAAGAGCAGTTAGTGTTATAATTCAAATATGCAAATCCTCCTAAAAGATCTCTAAAAGTCGAAGGTATAAGACACGGGTCACGTTTATTTTACTCAGCTTCACTCTCTTAGTTTGGCTCATTTTCTTTTTGATGAAAACGATTTGAATAAACATGTTGATGTGCAAGGGGAAAATTATAAAATTAGCCTACTCTCTGAATTATAAATAATTAAAACTATCTTTCAGTGTATGCTGTGGGATGTTCTGTATGTCAAATGTGTTGCTGATTAGTCAATAATTAAAACACTGATTGGCCATTGGCTAGGCAGGAAGTGTAGGCGGGGCAAGGAGGAGAATAAAGCTGGGAAGTGGAAGGCTGAGTCAGAGAGACACTGCCAGCCGCCACGATGAGAAACAGCATGTGAAGATGCCGGTAAGCCACGAGCCATGTGGCAAGGTATAGATTTATAAAAATGGATTAATTTAAGCTGAAAGAACAGTTAGCAAGAAGCCTGCCATGGCCATACAGTTTGAAACCAATACAAGTCTCTGTGTTTACTTGGTCGGGTCTGACGGCTGTGGGACTGGCAGGTGAGAGAGATTTGCCCTGACTGTGGGCCAGGCAGGAAAACTCTACCTACAAGTGTAGGCTTGCATAGAGAACAATGGTGATTCTCAAACTTTTATCATATACACAAATCATTCCAGGGGTATATTAAAAAGAAGGAATCCCAGATTTTATCTCTAATTATTATGACTTAGTTTACTGATACCCTTTATTTTAACATTTTAAAAAGTCATTATTTGAAATAATTTGAATGCATACTTGACACTTTTCAGACTGCACTTACTTGAAGTGAATCCGTTTTGAGTTTTCCTTTGTGCTCCTCAGAGGAGCGTAGTACTTCTCTGTATAGCTCTGCTGCCAAGGCATACTCACCTGAGAAATTAAAATGCATTGAAAGGACACAAGTCACATCACTCTCAGTGTTATCCAGTTATCTTTAATCTAAAAAGCTGTACCAGAAAAAGAACAATTCTAACTCTTATTATGGCTATTATTATTGATTTTCCAGTGTTGTGGATGAACTTGGGGTTTTATACATGCTGGACAACTGTCCTACTACCAAGCTAGCATCCCAAGCCTGTAACTCATCTTTTTGTAGGTTAAAGAATCTGACCTTGAATTAGGATTATTCCAGCTTTTTTTTTAAGGTGATTATCATTCCTTTACTCCACAGGGTATTTTATTGTTTCAAATTGTATTGAGATATATTTAAAATAAAATATATTTATAATGCCTTAAAATTATACTGCAAAATGATTAAGTAAAAAAAAAATAATTCCTCTTATTAGGGGTAAAGGTTGCCAATTAGTGGTCATTATAGTTTAAAATTAAAGACAAACTTGGGACATCAGTAGTGATAAACAAGTATTTATAACATTCTGACCAATCTACCTAATTCTCAGAAAAAAGCAAACTTTTCTTGATATATATTACTCATTCCTAGTATAAAGCATACATAATTTTCAATTAAAAACATGAGCTGAACAGGAACAATAACAACAGACAAACCAAATTAGACTGGGGGAGGAAAGACTAGGAGGCTTCATCCCTACACAAAGAACTACAGGCAACTAAGTATAATGTTGAGAGTGGGAGAAAGTCCTCCCCAGGGAGGAACACACCAATTGGTTACCCAGTACCAGATTGTCAGCCCTGAAAACATGTATTACATACAAGTGACATTATACACAGACTATGTTATATTTAAGAATATATTTGTATATAAACATACATATGCATGTAACAACAATGAGACCATGACTTTGAAAGTAAGCTAGAAGGAATATACATGGGTGGACTTAAAGGGAGGGGGAAATGGTGTAATTATGTAATAATCTCAAAAATGGGAAAAATAATTAAAACAACACTTCAAAAACCAAGAGCTGTCTGTAATGTTAGCACTATGAGGGAAGAGGATGGGGCCTTTGAGGCCAGTCTGCACCACACAGCAAACTCTACTACACCACAGAGCAAGCCGTACTATACCTCACAGCAAGTACTACACCTCACAGCAAGTTCTACTATACCTCACAGCAAGCTGTACTACACTTCACAGCAAGCTGTACCACACCTCACAGAAAGTTCTACTACACCTCACAGCAAGCTGTACACCACACAGCAAGTTCTACTACACCTCACAGCAAACTGTACTACAGCTCACAGCAAGCTGTACTACACCACACAGCAAGTTTTACTACATCTCACAGCAAGTTGTACTACACCTCACAGCAAGTTGTACTACACCTCACAGCAAGTTGTACTACACCTCACAGCAAGTTCTATTACACCTCACAGCAAGCTGTACTACACCTCACAGCAAGCTGTACTACACCACACAGCAAACTCTACTACACCTCACAGCAAGTTCTACTATACCTCACAGCAAGCTCAAGGCCACCTGGACTAGAATAAAACCTGTCTCAAGGACAAAACAAGAGAAAATGTGCAGAAGCCAAAGAGAGTCTCAGCAATCCTTCCACTTCTGGTCACACACATCACCACCAGTTTGTGCTTATGCTGTTTTCTGTTTATAATTAGCAGCTTCTTCACAGGAAGCACTTCAGAAAGCATCTACTGAAGCACAGCCTGACCAACAATGGACTGGGTTAAGTCTGACCTGCATTTTTCTATAATTTCTCAGTGAAGAATGGCTTTATATTTTTATTTTCTGTGGTGCTGGGATCAAAGTCAGGCTCTGTGTATGTCAAGCAAGTGAACAAAGTGCCACTGAGCTCCATGCCGAGCCCAATTCTACATTGCAACAGTGAAAGACCTTCAAGACAGTGCTTCATGACATGAAAGCTACAATGGCCACAGTCTCATTGGAGCCCAGCTCTGCTCACTCCTGCGCTGTCCATAGCTGCCTGTGTGCTACAGAAGCAGGGCTGAGTGGGTGTCTCACACAGCCTACATGGTCCTCTCTGGCTTATTACAGCAGGGTGAAGACGCTGAAGCAAAGGCGAGAAGAGTCAAGTTTAGTGGCTTAAATAATAGCATCTACTTTTATTTGTTGCCTGAGGAAAATCTCAAAACTAGTAAATTACAAATTAAATTTAATTGAATGCCAGAAAAGTACACAAAAGCAGTGTAAAGATGCTGCTGTTTCTTTGCCAAGAAAGCATGTTACTCTTTCCCAAAAATAAAAACTTTAAAGTAGTTTTATTAATATTTAGGGCTATATTTGTAACCACAATAAATTTTCTATATAGATATGCACACTTCTGTAAATTTGATTTTGTTCTCCCTCCTTTCCCCCTTTTTAAACTCATATATATGTCCATGTATATGTATGCATGCATATACACACATGCCCATATACATACACATACACAAAATATAAAGCATTCTAAAACACACACTTTCATAATACTGAGGACTCAGCTAATTTCTATTCAGTATAAGGGAGATTATTTTCATAAAAACAAGATCACCTGATATAATGAGGAGTAATATTCAATTTTCTTCATGCAGTGAATTCTTTAAGTTTTTTTCTTTTTGAAGTAGGATCTCCCTATATAGCCTCAATTGACTTTGAACTCCCAATTTTCCTGCTTCAGCCTTCCTAGTGCTGAGATTGAAATGCCACTCAATTGGTATATGGACACAATTAGTATCTATACTACCATTTATAAGGGCCAATCATCTAATAAGTTCCCATTTATGGAAGTATCGTGACTTAGAACATAATCTAAGCTGACTTAGAACATAATCTAAGCAGCTGATTAAAAATGATTCATTATAGTACCTGGTTCATGTTTATTAGAAATACGTATCTGAGGAAAACACAAAATATGTATATTCAACAAGTTTTACAAATTTAAGACAAAGCCAAACTTGGAAATACACATTCTCAGCCACTTGATGGCAAAAATATTTCTAAGTTACTGTACTGGACTGAATGATTCCAAGCTCATTTTTTTCCAAAGAGTATCTATGTGTAGGAAGCATGTTGTTTAAATTCGTAATACTACGTGTTTAATACCATAGTCACCGAGGATCTGAAAGTATTCATTACATATCACACATTTCCATAATATCAACAAGTATTTCTAGAATTTGAAAGTGTAGATTTCTTTTAAAAGTTCAATCTTTACTGACTGATCTCTATATAATCAGAGTCTAAACAGCATTAGCTACCATAATTCTGCCTACAGACAAGAAACTACAGTAGGGATGCAGTGAAAACCACCTGCAAAGAGTAGGTGTGCAGCTTGTCTGGTAGCAGCACTGGACTCATATAGGAGCCTATACACATCCACTCTGCCAAAGCAAGGCTGCTTGAGAACGAGCGGATGAGATGTTTTACCCCAATCCTAACATCAGGAAAGGACACAATCAGAGAGGGACACAGGATAAAAGTTAAAAGAGGGAAATCGACTCATCATCTACACTTGTTATAACAACATAAAATGAAGAGAGCCAGGTGGGATGGTACATGTCTGAAACCCAGAACTAGAAAACACCATGTAAACTAGGCCAGTCTCAAATTTGTGGCAGATATCTTGCTTTTGACTCCCAAGTGCTAGGTAGGATAACAGGCATGTGCACCATGTCAGGCATTAGCATGATCTTGAGAAAGCAATTAAACCCATATGAATGTGTTTCCTTAAGCAAAATGGGTAATACCCTAACCACCAAGCAATTATGTGAATAAAATAGTATATAGAAAAGAAACTACTATGTATAATATAAAATGTATTTAGAAAAAGATCATTTCAAACCAGGTGTGATGCTGAATGCCTTTAATCCCAGCACTCGGGAGGCAGAGGCAGGTGGATCTCTGTGAGTTCCAGGCCAGCCTGGTCTACAAAGTGAGTTCTAGGGCTGATACAAAGTAGCCAGGGCTGCTACACAGAAAAACCCTGTCTCAAAAAAAGGAAAAAAAGAAGAAGAAAAAAAAGATCATTTCTAGCTGCAACCCCAACTTGCTTCAGGAGACTGAGGAAAGAGGAATACAATGTTTGAGCTAAGCCAAGGCCACACAGCCACCTGCTTGAATTAATTATACAGCAACCTATTTTACAGGTTGGAGGATGACCATTTCTCAGATAGGATGCTATATTTCAATGACTCCAAAGTATTTTAAATATTACATTCATTATTCATACATTTTCAAGGTCAATCATTAATATTTTTCACTTATAACAGTCAAATAATCTACAAACTCTAATCACAATTACTCTATTCAATTAAGTTGGCACTGTAAAAAGCTGCTATTAGATGATATATATTTTCCCAATTCCTTTTCTGTCCAAGCTGGTATAAAACAAAGTTCAATATAGTGTTCATCTATTTAATATTATCTTTATGGACTGTAAGGCCCAGGTATTTTAGAGTTTAGACTGATTCCTGGACTACTACAGTCAGGACATGCTTAGCAAAATGATGCTATGATGCTTAAAAATAGATGAAATATAAATTCATAAATACTAATAGCTAAAAAAGCCTAGCAATGTTCCAAAGTAAGGATTTTCCTCAAAGCTGTAGGTGCCATATTTGGAAAATTTATCAGACATAACCTAAAATTTTTGCCCTATTATTAATTATTGCCAATAAAATTTACATTGTAAACAAGGTGAAATTACTAAGAATCTGGTTTAATTTCATACTATAACCTGTAACATAAGGAAGATCTGGTTCCCAAGTTTTCAGTGTTTCTCTGCCTCATACAAGAACGACACTTTCTTGGGGAGGCAAGCAAGGGTTACTCTGTACTGTGATCTAACGGACTGTGACACGGATGTTCTGAGTGAACTACTTCTACCCAGCTTATATGGGAAAGGAAGAAACACTTCCTAGTGTGACTCTGCAATGCCAAAGAACAGATAAAGCAACCTAATTCAAGGCTCAGAACACTTATTTTGTACTCTCCAGAAAGTACTTATTTCTCTAAATAAATAATTTTCTTTTGGTGTATGTATGTGTACAGGTAAATGTGCGTGTGGGATGCACATGCATGTGTGTGCAAATGTGTGTGGAGGCCAAAGACAATATGGAGTGGCTGCTCCTGCTCAGGTACTGTCTACTTTGCTTTTGGAGACAAGGTCTCTTCATGGCTAGGCTGGATGGCCTGTCTGTCTCTCCAGTGCTGGATTACAAGAGTGCGCCAGACCGGTTCTTTTAAACACATGTTCTAGAGAATCAAACTCAGATCTTCATGCTTGCAAGGCAAGGAGCTTCACCTAGCTACCACTCAAGCCCCCTTTTAAGTGTTTTAAATTGTTACCAGTAAATGAAAACAGCTGTAAAATCTCCTCATGACCGTACACCAATGTAGAACATTAGTATACTAGTAACCAACATGGTACTTGATGGTGCAGAAGAGGGTTACCGTGGAGGACTGAAGGAAATGCTATTTATCAGGAGATGGTTCCCTACCTACCTCTAACACTATGAAGCAGATCTCCCCTTATCAGCAGGGGCTATATACCAAGACACCCCCAGTGAATGTTTGATAGCGTACAGTACAGAGCCCTGTGTATACAGTTTTTTCTTAGTCACATATTCCTATGGTAAAGTTTAATGTATAAAAGATATTAATGTAATAGAACTATAAATACATTTTTGAGTATTTTGTGCCTCAAATTTCCCTGTAATTATTGATGTGCTGCACCTCACACATCTTGGTACTTTGTTCTCATAAACACTTCCCAGCTTCTTTTTTGAATCCCCTTTATACTTAGTGTTACTTCCCCCCTAAAATATCTTAATTATTTCTAGTTATTTTTTATTGATATCTATTTTTTAATTATGTATTTATGAGTCAGGAGGGGATGCACGCCACAGTGCACACTTGGAGGTAGAGAACAATTTATGGGTTCTTTTCTTTCAAAATGTCGGTCCCAGGAATTGAACTCAGGTCATCAAACTTGGCAGTAGGTACCTTTACCCACTGAGGCCCCTCACCAGTCCTTGACAGCAAATTCAATTCCACTGTGGAAGACTTGAATTTTTATGTTTATTGACTTGCTTTATACCCTAGATGTGTACTTGAACAGAGTATATATTCCTCTGTGACTGGCTACAGTGTTCAGTAAGTGCCTACCAGGTCACTTCGGTCAAGTCTAGTGGCTTTTCTAGTGGCTAAGTGTTGACACAGTGTTATCTGCTTGTTCTATAACTGAGAGGGTACTGACATTTCCTACTACAATTACAGATCTGTCTACTCTCATAACAGGTCTATCAATTTTTGTTGTATTTATTTGGAAACAGTGGTTTTAGTTGTATATGCAAGATCTGAGATTTTATTTTGCATCTTCCTTTCTACATCATCCTGGCATATACCATGATATGAAAAAAAATGAACTTATAATACCATTATTTAAAAAAAAATCATTGAACAATATTTCCAGGAATGTGTTAAAATTTAATCATTTTTCTATTTGTAAATGTTCTGATTTTTCACTATAAAAGACAAAAATAAATATCTTATGATAAAATCTTTTTTCATATTATAATTTCCTAAAATTTTCTAATCTCTAAAGCTTCCTGAAGTGTTTGCTTAAGGTCCATGTACACTGACTGTTCTTGACATGTTCTGTGTAAGAGTTCTCTGTGTAATCCAACCTATTTAACTCATATCAATAGTATGCGAGAACATCACTCTGTAATTAACCTTCCTTAAAAAGAACTGTAAGAATCAGATATAACAAAGTAATCACCTTCTACCTTTAATGATATGGATGCCTGCTAAGCCGTTGAGGGCACAAACTAGTTGCCGATGGGCCTCTTCACATTCAGTTCCACATTTCTTCTGCAAAGACGTGAGCAGCTCTTCCATTGTCATGGTGCTAAAAGAAGAGACATCTTTCAAAACCAAATGCAACCTCCAAGTACTATCACAGCAGGAAAGTCACACTGTGCTCGGTGAAGGGTACAAGACTCTTACAGTGTTTTACAGAAAACTGCACAAATCTTCAGCAGTTTTCACCAATTTTTTTTGACTTCTGAGTACGTGTGTGTATGTGTGTATGCCGACTGAGGCCAGAAGAGGGCCACCTGAACCTGGAGTTCCAGGCTGTTGCGAGTCGCCTGACATGGGTAATGAGAACCACACTCAGTTCTTTGGAGGAGTAGCAAGAACTTTGAACTGCTGAACTATTTCCGGTCCCTTCACCTTCAGTTTTACAGTTTCAGCTTTTACTTGTTACTAACCCAGCAAATATTGTACCTGGTCTGCCTTCTTTTAAGTTTTCACACTTCATTCAAAAGACAAAGGAACTAGAAAAATCTCTCCTAAGTACAAACTACAATACAATCCATTTGAAATAGTACAGGGATCACAATGTAAGACTGGGTCTGAATCAATCCCATCACTACAAATTAAACTTATGCTTTACTGTAAATTTAATTTTCAGTTTAAAAAATAAAAAGTAAGAGATGCTACAATGGTCAAATGTCATTTCCATTAGAAGGATGTCATAAACTGCTATTTAAATAGAAACTGTTTCCATAGCAATCTGTAATTCTTAAAACTTATCAGTTCAGCTTATATTGTATGAATTTATCATCTTTGCTATTTCTAGCTGCCTATAATCCACTCAAAGGTAAACCCCAAATATAATCCTCTTTATAGCTGCTCTTGGACAGCTGGGTTTATTATAATATCAGGTACTAAGAACAGAGCAGTTTTTGAGGTGCAGTCTAATCTGCAAAAGAAATTCTGGAACAACAAAACATATCGAAGGACATAACTAGCACAATTACAAAGAAAACACTTTGTGGTAATCTAGCTGCTCTCTAATGTGGGGAACTAGAAGTATATTAAGAACAAAAAATTTAGCCAAGTGTGGTGGTGCATGCCTTTAATCTAAGTTTTTAGGAGGCAGAGATGGGAAAATTCCTGAGTTCCAGGCCAGTCTGATCTACAGAGCGAGTTCTAGGCCAGCTAGGGCTGCAGAGAGAAACCTTGTCTTGAAAAGCACACACAAAGGGTTGGGGGTGGGAGTTGGGTAGTGGGACAGACAAAAGTACAGACAAATAAAATCTCTCCAAACCAAAAATGCAACCACAAAAACTGTTATAACTATTCAAATTTTAAATGAAATGTTCAAAACCATGAAAAAACCTTTTGTTATGACTCACAAATGAGGCTCCCTACAGAGAAAATCATGAAACCAAAAACAAAACAAAACAAAAAATTCCCTGATACCTAGCCAAAGTCCCTGAATAAAACTGGGAGTCAAAAGTGCTTAAATACTACTGAAATATAAACCCCATAGGGAAGGAAACTGAGGGTAAAACCTCTTCTGGAGTGGCAAGAACTCCCCACGAACAGCCTGTGGATGGCAGCAGGCCTGTCTGAGCCGCAGCAGAGGATACAGGATGGAGGTGACAGTCCTTCTGTCCAAGCTGCTCAGTTTCAGGGCCCAGTCGGAGATCTTCCTGAGCTTTACCACGGCATCCTGGCAGCACACCTCATGCTGGCGGTGATAGAAATGTCTCTCCACAGGGGAAAAGTGGAGCCAGTGCATTTCCTCAGTCTGAGGTGGAATCTGGATCTGTAATGGGAAGTTGGAAACAGAACAAATTAACCCGAAATTTTAACTTTTCACCCCAGCTTTGTTTCCTTGTAATATCCTTAGTAAGTAAAAGGTTGGCACACTGACTTGGTCAATGACATCTTTCTTTGCAGACCTCCACAGTATCTTGGCAATAAAACTGTAGAGATGCTGAGGATTCTTCTTGCAGTATGGGCGATAGAGAAGTCGAATCCACCAGTGTTTGACACAGTAAGGTTCAATCCCAAGAAAGACCACCAGCCCAAAAAGATCTGCAAAGGGAAAGCCACAGGACACCAGGGACAATTATTTCTGGATTTCTTTATTGCTCTTCTGCATAAGATCACCCACAGACCCACAAAGCACACACAGAACTTGTCAGAAAGTAGAATGCATCTTGTAGCCTCTTGAATCTGAACATTTAATTCCAGATCAATTTACACTTCTGAGAATTTACTGTGCTCCAGGTTCTGCTCTAATTCCTGAGATACTTAAAATGTAACACTACCACACAAAGCTTACACTTAACCCAAAAGCCTGGCAGTGAAAACTTCTTTAGTAGATTTGCTAAGATGCATATATCAAAGTAAGACTTTGAGAAAAATATGAAGAAAAAGTATGATGTAATCTCATGCGATGCAGAGAATATACTCTGACCTAACATTCCTAATGATCTACTAATTAAATTTCTAGGGAACTAGCCTAAGACAATAATGAAATTAAACACAAAACTTATTTAGTGAATCACTACTCTTAACCACTGAGCCATTTCTTCAGCTCTGAGTATAATTTTCTTTATGCTTTTATGTATCATTAGTTGAAAAAAATACAGTGTATGGTCTCTTCAAAAGGAGTAAGAATTATTTTTAAAATTCCATAATTCCAAGCCAGATGAAGTTCCCAACATGGAGAGGGAAGTTCCACCCTAATATTGGCAACTGTTAGGTTCTGGGAAAGGGAGAGAGTTTTCTTTAATACAGCTACTGGTAAGTCAGCCACTCTCTAGTGGAAGACCACACATCCCAAAATATTTGGGCAGCACAAACTGGTCTGGTGAGTGAACTGGGGAAGAATTCGGGGAGGCAGGTATTCGAATATGATCAAGACACATGGTTATAAGACTAAAAGGAACTAATAAAAATGTAAAAACCACAACTATCTAGAACATCCTTTGAAGATGACTGACATTTTAGGTTGAAATTACTTATTTTTTAGACAGGGCCTTGCTATGTAGCTGAATTAAGTGACTCTGATAGCACATGGGCATTAGTAACATATGCTTATCTGTAGGAATCACCGATTTATAGTTCAGATCACATCAGTCCAACTATTTATGCTCTACTTAACTGAGGTTTTAAAAACCTAAAATTTATATCTGCCTAAGACAAATTAACAATCTTCTTACCCAAAGATGTTTTTCCTCTAGTATTATTTACAGAGAAATGTATGAGTTAGCAACGTATCAACCCAACACATCTTGTTAACTTGCCTCATCCACTTTTCTGTTTTTCTAAGATAACCCTAGTCCAGATCCATAATGCTCACATCGCTTGCCTCCATCAATCTTTGGAGCCAATCAGCTGATATCCTAGTATGTACTCTGTTCTCTGCTAAATCATTTCCCATGTTACAATGAGTCATCTTTTGAAATATAAATTAATCTACAAGATGAGCATAAATCATTTTGTCTAAATTCTTCTGAGAGATCCCAATTTTTCCTAAGAGAATAACAAAAATACTGTACTGTGGTCTAAAAGGTCCCTTTTGGCTTTTTCTATACCTGTCTATTCAGTCCCGGCATGCACATGGTTTCTCTGTACTTCTGTCATACTGGCATTCTTTTGAGGGCTCCTGCCACCACATCACCTTCAACTGCCTGGTTCCTCTATTACAGAGACTCCTTTCCTCTCCTAGTCACTTCACAGCACTGCAAATCTCAACTTGGCCATCATTCTCCTCAGCATCCCTTCCTATGAAGTTTGATTTTCTGTTTCATGCTTTCCTTTCTTCTCAGGTTCTAAATCTTCTTCTTTGGAATTCAGGTTGACTTGAGACCTGTAGCTATACTGTGGAAGGGGTACAATATTTGGCCAATGTAAAGCAATGGGAATGCTCACTATGTATTTGTCCTCATGTATCTGAAGATATCACCCAAATTCCATTTACAAAGACAAATGCTTTAAATTATTAGGAGCAAACTTTAAGTACATATATACTTAAATAAATAAAGATTTTGACAAAAATTAAGCATTGCTGTATTTGCCCCCAAACAAGTAAGCTCTTTAAGTCTGGTGACTGTGGAAAGTCTGTATTACCCTCCAATCCTCTCTGCACTGGAGTGCCACTGATGCACCACCGATTAATCCCACTCAAACGCTGG
The DNA here is from genome assembly GCF_007827085.1 of Peromyscus californicus insignis. Classification (NCBI taxonomy): domain Eukaryota; kingdom Metazoa; phylum Chordata; class Mammalia; order Rodentia; family Cricetidae; genus Peromyscus; species Peromyscus californicus. The sequence goes on along the minus strand of NW_026294525.1, from coordinate 20,050,259 downwards.
GCCATTTCTGCAGCCTAATGAAAGAAAAGTATCAAATAAAACACAGAAATCAGTCATACATTTCCTCATGAAAACAGCCACTAACAGCTGCATTTCCATTAAGGTACATCTGCTTTTATTTAATAGTTATCACACTCACTGTTGAATGTCATACTTAATAAGCCAGTACCCAACACAGTGGTTCTCATTAGTAGGAGCTCACTGCGAGCCGAGATGTAGGGATAGTTCAAGAATGCAGAGAAGGAAAAGATATCCTGAATGAAAACACCCCCTTCATCACTCCTTCCTATAGAGGTAAGCTTCTGTATGATGAAATATCATTCATCAATTCAGTTCAGGTTATAGACAGGTCACTGGAGACAGAATAAAGATAAATAATATGGCACTGGGGAGATAGCTCAGTCAGTAAAGTACTTGCTACAATCTGGGACCTTAGGTTGGATCCCCAGCACTGAAGAAGGAAGCAACGTGCATAGCGGTTGAATCCGAGCACTGGGAAAAAGGGTAGGAGGATCCCTGGGGCTGGCAGCCAGCCAGTCTAGCTAAATCAGCAAGTTCTAGGTCTAGAGAGACCATCTTAAACAATAGTGTAGAGAGTCACAGAAGAAGACCTAAGATACACATACACACAGAGATAGATGTAATAAAATTCTATACCATAAAGTTTATTTTCTGAAGCCATCTGCCAAAGTCAACCTTGGATTAAGGCTACTAAGAACATACGATAAGCCTTCAGGTTAGCTTAAATGATTTAGAAGTTCCTAAACATAGTTTGCTTTGAACTGTGTCATACACACATTGACAACCAAGTCTCCAAGTATTCCATACAGAAGTATCATTCAAAGAATTAGAGTTAATTTCAAAGGATTATGTAGTTCTTAACATAAGAATGTTTAGCAAAAAATGTTCAAACAATATCACTAGTGTGGGTTAACTAAATTTCAACTACTGAACTATTCATGTTATTCCTTCATCAGCACTCAAAGGATGTTGTGGAGATTCTTACTTTTACTGTAGGACATTCAACCATCTGAGCTTCATCAAGACAGATTCTCCACCACTCCACCGCTACCAGGGGGCTGGGAATAGCCATATAGCGCTTCTGGTTCCTCAGGCGACGCCCATCCTCACTATTGCTATGTGGGATATCAACATAGTTTAGTTCTGAACGAAGGACATCATAGGTAATGATAACTATATCTTGTTCTGCCAAAAAATGAGGCTGTAAGAAGCCATCTTTCTTCACTCCTTGATATACCTGGGAAATAATCAGAACCAACATTTATTATAGAAAACCTTGACAAATAATACATAATCAGAACTAGGTACACATGCCTGTAATACTAGCACTTGAGAAGTAGAGGATCAGAGTTCAATGTCATCCTTGAAGCTATCCTGGGCTATATGAAATCCTGCCCCAACTCTCCCTCCAAATAAATAAAATAATAAACAATATTAAAAATAAATGCAAACAAATTAAAAGCACAATGAAAACTATCATGAAGAAGCACACATTTACATGTTTCTATCCCTCTTTTAGTTCAGTGCCTACCAAAACTCGAAGAGATGATGATCTCACATGCCGGTTGATTTCATCCACCCACTGATGGCAAATGGAACTTGGAGAGATGATCAGCGTTGCTCTTGTTGACACTGGCTCCATTGCAACCAGGCAGTGGGGGCAGTAAAAAGGCTTAACCTTCAGATTCTTCTCCTCGTAATTCACACACTTCGCATGTTGCCACAGGTGACACTTCAGACACTGAACTCTCGGCTTTCGGCCAATCTGGTCAAATTCACCACATATGCACTCAAAGCGGTAATCAGAGGTCTCACAGGGACTCACAGTGTTAGAATGTGCCAATTCCTCATCAGCGGGCTTTGGAGAGCCAGCAAGGTCTTCTGCTTCTTGGTTTCTCTTGTCCTCAGAGGCAGGTGCACTTTCTGAGACATTAGCATCAGCACTTGCAGCGTCACCAACAGCTGGAGAGTGAATCTGGGAATCTGGACTGATAGGTTGTCTCTTTTCCTTCTTAGTGAGTAACACAGGTTTTTTCTTCAATTTACTACGGCTTTTTCTGGCCTTATAGTAATAATAATAAGGATCATCATCATCATCAGAAGTATTTGATGGCAGGTATTCAGAATCTGTGTCCTTGTTCACTGATTTCCTTAACTCCTTCTGAATTTTCCTTGGACTCCCCACCACCTATGAAAAAGAATTGTTTAATTAACATGTGTCAAAAAAGTTGTAACTTGGAAAATAAACTCTAAACTTTATATATTTACAAATTCAACAGTCTTTACCCAAAGAGAATTGTTCCTGACAAATGTTCTCTAATTTACTCTCTGAAAGACCTCTCTCCGTAATCCTCAGAAAAGCAAAGGCTCTACTTCATCCCTGTAGAGTTTTGTTTTGAGATACAGATCAGAAAGATAAAGGAAGATTACCCCATTGTTCTTAATGATTTATGATTTAAAGTCTGCTTAAATCAATCAAATAACAGACATTTAGAGTACATACAATACCAAGTCATCAAGTACAAAAACCGTGGAAGTTAATCTACTATTTACTGCAATCAGTAAACAAACTCCTATCTTTGCCCTTTCCATGTGTGCCTCCTGCCATCATGGTTTGAATGTCAGTTCTGGGTCAGGCATTGTCTTAGATACTAGGGTATAAAAAAGAAGTACATTTGGTATCTGTCTCAACAGCTCTCTGAATAGTCAAAGCAAAAGTGAGCTATAGAAATGCCTACAAAGGGCACGGAACACAAGTGGGGTGTGACAAACAGGTAGGTGATAGGAACAGCTCTGGGAAAGAGGTGTCAGACCTAAGGGCAAATAGAAGAGCCAGGCTATTACCACAGAAACAATGGCACTGGTTGGAGATTTCCCCGTGTGGCAGAGGGATTACAAAAGCACAGCTCGCTGCAGTCTTTCATGTTGCTTGGGCACAAGGTGAACATTACCTGTTCCAAAAGATGAAGAGGGAGTGTGTGTGTGTGTGTGTGTGTGTGTGTGTGTGTGTGTGTGTGTGTGTGTGTGTATGTGTGTCTCCAAAAAAAAGGCTTTCATAATTTGATTTGTTGTCAGTAGTCGTTCCTTGATAATGTTTACATGTATTGTGATTATATTTCTAAAAGCAAATTGAAATTACTGGCCCAATGAAAACAGTTTTATAACAAAATATAAAAAGTTTTATAGGATGATGGCATTGGGAACACTAATTTTATATAAAGAGACTTGAAATATATATAAATAGGTATATATAAATTTGAGGCATTAACATTGCTAAAGCTGGGAGCCAAGTTTGTAATTGCAGACAGTATCATAACAATAGACAAGTTATCTTCAACTCTAAGGCATATAAAAACAACTAATTTTAGAGTTCATCCTATTGAGTATTTTTAATGAGTAAACCACATTTCTCTGGATTCAAATGTAACTAAAACAGTTACTACTTTTATGACATTTACATTCAGAAAGTAGAAAACATAAGTCACTGGGATAATATTTTTCCTTACTTGTTTTTGATTTTTGTCTGCAAACTTTGAAAGCTTTAGTGTCAAGGTATGATCTACCTATTTATTCTGTATGGCAAAAGGTGGGGTGGGTGGTTTTGGGTTATGGGTGTTTGACTCCATTTAGGGGAGTTGGTTACAAGTTGTTATTGGTCACTGTCAAAACAATAAAACTAAACAAAGGAAGTTAGATTTAGGGATCTCTTTCTGAAGAGAAAAAGGGGGATATAGTATAGAAATGATGGTATAAAAGGATGGACTGTTGAGTCGTTTAAACAACCACTAGTCTCAAATATTTTGTATTGGTATGGATTTTAGTATATTGATACAAATTTAAAGCTATTTTTATTATACTGTATATATGTTTCTATTTTTGTTTAAAGTATTATACCTACACAGCTCATTTAAAAATATAAAGTTTTAGTCCATGAAAGCTATTTAGGATAATAAAGAAATACAGGTTAATGGTTAGTCATCTAAAACTATCAAACTTATAGTCATGTTAGGTATGTTTTCAAGACATAGAGATACATTTTAGATAGATAGGTGATCTTCAAACACTTCAAAGATCTAAAGAATATGCTATTTAAAGTGTTTTAATAACATAGGCTTTTCATGACAGTGAGACCTGTCTGCTGCTGGCAGTACCAATTTACTTCAAAAAGAGATGATGGGCATCAAAGAACCTCCATATGGAGTTTGCTTTCTTTGTGACAAAAGCCAGCCATTTGGGCAAGAAACTGCTCTTGCTTTGACTGCTGACAGTATGTTGGCCAAATTGGACAAGCAGGACACAAAAGAAAGTGATTGCCAAGGTTTACCAAGACATGGTAGGACAGTCCTTCAAAAATCCTGCTTCACAGAAAATGTCAAGATATTTTAGGCCCACAGGCTGAAGATGGATGCTTCAATGTTACAGAGGAACGTTGAGGTGACTGTCCAGACAGCCTGATGTCTATCATTTCTTAGTTTTAGAAGTTGTTTACTTTGCACTTCCTGTTTACTCAGGTAATATTTTATCCTTCTTGGGTCTCTGATGGAGATTGAAGACTAGACTGTTATAGTTTTACAGTTTTCCTTGTTACCAAATTCAGAAAAGAAACTTACATAAAAGATGTAAAGTTTTTAAGTTTGAGAGACCCATAAAGCTTAAATTGTTTATGTAAAGAATGTTTTGAGGTCTAAAAAGATAGTTTTAAGATTGTAATACAAGTTATGATAGAAAATGGTTTAGGTATAACACTTTGGACTCATCAAGAGAGGATAGATAATGAAATATTTTCTCTAAATTTGCCAAATACAAACAGATCGAACATTGTAAATGTAATTCTTACCTGCTAATTGTTAATGTATATAGTTTTAGTGTGTTAGAGTTAAAATCTTTCTTTTTTATTTAGACAAAAAGGGAGAAATGTTGTGGAATATTCCTTTACACTGTGTTAAAGATGTGTCACTGTGATTGGTTTTAAAATAAAGCTTAAAAGCCAACAGCTAGGCAGGAGGTATAGGCAGGGCTTCTGGACAGAGAGAGCTCTGGGAAGAAGAAAGGAGTCACCAGCCAGATGCAGATGGATCAGATATGCAGGAGGAGAGGTAAAAGCCACGAGTCATGTGGCAACAAATAGATGAATAGAAATGGGTTAAGTTATAAGAGATAGTGGGAAAAGCCTAAGCTATATGCTGAGCTTTCATAATTAATAATAAGTCTCTATATCATTTTTTTGTGAGCTGGTGGCCCAAAGAAAAATCCTTTTACAAGTATATTTACTTAATAAATGCTGTTACCTGCTTCTTTGTTTTATCACATATATCTTCTTCCTTGTAATTCTTCCCCAGTGTAAAAGTCCCAGAGAAACCATGGCCTTTGATCTGTTTCACAAGACCTTCAAAGATTAAACATTTTAGCATCCGCTTCAAAAGACTCCGGTTCCGCTGAACATCGTATTTGTATATGGAGCTGACATACTTATAGATAGAAAGAATAGAAACTCCTTTTTTCCCATTCATTTCTTTCACAGCTGTTAGGATCATCACACGTGTAGCTAAATGTACAAGGGGATAAACAAAAGGATATGCTAATTACTCAAAATAACTAAAATAAAATGTCAATCTGCATTAGGGACTAGGTTAAGAAAATAAATAGCCGGGCGGTGGTGGCGCATGCCTTTAATCCCAGCACTCGGGAGGCAGAGGCAGTCGGATCTCTGTGAGTTCGAGGCCAGCCTGGGCTACCAAGTGAGTTCCAGGAAAGGCGCAAAGCTACACAGAGAAACCCTGTCTCGAAAAACCAAAAAAAAAAAAAAAAAAAAAAAAAAAAGAAAATAAATAAAAGATGTAACGCACTCTAGTACCATTCCAAACAATATGTAATAAAAATTGACCTTGAATTAAGAAAAAAATTACTGTAATAGAAATAATTTAGCAAATAATTATTCAGGCTAATTTGTTTGACAAAACAACAACCATTCAAATTATAAAGCAAAATCTCCTGAATGTCCTAGTATATTCTATGCTACCATTGCTAAGGAAAATTAATCTGTTAATAGAAATCGTAGTAGCTACACCTGAAAATAAACAAAATTGAAGAAACTTAAGTATAACAGACTGAACTAGTAGTACTGGGAGCAACTCTCTATTTTTGTTAATGTAACTTGTAACCATGCTCTTATGTTAATTACAAACAATTTAAATAAAAACCAGTCATGATGATTAAACCTTTCTGAGACAGTACAGAGTGCAGTAAAAATCATTTGAAAGACGCTACTTGAAGAAACCACACTTACGGGGGCAGTGCACTTTTTCTTTTGGTTCATATTCTGTATCCTGGATATCTCTATTTTTTACTTTTCCTTTGGGACAGTGAGATGGGATGAAATAATTCACCACTTTCCCCTGAAATACATGACATTTGGTAGTTGAAATATTTGGTATTCAATATTTTGAGTATTATAATTAACCCTTCTATTAAAGAAATGGAAAATAGTCACATACAACTATAAAAGGAGATAAGTAAATGTCATTCATTATATAAACTTTTTTTTAATTTGGAGCTTGCAACTAGCCTTTTTTTAATTTGTGTATACTATTTAACTAAACATAGGGAATTTCTGAAAGAAACTTAAAGACACATTTTAAAATAGAATTGACATATTTATAATAATAAACATTAATTTGGAAATAAAATAGGTAATGAGCTTAACATCTCTGTGTTCTTTTTTTTTTTTGAGACAGGGTTTCTCTGTGTAGCTTGGCGCCTTTTTCTGAGTTCGAGGCCAGCCTGGGCTACCAAGTGAGCTTAACATCTCAGAAAGAAGTTATTAATACTTCAGTGTCTTTTTTAAAGACTTGCTTTTGTTTTTATGTGTAATGGTACTTTGCTTGTATATATGTCTGTGCACAACATGCATGCAGTATCTGCAAAGGCCAGAAGAGGGATGGGCATCACCTGGAGCTAGAGTTAGAGACAGTTGCTTAGTTGCTCAGTTGTGGGTGCTGGAAATCCAACCTAGGTCCTCTAGAAGAACAGCCAGAGCTCAGAGTTCCTAACTGCTGAGTCATCTCTCCAGACCTGCCCCCATCATATATATGTAAATATATATATATTTAAATTTATAAAAATATATTTACTATTGAAATCTCTAAGGTTTATTTTGTATATGTGGACTTTCCAATAGATTACATACATACTAAGATTGTGGGCCTGTGGTTCCTGAAGGTTCTTAAGTGGTTCTACCTTTGATTAGTGGGCTAAAGTCAGCAGGGCTTAATGTGCTGGCTTCAGGTTTCACTACTGGGAGATATAGGAAGTTATTTTTTGTAAACTCTAAAATTCATGTATTTATATAAAATCTATCTAACAATCTATTACTATTAAGCTATCAGTCAACCAATAATTTCTACTTATCAGAATCTGAGGTTTGTAATTAAATAGACAGTTCTTAAAATATTCAGTGGCAATATGGACCTTATAGTGTTGACAAGATATCTGAAGTACCAGTAGGACGTATTATAAAACAGTTCTTTGCTAACTAGTTGGGAGACTGGTAACTTACTACATATTCTGTTAATTGGTCTACATCACTCAAGAAAAACCTGCTAGGAAGTCAACGTCCCATTCTCTGTAGTCACTTGAAGGTAATCAAACATGAACACAAGCCATTGCCATATAATGCACAGAAGGGGTTGACTTGAGGGCCAAGTAAATGGTCAATGTTCACTGTAAGGTCTCTTGACACCCCATGTTCCCGTTCTCTGAAGCACTGCAGTATTTCTTTGTACCTCAGGAAGAGTGAGACCATCTTGTTTGACGTCTTGTCGAGTATGCGTCAGAATCAGAGCCAGAACTTCCACTGTCTTTCCGAGACCCATCTCATCTGCTAAGATTCCACCAAGCAACTGTGGTCCAGCATGTGGGAAATCACGAATGATGCTAAGAGAAAAGACAGTCCAAGAATTTAAATAAAAGTTATGCTGTCCTTTATTAGTATTCCCAAAGAGAACAGAAGAAATGCATAAAACTTAAAGTTTATTGAAACTTCATTTAGGAGACAACAATTCAAATTACTAATCATAGGTAACAGGAGTGAAATAATAACAATAATCTAGCAGACAACTAAGTGCAGAAATAAGAATGGTGTAGTACATAATGAACATTTTGTCTATTCTATAATTAAAGAGAAATGTTATGCAGGCTGGCAACATGGCTCAGCAGGAGAAGGTGCTTGCCACCAAGCCTTATGACAAACATGAAAGGAAAGAAGAGTCTCCTGCAAGCTGTCCTCTTCCTTCACAGGTACGCCATAGCACCTCTCCTTCCCTAGCCACAGAATAAATACATATATGTCATTTTATACATTTTAGAAGGAAGCACTTTTTCCTTTTAGGTCCTTATGGACATGTGACTAAAAAATACAGAAGACAATAAATACTGATTTATTTATTACGATTAAAGAATCTTATTTTTCTTTAATCTATAAACTGATAAATTTAATGAAAATTGTAAAAGTTGGCCTTTTATAAACAAAATAACATTAGTACCTGAGATATAAATATCCTCTCTCCTTTATTCTTTCCCTCTTGGAGATAAGAGTTTCACTATATTGCCCTGGCTGGCCTGGAACTCTCTATGTAGACCAAACTGGCCTCCAACTCAAAGATTTGCCTGCCCATGCCTCCCCAGGTGCTGGGATTAAAGCACATGGCTCACCATGTCCAGCCATGACAAGATTTTGTCAGTCTTGATAACTCAGCAGCTTTTGTCTAGCATGAAAAATGACAAGGGCTTTTATTTCTGAGTCTATCCTAGCTACAGAAATACACAGTAATTTAGCATTCCTCAAGACCATGAATATGTGCTAAAAATCTCATAGATTTTACTGCATATATTTTAAAAATCAGCAAATAAGATTTGCCTTACCAGCCTGTATATGGATTATAGTAGAGTTTCAAACCATCAGGTGTAACAATTTCTCGCCACAAGAAGTGCAGGGAGTTGTCTAAAATAAAGTATAACCACATAAGAGGTTTTGTTTTGTTTTGTTTTCTGCCACATACTGACACTAAAATAAAACAAACAGAATGGTATGGGATGCTGACTCAGGAGACCCATGTCCTTGAAAAGCTCACTCAGGAAAAGCTACATATTTGCCTCTCACTTAGCACATAGGGTTCTCTCCAGTTCTTTTTTAAAAATATTCTTCTACTACTCTTTGCCAGCTTCCTTTGCTTTGGTACACATCCATATAAGCAAGTAATAACACAGAAAAGGGAAGCACAATAAACTGCTGAGGGTCACTAGGAAAACTAGCACACAGCACCAACTCAACCTGAAGGGTTGGTTACCTTTAACAAAGCACCTAAGAAGTAGGCAACTTCTTTCTTTCTTGCTTGCTGACAATAAATTTTTTTTCTCATACAATATATTGATTTAGATTTCCCCTCCCCAAACTCCTTCCAGCTCTTTCCCACCAACCCAGATCTATACCCTTTCTTTCTCTCATTATAATACAAACATCTAAAAAAAAAATAAAAATAACAAAAATTAGATGAAAACAAACAGAAGAAGAGTCAAAGAAAAAGTACAATAAGCACATTTAGACACACATACACATGCTTGCACTTTGTACACACAGAAATTCCATAAAAGCACAAAACCAGAAACCATAATATATATGAAAAGGACCTGTAATGGGGGGGGCGGAGCTTGACAGCAGCATTATATGCATTATGACACAAAGAAGCTCCAAAAATGTCAGAGTTCATTTTGTATTTATCACCTACTGCTAGGCATGGGGCTTGCCAGTAAGAATGGTTTGTATACCTAGTGAAACACTGCTGGAGAAAACTAATTTTTCATTTGCACAATTCAGAAAGATTCTGGGTTAGGGAAGCCCAGCTAGCTCAGCTGGAAGACCACGTGACTCTTAATTTCAGGGTCATGGTGTTCAAGTTCCATGTTGGGTGGCTTATCATTTAGCAGGATTGTGGTGGCTCATGCCAGTCAGATTTGCTACAGGAAGTGGAAGCAGGAGGATCACAGGTAACTTTAAAATAACTCAATAGACCTATGCTACTTAGCTCCAAGATTTATCTAAACTGTAACCAACCTGCCATATGGAGCAGAGAGTGAAAACAAAGATTCACTTCACTTAGGAAAAAGAAAGCTCAAACTGTAATATTTAAGTAATGCCTTTATCTCAACCTTCTTTGGTCTTTCTCTTTAATCTTTTAATTTACCAAATAGGAAATCAGTCTCTATCCATCAATGAAATGAAACTAAATTCTAAGGAAGTAAAGATGACATAGGAAAACATACAGTATTTATAAATGGAAAAATGCAATTCAGAGAAAACCACAAAGAGCAGAGACACGGCTACGTGTCACATGGAGATTTAATTTAGAAAATCTAGTCTATAGATAAAAAAATGAGTTCCTGATATGCGAAGTATAGACACACCTCAAAAATGTCATATAAAAAAATGAAATCTTTGCTCAAACTGTGTGCATATGTAAATGGTTCATTTTTCCCAAACAGGCCAAGTGATGGTGGCAATGGCTCCCTCTTGAAGGGTTAGAACCAGAGCTGGCTGAGCCATAAGCAAATGTCTTAAGGCAGTGGAATTTTCTGCACCAGTACTACTGTACAAACTATAATGAGTCCCATATATAACCTTTAATTTGCAGTTCTTATCATAAAATAAGAAACAAGTGAAATAATTTCAACAGTCTACTTTACCCTGATAACTAAAATATTATTTAATATGTAACCAATATAAAAATTAAAGGGTTTTACATTGTTTGCTTTTTATAGTACTACATGAAATCCAGTGTGTATTGTAAACTCACAGCAAATTTCCATTTTTCAACTCTCAAGAACCATATAGAGCTAGTATTTACTTTGGCATGGGTCTAGTTCTGTTATATGGTGTTATGGTTTTGATCTGATTTGTTCTCCGATGACTCTTAAGTTGAACACTCTTATTGTTGCCACTGAAGCAATGCTTGGAGGTGGGGGCCTAGGGGAAGTGACTGGATATCACAGCGCTACCTTCATAAATGGACTAGTTTATTAGCAGGTTCATTAATTTGAGGGCTTACTTGGAACTAGCAGAAACTTTAGCGATAAGACCCAGTTAAAGGGAGTCAGTCGGTCCTGACTGGGACTGTCCTTGGGGAATGTATCTAGTCCTGGTCCCTTCATAACATGTTCTTTGCTTCCAGGCTACAAAGAGATGAAGAACTCTTCAGCCACATGTCACTGTAATGACGCAAACATTGTGAACACACCTAATATGCTCAATGGCTAAGACTGTACTGAATAATTTATATTTTCAGTACAAAATATCATACAGGATTTTCACAACCACAGTGTGTAATTGTGCACTTATTTTGTACCATTACAACTCAATAACTATATAATCAAGTACTGATATGTAAACTTGAAGCTTTCCTTTCTAAGCACTGGCCACTCAGGTATACTTCACCAAAACTGGCTAAAATTCTTATAATTAAAAAAAATTCTAGATGTATTTGATTGCATTCTTCTAATTCTGAAACAAGGTATTTTCTTCCCTGTAAATATCTAATCTCTCCTCAGGTCCAAAGCAATGAGGCCAGTCACTCTTGCACTGAAACCTCTCACTCTGTGATTCTCTCAACCCTGGAGATGATTTTCAGATACTCTGTCGCTGTGGTAGAGGGCTGACAAAAACTGTTTGTTGACTCTAAGGATATAGATTGTTAAATGCATCAAACTTAAGCTTTAATTTCAAAGCATTTTGTTGTGTGTAAATTATACCTTTCTGTAGTTATGTATCTAAAGAAAATTATTTCATTTTAGAGAAAAAGTAATACGACCTTTGTGGGACTAACAATTTCCCAAACAAATAACTGAGAGGAAAATACTGAATGAGAGATGGGCAGTGAAACATACAGATTATGAAACTTGACCAAGAGCATCCAACTCCAGAGTTGAACGTTTGTTTCAGGGCAGGATGCGAGATTGAAAGACTATGAATGAATGAGAATGTAGGAGACAGGAAAATAGAGACAAGGAAAGTAATTTTGGAAGAAGACAAATTTACTGATATTTGAAAGGATCAGGAGTAAGGAGAAATAATATTGCCTATCAGCTGATACTGTCCAAAATGAAAACATAAAAAAAAAAATAGGTTGCTGGAATACTTGGGATAAATAAGTAATATCATCTGCTACTAACTGAGTAAATCTCTACAGGAAGAAGTAGAACTAGTTAATAACTCATTTTAAAGAATTGTGTAAAAATCTCAAAATCTGTCTACTCACTTAAAAACAGTGCTTCTATGGTGGTGTGCACTTTTAAGCCCAGTGCTCAGGAGGCAGAAACATGAATTCTCATTAGAGTTTAAGGCTAGCCAGGTCTAAACAGTGAGTTCTAGGACAGCCAGGGGCTACACAAAAACCCTGTCTTAAAGCAAACAAACAAAAATATTACTAGAGCACACCCTTCCAATAAATCTCTTGGTTTTATTTCTTTTGTGGGGCAACCAAAAAAATATAAACTAGGAAAATTGGTCACACTTGCAAATCTGCTGTTACTAACATTTATTGTCAAGTTAGGAAGATTCTTACTCATAACTAATCAAGTTCTAAAAGCAACCCTTGTTGACAAGTTGTGACTTTTTTCTTCTTTTTTTTTTTTTTTTGAGATAGCATGGCACACAGCCCAGAATGGCTGGCCTGAAATTCACATTGTGGCCTGGAATGACTTGAATTTCTCATCTTCTTGCTACTACCTCCCAAAATGAGATTACATGTAGGGACCATGATTTAAATTTATTTCCTACTTTTCATCCATTCCCATTAAGGCTGAAGGAAAAAACATTTTAAATTTATACAAATAAGGAAAGTCACATATTTTTCTAGATTTCTATTTCAAAAGACTTCTTAGAAAACTATACTCTTTTCAGTATGATTACGTGCCATTACCCTAGCACATGCCCCACCACTGACTATCTTCAACATGTTGCCTCCAATCAACGAGCCCTTCTTTAAACATCTTATACTTGCCACCAGCAGGAACGCTTCTGAAATGCTCTTGTTGTAGCATCCAGTTGACTGCCTCTCTCTGGTAAGGTCTCAGTACTGGGATCAGTGCAGGATGTTGGACATCCACTTGGACTGACTGTGTTTCTTGCTGGTGTGTTTGCTTCACAAAGTGATAGAGCTCATCAATGTCCTGGCCCTCTGGCTCACTATCTGAATCATCCTCATCTTCTTCTGGCACATCTGTATATCCAACAAAGGTACTCATAACAGGATCTGCATTGTAAGCCACAAGTAATATTTTTCTATTTAAACCCATCCCCTCCCACTGTTTTAGACAACATTTCATAGTACTCTCTGGATTAGCCTCATATCCAAAATCCTCATGTCTCAGTCTTCTGAGGGCTAGGAATTTAGGTGCATGTGTTACAAGGCCTTCTAACCACTAGTCCTTATTGCAGGAAACTCCCAAGCACCCATTATCTCCATAGTCCTGCTTTGTGTGTTCTGTGACTAGAAACCCCTCCCCCAAAATATCTACCTACGCTTTCTTTAAAATAGTTCAAATGATGCATGGTATCAGTGTTGTTCTTGGTGTTCATGTGCTATTTTATGCTTTGGCTTTAACTATGTGTTGTAATCTATCTCCTTTCTCAATCTCCTATATGTACTTGTCACAGCTCCTCAGAGAAACTGACATGCTCTGTTCTTGTAAGTATTTAGTAACTATAAGTATTTTCACCTGTGATTTATAAATTAACTTATTTCACTTTTATACCTTAACATAAAAAAATCCTTATTTTTTATGCTTATTAAAGCAAGGGTTCTCATTAATTTTTCAGGCTAAGATGAAAAAGTGGGCCTTTGGTAGCAGCAGCAGCTACTGAAGAAATATGTTGAAACCATTAATGTGTATCCAGCTGTCACATTTCACCAGATGAACACAACTGTCCAGTAGAAGACTCACACTGTACCTTGAACAAAGTAAAAACCCTAAACACACTTGCATTATTCTTTCAATGTGAAGAAATGAACCATTTTTATTTCCAAATTGTTCTCAAAGAGCACATGAAACAACTACATGGTTTTATAGAACATAACCTAATATGATCAATTACAAAGAGTATATGGAATAATCTACAAGTTATTTTCAATACAAAATATCATATAGGATTTCCACAACCACAGTGTTTAGTTATGCATTTGTTTCATATCATTACCACAAAATAATAAATGTAATCAAGTACTGATATCTAAGCTTGAAGTTTTCCTTCCCGAGCACTGGTAGTTTAGGTGTATTCCACCATAGCTGGCTAAAATTCTTTCAACTAAAAAAATTCTAGATGTATTTGATGCATTTCTAATTCTGAAACAAGGTATTTTCTTCCCTGTAACTCTCTAACTTGCAAAATAACTTACTATTATTAGTATTGTGAAGTTTTGAAAGAATGAGTTAAGGCTTCAATTTACCCACTATGTTCAAAACCAGATTTCCACAACAGTCTAAAATGAAAATATTCTATAGGGCCAGAGCTACAGCTCAGAAATATAGCACCTGCTTAGCCATGTGTGCAGTTGTAGGTTTGACACCTAGCACATAAAGGAAAAAAAGAAAACAAAGGAAAGGAACAGGGAGATAGGATATCCTAAAAACTGCACCGAAATACCAGACACACTAAGTTCTCCACCATAACTTGGCGACTCCAAGCTGTTTCTCCAGCAGCACAGCTGGGTGCACCCAGCCAGTCCCGTGTCTACCAGTGGCACAGTACTGGACCAGCAGTGCTTTCTGCGTCTGTTTCTCTCTATCACTGAGCTACAGTCTCTGATATTCACAGGTCCTTAGCTGCAGTTCTAAATAAGGATTCCCTGTCCCACCAACAAACAACAGAGTCATCTACTATGGAAACCTGCCTCCTGAGATTCTCTATTAGACTGCAAAAGTGAGGTTGATAAAGGCCAGCAACAATCTCTGGCTACTATGGAATTTTGCAGAGAAGGAAGGAAGAAAAGAAGGGATCCGACTAGTTCAGATGTGTTCTGACTGCCTTTTGACTTTGTATACTGATTTTGCAAACATTTCTTGAATGCTGGGCACAATGCTAAGCAAGTACAGTGAAAAAACAAATCATATTAGTGAGGGCATTCCAGATAAGATTTTGTTATACAGTAGTGTATGAAGATCATTTAAGTTCCTTCATATTTATTATTTATTTTTCAAGTTGTTATGTATTAGATTATTTTAAGGTGTAATACTTTTGTTTATGTTGTATTTAACTCTGAAGCTGTGTTACTGTGCCTGTCTAAAACACCTGGTGATCTAATAAAGAACTGAATAGATGGGGCTGGCAGGCAGAGAGGATATATAGAAAGAGAAAACTGGGGGGAAGAAAAAGATGGAGGAGTGAGGAGATCTAGGAGCCAGAGAAGCAGGAGGACTCCAGGGGCTAGCCACTCAGCTACACAGCAAGCCACGGAGTAAGAAACAAAGAAAGGTATACAGGAATAGAAAAAGGAAAAGCCTAGAGGCAAAAGGTAGATGGGATAAGTTAAGGAAAGTTGGTTAGAAACTAAGCCAAGCTAAGGCCAGGCATTCAAAAGTAATAATAAGCTTCTGTGTGTAATTTATTAGGGAGCTGGGTGGCAGGCCCCCACAAGAAAGACCAAAGAACAAACAATATGTTATGTGTACAAGCTGAGGAAAAATTGACAATCCCAAAATGCAATTTTAAAGTTCACTGTAATAATTACCTGGAATAATAAAATTATGTAACTTTTCCATCACTCTCTTCATGAGCTGATTGAACTTTTTCATTCTTGAACTTGCATCACTCATAAAGTCTAGTCTTGCTAGGCCGGCTTCCAAGATATAAATTCCAACCTAAAAAGAATTAAAGTTTTACTAAGAATATATTATTCTTCATTTGGACACAAGAAAACCCTTTAAGAGTCACTATTTCTAAAAAACAGAACTTTGAGATTTTTAAAAAAATGTATATGGGTGTTTTGTCTGCATGTATGTTTATGCACCACATGTACAGTACCCCTGGAGGCCAAGAGAGGACAGTGAATCCCTGGGGACAGGAGTTACAGATGGCTGTTAGCTGGCATGTGGGTGCTGGGAACCCAACCTGGGTCCTCTGCAAGAGCAGCTAGTGCTCTTAACCATTGAACCATTTCTCCAGTCTCCAGATTCATTTGCTGTGGGATGTTCTGTATGGCAAATGTGTTGCTGATTAGTCAATAAATAAAACACTGATTGGCCATTGGCTAGGCAGGAAGTATAGGTGGGACAAGGAGGAGAATAAAGCTGGTAAGTGGAAGACTGAGTGAGAGAGACACTGCCAGCCGCCATGATGAGAAACAGCATGTGAAGATGCCGGTAAGCCACGAGCCATGTGGCAAGGTATAGATTAATGGAAATGGATTAATTTAAGCTGTAAGAACAGTTAGCAAGAAGCCTGCCACGGCCATACAGTTTGTAACCAATATAAGTCTCTGTGTTTACTTGGTTGGGTTTGAGCGCTGTGGGACTGGCAGGTGAGAGAGATTTGTCCTGACTGTGGGCCAGGCAGGAAAACTCTAGCTACATTCATTATTATTATTATTATTATTATTATTATTATTATTATTATTATTATTATTTGGTTTTTCGAGACAGGGTTTCTCTGTGTAGCTTTGTGCCTTTCCTGGATCTCCCTCTGTAGTCCAGGCTGGCCTCGAACGCACAGAGATCCGCCTGCCTCTGCCTCCCAAGTGCTGGGATTAAAGGCGTGTGCCACCACCGCCCTGCTAGATTCACTATTTTTAAAGGCTTTAACAATGTCTACACCATAGGCACGAGATTTAATTTCATAAATTCAATCTGTAAATGTCTATGATGCATTATTTATTAGAAAAACGAAAACAAGCCGGGCGGTGGTGGCGCACGCCTTTAATCCCAGCACTCGGGAGGCAGAGCCAGGCGGATCTCTGTGAGTTCGAGGCCAGCCTGGGCTACAAAGTGAGTTCCAGGAAAAGGCGCAAAGCTACACAGAGAAACCCTGTCTCGAAAAACCAAAAAAAAAAAAAAAAAAAAAAGAAAAACGAAAACAAAAAGACTTCCTTAACGGGGACAAAACACAGGAGAATGTTATGAAAACCTCAATTCAACTGACCATGTCACCATTTCTAAACCTAACGAACACTTGAATAATCAGTGAAGCTCATTACAAGGAAGCATTTCCTAGAAAACTAAACACACATGATCAGTCTTTTGTGGTTAAGTTTGGGAATCCTTATCATCAGATCAAATATGAAATAAAAGGTGGAAGAAAAGAGACCTTGACTAATGTTAAGTAAAACAATGCAGCTCATGAATCTTAAGAGCTGAAATACTCGGATCTGAGTACAGGCAATGATATTTAGGACTAAAAGAAATTTAGGAATATAAGTTTTGTTTAGATTCAAATGTTCTCCTTTTTTAAAATGCAAAGTCTATATGAAGCAGCCTAAATAGTTTAATTTTTAAGGTTTGTAACAGCAGACAATTCTTTTTCTTCATTTCTCCAACTATCCTGGGGCCAAACTCCCTAACAACTGAACTTCATGTCTTCTGCTGAAATATAAGAATCCAGGAACATCACAGTGTAACAAGTGAGTTACATTTCAGGACTGCATGCGTTTGCCTTTTGTTCACCTGGGGATGGCTTATCATGGTAGCGACAGATAAATATTTACATTTTTATAAAAATCAAGGTCATGGAAAGTGGAAGAGATAAAGATTTGATTTTGAGGGTAGAATACAGACACACCAGCCATGAATTCTTACATTCCTGTTATCACTCTGCAAAATACTGGTTCTCAAAAATGAGTAGACAAGGAACTGCATGGTTATGAGTTTCACTGTCCAGGGAAAGTTAACTTCTGTATAATGCTTCCAAATGTTCTCTATTCTTTAGGTTATTTTTAAGTAAGTCTATGGCCATTCCACCCTGAACACACCTGATCTCTCCAGAAATAATAATTAGACCTACCAATACAATTGCTTTTAATTTAAGAAATGTGACACAAAGATGAAGCAACATCTTAAATTTTTCTTTCAGCCTTTAGCATAAGGCATATAATCTCTTTACAGAGTATACCTACTTACATTATCTCACCTGACTTCAGAAAAATCTATCATGAAAGAATGGGTATGGTTTACAGTTCATATAGAAAAAAAGTTGATAGCAGAACATTTGAGTGATTCTCATATATTTACACAACTTACTGAATGCACATCTTGAAATGAATTACAAATGTTAGGTACCAGGCACTTTAAATAGGCAGTAAAGATAAAGACCTCACAGTTTAGCAAGCAAGAAGGATCTAAGATGTACATGCAGTTCAAGTAGGAAAAAAAAGAAAGAAAGAAAGATAGAAAAACAAACAACAAAAACCAAACCAAATCAAAACCAAACTATGTATCAGATATTCTGGGTTGGGGCTTAAGAGAAGTTCTCCATGCATGAGAGTCTTTCTGCACAGACTACCAGAAAACGACAGAGTTAGTAGAGGAGGGGAAGAAATAACCTAGGCAGAGGGAAGCGAGAAAAGCACAGACAGAAAGACAGCATCTGTGTGGAAAACAAATTAATTCGGAATTTCTGGAGCCAGAGGAAAAAGCACAGTGACAAAGGGTAAGAGTCAGGGACACGTAACAGAAATGTGTATGTCAGAGCAGGAAGGCTACACTTCAGTTCTACAATCAGGAAACCAACTCCTATCACACCATTTCTGAAACAATGTAGACAAAGATTTGAAAATACAAGGTCAAGATGGTGAGAACCAAAGCAAGTAACTGAGCACAGAGGCAGGAAGTAAAACTCAGGGGAATCCCCTCAGGAAAGTGCTAGAAATGATTGGCAGGAAGACACAGTCTTGCTGTTACTTAAAGCCCCATATAAAGTATTCTTTGAGACAATAATAAGAAGCTTATTGCTGGGTCTTGAGACTTTCTAAGTTAACTTCGATGTAGAACCTTACAAGACACCACAGAAACTGAGTACCTTGATTGTATGATTTCCTTCAGGTCTCTGATAAAGTTTTATTCCTCTTTTCTTCTGCAGCCAGGCCAAATCCTGTAACATGTTGCTACTGAAGGACGATTCCACTCGAAGACCCTTGCCATAAATATCAGTCGATTCTTTAAGCACACTTTCTTGTTTTTCTTCATCTTTATATTCTGAATGGACATAGATCAGGAACTGATTGCTTGACTCTGAACTCATCAATGTAAAACTCCTTTCAGAAAAATGTTCAACTGAACTCTCTTCATGGAGAAGCTGAAGAGCAAAATCTCCCAGCAACGCTTTCCAAGAATGATCGCCATGATAGGGAGAAATGGTAACATTCAACTTGACAGACAAAGGGGTCTCTTTTTCAGTGGATTCTGAGGTGCCCACAGCCTCTGACCGCCTCTTCTTATCTCTGTGAATCGCATCTTCAGGAGGGTCATCATCTATGAGGATGCAATCAGAAGACGAGTCTGCACCCGAGCAGGGCTGTTCCTCAACAGTCAAGGGGAGCGGTTCATTCCTCAGGTCTTCATGCATGTTCCAATGAAGCTGCTGCTGCCTTTCCTCATCCACCTTCACTGGGGGAGCACGTTTCCTTCGGCTGCTCATCTTTACACTTTCTTGGTCAGTGAATGTGAATTCTAAATGACAAATGGAATAGTGGACATGAGGCAGGACAGAAAGACTGGAAAAGAACACCAAACACACTGGAGTCTGGTTAATGCAAATCCAAATTCCAGCACAATTAACAACATACATTTGCTATGAAGGTTACCAACATAGAGATAATGTATCTTTTATGAAGAAATATTTTCAAACAAAAACAGTAACACTGCAATATTCATGCTTGCAGCCTGAATGTGCACCTTGGGTAGGGCCTCACTCCTCTCCTGGATATTTTCTAGGAATCTCACAAACAAGACTATGACTTCCATTCACAGTGAAAATATCATTTCCCGAGACCTAATCCAATTCTTCATCTTAACAATAACCTGTGACATTAAGCACATTCCCTAGCAGCCCTTAAACTCAACATGAAATCTGTTATATAATGTGAAATCTTCAGAAAGATATATAGAAAAGGAAGGGTAAATTTTGAAAAAAACTTAAGTCAAGTAATAGCTCCTATGGTTTGGCTGTAAAAGCTCCCACAGACTTAGAACTGATCCCTGGCTGGTGGATCCCTGTTTTGGGGGATTCTGGAAACTTTAGATGGGGCCTAGGCTAGGGAGTGCAATGTTGGTTGCTGAGCATGGAGGACCAGCCTCATTTCCTGTCCTGTCTGTTTTCTTACCTACCCAGATGTGAGGAAGCAACCTCACCACCCTGCGGCCACCAAGCAACATTCTCACCCTCGCTGTGTCTTCCCCATCAGGATGGACTGTTCCCTCAACACCCTGTAGTTTTTTCCTTCTCTGGTATTTGGTTGCCTCAAGGAGAAAACTAACAGGTGAGGAACACCTTAACCATGATCTCATGTATCAAACAGCCTGTAACAGTTTCACTCATCTTCAGTGGACAACATTTAGTTAAGAGAATCAATTGTACAAAAGGAAACAAATTATAAAACTACACTTGGCCAGTGAAAACTAGTAAGACAAACCTCTCACAAAGCTGGAAACAAAAGCCTGTCTCATGTGTCAGTTGATTTAAACTCAGGCCACTGCTGAATAAATTCCAACGTGCTTTACAATCCCAAAGCATTCAACTTCGATCGACCCTTATATAGTTTAAAATCCCTTAGAAATGCCTTTCTTAAAGAGAAAAAAAAAAGGGAGAAAAATCCTAATACACACAATGTTTTTATGGATTAACAGATTAAAAAGAATAAGAGGGGCAGCTTAGACAAGAATGAAGTGGGAACAAATTTGCCCATGGGACGTGGGCAAATACAGGCGCAAAGACAGAAGAACACGTAGTAGAAAAAGGAAAAAAAAAAAAAGACTTCGCATGATAAATTCAGACCATTTGGATTAAAAGGCACCAAGTTTAAACGGCCAGTGTTTAATGTCCAATACTGGACCTCAGACGGGGTCCCTTAACCATAAATCCACATCTTCATTCATGAAACCTAGGGCTACGGCAGAGCCAAAACGCACAATGCGCCCCAGAAGCCACGGTGGCTTGGAAAGCGAATGCCATCGGTCTGTCGCCGAGGGCAACCGAGAACCGGCCAGCCTAACTTCCACGTCTCGGCCTCCCTTTCAGCCACCTGCAGTCCCAGGCGCCACGAGCCCCTGGGGCACGTCCTGCAGGCACAGGAGGGTCCCCCTCAAGTCATCCCCCTGCCCCAGCTCCCGGGGCTGGCGCGCGACAGGGCCTCCGCGCGCGGGCGGGGGCGGCAAGCACCCCGTCCCACGAGGGGCCGGGCGCGGCCCACGCCCCGGGCGGGAGCTAAGTCGCCGCGGGGGGAACTGGCAGGGCCGACCCCGGAGCTCCGCCGGAGCCTTGGCTATTTCCCGGTGGCCCAGAGCCGACTTCCTTCCGCGGCCTCTAACCTCTGACTCCACAGCCACCACGGCCTACCTCAGCCGGTACCCAAGCGCCCGTCACCAGGCCGGGCCTTCCTCACACGCTGCGGACCACCCCAGGCCGACATTCGCCGAACACACATACACACACACACACACACATACACACACTCACACACACACACACACACACACACACACACACACACACACACACCTGACGGAGCTGCGCACGCGCCGCGCGGCGCGATGGGCGGAGCGGGGCGCCCAGGCCGGAAACCACAGCGCCACAGCTGACAGGCGTCGGGTCCCGGCGAATGCGCAGGACGCCCCGGGACGCCCCGCCCCTTTCTCCCACGCTGGCTTCAAAAGGCGCTTCTGCGCAAGCGCCGCCCCTGAAGCCCCCGTGAGAAGACCGTTGAAGTCTCGCGATGGTTGGTCCCATCTCTTTTTCCCCACCGACCTCCCGGGGCATTAGCAATTGTAGGATGGGCGGGGTAACTTAATGAGAGTAAACACAGGAGAGTCAACTTGCTGGCACGCCCAGCTCTTACTAGTGAATCCCCAGTTTGCATATAGCTCAACTACCTTGTTTCGAAACAATCCAGGTATATTGTATCATGTCTAATCTACGTTTAGGTCCAAAGGAGGGGGCGGGGCTCCTCCCCAGAGCGGGCGGGATGGTGTGAGTTGTGGTTTTAATAAAAAGGCAGACACTTATGTAAAACTAAATTCACGATATTGAGCAGTTATAATACCCGAACAAATCTACAAGTTAGGGATAAAACTACTGAACCAAAAGAATTTGATTTAACAAAAAACAAACAAAAACGAAATGCAGAGAAGATGTCTCCAGAGGCATCGCAGAGTAAGCTAATAATAAGGTCCAAGTGGAATTTATTCTGGCCAAGAAAAATGCTAAGGCTTTAAATGTTTAAACAGTGTAAGAGAAATTATACGTGCTGTGCTGAAGCTGCCTTCCCAGTCTCTTTTCAGAAGGGAGAATTCTACATTCAGCAGACACAAAATTCTTCCTTCTGAATGTTTCAGTAGTGTGTTTAACAAGTGCTTTGTATATCCTTGGAAATTTTTCTCTGTAAGGTAATGTTTTGTTTTTGGGGGGAGGTTGTTTGTTTGTTTTTTCTTTCAATTTTGTAATCACCAAAGCTAATTCCAGGAGAGGGAAAAAAAGGTTCTCTTGTTATTTGGCTTTGTGGAAGTCCCCTACTGAGCAACAAACTGTTCATGAAAATACTGAGTCCTAATACCTAGTAGAGGGTAAGTAATCTAATGAGAGTAAACACAGGAGAGTCAACTTACTGGCACACCCAGATCTTACCAGTGAATCCCTAGTTTGCATATAGCTCAACTAACTTGTTTTGAAACAATATAGTTATATTGTATCATGTCTAATCTACATTTAGATCCAGCCTTTCACAATAAGGTAAATATTGCAATAGTGTCCCATAAATTTTCTGCTTTCCCTATGTACATAAAAAGTTATATTTATTTTATGCTGTGGTTTCAGTAAGAATACAATAATATGTCTAAAGAAAGTATAAATATGAAAATTTAAAAATATTTTAGTGCCTGGCGGTGGTGGCGCACGCCTTTAATCCCAGCACTCTGGAGGCAGAGGCAGGCGGATCTCTGTGAGTTCCGGGCCAGCCTGAGCTACAGATTGAGTTCCAGGAAAGGCGCAAAGCTACACAGAGAAACCCTGTCTCGAAAAAAAAAAAAAATTAGTGCTAAAAAATGCTAGTGTCCATCTGAATTTTCAGCACATCATCTTTTTCCTGATGTAGGATTTTCTTTGAAGCTGATGGCTGCTGACTCAGGTTGGTGGCTGGTAGAGGTTGAGGTGGCCATAGAACTTTATCAAAATAAGGAATAAATTCAGGGTGGCAAAGAAAGAAACTGCCACTCCATCAGAACAAGGCAAAACTCTGAGCTGCCCAACATGGGTGCTCATAACTGAATTCGGGTCTTATACAAGAGCAGATTATACACCAGCACCCCAATATATTACTTAAATAATAAAATTTAAAAGTCAAAATGATTCCTCTATGGGCTGAAAGCCTGATGGTGTGTTGGCAGGCATAAAAAGTATATCAGTCTCAGCACACTATATTTATCTGTCTGTCTATCGATCGATCATCTATCTATAGATATATATTATTTACATTTCTGAGCAATATATCTTAACAATATACTTAAAATATTAAGCTTAAAATAGTCAGTATATTTAGTAAGCAGATAATCTGCCATCCAGGCTTTTAATACAATTCTTAAGTGCCATAGGACTTTGAGCAATGAATGAATATTTAACTCCAACCTAAAGTCACCAGCTGAATTATTGTCCTGAAAAGAAAGTCTCCTGTAATTAAACTTTGAAGCTACTCACTGATTTCTCTTTAGCTATGAAAGTCCTAAATGGCATGTTCTCCACCAGAAGTCTGTTTAGTCTACACTGCTTGGCATTCCCACCCCATCAATAATCTTAGTTACATTTTTTCCTTGATAAATCTTTACAGTTTCTTCTCCATCATCTGCTACTTCCATTTGCACCTTTGTGTTATAAGGATTCCCTTTTTCCCTTAAGCTTCATGAACAAACCGCTCTGCAAGCTTCAAACTCCATGTCTCAACCTTTATAGAGGAGAAGTGAGTCAGGACATTGCTCTGCATTAGGGTTTGGCTTATGAAAATGTGGTTGGTTTGATCTGTCAGATTTCTGTATCAGCAATGAAGTTTCTTCTCTTTCTTAGAGTTCTTGTGTTTACAGAAATAATTATTTTTTGCAATTTTTGTCATCAAATACCCATTTAATTTCCTTCAAGACTTTTTCCTTTACATGGATCACTTGTTGCAAGAGGCCTCGCTTTCAGCCTATCACAAGTTAAACTTAATTATTTCGAGCTTTTAATTGAAAGTGCGAGACATGTGACATGCTTTCTAGTTATCCTAATCTCAAGAGTGTTGTTTCAAATAATGAAGTGGCTCAGGAGAGGGAGAGAGATGGGGAAACAGTCTGGCTGGTGATATAGTCACATCACATACTTTTATTAAAGTCACTTTTGTGTATAGAGATAGTGTGTGGTGTCTCAAAACAATTACCACACTAATGTAAAAGATTACTAAACAGAGTACCATAACATAAAAGTTTGAAATGGCATGAGAATAACCAATATTTGTGTTCGACATGAATACCAAGTGCCAATATACTGTTAGGAAAACAGCATCAGTAGACTTGCTGAATACAAGGTTGCCACAAGTCTTCCATTTGTAAACAAATACAATAGTGGGGTAAGATGAAGTATGCCTGTAAATGTGAAGGTGGTCAGACCACATGCTCCCTCATTTCTTCTCAATGGCTAAAGTAATGACAAGTCCATTTCCTTTTGAGGACACTAAGGCGTTTTTATTCTCATGGTAGTCCTAACTCTGGACATCTTTTGTGCAAATGAATGATTTAAGTTCTTCTCAGAGAGAAAGACTCGATCTTTGAAAGTAAGAATCCTTAAAAGGCTGTTATGTAAGTATACAAAATTTTATCTCCCTTTGGGGCCAGGAATAGAATAGTCTCAAGTATATATGTACAGCTTTTGATTCTGCAAAGATCTTTCATATTGGTTTTTCTATGAAGTTCCCAGTAATATGAACTATTGTTCACTTTTCACTGCACTGAAGAACCATCTGAGAATCAAAGTAATTGGATGATTTTCCATAATTTAGCTCTATGAACAAGAAGATCTAGACCAGTGGTTCTCAACCTCCCTACTGCTGTGACCTTTTAATACAGTTCCTTATGTTCAGGTGACCCCCAACCATAAAAGTATTTTATTGCTACTTCATAACTGTAATTTTACTACTGTTATGAATAGTAATGTAAATATTTGATATGCAGGATTGTAATGAGTCTCTGTTCCGCCAGCCAGCTCTCAAATAATGACATGAGACTTCTTGTTACTTATGAAACCTTGGCCTTTAGCTTAGGCTTTTCTTAACCAGCTCTTATAACTTAAATTAAGCCATTTATATTAATTCTGCCACATGGCATTTCCTCTCTTCCATCTTGCACCTCCTGTTTACTCTCTGAGTCTGGCTGGTGACTCTGCCTTTATTCTTCCCAGGGTTCTCTCTCTGCCTGGAAGTCCGGCCTCTACCTCCTGCCTAGCTATTGGCCATTCACCTTTTTATTACACCAATCACAATACATCTTCACACAGTGTACAAATATCCCACACAGAATAGCTAATATGTGACCCCTGTGAAAGGATTGTTTGACCCCAAAGGGGTCGCAACCCACAAGCTGAGAACCATTAATCTAGAATGTTGCTTGACAACTCTGCATAAGCTGTTGCCTTATTACTGAACCATGTAGTTTACTACTGTTAAACAATTATCCATTAAACCTGGTAAGTTAGTGCAGGCAAAATGCAAGCACAAGATATGTAATTCTTTGATGACTCTGAGCTGTGTATTTCAGCAAGAGTAACACCAGAGCAGTTCTCCTTCCTTCTCAACAGAAAAAACATGTTAGCAAAATTTATTCCACATTCTTTCCTTTTCTTATTCTCTAGGAGTGCAGTAGGTGGCTGCCCAACATGATTGACAGTTGCCAAAGATGACTCCTTGTTGCCAATTTTTCCACTACCAACTTGTCTTAGAATTGCTTTTTGTTCTCCAGATAAAATGAAAGTTCAAGGGTCAATGTCACTATTTCTGGGTGAATCACAATACCCAAATCCACTGTAAAACTGTGGATATTACTAACAGAGAGTGTGATGAGGAAATACGCTCTTAAAAAATTGGTGCCTTCAGGGGGTCATCAGCTCTGTCAAAAAGACTGGTAGTAGGTCAATTAAATAATCACAGTGGTATCAAGGGTCAGCTATACTTCTAATATGGGTCAAGAGGTATATGAACAAAATCTTCATGTTCAAAACTTCACATATTTTTTCCTCAGGATAATCCTACATAGGTTTAAATTTTAACTTTTGGTTTTATTTTTTTTTTCTTGGTGATCTGTAGGTCACATTTATTTCAAAGTCTGTGCCCTTCCCCCATCTTTCCTGTTGCAAGTTCAGTCTGAAAACTAAAACTTGAGTAGTGTGTTCCTTCTGCTTGTCATTACTTCTAAAGCAATTTTTGTAATTTGTATGTAAAATGCTGCATTGGACATGTTCATGGCACATGAATTATATATCATTTATTGCATTAGTTTTGAGTGTACAAAGCAATGCTTTTAAATTAGGTAAAAGCAAAGAGAAGATTGAAGGGGAGTTTGTTATGTAAGAAAAGAGTGTAATGAAAGTGGGATTATATTCAGTGCTTGTCAGCAAAGGTAAATGAAGTATGCACTGCCAAGCCATTCACAATTCTCTGACCCTCTATATCCAACCATTACTTTCCCCTCTAAGTCGTCATATTCTCCCAACTATCTCAGAACTTTAAGCAATAGGAATATTGTAGATAAGTGTTTTATGCCTATGAACGAATAATATTTCTTATGCCAGTTTGAGAGCTACAAGTAAAATATCATTAATCTACTCTAAAGGTCTCAAGCATGACATTTATAATTATAAAAGTAATGTTATAACACTTTCAGAGTGAATATAAAACCTCAAAGAAGCTTTGTAATGGTTGTGTTGTCAGAAACTGGTGCCTGCCAGCAAATGAAAAGCCTTTCCAAAGCTGCCGTTCAGTCGGCTAGCAGTGTGTGCAAACTTTAGCATTGGTGTGCTGTTAAGTCCTTTCCTCAGGCAATAGCAAAATTAAGTATTAGCTCTGTTTTACTTCTGCCGAGTTTCTGGTCTCCTCACTAGGTTCTTAAATCAGATTAAATACCTAACAGCCTGAAAGAGTACACAACAGTAGTGTTTGATTACCTATTATATCTGCATGCTATAACACCCCATCTTGGATCTAAGTAAGCTCATCTGCATACCATAACACCCATCTTGGATCTAAGCTCATCTGCATACCATAACACCCATCTTGGATCTAAGCTCATCTGCATACCATAACACCCCATCTTAGATCTAAGCTCCTGAGGGTTGATTTTAAACAAAATTGAAAAACTATGAAACTACCAGGAGAAAACACAGGGGAAGCACTTCAATAGATTAAAATGGGCAAGGTTGTTTTTTTCTAAGCAAGACCCCCAAAATGTAAGAAATAAAAGCACAAATAGACCAGTGAGATTACATTAGATTAAAAAATTTCTGCACAACAAAATGAAACAACCAATAGAGCAAGAAACATAGGAAAAAATAATTGTCAACTATGACTCTGACAATAGGTTAATTCCCAGAATATGTAAGGAAATAAAAATAACTCAGTAACAAAAACAACAACAAAAACCAAACAATGAACAAAGCATCTTCAACAATCTGCCAGGAAAACTAGACATGCACACATAGAAGAATGAGCTTAGACTGAGATCTATCACCTTACATGAAAACTAACGCCAAGTTAATCAAAGACCTAAATATGAAACCTGAATCACTGACATTGCTAGATGAAAACAGGCATTATCCTATAGGATATATATATATGAAACTACTTTCTGAATAGAACTCCATTTGCCAAGAATGAAGGCCAACAATTAACAAGTGGAACTTTATCAAACAAAAAGCTTCTGTACGGTGAAGGAAACAACCATTTGAGTGAGGAGGATGCCCACAGCATGGGTGAGAATCCTTGCCAACTATACATCTGACAGAGAATTAACTTCCAGAATATATGAAGAATTAAAAAATGGAGTTAAAGCAAAACAACCCTCCCAGAAGACCCCCCAAAATGGCCCATTCAAAATAATGGGCCTGGGACCTGAACAGAGAATTCTCAACAGAATTTATAAAACAACAAAAATTTGGCTAAGAAATATCTCAAAAAAAATGTTCACCGTCACTAGCAATTAAAGAAATGCAAATCAGAACAACTTTTGATTTCCTCTTACCCCAGTCAAAATGGCAAAGTCAGCAAGGATGTGGGCGAGAAGGGAACTCTCATTCTCTGTTGGTGGAACTGCAGATGGTGCAGCAGCTTTGGAAGTCAGGGTAGAGAACACTCCAAAAGCTTAAAATGAATCCCTCACATGACCCAGCTATACCACTCCTTGGCATGCACCCAGAAGACTCAACATCCCACTTCACAGATACTTGTGCAGCCATGTTCATTCCTGCTTTAGTCACAATAGCTAGAAATGGAAACCACCTAAATGTCCTTCAAGTGATGAATGGAAAATGGAAATGTGGCACATATACAGTATGGAATACTATTCATCTGTAAAGAAAAATGAAATGATGAATGTTGCAGGTGATTGAATGGAACTAGAACGTACATTGAGTGAGGTGACTAGGACCTGGAAAGACATACGCAACATGTTCTCTCTCATCACTGGCTCCTAGCTCCAAATCTTCAGACATGAGTACATATACTGGAGTAACTGTAGAAGCCAGGAGGGTAAAAGTGGACTGTTTGGGGGAGGGGGAGCTATAGGGAAGGGAATAACAGGGTATATGTGATCTGGAGGGGGAAATGGGGAAAGGGGTAGCTGTAATTATCAAGTACGAGGGTGATAAATAGAGAAGAAGGAGAGAGGAGGGTAAAATAACAGTAAGGGTGTCTAAAAAGGTCATAAGGAACCATACTATTATCTACCTAAAGAATACTTACAAGACATGTAAATCTATGTATAAATATTCGTATGTAATTTACATGAAATTTTCTCATCTGGGCTAACATTACTCCCTCCAAGAGCCAAAGACCATCTAACAAAACCCTGACACCATGCATGAAAAGCCCTCTTTTGAATTGTTGGTCAAGGTTGTCCTGGAGACTCCCAAAACTTTATAGGTTATTGCTGTTACTCTTGGTTGCTCCCAAGAGGTGGAATGCAAGTCCCTATTGTTGAAGACACCATGCACTTCAGACACAGGGTCCAGAAGCTCCCGAGCTGAAACTGACCCCAAAACCTCCTTCCCGAAAAGGTGCCATTCAAGATTCCAAAAGAGGGCAGCAACTCACAGTCTTACCAGCTATGACAACTGTGAGCCACAATAAAGACCAACATGTCACAGTAATCCCAAGGGTCCAATAGTGGCACACATACCTTGGTGGTAATCAATAGCTCTATAATTGGACATAAGACACTCCCTTCCTCCTTCTACAACAAGAGGGAAATCAGGCCTGGTTCTGGAAACCTAGTCAATTGCCCAGGGCTAACGAAGTCATGGATCTTAAAGGAGAACCTGTGACTGCCACTTTACTAAACCTGTATAATCCCTAACTACATTATAGATATTTGTCCTTATACTAACAGCTAAGTGTAGTTCTATCCCTCATTAAGGAAACTTCTCATTGCAAAAGAAAACCATAACCAATAAAAATACAGAGTTGTAGGTTCCAGTCCCTACTGATACAACACAACCCTTTCACCGAAAGCTTGGTAACCATTTTAGAAGAGGGAGCCAAAAGATTGTAAAAGCCAGAGGAAGAAAGAGTTTGCTGTGAGACTGTGTCTCCTAGAAATGTTAGACGCTACATCTATAAGTCTTAACAATGTGACTGCCTAAACACAAGCTAAAAAAGGACAACATGAATAGACATGCTAACATGGATGAGGGAAAGGTCACGAACTACACAAAGAACTACAGGTAACTAAGGAATGTTAAGAGGAGGACAAAGAATCTTCCCCAGAGAAGAGGACACCAGTTCTCTATCTAATACCAAATGATCAATCCTAAAAAAATTCATACAAATGGCTTTATACAGACTGAGCAGGTTATACTTAGGAATACACACACACACACACACACACACACCCCACACATTTTGTAACAACAATTAATGAAAAAAGAGGCCATCAGTTTGAAAGGGAGAAAGGAGGGGTAAATGGGAGGGGTTGGAGGGAGGAAATGAAAGGGGTTAATGGTATAATTTCAAAGCATAAAAAATTATTTTGAAAGACTCCACCCAAATTCAGGAGATAACTGGAAAATTGAACAGTGGTATTAACTGTTAAAACCAGATGATGGCTATGTAGAGGAGGTTCATCCTAGTTTGTCCCCTTTCTTTTCTTTCTCTTTCTCCCTCTCTCTCCCTCTCTCCCTCCCTCCCTTCTTCCTTCCTTCCTTCCTTCCTTTTTCTTTTTTAGGTCATGCTCTCAGGGCTGATGAGATGGCTCAGTGGGTACAGGCACTTGCTGCCAAGCCTGACAAACTGACTTGGAAATGCACATGGTAGAAGGAGAGAGCCGACATCCTCACATCGTCAACAGACTGTCACACAAATGCCGTGACGTGCACACCTGAAGACACATGCAATAAACAAATGTTTAAAAAAATGCTTTAAAAAAGAAATAGACACGCTCTCACCATGGCACTCAGACTAGACTAGAACTCATGGCCCTCCTACACAAACCAAACAAGACAAAAGAGAAACCCCCAAAACAGCAAAAACTCTTACCCAGTTTTCAAACATGCATTAAGTCTAAAGATACATTTTACAAATGAAGCTGTATGATTAGGCGGTATATTATGAAATATAGCGTATTAAAAAACATCAACAAAAATATCCAAGGATCAGGAGAGCTGACTCAGCAGTTAAAAACATGAACTTCTCTTGTAGAGGACCCCTGGTTCTGTTCCCAGCACCCACACTGAGTGGCTCACAACTGCCTAGAACTTTAGCATAAGGGATCTGATGCTTCTGGGTTCTGTGGGCATGACACTCACATGCACAAACCCACAGTCAGACACACATATATAAAAAAAATTAAAAATTAAAAACAATAACTGGTCAACATCACTAATCTTTCAGTAAATGAAAACCAAACTCTCAGTGAGATAATTTGGTTATAAATAACAAAATGACTACTTTTTAAAAATTTAAAATTTAGTAGGTACTCTTGAGGATGTGGCGAAAAAAGAATAACTTGTATCCTATTCAAGAGAATGCAAATCAGCTCAGTTAATATTTTAAAAAGTATTAAAAAATCTAACAGACATGTGACCCAGCAGTACCACTATGCAGTATATATACCATGTACTGAAAGGAAATGAAGTCAGTATGTTGAAAAGACATCTGTACTCCTATGTTCATTGAAGCATTATTCAAAGAAGTCAAGAGTTGGGAATAGCATGGGTGCCGTGAATCAATGAGTACATAAAGCAGAATTACACTGAAATAATATTCAGGCATAGAAAGAAAGGCCTCATCATCTATAACAGCATGGACAGAACCAGAGACCATCGTTAAATGAACTAAGTCAGGCACAGAATGATAAGCATTGCATGATCTCACTTACATGTCAAATAGAATATAAAAAGTTGAGCTCATGGAATCTAAGAGTAAAGCAGCACTTCTTACGTGTCCAGGGAGGATGAGAGAAAGTGAGATTGAGAGGCAGTGAATTGTTGGATACTAAGTTATCTTTAGATAAGTGCAGAAATCTCTGGTGTGCTATTGCATAGAAAGGCAACCGCAGATCTGCAGATAATGATAATGTTTCATGTATGTGAAGGACCTGGAAGAAAGGGTTTTGAATGTTCTTACTATAAAGCAATAATAAATGTTTGAGGAACTAGATAGTTCACCTGATTTAAACATTGTACAATGTATGCTCATATGGAAATATCACCCATAAATATGTATCATTTAAAAAATAAAATGTCTATAACATTCACAGTCACCTTGTTGTAGTAGCCTTTATCATTATAGTGATCTGAGGCACCAATCAGTATTTCTGAAGATTGGCAGAAGTGCCCCACTGCTAGCTGAATGCATGTGTACAAGGACTCATGTGTGGTCACATCATGATTCTAGAACTGTTTGCAGACAGGGTACAGATTTACCTTCACACTTCAATAGGTTCTTTGCAGCAGATGGTCTGCCTCTCGCACGACAGTGAAGCTAGTGTAGCTCCTTCCCAGCACCTCTGAATACCCACCTTGCTGTTTATTGATTGACAGTGATGAAATAAAAATAAATCAGCCATCCAATTATCCAAGGTAACTCTACTGAAAATAATTCAGAGACAAATGCTGGGAATCACTTGGGCAGATAATCTCCTATTTATATTCTAATTGATTCTGGAATGGCTGAAAAAGCAAGCTTGTTGCTATGGTTCACATCTTAAATATTTCCCTAAGGCCTGCATGTTAAAGGCTTGGTCCTCAATTGTTGCTCTTAGGAGGTGGTAGAAGCTTCAGAAGGTAAGACCTACTGGAAGGAAGTTAGGTTACTGGAGACATGCCCCTGAGAGGGCTTTTGGAATCCCAACTCCTTCCTGTTTGCTTTCTGGTGACTGTGATGTAGTAAGTCACTTCCACCAGCCCCTTCTGCTATGTTCTATTGGGTTGTATTGTGTCAGAAACCCAAAGCAACGAGGTCTAGAGACTACAGGCCAAAAGCTTTGGAACTGTGAGTCAAAACTATACCATTCTTCTTTCTAATGTATCTCAGGCATTTTTGCCACAGTCCTATGAAGCCTACCAGCACACTTGCATAAGTCATATCTTTATTTTCAATAGCTACAAGGCATAAATGACAGCTCCATTCCTTAAAATTAATATATACCCTTGACATTCCAAAATCAGTACAAAAATACATAGAAAAGAAAATAGGCTATAGTTAATTTTCTGTTGCTGTGAGAAACATGACCAAAAACAACTTCAGAGAGTTTGGTTCCAGATGTCAAGAATCCATTGTGGTGGGGAAGGCATGGCCCAGGTCCAGGAGCTAGCTGATCATATTTCATCCATACTTATGAAGTAGAGAGTGAACAGGAGGTAGGACAAGGCTATAAAACCTAAAAGTCCATCCACAGTGATGTGTTTCCTTCAGCAGGGTTCCACCTTCTAAAGATTCCATGACCTCCTCAAACAGTGCCACCAATTGGGGACCAGGTGTTGAATTATATGATCCTCTGGGGGCTCATATACAGTGCTTTATAAGCATATACTTTTTTTTTTTTTTTTTTTTTTTTTTTTTTTTTTTTTTTTTGGTTTTTCGAGACAGGGTTTCTCTGTGTAGCTTTGCGCCTTTCCTGGAACTCACTTGGTAGTCCAGGCTGGCCTCGAACTCACAGAGATCCACCTGGCTCTGCCTCCCGAGTGCTGGGATTAAAGGCGTGCGCCACCACCGCCCGGCAGCATATACTTTTAAGTATAGTAAACAAACTCTCAGAAAGTTATGCCATAACTGGTATTCTGAGCTATTATTCAGAATTGACTAAAAGGCCCAAAGTATCTAGACTGGTTAAAAGAAGATAAAAAACGAAGTGTTTCTGCTTTGATAACTTCCCTAAAAATGACCATCTTCTTTAAAACAACAGCAAAAAAACCTCTTCAAATAAATTACCAGAAGATGTAGTAGTGACATCTAAGGAATATCAGTCACCATCTGTTGCCCAAAGCCTCTGGAAGATAACCAATGTTAAGTGCTAACAAGAGAGTGGCTTCATCCTTGGTATCATAACACAATATTTTCCTAAGACAAATGCATTAATATAGGGGTTACTGAATTTCTGCTGGACACTGGTGGACGTTGGCTCCATTGGCTGTAACTGTGAAAGAGTCACGGATTTAGTTTCTGGGATGGTGGAGGGGGTGTTAGCAAGAGAGTTCCACATGCGGCTGTGCTGGTGAGTTCTACATTGGCAAAGCTTGCACAACAACACAACAGGAAAACAGCAGCTCCACAAACAGTGACAGTGACCCCAGTGTCTTTCTTTTATTACCCCAACAAGAAGAACTCAGCTTAAGTTCCAGCTCTGTGTTTTCATTAACTGTAGGACCTTGTACAAATCATTTACTCTTACAATTACTTTTTTCTTCTGAGAAATGAGGTTAATAATATCCTTTTTACATACATCACAGAGATTCTGTACTAGTCGTATGATATCACCACCCTCACTACAAAGGTAGATTATTTTTAATGTGTTCAGACATAAATGCATAAAATATGAAGTTCGTATGGAAATTACTAGGAAATGATAGTGCATAAAGCGTCTGAATTAATTATCTTTAAAGCTTTAGTTTTTTGTAAATAGAGCTATTATGGAATTTTCCACTCTGTCACCTATTAACAACCACAGAGGAAACATCCTCAGCTGCATCATTCTTTCAATTATGAATTTGTCAATGTACTTCTCATTACCTAAAAGTCATCTTTATCCATCAAACAGAGAAAGAAATACTAATTTTTGAAGCAATATTTCTGTTGGAGGAAAGAAAAAGAACATAGTCAAGAAAAAAACCCCAAGAAATTAAATATCATTTCCTAATGAATTCAACTGTGGCAGAGAAGGAAGGGTATCAGTAAGTTATATTGAACTGGGCATGTGGTGCAGTCACAGAGAGGCAGCCTGGTACAACTGATGGGATCTGGCTTTCTGGAGGAGTCAGGCAGGGTGACACTGTTTTCCCAAGTAATAATAATAATACAAATAACAGTAAATAACCTTTAAAAAAAGATTGTGTTCCTGCATTCCCCTCCCCGTTTTCTCTGCGGTTTCTGTAAATGCAGAGGCTGGAAACGAGCTAAAAAAGTGAAAATGAGTTGGAGTAGTAGAAGTCAAAGTAATTTCCTCAGTAGTGTCATCATTATGGCTCTTTTTTTCTTGCACCTGGATAAGGGATATAGAAACAGCCTCTTGTCTAACACCTGGAAATTTAATTGGAGAAAACATAAATGTTATCTGTCTATAATACTCGATGGGTATTTCCTAGCCAAGGGCACATTTCTTAAATGGATAGTGAAATGAATCAGACTACAGAAGTTGAAATCTTCAACCCAACACTTCCAACACACACAAGCTGTGTGTCCTTGGGCAACGCTTTCATCTATATTAACCACAGTTTTAAAATAATACACACACTTACTCTAAAAGTATTATGCACTGCATACACATTCAATATAACATAAAGCATAACATTTTTCACAACTGAGAAATTAAAAAGATGCTATGTCTATTGATCAGTACTTTTCAGCCTAGTGTTATTGACATCTAAGATAAAACAATTGGTTGCAAGGAGCTGTTCTGGGCACTGCAACACAATTTGGAGCATCCCTACTCGCTACCCGTGAAACACCAGCAGCAAGCCTCACACCACAATTTTGACACTAATCTGATGTGGGATGTCTTTCTTTTCTTTTTTTTTTTTTTAGATTTATTTATTTATTATGTACACAGAAGAAGGGGCCACATCTCATTACAGATGGTTGTGAGCCACCATGTGGGTGCTGGGAATTGAACTCAGGACCTCTGGAAGAGCAGTCAGTGCTCTTAACCTCTGAGCCATTTCTCCAGTCCCGGGATGTCTTTCTGTACACTGTGAATATGTGTTGCTCCCAAATGAAGCTTGCTTTGGCCTATGGCAGGGCAAGATAGAGCCAGGTGGGAAATCCAAGCAATTAAGACCAATTAGACTTCACAATTACAATAATCAATCTTCCTAGACACCGGGGCACAATTTTATCTCTGTTAGAAAAGTAGGCAGGGGTGATGACTTGGTGGGTAAGAGTGCTTCCTTCTTAAGTGTGAAGACTTGAATTCAGATCCCTCATGACCAGTGTAAAAGCAAACTGAGTGCAGCAGTCATGTATTCCTGTAAGTCCAGCACTAAGGGTAGTAGGGAGCGTGGGTGTGTGAGTTATTAGTGAGCAGAGACAGGAGGATTTCTGTGCCTTACTAGCCATAGTCTAGCCCCAAACTAGCAAGCTCCAGGTTTAGGGAGAAATCCTGTTTCAAAGAAATAAGGTGGGTAGTGATAGAGGTAGACACGAGATGTCATCCTCTGGCTGCCATATGCCCCACATGGGTGTATGCATCTGCACACACACACACACACACACACACACACACACATCATTACCATCATCCCTGTATTCTATCTGTGAATCATTGGCATCTATCAAATTACCTTAAGACATTAGATATTTAGTACATACTTATCTTAAGCATTTATAGCTATGTAGATTTGTTTATTTTTTGGCACATAAATACCAGTAAAAGACATACGGACTTTCAGACACCCATCTTTGAGTATAATGTTACATTCAGATCTTTTGGTGCAATGTCTCTCCTAATCTAAATAAAATTCATCCAAATCATACTTACTTTTAGTAAATAGATGGAATTCAGTTAGGTAATGCACTTGATAAATGAAATCAGTTTATTTAATCTTTTTATGCCTTCTTTGTGTGATTTTTATGATTCATATTTATTGACTAAATTTTATGACAGATACTGAGATGAATCATTCTCTGTATCTCAGCCAATACCAATAATAATCTGTAGAGTGTGTTAAATTTTTATGTAGCTTCACTTGCGTTACATGACCTTATTTGTAGATCTTTTTTTAATAAGTTAGTGTGTCAACTTGAAGTTTTTATAAACTGACAGGTTATAAAAAGTCTCAGATGATTACATTAATAGATGTTTTTATTAAGGCTAATTTTCATATTGACAGAGGAGAGCATAATAAATTCAGAACTGAAAAAACTTGGAACATTATCGTTCAGTTCCAAGAACTGTAAATAGATTTTGTTAACCTGGATCTTAAAAAGGACACACTGACAATTGTTGAGTACAGAAAGAATATTAAAATGTCACTAATTGTTAATATTGATTTATTTGTGTAACAAATCTGATGCAATATGGAGTGGTGTCTAAACCTACAGGAATAGCTGCCAAGTATTTTGTCCTTGCTTTATGTTTTGATTCAATCCTAGAAAATTGATAATAGCTTGTTTACTGGGGTCTTCACTTGCTGACATGTTCAAGGAGCACTGTAAATATTTGTTGATTTCTTGCATTGTTCCACTCTCCACACTTGATTCACCTCATCCTGATATCCTACTGATCACTGAATTCTGACCATGAGACTTCCTACTTACTTTCTACACTATAGCTCATATTGCTCTAGTTCATACTCCCAGCAGTGTACTGCTAAAGGTTAATAATAGTCACACTGCCCCAGGTTCACCTCACGTGTTAATATCATCTTTCTGAATAACATTTGATTAAGTTATTTGTGGTGCTATACAATAGCTTCCTATGTTTTTCAAAATGAAGTCTAAGTTTTAGCTTAAGAAACGTTTTTAGAAAAAGGGCATAGTGGCTCATTGCAGCCCTCAAAACTCTGAAGCAGGATGATGACCAATAATTTGATGTCAGTCCGGACTACATAGAGAAACTCTGTCTCAATAACAAAACAACACAGAAAGAAATATGACTTCTGACATATTCTTTTCTTCTCCATCCTTCCTTAACACTCACTATAATTTCTGAATTCTAAACTGAAAACATCTGGGCTCCATGCAGCTCCTCCATCACCACTTCTTCCTTTTCAGGTTACCAGCACATGTCTCATCTCTCTAGAACAGCGTTCCCAGATCCAATTAGCTCACATATATTTATTTTTCCAAACTCAAGTAGGTACCGCTTCAGAATAGCATACTATGACTTTTTCAATGTGAATCACTATGTGCCTCTTTTTGTCTAAGTACTTGGTCTAGATGCTTATCATGACATCTTAATACTATGCTGGAATTGGCTGCTACTTATTATTCCCTTCCTTAGTAGATAGTAGGCTCTTTGGGGAAAAGAAATAGGTACTGCTCTTCTTACTTTTCCATTGCTGTGATAAAGACATTGACCAAGGCAACTTATAAGGAAAGGGTTTAATTTGGTGCTCATGGTTCCAGAAGATGAAAGTCCATGATGGTCATGGTGGGGAGCATGGCAGCAGGTAGGCAGGCATGCCTCTGGAGCAGTAGGTAAGAAATTACATCTTAATCCACAAGCATAAACCAGGGGCAGGGGGAGATAATTGAGAAAGGTGTGGGATTTTGAAACATTAAAGCCCTTCCTTCCCCAGTGATATGCCTCCTGCATCAAAGCCAGACCTCCTAATCCTTCCCAAACAGTTCCACTAACGGAGGATCAAACAGTCAAACACATGAGCCTATGAGAGCTATTCTCATTTAAACCACCACACTACCCATCACTTAATTTCAATTAACACAGCCAACTGTCTTAGATTCATTTCTGTTGCCGTGATAAAATACCCCAGTAAAAGTTCCTCAGAAGAGGAGTTGTTTACCTTAGTACGTAGTTCCAGGTTATAAACCCTCACAGCAACAGCAGCTTGAGACCACTGATCATGTTGCATCCATACCAAAAAAGCAGAAGAACAAATGAATGCATACATGCTTGTGCTTAGCTTGATTTCTCTACTTTTACAGAGTTCAGGGAATAGTGACTTCTATAGGACTAGAGGGTCATTCTCCTCCAGTTAATGTAATCAAGGCCATCCTCTGCAGGCATGGCCACAGGCCAACCTGATCTAGGCAGTGCTTTGACTAGCCTCTCTTCTAGGCAATTTAGATTGTGTTGAGTTGAGAAAGCTAAACATCAGAGAGAGCCTGGAGTGACAGCTCTTCAGTTAAAAGCACAGGCTGCTCTGTTGAAGACCTGGGTTCAGTTCCCAGCACCTGCACAGTGGCTCACTACCATCTGTAACTCCAGTTATAGGGAATCCAGTGCTGCTTCTCACCTCCAAGGGCCCCTGCATAGTACACAGATATGCACTCAGGCAGACACAGTTAAACATAAATACTTTTAAAAACACCTATCCATCGGGTGGATGGTGGTGCCACACACCTTTGATCCCAGCATTTGGGAGGCAGAGACAGGCAGATCTATGTGAGTTCGAGGCCAGCCTGGTCTACAGAGTGAATTCCAGGACAAGCTCCAAAGCTACACAGAGAAACCCTGTCTCAAAAAGCAAAACAAAACAAAACAAAACACCCCAAACAAATGAACAAACAAAACTTTTCCATTGGTTTTCTAAGCCTGGCAGGCTCCAGAGGACCAACACAGCTCCACCCCAGGTTCCCAGACTTGGGATGGGAAGAATTCACCCATGAGCCTGCCAGGTGCCTTTGGGGCTGGCTGTCAGGCATCATTATGCTCTTTCATTAGAATCACCTCACCAGTCCAGATATGTAGTCAAAAGTTTTCTCTGGTCCCACCTAGCTCTGTGGTCCTGCAAACACTTATAAAATAATTACTCAGAGGCTTAATATTATTTACAAACTGTATGGCCTACGGCAGGCCTCTTGTTAGCTAGCTCTTAAATCTTTTTTTCTTTTTAAGTTTTATTTTGCAATACAATTCAGTTCTACATATCAGCCACGGATTCCCTTGTTCTCCCCCCTCCCGTCCCCCTCACCTTCCCCCCAGCCCACCCCCCATACCCACCTCCTCCAGGGCAAAGCCTCCCCTGCGGACTGAGATCAACCTGGTAGACTCAGTCCAGGTAGGTCCAGTCCCCTCCTCCCAGGCCGAGCCAAGCGATCCTGCATAGGCCCCAGGTTTCAAATAGCCGACTCATGCAATGAGCACAGGACCCGGTCCCACTGCCTGGATGCTTCCCAAACAGATCAAGCCAATTAACTGTCTCATCCATTCAGAGGGCCTGATCCAGTTGGTGACCCCTCAGCCATTGGTTCATAGTTCATGTGTTTCCATTTGTTTGGCTATTTGTCCCTGTGCTTTATCCAACCTTGGTCTCAACAATTCTCGCTCACATAAACCCTCCTCATTCTCACTAATTGGACTCTCAGAGATCCACCCGGGGCCTAGCCATGGAGCTCTGCATCCAGATCCCTTAGTAGTTGGATGGGGTTTCTAGCACGACAATTAGGGTGTTTGGCCATGCCATCACCAGAGTAGGTCAGTTCGGGCTGTCTCTTGACCATTGCCAGCAGTCTGTTGTGTGGGTATCTTTGTGGATTTCTGTGGGCCTCTCTAGCACTTTGCTTCTTCCTATTCTCATGTGGTCTTCCTTTACCATGGTCTCCTATTCCTTGCTCTCCCTCTCTGTTGTTGATCCAGCTGGGGTCTCCCACTCCCCCAAGCTCTCATTCCCTCGACCCTCGCCCTTCACTACCCCCACTCATGTCCAGGCTGTTCATGTAGATCTCTTCCATTTCTCTGTCATTGGGTGATCCCCGTGTCTTTCTTGGGGTCCTGTTTTCCAGGTAGCCTCCCTGGTGATGTGAGTAGCAGTCCAGTCATCCTTGTTCCACATCTAGTATCCTCCTATGAGGGAGTACATACCATGTTTGTCTTTCTGAGTCTGGGTTACCTCACTCAGGATGATTTTTTCTAGAACCATCCATTTG
This sequence comes from Peromyscus californicus insignis, assembly GCF_007827085.1. Lineage (NCBI taxonomy): Eukaryota > Metazoa > Chordata > Mammalia > Rodentia > Cricetidae > Peromyscus > Peromyscus californicus. The sequence goes on along the minus strand of NW_026294525.1, from coordinate 20,009,502 downwards.
TCTGCAAACCTCATGATGTCATTGTTTTTCTCTGCTGAGTAATATTCCATTGTGTATATGTACCACATTTTGTTTATCCATTCTTCAGTTGAAGGGCATCTAGGTTGTTTCCATGTTCTGGCTATTACAAACAATGCTGATATGAACATAGCTGAACAAGTGCTCTTGTGGTGTGGTTGTAGCTCTTAAATCTTAAATTAACCCATTTCTATTAATCTATGTTTTGCCATGTGTTCCATGGCTTTACCGGTCTGTTGGCATGTTGCTCCTTGGGTAGCAGGCTGGCATCTCTAGAGACTCTGCCTTTCTCTTTCCTGTCTCTCTCCTTGGATTTCCCACCTGCCTCTAAGCTGCCTTGCCATAGGCCAAAACAGCTTTATTTATCAACCCATCATTGCAACACATATTCACAGAGTACAGGAAGACATCCCTCAGCACAGATATCTGGGTAAATGACTTTTGTTTAAAGCTGCATACTGTGGTTCTGAAGAGAAGACAGGAACCTGTACAGCACCAGTAAGACTGAATGGGCAACAAAGATCCACACGCTGGTCCAGGACTCTCTGATGAGCAAATACATGGTGTGGTATGGGAGAGAGATAGAATGGTTCATGTCCTGTGGAGCGAGGCAAATCAGATGAGGTGAAGGCAGTGAGAAGTGGGCTGATGTGGGTGGCCTACTTGCCACCTGGGGCCATGATGGTGTTCAGGCCTGAGTTGTGCCAAGGGCCATATCTGCACCTATGGCCCTGCTGCAGCCATGATCTATGTTGGTGCCCATGGCTCCTGTTACCACTGAAGGCTGAGAGGATAGGGATACTCAAGAGTTGGATCCACCCCTCACTGGCTGCAATACTAGGGAGAACTGGCCCTATCCCTCACTGGCTGCAGTACTGGAGAGAGAGAGAGAGAGAGAGAGAGGGTCCTGCACATCACCTGGGCAGTATGACAAAGCTGACCCTGTTGGTGGAGGTGTGGGTTGGTTGGTCCCCCTCCTCCCCTGGCCTGCCATGTACTGATGAGGGCAAATGAAAGATGCCTCCCCTGCCTTGCTGCTTGACAAGCTAGAAAGCTGACCTAGCCCCTCACCAACTACAGCAATAGGGAGAACAGGCCCTGCATCCTGCCTAGGCAGCACAATGGAGCTGACTTTGTTGACAGGGATGTGGGTGAGTTGACCCCAAGAACGTGAGTGGGAGAGACTGAGTCCCACTCCTCATCTGCTGTATGGCGGTGTGGGCAAGGGAGAGAAGCAATCCCCCCATACCCCTTGAGGCCTGTGGTAGGTAGGAGAGTTGTCCCTGAGGTTATTAGAGGGAGAGAGTTGGCCCTGCCTCTTACCAGTTGCAGCACTAGGCAGAGTAGCCCCTACACTTCCACTAGGCAACATAGTAGAGTTGGTTCTGGTGGTATAGGTGTGGGTAAGCTGACCCCAAGGACATGAGAGTAGGTGAATCGGCACACCCCTTGCTACTTACTACATAAGGGTGAGCTAGCCAAGGCAGTTACTGGAGAGCTTATCCTGATGTTGAGGATGAAGGAGAGCTAGTAGGCTGACGAGTTCAGCAACACCCAGACCCAGAATCAGAGTTATGAGTTGGCTCACTCCATCATCCACCCTATCTATGATCTGCTGTAGCATGTGAAGGAGTTGGTCTTGCAAACTCAAAGTTACAGGACCTCCATGACACAGGATAATCAAGAGGAGCCCCAGTGAGGACCCAGGATTGATGATGTAGCAAAAACCAGAGACCTCAAACCAGACGAACAACTCAAGGCGATGAACGCTTGCAAGTAACAATATATGGACTAAAGGATTGTGTGGCTCACTGTGTCACACTGAAGCTTCCACAATGAGATTTTTTTCTTTTCTTTCTCTCTCTCTTTTTTTTTTAAAGATTTATTTAGTTACTATGTATACAGTGTTCTGTTTGCATGTATCCCTGCAGGCCAGAAGAGGGAGCCAGATCTCATTACAAATGGTTGTGAGCCGCCATGTGGGTGCTGGGAATTGAACTCAGGACCTCTGGAAGAACAGCCAGTGTTCCTAACCTCTGAGCCATCTCTCCAGCCCTTCTTTTTTTCTCTTTTCTTTTAAATTTTATCTTGTTTTATCCTGGGCGGGGCTTGCAAGGGTCGAGGGCTGATGGGAAGGGAAAGAGAGATGAGTGGGATTGGGATGCATGTTGTGAAATCCACAAAGAATTGATAAAAAGTTAAATTTGAAAAACAAAAACAAAACAAAAAGCAAAAACTAAAACCTATTCATCACAACCCTGTACCTTGTCAACTAGACAGACACATGTACCATTTTAAGCCATAATTATATACCCCTTGACTCCCAAGTCTCATATTTATTTCATAAAGTAAAATATATCCCAACTTTAAAAGTCTCCATAATCTATTAAAATTCCTACAAAACTTAAAAAATACAAAGTCTCTTACCTGTGAGGTCCTATAGAACAAAAATAAGAAAAAAACTAAGTTATGCATCTCCAACATACAAAGAACACACTCCTATTTCAAACTGGAAGAATAAGGGCACAGCAAGGAATTATCAAACCAAAAGCCCAAAGCCAAAATTCAGCAGGACAAACATCAAATTCTGAAGCTCCATATCCAACATCTAGGGCTTGTCATCAACTAGACCCCAACAAGCGTGGGTAGCTCCACCATTTGCAGCACACACAGATTCTCCCTTGGTCAGAATACACACCAATATGTGTAGTTCTCCTTGATGGATGTCTTGTTGTGCTGTCATCTCTACTGAAACCGAGGTATCACCTCCAAAGTTTCATACAATGGCATCTCAAAACTTGCCTGCAGGAATTCCAGCCTTACCACTCAGTGCTTGGCCTTAGCTACTCTCCATGACTCCCTCAATCTTGCATCTTTCGTGCTTTCAAAATCATTGCTACATAGGAAACACAACATTCCCAAATGCTGTTGCCAGCTTGAGATGTAAACCTGGACTCTTTGGACCACAGCTGAGTCACGTTCTGTGTACTCACCTTGGAGACACACTCTCAGGCTTTCTTCTTTTAAATTAATTTGGATTCCATATATGGAGCCTACAAAAGTTGGAGCTTTTCCTTCAAGAGCCTTTCCTTCTGCCCCGGTGTAGTGTAGTAAGTGGCTCTACAATTGTGCTGGTCTCTATTTAATTGTGCTTCTTCGGCACAGCCTGATATCATACCACCTTGAAATTTTCTCTGCCAAACAAATCAGTTCATTATCTCTAAATTCAATTTCACTCAGCTACTCAAGGACATGAGTAGAAGGAAGCCATATTCTTGGCCAAAACCTCACGTGACTGACCCCTGGCTCAGTTTCTGATCGAGTCCTTGTCTATCCCTGAAACCTCATAAGCCAGAACTCCACATCTGTTTTTCCTCAGCATTCTTATACTCCAAGTAACTCACTAGAGTATCCAGTTAAGTTTCTACTAATAGAATTCAACAGCTTTTCTAGTTCAGAGTTTTACACCCTTGCACATTCCTCCTACAAACAGTTCCAAAGACCTAAAAGCCAGGTGGTCAAATTGATCATAATGATGCCACTTCTTGGTATCAGCTTCTGTCTTTCTTTCATCTCTATTGCTATGATAAAATACACCATTAGAAAGCAACTCAGGCTAGAGAGAATTTATTTCAGCTTATATTTCCAGATTATACTCCATCACTACAGGTAGCAGCAACAGGAGCTCAAGATAGCTGGTCACATTGCATCCATAGTCAAGAAGCAGAGTGGAATGAATGAATGGACATAGGCTTACATTCTTTCTCCACTCTTGTATAGTTCAGGATCCCCTTGCCTAGGGCATAATGCTACTTTAGTCAAAGGATCTTTCTATTTCAATTAATGTCCTCAGACATGTACACATGTCAAGGAATAAACACGAATGGTGTTAAAAAGCTATAAGATTTCAAGGAGCAAAATGCAAACAGAAAATTCCAAGGCAAGATGTCCTGGTATAGCATTTCCTAGACAACATGAAATACTAATAGTGGTTTTAGGGAAAGGGGTAGAAGACTGAGTATGTCTGACAAATAATGAGTGTGATGGCTAATATTGATGAGGACTAGAACCACACAGGAAACAAGCCTCTGGGAACACCTGTGAAGAAAAAGAGTTATCTCCATTAGATTAATGTCTGGACATGCTTGTGAAATATTTTCTTGATTACATAAAGTGAAGTGGGAAGACCCACCCTGAATATGGGTGGAACTTCTGGCAGTCTTGGCCCAGTTATAAGGATGTCCAAGGGACAATAAGCTTTTGCTTTCTGTCCACATGGTTTCACAGCTGACCCTTCTTGTGAGTTAATTTACCCTCTCGTTTCTACTGCTGCTGCTGCTGCTGCTGTTGCTGCTGCTGCTTCCTCCACTGACATCAGGACCCATCTTCTTCATCCTTCTCATGTGAACTGAAGACCAGTGGTTCTCCAGAAATCCTCCCACCCTTCAGCACCAGATCAGCTCTGTGGAGATATCAAGCCTCATGGACTGAGAAGCTACTGGTCCTCAGTTTCTCCAGTGGGAAGACAGACATTGTTGAACCACCCAAAGGGCATTGTGTAAACCAGTCTGATAACTCTGATAACCCCCTTTAATATACATTTATTTTATTGTTTCTATTTCCCTAGAGAACCTTGACTAATACAATGGATTAAATAAGTGGAAAAGATTTTAACTCTTTTGGTAGTTTTTAACTTCTTTTTTTTTTAAAAACACAGGTCTTACACTAAAGCCTAGCTGGTCGAACTCACAGCTATCCTCCTGCCTCAGCCTCTCTGGTGCTAGGCTTATAGGCATGAGACACAATGGTAGTGTTTAAACAATAAAATTAAAATATTATGCAAGTAGTTCATATTGTGTTTACTTTAAAAAATTTTCAAAAAGTAAAATCTGCCTTGGATGCCAACCCAATTCCATTTCCTGCGAGGTGTTTTGCCATTCCAAATCCTGTTGCTGTGTTGGAAAAAAATATCTTTCTAAATCTTCTTCTATTCACCCAACACACACACACACACACACACACACACACACACACATATGTATATAAATATGCACTTTTGAATACTTGTGGAATTTTTATTGGCTCATGCCATAATGATTATGCTGCAATTTGCATTTTTCACTCAACCATTTATTTTAGTGTTCTATATAAGATATAAACACACAGAGAGACAGTCAGGGTTTAGACATAAAATAGAATGTCATTCACAGGGCTCAACTGATTTTGGTGAAGACTCCACTACAGAGGAATACACAGGGTTGAGAGAGCTAATATAGGAGAGTGAGCTACTGGAAGACCAGTACCAGGGAAGCTGTGAATAATTCTACCTTGAAGGAGAAGGGAAAGGAAATGGCATTATCGGAGACAGTAAGAACTGGATATCCAAAGGCAGCTGATGTCTCAGTGATAGAGCACCAAGCAGAAAAGATCAGGGAAAGAATGGCTGAGAGATCATTTGAGTTCCTGTTTTTGGCTGCTGTCTCCTATTGGCTGATGTTATGGCCTGTGGTGGTGGTCATCTGGAAATGCCATTGACAATGATCAATCTCTTATGAGAAAGCATAGGGCACAGAAAGACTGAAGATGTCTCTGAGGGTGAAAAAGATGTGGAGAATAAGCAGACTCTTCCTTTGCTTGTTTTACTTCTATCTTTTAGATATAGATAAACTATAGTCTATTTAGCCTCTTCAGTCGTCACGAATATTTAGATTATGTATAGGTTTTTCCTCTGTAAACATGATCACATTGAACATTCTTGTTTGTAATGTTAATTTTGTTCATAGTCATACATATTTCTCTAGGACAGACACTAAGAAGTGATCAGTATTGTCTTTCAAAAATTACTATACAAACTTTTCTCCAATTATCTGTGTGTGTGAGAGCACCTCACTTCCCACATATTGACTAGTATTTGAAATTAAATATCTTAGCTCCACAACTATTTAATTCTCATGTACTTCTTTTCCTTCTAGTGTTTGAGGAATTCTTTGCTTACTTAACACACTATAGGAAATGTTCCTCTTCTAGATAGAATACCCTCTACAACTATCCACTTAATAGCTGTATGGCCTTGCTGAAATTGCTTAGCTTCTCCAAACTTCAGATTTCTGTAATTAAAAGCATCTACTTTGCTGAAGATGAGAGAAATTGTGTGTGGTGATATCTTATCTGTGTTCTCTAATAAAGCTTATCTGAGGATGAGAGGAAAAAAAAACCAGCCACTATAGTAAACATAGAAGTCTGGCAATGGTAGTACATGCCTTTAATCCTAGCATTCAGGAGGCAGAGTCCATTTGGATCTCTATGAGTTCAAGACCACACTGGGAATAGAGCCAGGCGTGGTGGCACACACCTTCAAATTCCAACACTAGTTAACCATAAAGATCTGAAGGTCTGTACAGACAGACAGAAAGTGACAGAGCTAGACAGAAAGAGGAAGTGATGTAGCTGGGCAGAGAGAGGAAGTGAGATGGCAGGCAAAGAAAGGCTATAAGCATGAGTGTACAGGAAGTAGATCTCTTTGGAGGCTGAGGGATCGATAAGGTGGGGTTGGCTGTGGCTTGTCCTATTGCTATGATCTCTCAGTTTTAATATATGGCTCGTTTTTTTTTTTAATTAATAAGACCGCTTAACAATTTTATTAATAAGACTGTTTAACAATTCATCTTATAATCGTGTTTAGCGCTGTAGACCTAGCCAACTACATGTGACTGGTGACACCATAGATCTTAGAGGACAACCCACTACCGACACTTTGCTAAACCAGTAGAATTCCTAACTGCATCCTAAATACTTACCCTTGTATCTAGAGGTGCTATCACCTCTCATCAAAAAAGCTTCCTTTTACAACAGAGGGAGACCATTTCAGAAAACTGGTTAAGATGCAGAGAACAGCTGGCTGTGTGGTGCCCAGTCCTAATTGATACATGTAAAACACAAGTCCCACATATAAGGCTTGGGGGAACATTGTAGATGAGGGAACAGTAAGATTATAAGATCTGGGGAACCAGGAAGTCTGCTACAAAAGAATGTCTTCTATGTATGACTGGGAAGGTAAAATGCTTAAATGCACCTGGAGTAGAAGCAGAAAAGATGCTAGAAAAAAAATGAGTGGATATATAGAGGGAAAGGATGTCTTTAAACAAGTTTTTTTCACTTTTTAATTGAGAATTTCATAATGTATTTCGTGGATGTGTTTAGATCAAATCTACCCCATTCCTTCCCCTTTAACTCATCCCCTATCTCCTTTATCACTTTTCCCTCCCAAGCTCATGTGCTATCTTTTTTGTTAGTTGTTAAAATTAAAATATAATTGCATTGTTTCCCCCCCTTCCCTTTCCTCCCTCTGACCCCTCCCATGCACTCCCTTGCTCTGTCTCAAGTTTATGGCTATATATCTTTAATTGTTGTAAAACACACAGACATACATATTCTCTTAAATTTGTGACTACAACTTACTCAGTACATTGTTGCTGTTTTCTTTAATTCTTCACTCTTTGTTCTTTTGGGGGCCCACCATCCAGCTCCCAAATATATACTCAGAGTCTTATTCTTACTTATGAATGCTCGGCCTTAGCTTGGCTTGTTTCTAGGTAGCTTTTCTTAAGTTATCCTGCCTGCCTTTTTCCTCTAGGCTTTTATCTTTTTCTATTCTATGTACCTTTCTTTCTTCCTTCCTCTGTTGCTGTTGTATAGCTGGGTGGCAGGGTCACAAACAAACAGAGTAAAGAGTAAAAAAAACAAAAACAAAAACAAAAAAACAAAACAAAAACCCCCCCACTACGTTCTGGTACCCAATGTGGGGCTCAAATATCAATCTAGAGTCTGAGAAAGCCGGAAAAAAAAAATAGACACAGCTCCTTTGAGAATTTCTGCTGTATAGCAGAACACTTAAACAACCTTTTCCACATTAAATAGAAATAAAAACTAAGTAAAAAAAAATAACCCCTGCCACAGTGCAGGGCACTGGCATTCCAGAGCTGGGGGTTTGAGTGCAGTTCTTGGTCAAATGTACCTCCAAACAGGATGAGAGCTTTCGGCTTGGCTCTCACAAACTGAGAAGTAGGTATAGCCAGCCAATGCAGCCTTGCAGGTGTAACTTAGCAGTATAAAATTTGCTCACACAGTCAAAAAAGGCTAAAAGATACACAATAAAAGAGATCCAGATGGAAAAAAACCTCTAAATAGGTTCCAGTGTGTTTTCCAATATTTGTAGGTTTAAGAAAGAATATAGGTATAGACAGTCATAGAAAATAATGAGTAGTTTAAAAATAATAAAACACAGTTTTAAAAGAGAGAGGCAAAGTAATATAAAAGAATAAGCCACACAGAGATGAGGAATATACAGGAAGTCTGGATCCTATATAGTATTGTGTTGATTTTGAATTTTTTACATGCTCATAAGCAAACAACAGCTGCTAAGAGACATGGGATTGAAAGAGGGACTGATGAAATAAACCAGCCTAGATCCTTTAGGAATGCCTGAACTTTAAAATGGAAATTAAAAATGTATTTGTCAAATGGAAGCAAAAATGCTTTGTAGAGGAAGTTTTGACTTTGTTTCCATAGGAAACAATAGGCTGTGGATTCGTTCCAGGTTAATATGGATCAGGTTTGATCATGGCAGACCTCCTGAAACTTGACAGGTGATGTATATCAACAGAGGTTACCGCTGCTCTTCCCAGTACTTGGCCAGTATCTCAGTTTTTCTCAGGGACCTCTGAAGATGCCTTCACCCACAAGCCGAGAAGAATGGGAAGCTGAATTCCAAAAACACCAGCAATTTCCAGAATTTAAAATCCTGAATCATGACAAGATACTAGCAGAATTCAAGTTTATCTGGTACATGGAATACTCACACCGAATGTGAGGCCGAGCTGTGGGACTTTTGTACATCTTACTTCACAGATGAGTCTGACAGACATGTTAAGCCTGTAGGCTGAAGATGATGCCCCAACGTGCAGAGAAACCTCGGGTGACTGTCCAGGAAGCTGGCTGTTTCTGTCATAACTCATTTTTTGGAAGTCACTTGTTTGCACTTCCTATTTTACTAGGTAATATTATTTCCTTTTTGGGTCTCTGAGGGAGTTGAAGATTAGATAGTTATAGTTACAGTTTTCCTTGTTAAGAAATTCAGAAAAGAAACTCACTAAGAGGTATTAAGTGTATAAGTTTGAAAGACATCATAAGATAGTTGTTTGTTTGTAATATAAGTTAGGACAGAAAGTGAATTAGGTACATTTTGGACTCACCAAAATAGAATAGATAATGGAATATTTTCTCTGAATTTGTCAAATGCAAATGGACTAGACATTGTTGATATATTTATTGCTTGTATATTTTGTATATAGTTATTGTACTTATTGTATATAGTTTTTATTATATTAGTTATAACTTTTTTATTTTTTATTTTTATTCGACAAAAAAGGGGAAATGTGGTGATATTTTATTTGTACTGAAATGTGATATTTTAGTTTTGCTTTAATAAATAAAGTTTGCCTGGAGATCAGAGGAAATAGCAAGTAATTTTAAGTAAACAAATCAGGCAGTGGTAGCATGCACCCTTAATCCTATCACTTAGCAGGCAGGATCTCTGTGTGTTCAAGGCCATACTAGGAAACAGAGCCAAGTGTGGTGACACATGCCTTTAAATCCAGTACCAACCAAAGAGTTCTGGAGGCCTGTACAGGCAGGAAGTGACAGAGCTGGCCAAGAAGAAGTGATATAGCTAGACAGAGAGCAAATCAGATGGCAGACCAGCAAGGCATATAAGCCTGAGTAGACAGGACGTTGCTCTTTTTGGAAGCTGCAGAGTTGGTGAGGTAAGGTTGGCTGGTAGCTTTCCCTATTTCCCTGATCTCTCTAAGGCTTTCACCCCTATATTTGGCTCTGTGCTTTTTATTTAATAAGGCCATTTAGAAATTCATCTACACAACAGGAAGCAGTCTGGAGAACATGATGCCACATTCCCAAGAGTGGGTGGTCTTTGGTTATTTGGCGGGTTATAGATGTTTGTTATCACTTAGAGAAATACAGTATATTGATAAAAATTTAAAGTTATTTTTTGTTACACTGTATATATGTTTCTACTCTTGTTTAAGGCATTATACCTATGCAGTTCATTTAAAAACGTGGGGTAAAATTCTAGTTTTTGAAAGCTATTATTATAAACTATTTAGGATAAACAAGAAATATAGGTTAGTAGTTAAGTCATCTATAACAATCAAATTTGTAGATATGTTAGTTATGTTTTCAAAATCATATAGAGATATATTTTAGATAGATAAATGGTTTTCAAACACCTCAAAGACCTATAGAATATGGCATTTAAAATGTTTTGTTTGCATAGAGTTTTTCAGGACAGTGAGACACATCTGCTCCTGGCAGCACCAATTTATTTCAGAGACGATGATGGACATTGTAGAAACTCCTTATGGAGTTTGCTTTCAGTGTGGCAAAGCTAGCCATTTGGGCAATAAACTGCTCTTGTCTGGACTTCCTGACAGTATGCTGTGCAAACTGGACATGCAGAGCACACAGGAAAAAGACTGGTGAACTTTGTCAAAACAAGATAGGACAATTTTTTGAGATTCTTGCTTTACAGAAGAGTCTGCCAGTTATTCTGCAGGACAAGAGGAAAGCAACTGATGAACTTTGCCAGTACAAGGCCGGACAGTCCTTCAAATTTTCTGCCTCAATAAAAAGTCTGCCAGAAACTCTAGACCTGTAGGCTGAAGATGAATGCCCTAATGTTGCAGGGGAACTTTGAGTGACTGTCCAGGCAGCAAGATGTCTCTGTTGTTAGGTAATATTACATCCTTCTGTGGGGTCTTCAATGGAGTTAAAGACTAAATAATTAGAGTTAATTTTTTCCTTAGTTATGATAGAAAGTAAATTAGGTATAAAATTTTGGAATCACTAAGAAAAGATAGACAATGGAATATTTTCTCTGAATTTGCTAAATACAAATAGACTGAATGTTGTAAACATAATTCTTACTCGATAACTCCTTTTTTGTATATAGTTTTACTATGTTAAAGTTAAAACCTTTCATTTTTATTTAGACAAAAAGGGGGAAATGTTGTAGAATATTATTAGTTAAAGATGTGTTATATTTGTTTATGCTGTGGAATATTTGTTTAATGATGCAAAGATGTGTTGCATTCTTTTATATTGCATTTGTTTAACTCCATGAAGCTGTGTTACTTTGCCTGTCTAAAACACCTGATTGGTCTAATAGAGGCCTGAATGGCCAATAGCAAAGCAGGAGAAAGGATAGGGCTGACAGGCAGAGGGAATAAATAGAAGAAGAACTCTGGAAAGAGGAAATCGAGGAACAAGTGAAAAGGGAAGGAGAGGAAGAAATCAGGGGCCACCCAGCTACACAGCAAGCCATGGAATAAGAAGTAAAGAAAGGTATATAGAGAAAGATAAAAGCCCAGAGGCAAAAGATAGCTGGGATAATTTAAGTTAAGAAAAACTGGCAAGAAACAAGCCAACAAAGGCTGGGCATTCATAAGAAAGAATAAGACTGCATGTGAATAATTTGGGTGCTGAGTGGTGGGCCCCCAAAGAGCAAAGGAGCCAAAGAGTGAAAAACAACAAGTACAGTACATATAAAGTTACTGGTATGTATATGATTTCAGGGCTGACCGCTTGTTACTAGATAACCAATATAGCAGGCTCTTCTTTTCTCTAGGGAAGAACTACAGGCAACTAGGGAATGCTGAGAATGGGAGAAATGGTCTTCTCCTTTGGAAAAAACTTCCTAGTTCCCTTAGTGTTGTCCTTATGCTCATAAATGTAGACCCACATATATATATATGTATATACAATATGCATATGCACACACACATACGTACATGCACAAACACACATATTTTATTGGCTCTGTTTGGGCAAAATTTGTAAATAAAATGATATATCTCTTTTATCCTAAAGTTTCAAGTCAATTATAATATATTTATATATTTAATGCTACACTGAAGAGCTAAAACCAAAAGTCTTGCCACCTAGTTCATTTAAAAGTTACTTTTAAAGATAGTTGACTAAGTAAAATGCTTGCCATGTAAGCAAAAGGACTGGAGTTTGGATCCTTAGAACCCACATAAATAAAAGCTGGGAGGGCATGATCGCCTGACTGTAATCCTAGTACATGTGAGATAAATACAGGGAACCCCTGAAGCAAGCAACTCTGAGGCAGACTAGTTGTAAAAGCAAGCTCCAGTTTCACTGAGAGACCCATTTCACTGTGTAAGATAGAGAGGGGTCAGGGAAGACATTTGATGACAATCCATGGCAACTAAATGCATGCACATACACATGTATCCATATACATGTTACACATAAACATAAGCAAAAAAAATTATCTCTAAGTATATATTAAATGTGTTCTGGGCTAGGAATTATAAATAAAGTGGCCAAAATTTTTGTCCTTAAATAACTTATACTTTATTATCAGAGAGAGATAATAACAAGCACATCAACACAGAAGGAATGGGAGTTACAGAGCATGATCCTCATGCTGAACTGTCTTGTAAAGAACCTTTCTAATAGCAGTGAAATAATTTTAAGAAGAGTGTTAGGGAATGGTTTTTCTTGAATTATCATTTTAATGAATTATTGAGCTATAAGAATAAACCAACCACTAAGACTAGAGGACAGATTATTTTAAAGATAGGAAATTGCAAGAGAAATAATTGTAGATGAGAGAAGTTTGGGGCATATTGGAAAAACAGTGGTGATTGGGATAGTCTTGTAAATTAAAAAAGAGTATGGAGAAGCCAGATCATGGCTTGACATGGGAATGGAATGACAACTGAGTTTTATTCCATGAACAACCCAAAGATAACACAATGTTTTATATCAGAGAACGATATTATTTGAATTAAAAAATCATTATGGCTGTCATTTTAAAAATGGATCAGAGGAGAAAAGAAGGAAAAATAGCTAGACAGAAATTTGGAAGATGGTGGGAGCGAAGTGGGAGGATTGAGAATACTTTTGGGAAGCAAAGTTGACAGGATATTGTCCTAGAAGGAGGAGTCAAGAATGACATAAGTTTTTAACTAGGGTGAGTTGGCCAATGGCAGTGTCATATGCTAAAAAGGAGATCTGGAAGAGAGAGCTGAGTTTTCTTGCCATGATGTTAGGTATGAAATAACTGGAGACATCCACAGGGATATTTCAAGGGTATTGAGAAGTATACGTGGAAATACCTGTGCACTCACACATGTGAACATGAGTATGTATCTAGTCGGCTACACATCATTAGCTGGTGTGTCTACTAAAAGTCCAGCGGCTGGATCCCCTTTCCATTATTTCTAAAATCTCTTGAGTATGAATTCCAGAAAATACACAATTCTAGGAAATTCTCAGATGATGTCGAACCTCAGGGACAATTGGTAAAACAGAAAGTCATGAGGACCAAGAAGAGAATCACAGTGGAGGAACCATACTCTAAGAACTATGCAATCAATATGAATCTGACCAAGACCACCTGAAAGACAATGTAGACAAGAAACAGAAATAATAAAGGACCATGCATGATACCCTTGGGATGAAAGGAAGACAAATTATCTAATTTCCAGAATTATGCTCTTCTGGACCTCAAGTGAATTTACTTCTCTCGATTTCCAATGGGTAGATAGCCCAAGAACTGCAGAGTGATATTTGGAGAAGTTTCAACAGCTCTCATTTAAAAAATGATCTAAAGTGGCTGGAGAGATGGCTCAGTGGTTAAGAGTATATACTGCTCTTGCAGAGGACCTGAGTCTGGTTCCTAGAATCCAGGCTGAGTAGCTCACAACCACCTGTAACTCCAGCTCCTGGAGGCCTATGCCTTCTTCTGGACTATGCAGGCCCTTGAACTCATAGGTGCACATACTCTCCCTCACATATATGTAACTAATTTTTTTCAATCTTAAAAATTACTTATTTGAAGTAAAATAGCTATCATATATTTCATTATATGTTGATCCCCCCCTGCTGTTTTTAAAGACAAAGACTCATGTAGATCAGGCTGGCCTCAAACTCTTGATGTAGCTGAGAATGGACTTGAACTTCTGACCTTTGTGCCTCTACTTCCCATCTGTTGGGTTTAAAGACATATACCACAATACTTGGCATATGTGGTAGTGGAGGTTGAACCTGGGGTATTGTATAGCTAGGAAATCACTCAATAAATGGAGCCACATCCTTAACCTATACTTTGATTCTTTGAAGAGAAATTATTCATGTACAAAAACTTAGCCAAATAATATAACAGAATGGTTTCTCAGTCCAAATATCTAGAACAAATATGGTTTTCCATACTTTACAAAGGGGTGTATGAGGTGATAATTTCCCTATTCTCAAAAAAGAAAAAAAATAATCAAGGAATTCTATTGCTTTGATGTGTATTTTCTCCTGTGCATAATAGTTATTCAGTTTCTTTTCATTTGAATAAAATATATTGCAATTAACCTAAAAAGCATAAATTTATCTCATTATAGGAGGTTATTTATCATGGATATGTTGGCAGAAATGAAATATTTAATCAACTACTTAAAACCCAAGTATCAGTGATCATTACTCTGATTACAAAGACACACCTCCTTGTGTGGAACAGAATATTTATGAATATGTTTTCAGTCACTTTGAATACAGATGTGCATTTAGGAAATACCACAGATTGATTGTCTCTGCCTTAAAGACCATTTTATTCTTTAGGACTTTTTATTCTCCTCCTATTTTCTTTTATGATGCAAGTGTAAAGGTGATTTGATGGAATATTTCTGTAGTGACTACCAAGTCAATATAGTCCTCTGTAAATTTAAAATTTCTAAATGGATGATGGAAAATCCATACATTTGATTGAACATGGTGGTGTACACCTTTAATCCCAGAACTCAGAAGGAAGATGCAGTTGGATCCCTATTAGTTTGAGGCTATTCTGGTCTATATAGCAAGTTCCAAGACAGCCAGGACTACATGGTGAGACCCTGTCTCAAAAAAGAAAATACATTTTTTATGATGTAAGTATATCTTACATATAGTTTTTTTGTGCCATAGACTTTTATTCTAACTAAAGAGAAGTATACTTTCAAAAAAACAAAAGTTTCATTGTTATCTGTTATTTCAGAGCTTTTAACTTGCTAACATCAGTCATTTGTAGAAAATATCAAATTCTCAATGTTGATAAGTTTCCTAATTTAATCTAACTTTGTATCTGCTATTTAATATCCTTCAATTTCTTGAGGAAATGTGGGTGCCTTGTTATTTGAGATCATCTCTCAGAGGAAAATGGTTATCATTCACATTTTGGATAAACATGCTCTGTCTTGGTGGAGATCCTGATTACTTGTTATAAGAGGTTCTGCTGTCTGGAAAGAGGTTTTAAATCACACTGAAGAGGTTAAAACCTACAAGATCAAATTTTGTGAAGCATTTCATACTCTGCTGAGTGATAATACAATGCAAAGGAAAATGATTGGAAGTGGGAACATGGTAAGCACTAGCAGTCTGAAAGCAGCCTACAGGATACAGGGCATTTGCATTCCCATCTCTGTCTCTGAAATATGCCCTCATAGCTGCTGATGTGTTAATGCATCATTACAATACATTACATCTTTATTTATTTGGAGTTAGGTATCCCATGTCCCCTAACCCTCCCCCTGCTCTTTTTTTGCTCCCTACATGATAAATTCTATTTAGTAAATCCTTTCCAGAATTGTGAGTACAATTCTGTACACGTTGCACAAAATGAGGGGAACACAGATTTGGAGGAGACAGTATCATTACCAGTCTCCTCACTAGTAAGGAAAGATAAACACGTTGAGCAGTTTAATGAACTTTTGATGCATTATGATAAATGAACAACATTGTGAAGACACAAAGGAGAGAATTCGTTGGGACCTTTAGAGATTGATTCATAGAGGCAATGTTAATTGGGATTGAAGGATTACTAAGAATATTCCCAGTAAACAGGGAGATCATGTGTCCTAGATGAAGAGCCTCCTAAACACAGAAAGCCCAGAGCTCTGAAGCCATTTGCATTACTTGGGGAAATTGCAGGCCATGGGACTCAGGTGGAATGCCAATTGAGCATGAAGAGATTGTGAGTCCCACACAAGAAATGAAACACAGTGGGGGCACGACTATCGGTTTATAGGAAACTCATGATGAGGCACTTGGAATTTATTTCACTATCAATTTCAGAAGCAGAAAACTATCAAAATTGGAGAGCATAAAAATCATATTATTTCCCAGATCATCCCAGCCAGTCAATGAAAGATGGAACCATTTAAGAGAGTCTGCAGAAAGAGAGAACTCTGGGACATCTTTGCAGTCAGTGAACTTAGATATGGGAAGGATAGGGACCAAAACATCATAAGCAGTGGAGGGCATGGGAGCCACTGAGGGGTAGCAACTGAAGCCTTTTAAAGCTCCTCTTCTTGTTGCTGTGATAAATTACCCCAAGAAAGCAATGTAAGGGAGAGTACCTGTAGCTAGAGTTTTCCTGCCTGACCCACAGTCAGGACAAATCTCTCTCACCTGCCAGTCCCACAGCCGCTCAGACCCGACCAAGTAAACACAGAGACTTATATTGCTTACAAACTGTATGGCCATGGCAGGCTTCTTGCTAACTGTTCTTACAGCTTAAATTAATGCATTTCTATAAATCTATACCTTGCCACATGGCTCGTGGCTTACCGGCATCTTCACATGCTGTTTCTCATCATGGCGGCTGGCAGTGTCTCTCTGACTCAGTCTTCTACTTCCCAGCTTTATTCTCTTCCTTGTCCCGTCTACACTTCCTGCCTAGCCAATGGCCAATCAGTGTTTTATTTATTGACTGATCAGCAACACATTTGCCATACAGAACATCCCACAGCAAGTACCTGTTTTTTACAGTGTGAAGGAATACATTCCATCATGGTAGGGAAGGCAGGGCAGCAGGAGTCAGAAGCCAGCTGGTCACATAGCATTTAACAGTCAGGAACTAGAGAGTGTCAAGAAGTGGGGCTGGACTATAAAACCTTAGGACCTGTCCCCTCCTCTGACTCACTTCCTCCAGCTCCTAAAGCCTTCATGACTTGCCCAGACAGTCGTCTCAGCTAAGACCTGTGTTGTTGTTGTGTTTACTCTTTGGCTCTTTGCTCTTTTGGGTGCCCACTTCCCAGCTCCCAAAAAAATTTACCTTTTGTCTCTGGGCTTTTTCCTTTTCTTACTTCTATATATTTTACTTTCACTCTTACTCCATGGCTAGCTGTGTAGTTGGGTGGCTGGCCCCTAGCATCCTCTTCTCTTTTTCTCTTGCTTCTTCTTTCTTTTCCTCCCAGATTTCTCTTTCTACTTATTCTCTCTGCCTGCCAGCCCCACCTATCCTTTCTCCTGCCATGCTATTGGCTGTTCAGCTCTGTATTAGACCATCAGGTGTTTTAGACAGGCAAAGTAACACAGCTTCACAGAGTTAAACAAATGCAACATAAAAGAATGGAACACATCTTTGCATCATTAAACAAATGTTCCAGGGCATAAACAAATGTAACACAACTTAAAATAATATTCTACAGCACCCAAGTGTTCAAACACGTGATTGTGGGGGAGACATTTCACATTTAAATAACAACTTTCATGTAAGGCAACCAGGGGATACATTGTGCAGGGAAAGTGATTCCACTTGGGGCCATGCTAAGGTGTATGTGCTTGTGAATGTAGTTACTACTGGGTAACCACATAGGACTGGGGATAGAAGTAACTTCCATGTTGAAGATGAGATATTATGAATTAAAATTAGGAGAAATGAAAAAATAATTCAGACATAAGTAGTGTAGCACAAAATCATGAGGACTTTGGGAAACATCACTAATTAAAGATCAGGAGTTGAAGGGGAAACTAAGAAATGTGGGCTGAATAGTAGGATAGGAAACCCAGAAAACATTAAGCTTCAGCAATCAATTAAATGCTGGGGAGCTTTCAAGTGAGCAGAAACTAAAATAGCCCTGGGTCTTTTAGGGGCTATTGATGACTTTTACTTGAAGAGTTTAAGTAGGGATGAAGTAACTTGTTTGCAGGAGAGTGAGGCATGGCGTAGATGAGAAGGAATGGTACAATGTGGAGTTAATTGCAAGTGGTATAGAGAGAGGCAGTGAAATTGGAAAAGCTCTTCTAGGTTCAAGGGCAGAAACTTTGTCTCCTATTCAGAGAAGAGAATTTTGAGAATGGCTGTTAGAAGAGGCTCAAAGATAAATGCATTAAAGAAGTTAAAAATTTTGGAGAAGTCCTTGTGCTAATTAAGATAAGAATACACACACGGATGAGGTACCTTCCAGTGTGATTGCCTCCTTATTATTTTTTTGTCTTTTCTTCTTTGCCCCCCACCACTTTGGATGGGAGGGGGTTCTTGCTATATAGTTCATGCTGGCCTTGAGCACACAATGTAGTTTATGCTAGTGATCCACTGGGCTCCGTTTGTCAAGTTCTAGATTATAAGAGTATATCTTCATACCTAGTTTGATTTTCAGCTATAAGATTGAAGTACATTCATGCAGAATTATCCCATACAGGGTTTGTGGGAAATTTTTATCTATTTATATCAAACACTAATCTAGGAGTCAGGAGACCTGATTCCTAGTGTCATTTCTTATCCCAGTGATCCTAATAACTCTGGGCAATGCTCTAGCTTCCATGACTCTCCGGTTATTGATTTTTAAACAACAGTTGAATGGGATCTTTCTATCTGTATCTTTCTGCATTTCTTCCACTAGTCTGAAGTGTGAACAAACCTGTTAACTGGTATCAGATTGAAAGACATATGTTTTTAGGTCATGAATATTGTGATACAATTTGGGCTTTTAAAGGGAAGTTCTAAAATCATGATGGTACAAGTCTGTAATCTAACTTGGGAGGGAGGAGGATAAATTAGCCTGGAATACACAAAGAGAGCCCTGTCTCAAACCCAAACTCAGCCCAACCCAACCAACCAACTAACAATAAAAAGCAAAGCAAACTCAAAAGGAAAAAAGACAGAAAAGTCATGACCATTAGGATTCTGGGTAAAACAGAAGGTGGGCTTTGATGGGGCTTCTGTTCCTTCCCTTCTGGCATCCTGGAACATCCAACTTAAGTACATTTAAAAAATGTGTTTAAAGAATTGCTTTTGCCTTGTTACATTGAAGATGAGAAGCAAGCTAAGGATGAATTAAAATTTATTCGAGACCTGGAAATGAGGCAATTAAAATAATCTGGAAATGTACGTTTCTTGTCCCAACCACTGGTCCCAAATAATCACTCAGAGACTTATATTAATTATATATGCTCGGCCAATTGCTCAGGTTTATTACTAACTAGCTCTTACATTTTAAGCTAATGCATATTCCTTATTTATGTTCTGCCATGTTGCAGTACCTTTATTAGCATGCCAAGTTCATCTCCTCCTCCCTCTGCATCTGGCTGGTGACTCTTCTGACTCCGCCCTTCTCCTTCCCAGCATTCTCAATTTGGCTTTCCTGCCTGACTTTATTCTGTTCAGCTATTGGCCAGTCAGCTTCTTCATTAAATCAATCACATTGATAAATCTTCATAGTGTACAAATGGATTATTCCACAGCAATAACCCCACCAACATGGAACATTGCTGACAGTTACATTCTTCCAAAAATTCCTTGTCAAGCCAAAAATCTTTATTAATTTGTCAACGTCTACCCCACATTCACTCCTTCCGACGATTATCTAGCCTCTCTATTCATAGCATGCATGCAGTGTCTGATCAGTCTCATTACCTTTAGCTGCCAGCCAGTTCTGACTTAGCCACAATTATGTTTTCTTTGGGTTATTTCAGCAGTCTCTTAAATATTATCACTGTTTCCATTCTTGTTGACCCATAGCACATTCTTCCCCAAACAGCCAGACTCATCCTATTAAGCCATAAGTCAGATTGTGTCTCTCTACTGCACAAAATGTTTCAATATCTTTTCATGTTATACAAAAGAAAACCTGTTTCACTGGGCTACATGGCTTATATCGGCTAATTCCGGGATTCCTTCCTGTTCCTGCTCCTGCTGCTCTCTCCTTCATTGACTCTACTCCAGACATGATGATGTCCTGGTTTGTTTTCTACCATATGAGGACCCTCAAAACCACAGGACTTTCCAGTGTAGGTTCCCACTGCAGGGTACCCCACACATACATTCTCAAGGCAAGTTCCCTTATCTCCAAAAGGTCTCTGTTCTAATGTCACCCTCTCAAGAATGCCCACTGATTTCAAATTGCCTCCCGCTCTCTAGTCCTTATCTTTAGTTCTCTTTAGTTCTCTTACCTGCAGGGCTGTTTTTCCCAATGGCATTCTGACATTTTATATACTTCATTATTATGCTTAGTGCTTATTTTCTGTTTCTTCCCAACTAGAGATTTTTATGTAATTTGTTCACTGTTGAATCCCAATCTTATAAAAGTGCCTGGCATATATGCACACTCAGTACTTGTGATTGAATTAATGATAATAATAATAATGATGATGATGTTGATATCAACTACCATTTATATTTGCATAGTAATGTTGGATTTTTAAAAAAAAATATTCACTTGCTTTTAGAAAAAATGTAAGAAATATGGACGTGGCTAGAGGAGGGCATCTAATGTAACTAATATCATCAGAGTGATGTCAGAAACCAAGCTGAGTCCAAGGAACTAGAGGAAATGTATCTACATTGGTAAACAAAGTTCAAAGTATCCAGCTGCTTGTGTGAGGAACAGCCCCAGGAACAAGTGCTTGTTAATCAAGTCTACAGGAAATGGCAAGAATGTTTTCAGAGATGTGATAAAAGATGAATAAAAATGAACACTGTCTAAGTGACAACTCTACTCATATCTGCAGCATTATGATTACACTTTATTGTGTTTGGTTGGTTAAGATGCCAGGTAAGAAACAGAAAATTTTGAGTATATGTCATTCGTGTATTGAGCACACAAAAAGGAATTTGAATCTATGTCATTTATGTATTGAGCATACAAAAAGAAAAACATCATTTAGCAACCACTTTGAGAATAACAGTAAGTGGAAGACTGGAGCTTTTCTTTTAAATGAGCTCATTTAGTCTGTGATATATAACCTAATGATTCCTTAGTGGCAACAGAAAGGAAATTCCAATTATATTTTTGAAATATCATCAAATTTAGCCTGAGAATAATAGCATTGAGAAATATCTGCCTCCAAATACCTATGGGAAACAAAGCAGCTTGAACTTATATCAACAAACATGTATTTCATTTTTCCCTAAAAAGATAAAATCCCCAACCAGAGAACAACCATTTGCTTTTAGCTGCAATAACTAGAGTAGACTATGAAGGAATGAGACAACTGGGATAGCTCCCTTGGGTAGAGAGGGAGAACACTGTGTTCTAGAAATTATACCTGTGGATGTCTATTATGTTTAATCAGCATAATAAAAGGAAATAAAGCCTGATTTCATGGCTAGAATGTATTGTGAATGGAAGACTTCTGAGCTATCAAGACATAGGAACAGGTGACTTCATTGTTCTACAAAGTAAATCTGAAGACAGAAGAGTGCAGTTTGTTGGGAACATGTAGGTTATAAACATAAACACTCAATAGGATGTGGAAAACTTAACCTAAAACTACATTCTAATAATGAATTACTAACACTATTGTTCTTTTCATCATCCCTACAGACTCAATTTAGTTTTTTTTTTTTTTTTTTTTGGTTTTTTCGAGACAGGGTTTCTCTGTGTAGCTTTGTGCCTTTTCCGGGAACTCACTTGGTAGCCCAGGCTGGCCTCAAACTCACAGAGATCCGCCTGGCTCTGCCTCCCGAGTGCTGGGATTAAAGGCGTGTGCCACCACCGCCCGGCTCAATTTAGTTTTAATAACAATACAAATGATGTAAAACTGTTGTTAACTATTCTAGAAGACTTTATGGAAATTATCTGAAGAGCAATTTTTTTTAAAGTAGGAATTAGAGACATACAGTGATTTCTCCCAATGTTTTACTGCAAAGACAGATGTCTAAATTATAAGATTCTTTTTATATATTTCTTTTACTTCTAACTCTAAAGGTTAATAAAACTTGATTGGTTCTATTTTTAGTAGACTTCGTACCTTTATCTCACTTTAAATGGAATATGTACCTTCAAGCATAGGAACTATGTATTCAATAACTTGATAATAAATTATTTTTTAAATAATCTTAATAGTAAATTAAGATTAATTATTTTAAATTAAATCTAATAGCAAAAATTTCTCCATCCCTCTCCTCTTTTTGTACCTCTCCCACATCCATCCCCATCCTGTTCTTTCCCAAATTCACAACTTCTTTTAAACAATCATTGTTACATATATAAAAATGAACAATCATAAAAACAATCTGATGAGACCTTTCAGTATGTGCATGTATATGTTTCTGAGGATGACCATTTGGTATTTTATAACTAACTGGCTATGGGGAGGGAATCCCCCCTGGGGAAGACTAATTCTCTCTCTCTCAGCCATTGTTGATTGCTTGCAGCTCTTCATCTAGAGACTAGACAATGACAGGAAGGTTGTGATTTGTGTAAGAAGGTTGAAATCGACTTTCCTGAATGGTTTCCACTTATCCTCTGAGTCCTTGATCCTTTGGTATCATAAAGGCAAGTCACCCAATGAACTCACAGAAAGCATTTATTATGCTGTAAGCTTTTTCTCTGCTCTCCCAGTATAGATGCTCCTTGTGTGTCATACTCTAATTAATTCTTGTATCCTGCAATGGTTGATAGCTATATTAAGGGCAGCAAAGTTGTTAGGAGTCAATGGTGATTAAATTTGGAGTTATTCTGATAGCTTTTTAGTTGGGGACTCAGATATACCCACATTATCTCTTACCCTTTTCTTGTGTTTTCTATGCAGACTGTATGTCTAAGAAACAATAGCAGAATGGGACTGTAAGAATCACACTCCAATTAACACACAAATTTCAATAACTTCTTGGTACATAGAATTAGGTTATCTCTTAGACTCAGCCCTAAGCTGCAATCCTAGTATATTTTCCCCGTTTCTTTAGATGGTTCAGGCATTTTTAATAATGGAAGAATAAGCTTAGAGAATTGGCAAAGATAAGGGAAAATGTGTGGAAAACAAGTATCTCTTGACTTTAGAACTACAGTCTTCATCTATATTTGGATCAGGATATATAGTTTTTGAATCAGATTGGAAACTCAAAATTTCAGCTTGATAGTATTGTTTAAAAATGTAACCAGACTGCTATAACAACTAAAATGCCTAAAAAAATTATAGATTATTCTATGTGATACATGTAAAACAGTAGTTCTACAGAAATAAAAAATTGAGGGAAGAGATTTGACTGACTTATGGCAGAAATTTTATATTATAATTCAATGAATTCACCTCTGACCTATTATCATATGTATGATTATTATGATGTTTGTATTTCAAATGCATAGTTTTCTGGCATGTGTATGTGTGTACAGATTACGTCATTTTTAGTTAGGTACTCCAAAATGGAAAATTTGCATTAAAAGCAGCTTATTATTGAAAATAAGTGGAGACTAAGTGAGAGCCCAGCATCCAGGCCTGTAGCATTCAAGGGAATTAGTGTGGTGAGAAGGATATTAGTAATCATTAAACACTCAAGAAAATCAATCTTGGAGAAATCATTATTCTATGGAACATGCATTGTTTTTCTATGCTTGTTTTCCATCAATCATAGGTTTAGATTTGTTATCAAGGTGTCACTAACATTTTCTCAAAAATATGGTTTTCATAACAGCTGACAGAGCTTTCCCCTGAGAGCCCCCCAAAGAGGCTGCTATAGACAACACTCTGGCCACCAGTCTTGCAGAGGAGGTAGTGATCAATATCCTGAAGCTGAATAAAGGAAAGAGAGATATTAAACCCAGCACCATTTAGATTAGAGTAATAAATCTATCACCAGTCACAAACTGCCCATTTTTTTTTTTAAGTTGGAGGGGACAATACAGGATTTTTGTCATGGCTTCAATTTTGCGATTGAATGTCAGGATTTTTAATGAAATCACAAGCAATCTGGCCTTTCCTTTCCTTTCTTCTTTTGAAGGAGGGCAATGCGTGCGGGTTACTCAGTATTTACATACTAATTCTCTAATTCAGAGAGTGAGGCTGAGCTACTGCTTTTGTTTGGAGTTAAATGCCGACTTGCTTGCTATTTCTAGTTCACTAAGTTCAATGACTTACAACCAAGAGAACGGTTTGATAGTCATTGATTATTGGAAAACAGCTTGGACTACATGTAAAAGTAGGTTTTAAATAAATGAGTTTTTAATGAACAAATGGGTGAGAATTTGCTTTTAATGATCTAACACAGATTATGCTTTATGATAATGCCTTACATCAAGATAGAGATAGATAGATAGATTTTATATATATATATATATATATATTTACCAATATTATTAGAATGCTGTGAAAGTAGCTTATGGGATAACAGTTTTAAATAGCGTGGATGCCGCATGGGTATGCGATTGAAGAGCTCCAGTGTGAAATCAATAATTACACAAGGACCTGACCCCAAATTAAGAACTGAAAATACTTAGTAACGAGTCATTAAGAACAATGTAGATACTGATGCTCCTTTCTTTAGCGGGTTGTTTCTATGTTTAAATGTGTAATTGGCGAAAACAAAGCAGAGCAAATTTCCACGCACAGGGAAAATACAGCCAGTTGCAGTTCCTCGGTTCCTTGGAGACTTTCATTCCCTTTGTTTTATGTACCCTGGAGCAGGCGATCAGGACTTGATAAAACTGAGGCTTGAGAATCCTGAAAACAACCACACAAAACCCAATTGTGCTGTTCAGGGATTTGGGGAAACAGCAGGCAGTACCTGCGAGCCTACCTAACCATGTGAAATCTCTTTGATTTTTATCCCCAGTCTGAGTCCTCCTTTCTCCTAAGGCACTCTTCTTTCCCAATTGGTGAAGCACTTTGCCCTCTCATATAGTCTGTTCCTTCTGGAAGGCTCTTCTCATCGCGTATGTTTACTAATAAAAGGTCCCTTTTCCATTCTCCCTCAAGTAGTCTATGGCTGACTCATTTTATCCAAAATCCTTTGCTAGGGTTCATCCTTTGCTAGGCGTTGTTTCAATCCTGAGAACTTTAATAAAACATTTGTCATTCATGGTGGTGGTCTCATTTCTTTCTGAATTCAATTTTTTTTTTTGGCAATGTGGTTTGAACCCTGGGCTTTGTGCATCCTAGCTAGGCAAGTGCCCCAGTGTTCCCACTGTGTCCCCACATTTTAAAATTCTTACCTGTTTTTACTAGGACTCTTTCTAGCTTTCTGTTGCTATAACAAAATACCTGGTACAACGAACTTTTAAAGAGAAAAGACTTGTTTTAAGGCCCATGGTTTTGGAGGTGTCAACCCATGAGTGACTGTTGTGGGCCTTAGGTAAGACAGAGTAGCATGATAGGAGTCCATTTTGTATTAAACTGACAAAGCCTGAAGAGAAAGAGGAAGAGGAAGAAGAGAAGGAACTATAACCATTCTCAAGGGCAAACCTCGAATGTCCCAAGAATCTCCTCCTTGGCCCCGTTCTCAAAGGGTCTGCATCTTCCAACCGGGCCACTTTCAGGACCATGTGGGTATTTGAGAATTGTCAAGAGTTAGTTCTAGAAACCTCAAAAATAACTCCGAGAAGGCAAAGAAGTGATCATGCATCATGTTGGTTATTTGATTTTCTAGTCTGTTTCCATTTTGTTTCATACTTTCTGTCTCTTCACTGAACTTTTCCATACTTCATGAACATCTTCCACCCCTGGACAAGCTAGTCATTAAACCATTAGTGTTAAAAGTTTTAACTCACGAAATACCGCCATACGTTTTCCACCTTATCTCTAGACATCAGGCCATTTAAAAAAACAAAATCAACTTTTTTTTTATGGAATAGGCTTGTGTTTTTAGTAATTCTTCACTGAACACTTAACCTTACATATACACTAATGGTAGAAGCCAAGTGTAGTGGCGTATGCCTGTGATCCCACCACATGGTGAGGAGGAGGCAGGAAAACTGCTGAGAAGTCCATGTCAGCTGGGCTACACAGGCAGATCTTGTCTCAAAAATAAGGAAATAAATAAATAAATAAAATAAAAGAGACCAGGAAATAGAAATAGTATTGTTTTCTCACCAGAAGGATGAGTTCATATAGCTAAGCTGGATGCATCTGGCTGGCTAGCAAGCTACCACAGCCTTCATATTGCTGACTGAGGATCACTGTTGCTTAGTGATTATGGGAAGGCATGGAATAAAGGAGCACTTTTGTCTTTATGCCTACTTCACCCTAGCTTTCAGCACACCCTCGACATCCATGCCTTTGAGAAGGTCTTTTCCCATGCTCCTCCCCTCAGTAACTGAACACCATTTCTGCCCATGTGAGGCTCAGGATAGTTACTATCTCTTCCATTCTTTTGGACCATCTCTAATCTTAGTCAAGTCTTATATGCCTAAGCTTTTGGGAGGTGTGTGTTTTCCTGTATATTCCTAAATTTTAACAAAGTTTAATTCTTGTCAAGGGTCTCTTTCCTCCCTTCAAAGCTTTAAAATATACCGATAATCATTTTAAATGATCCATTGTGTGCTTAATTTTTTAATCTTTGCTAAAGATTTGAATCTGGATTTGAGTTTCCATCTTTGCATCAGTTCCTGGGTGCCCTGGGAGGCTTCAGGAATATGACTATTTTTTTCTGCCCCTGTTCTATCTTGTTGCCACTCTCCATTTTCTTTGCCAGAATTTCCACTTGGGTTGTTAACACGGGGAATAGTGCCACAGCTTGTACAGACCCACACCATCAACTAGATCTTTGCTTTGCCTTTTCCCCTATCCAGCTGCCTATGCTTCAGTAATATTTCAGTTTTTGTGTGTGTGTGTGTGTGTGTGTGTGTGTGTGTGTATGTGTGTGTGTGTGTGTGTGTGTGTGTGTGTGTGTGTGTGTGTGTGTGACCAACTTCATCAACTCCTTTAAGCCTTCTGCTAGGATTCAAGAATGTAATCAACCACCATCACTGACCTTGTATTGTTTTAAGAACATTGCTGGCTATTAGTTGATCAGGTTTAGCAATAGAACCTGTGTTTATCTCTTATGGTTTCATTTTCTTCTTTTTTTTGTTGTGTCTTTTTTTTTTTTTGCTTTGGGGGCAGGAGGAAGGGAAAGGAATTGCTACTGTGAATAGCTGTGCTATGAATATTCATGCTGATATTTTCGATTCTTTTGGATATTTTCCTAGTAGTGGAATGGCTGGGTCATATGGTAATTTTATGTTTAACTTCTTGAGCACCTGCCAGATTGCTTTCCATAGTGGCTACACTGTTTTACATTCTTGCCAGCAATTCTGGGAGGTTCCCAGTTCTCCACATTTTCACTAATAGTTGTTATTTGTCATTTGATAAAAACTATCTTCTAGGACACGAAGTAGTATCTTATAGTTTAAAATTTGCATGTCACTCATGACTACTTGGTTTGAAAAATTTCCGTGTGCTTTTTGGCCATTGGCGTGTCTTTTTTTTTTTTTTTTTTTTTTTTTAAAGGAATGTCTATTCAGATTCTCTCTCTGCCTACTTTTTGACAGCTGTTTTGTCTTATTGTTAAGTTATGGGTCCTTAAGCTAGTTTTGAATAAAATATACGAATTAGATATGTAATCGATCAATGTTTTCTATAATTCTCTAGGTGGTTGTGTATCAATGCTCACAAATTTCTAACATTAATCAAGTCAGATTTCTCTATTTTTATTTCATTATTCATGGCGTTTGTGTCCTTATTTCTAAGAATCCAGTGTGAAGTCCAAGGTGATGAAGACTTACCCCTATGTTTTCTCTCTTGCTTCATAGTTTTACTCTTGTGTTCAAGTCATTGATCCGTTGGAACGGATTTTATGTTCGCTGTGAAGTAGGTGATTCAATTTCATCTTTGGGAAGGGCATCCAGCTATCTCAGTACTGTCTATCAGACAGCCATATTTCTTCTTGGTATTGTTTCTGAAAATCAGTTAGTAACAGGTATTTGGACTTATTTCTCGATTCTTGAGTCTATTCCACTAACTCTGAAGCCCGTCTTTAAGCCATAGCTCTGCATAGCATAATCTTGTGTGAAGTTTTGCCCTGGGGAAATTAATATTTTTTTAAATGCTTTATTCTGCACTTTGGAACCCTTTTTAATTATTTTTCATTTTTTTTGTCTTTCCATTTTTAGTTGAGAAGAAAAAGAAGTCTGTTGGATTTTAATAGTGATCCCATTGAATCTGTATATTGTTTAGGGGCATTATATAGAAACACGGGTGTCTCTCTGACTGGTTTAGATTTAATTCCTTTTAGCAATATGTTTTACTTTTCAGCATTTATGCCTCCAACCCCAGTGATTAAAACATCCCTATGTGTGTTGTGATGTGTTTTGTCTCCATTCTGTCCTTTGAACCATGTCATTCCTCTGTTTCGGAGCAGCTCCAGCTCCTGTAAGAAACCAGTTGCTAATATCTCAAAGATTCTTTGTGAATGATGTTTTGTTTCCATTTTGTTGCCTTCAGGATCATTTCGTTGTCTTGACTATTGGCTGTTAGTTTTCTTTCATGGGATGGATCCTAGCTTTCTCCTTATGATTCTTTACGTCTCCTCTATCTATTGCTAATTATTTATAAGATTATGCATTGGGTGGAATCCAGTAAGTCTATGAACCACTGTTTGCTAGTATTTAGTTTTACTTTGTATTCCTAAGACCTCATCATTTCAAGTGATCTATCTAGAAGTTTCCTGATGGTTTATACTACCTATTCAACCTGCAATGAAACTCTCTTGTGATTGTTTTTTAAAGTTTCAGTTATACATTCTCTGACTTCTGTAGTTCCAGATTTCTTTGGTTTGCTTTTGTAATCTGTGTAACAATTTCCTTTTTTTGAGACAGTGTTGTTCTAATTTCTTTAATCTGGTTTGCTTAGTTCTTTAAACATGTTTAAAAGTCATTGTAACATTTTTGTCTAGTAAGTCCAGTGAGTGTGCTTTTCAGGCTAGTTTCTATTTACTCTCCTGTAGTCAGGCCATACTTTCTTTTTTCTATAGTGTTGTGATTTCTATTGTGAATCTGACACATTAAATATGATAACATGCTACTTCTGAAAGTTGGATGCTTCCAAGTTCTTGCTTGGGGTTCAGTCTAGTGGTTGCTAGTGGCTTATAGCTCCCCACTTTTTAGTGACACTTTTCCCGAACATTTTATAGCAGCTGTATTATTTATGTATGTTATAACGTTTCTTTAGTTTATGCTCAGTTATTTTGGTAGAATTCTTTAATGGTGGAATGGAAAACAACAATTCAAAAAAGAAAGGAAGAGAAAAATAGAAGAAAAGAAAAAAAACCAGAAGAGAAGGGAAAAAGAAAAAGTGAAAAAGAAATGAATTTCTCCTTGCCTTTGAGAGTTCACTTTGTAGGGGCATGCAGGCAACTTTACCAGACAATGCTGCCTCAGCCTTTACTTCCTATTTCTGCAAAGCTTACACCTTAGTCAAAGGTGAAATTCTAGACTATTTGAAGTTCTTCTCTTAAGCATGTATCCTGCCCTGGTTAGAAACAATTTTTCTAAATTCCCGGTTCTTGTGGGTGTTTTTCGGTGCATTTTTTCTCCCTAAGGAGCTCTTTACCTGCTTTTCATTCCAAATCTTTGGCTCTTCTATTGCTTACCTTATCTATGTGCTCTTGCCTCAGGGATCTGTGGAGCCTGTTTGCTTCACAAGGTTTTTAAGAAATGTCTCGATTTCCATGTGAGAATATTTCAAGTTAGTAAAATGGGGCAAATGCCTTCTTTAAATCTTCTAGGTAGTCCACCTGACCAAAGCAGACAAAAACAGCTTGTCTAGTTGTTCTCACAACCGAAGTAGCAAACAGCCCATAGTGACGTGGAGGGTTACCTCCTAAATGCCACTGCTGCTCTAGGGAGAGACAGGAGAGAGGCAAACAGATGTGCTGTAAAGGTTTTCTATAATTTAAAATTGGTGGGGAATTTTCTCTTGATTCAGCTCTCTGTATTTGTCTGTCTCTGTCTCTGTGTCTCTCTGTCTCTGTTGTGGATGTAATGTGTTCATGTGTATGTTGTTTTTTTACTCTTTACTCTTTTGGCTTTTGGGGGGCCCACCACCCAGCTCCACGGAGGCTTATTCTTACTTATAAAAGCCTGGACTTAGCTTGGCTCATTTCTAGCCAGTTTTTCTTAACTTAATTTATTCTATCTATCTTTTGTCTTTGGGTTTTTATCTTTCTCTATTTTTGTATACCTTTCTTTACTTCTTACTCCATTACTGGTTGTGTAGTTGAGTGACTGGTCCCTGGAATCCTCCTCCTTCTCTTGTTCCTACATCTCCCTTCTCTCTTTTCACCTGCTATTTATTCTCTCTGCCTGCCAGCCCTGCCTGTCCTTTCTCCTGCCTTGCTAATTGGATATTCAGGTCTTTATTAGACCAACAAGGTGTTTTAGACAGTCAAAGTAACACAGTTTCACAGAGTTAAACAAATGCAACAGAATGGAATACAACATACCTTTGCATCATTAAACCAAGTGTTTCACAGCATAAACAAATGTAACACACCTTAAAATAATATTCTACAACATGTGTGTTTGCATGTGTGCATACAGGCGCACATATATGCAGATGGAGATCAGAAGTAACTGTTTGCTATTCTCCTTTATTGCTGTCTACCATATATTTTGGACCTCTGGCTGAATCCTGAACTCACAGATCATCTAGGCTGGCTGATCTATCAGTTCTAATGACCTGCTTGTCTTCTGGGGGTCAGAACTCAGGTCCTCATGCTTGTGTGGCAGGTACTTAACCCACTGAGCCAGCTCTCCTCAAAATTCTGATTATTATAAACTTCTTATGATTTTCCAGAGCTCTGACAAAGTTGATTTGCCCAGATTTTGCTAGCTTTTTAGTATCCCCATAAAGGATGGGCTCATGGTACTAGCTATTTTACGTTTTTGCTGATGTCATCCCCACACGTGGTTTTGTATTGTAAGACTTTTTTTTAAAGAATATTATTTTGTCTAGAATTATATGAAACTCAAACTTTCATGTCCACACTTAAACATAAGGATGTATGGAACGCTCAATCTTACCACAAGAACACATGCTCAACTATGTTCCTATCAGCATTATTCATAATAGCAAGAACCTGGAAACAACCTAGATGCCCCTCAACTGAAGAATGGATAAAGAAAATATGGCACATATACACAATGGAGTACTACTCAGCAGTAAAAAACAATGATATCATGACATTTGCAGGCAAATGGATGGATCTAGAAAATATCATCTTGAGTGAGGTAAACCAGACTCAGAAGGACAAACATAGTATGTACTCACTCATACTGAGTAATAAATGGGAGGGAAGGGATGGCCAGACTGCAACCGGCAACTCCAGAGAGGATAGCTAACAGGAAAAGACCCTAGGAGGGACACATGGATGATTCTGTGAAGGAGAAGTGGATGAGATCTACATGAGTGAACTGGGCGGGGGATGGCAGAGGGCAAGGAGTAGGGGATGAGAACATAGGGAAATGGAAGGGTCAAGCTGGAACAGGGACAGAGTAGGAGGGCAGGGAGGAAGATACCATGATAGATGAGGACATCATGGGAACAGGAAGAGGCAGGGTGCTGGGGAGGCTTTCAGGAATCCACAAGGTTGACCCCACCTTGGTCTGCTAGCAGTGGTCCAGAGGGGGTCTGGACCGGTCTACTCTGGTGACCAGCCTAGCAAATAACCTAGTTGTTATCATAGAGCCTTTGTCCAGTGACTGATGGAGGCAGATGCAGAGATCCACGGCCAGGCACCAGGCTGAGCTCCGGGAATCCAATTGATGAGAGAGAGGAGAGATTCTGCAGGCGAGGGACATCGAGATCATGATGGGAGGACGTGCAGAGATGACCGGCCACACTAGTGGAAACCCATGAACTGTGGACTGGTGGCTGTGGAGCCCCCATGGGACTGGACTAGGCCCTCTGGACACGGAAGACGGTTGTTTGGCTCGAACTGTTTGGGGGGCACCCAGGCAGGGGGATCGGGATCTGTCTCTGGTCTATGGGTAGGCTTCTGGAATCCGGTGCCTGTGGTGTGACACCTTGCACAGTCTTGGTGCAGTGGGAAGGGGCTTGGACCTGCCTAGGCTCAGTGTGCTGGGCTTTGCTGACTCCCCATGGGAGACCTTGATTTGGAGGATGTGGGGATGTGAGGTGGCTTGGGAAAGAGGGCTGGGGGGTGGGAGGAGGGAGGGTGTCTGTGGATCGCATGTGGAGTGAGTAGAAAATTTCTTAATAAAGAAAAATGAGGAAAAAAAACAGCTGTGTAACTTAAAAGGCAGGTCCCATGACCAGCAGTGGGTGGCCATCAGAAAATAAACTCAATGGGTATTTTTGAAGGTTTTTTGTTTTTGTTTCGTTTTGTTGTATTTTTTAGCTTCAGGCTTTTTACTTATATATCATGGTTTCTGATTTTGTGTTATAGAGTTTCTCTGTGTACAAATGTGTGTGTCTATGAGTCTGTATGTGGTTTTACTGTTTTTTCTTTGGCTTCTTTTTCTTTGTTTTGTCTTATCGTAGTTTTATTTCATTTTATTTTATTTTTTCAATGCCTGTCATTTTTCTAATAAGAGAGAAAAAAAGACTGTGGATTTGGATGACGGGGGAGGACCTGGGAGGAGTTGGGGAAAGGAAAACCATGATCAGAATATATTGTATAGAAGTATTTTTTCAATAAAAATAAAAAAGAATACTATTTTGTCTAGAATTATATGAAACTCAAATTTTCATGTCCACACTTAAACATAAGGATGTATCCACAGGTCCTAATTTCCATGTTGTCTATATCTGCTTTCTCACTTCAATAGCAAAGTTGAGGAATAGTGACAGAGATATTATGGCTCGTAAGCCTAAATTACTTACAATCTGGCCCTTTGCAGAAAAAAATTGCCAACCTCTGTTCAAAGTCTGTCAGCCTTAGCCATCTCTCCATCTCTTCTCTACTCCAAATTGTTTTGTAGATATCTTCAGCTGAAGTGTTTTTGGCTTATTTAAGATCCTCTTGGTTTGACTTTTAGGGTGTTTCTGTTTCAAAACTGCTGCTTAATCCTTACCTCTTACGCCCTTTCCAGGCTCTTTGTAATAATATTATACTTTGCGTGCTTTCTCATCATCTGTGCAGTAGCATTTGCTTTTATTACTTAACCCTCTCCAACTTTTCCAGCTTGTAAAATCTTGTTTGTCTCTAGAGTGTGTTGGAGAATGTAGTTACATACAACCTAGGAGAGGAACCTATCCAGATAAATGAATGTGATCTTGTTTGGAAAAATGCATACTGTATAGATAAAAGGAAGGGGTTGGGGAGATTATCCTGAGTTAGGTAATCCTTCCACCCAGTGATAAATGTGCCTGTAAGAGCAGAGCTACGGCAAGGACAGAGAGGAGATGATGCCAACACAGTGGTAGAGATGGAAAGCCGCATCTACCAGACTTAGTCATCAGAAATGAGGTGGGAGACCTGGCATGGATTCTCCCTTGGAACCTTCAGGAGGAACTGGGCCTAGAAACACTTCATTTCTGACTTATGAGCTTCATTACTGTGATAAAATACATTTCTGTCGTTACCGTTCACTGAGTTTATTGGAATTGGTTATGGCAGACTGGGAAATTAATGAATCTCCTAAAAAGTCCAGCTGGAATGTCATACTATGAAAGATCACATGGTTCTCCTAACCTAGACAAAATTACTTACTCATTTCTATTTTCTATTAAAGCATTTACTTAATTTTCAAATAATAAATGTTCATCTTCTTTTAAAGCTATGCACTTGTCCACAATTTTATACTATATTTCACATCTAGCCTGGTATTTTTAGTATAGTAGGTGCTCAGCATTTAGTGAATGAATGAATGACTTCACAATATCAAGTGACACTCAAATAATTTGCTTTGAATCATTTTTAAGCCTTTTTCATTTGGCTCTCCCATCTAAGAGCGAGGCTACATATCATTTTGAGCTTTACCTTGCTCATTTATAGTGTGGTATGTCCTAGATATTACTCCTACTATTTAAGTCCTACTATTATAGTTGGGCACAGGCACCCCTGTCATAAAATCTGGAGCTATTTTGTTTTGAGTCCTTTCCATTATATTTGTCTCTGTTTTTTTTGTGTGATTGAACATGGAGAATAACATCTTTTAGATTCTTCAGGAAAATATATTAATTTCTAATGCTGAGGCTATTTAAAGGGGTTCTAAAGACTTTAATTCCATCCATGTTCATGATAAAAAATAAAAAATAAATAGATAGATGCAATATGAAAGAATTCCTGTTGGTATTTGTCCATTGTGAACATTTATGGATTTAAGAGTTGTTTTTAATGCTTTGATAATAAATGTAACTTTGCAACTTTTTTCAGGAAATATTTTTATAATAATCATTATTGAAGTATCCCTAGTGAGTTTTAGAAAGGACACATATAAAATAAAATACACGTAATTTACCTGCTGGGCGGTGGTGGCGCATGCTTTTAATCCCAGCACTTGGGAGGCAGAGGCAGGTGGATCTCTGTGAGTTCAAGGCCAACCTGGTCTACAGAGTGAGATCCAGGACAGGCACCAAAACTACACAGAGAAACCCTGTCTCGGAA
The DNA here is from genome assembly GCF_007827085.1 of Peromyscus californicus insignis. Classification (NCBI taxonomy): domain Eukaryota; kingdom Metazoa; phylum Chordata; class Mammalia; order Rodentia; family Cricetidae; genus Peromyscus; species Peromyscus californicus. Next base: position 19,974,812 of record NW_026294525.1, on the reverse strand, counting down.
AAAAAAAGAAGGAAAATTCATGTAATTTATAATGAAAGCAAACTGAACTGTAATGCATCTGGTTAATTCACACAGATAGATCAAATTATTCACTTTTTCTTGATTTAATTTAATTTTGTGCCTAATATTTCTGCTGTGGTAAGATGTTGGTGCATCAGCCAATTAATGATACAGACACTATGTTTCCCAGTGTTAGGGAGGAACTCAGAAGCCAACAAAACCTGCTATTTGTATATCATATGCATCAATAAAGAAGTGCTTTATTTAGGCCCTTCAGAGTGAGACTAAAACTTTGACTCATCAAACCACTTGCAAGGTAATTATCCCTGCAAGGTGATATGAAAATAGACATGTCAGTGTAGCTACAGAACCAAGAGGAAAAGTGAAACCACCAGCTGAAGTGGAGAGAGAAGCAGACAACACAACTTCACAGTGTTCTCAAAGAGAACCACAAATCAGCTCCTTACATTGTAGAGTTAGATTTTGGATGTCTTACCTCATGTTGTTCCCAGAATGATGGTCCAACTTTTTCAATATAACACATTTTTATCAAGGCTCTAATTGTGTTCATGGAGCTCTTGTACTGATTAGAAAACTTCAATTTTACATGATTTTTTTTTAAAAAAAATAAATGTTTATTTATTCAGTATTTATTTGTGTTTTGGTCTGAGACTTTGCAAGTTTATGTGTACTGTTTGTATGCAAGAGCCCACAGAAGGCAGAGGGAGTGGAAGAGGATGGAAGAGGACAGAAGAAGGAGTCAGATCTTCTTACAGGCTCCTGTGAGCATCATGTGTGTGCAGGAAACTGAACCTGGATCCTCTGCAAGAGGAGTTAAGTGCTCCTAACCACCGAGACATCTTGCCACCCCAATGTTAATTTTTTAATGTACTTATTTATTTATTTATTTGTTTGTTTATTTATGCATATACAATAGAATACACAGATCTTAAACATAACTTCCAAGAATTTTGAAGACATACATGTACCTGTGAGACAATCCACCAAGTAATGGAATATTTCTGTCATTCCAAAACTTTTGTCTTACTCCATCACAATTACCTCTCCAGCCTTACCCAAAGACAGCCAATCTTCTGATTTGTATTAGCATATATAAGTGCTACTGTCTTTGAAATAAATACCATGTATTCTGTTCATCCTTTATTCAAAATAATGCTGTTGAGATTCACCCAAGTTGTAGCACGAACCTGTAATTTTTATTGTCAAGTTGTTTTTGTTATTTGAAGATGCCACAACTTGTTTGCCTGTTTGTTTCATGATAAGTATTTGTGTTGTTTCCAATTGTTAGTTATGAGTTAGCCTGCTGAACACTATTATGAGTCTTTTTGTGAACATGTGTTTTTGTTTTACTTTGGTAAATATCTAAAAATGGGATTGTATGAAGCTAGGATAGCCATGTTTGTGAGAAACGATTCTTTTTCCAGGTTTGTTGAACTGTTCAATGCTTCTTTCAGTTATTGTTGGTATTTGAATTTTCTTCCTATTTTTCTTACCACCTGGTGTTTTCAGTCTTCAAAATCTTCGTAATTCTATAGTGTTCAAGTCTGTAACTCAGTGTCTCATTGAACTTTCTTTGATGAGCCCATCATGTTTAATATCATCTCATGTAGTGCCTGAGGATATGCATATTATTTTTATGAAGTGGCTGTTCAAGCCTTCTGACATTTGAAATAACTGGGCGAACTGTCAATTTACCGTAGGAGTTCTGCATGTGATCCACCCATCCTTTTATTGTATATGTTCAATGTCTGCAACTGTCACAAATGATTCCGTATGTTGTTTGCATTTTCATTTTCTGTGGTATTTTTTTTGAAGAACAGATGTTTGTAATTTTGATGAAGTCTGGCCTATACTTTTTATTTTATGATTAGTATCATTTGTGTCTGCAATGTCATTTTGTATCTTACAGCCACATGATCACAGAGAAGTTGCTCTCTGTTTTCTCCTAGAAGACTCACAGTACAACAGCCTTTTGCCGGCACTTGCTTCTCATACTGCACAGTTTACTTTTGTCAACCTCAACATCTCAACAACATACTTACCCACTTCAGCTTTTGAGCAGCTTTGATGCCATCTCAAAAAAACTTTGCATTGTTTATATAACTCCCCTCATTGGATTTCTCTCTCAAAGTAAAATCCTCTGCGAGTCTCTGGATTGGATTTGCAAACCATTAATATTTCAGTTAAAACACAGCACTCTCTTTTACTCACGGACCATGATGGTTCCTCTGCGTGGACTATCTCCTCATTGGCTTATCCTCACTTTCATTTAAGTAATCCGTGTTTGTCCCTAAATTTTGGTTCCTTGTTATAGCTGTTTCTACACTGTTGTGGAAAGATATATACCAGAAAAGGCTTCTTATCAGACTCCAAGTTTCTGAATTTTTCCAGATTCCACTAAATCAATGTCTTTGTCACTATGGTGTCTTTAGTACTCAGTAGAACTCTTTCCCAGCGAAAGGAGTAACCAGCTGTCTTAGATGATGAGTAGCACATGTGCAGATAGCACTGTGACCTGTAAGCTTTTATTCCTTATGTTTATCAATAAATGCTTATTTATCACAACACTTTTAGGAAATTAGTGAATATTTGTTATACCAATTTTAGGAAAGACTAAAGATGAAATAATCTGTTATACTGCTTTCTGAAGGTAATAACTTGATATTTTGGTATAATTTCAATGTAGTCTTTTTAGTTTCCAGTGCCTTGCATGCTATTTAACAAAAAAAGATAGAACAGCAGAAAATGGCTCTAAATTTTAATAAGCATTTCTGAAATAACCTTCCAAGCCTACCCACACGTAAGTGTAGCCAAAAATGCTGACGACGTTCAAAGAAAGTCATGTTTTTATGTTTGTGAGATTGTTGTTTTTCTGAAAGCCTGTGATACTACAATTGCTCAAGTGAGTTGGGGCTGTCCTTCTGAATTGCCTATAAAGCCAAAGAAGTACTATTTCCTCAGAATCACAACTCATTTTTGATCCCAAATTTATTCACTGTATCAATAAATAGTTACTGAGCTCTGGGTCTAATTTTAAGTTCAGAAGATTCAATCATAGGCAAGACAGTCCCTTCTTTCCAAATATCTTGCTTATTTTCCATTATTTTTGAGTTTTCAGGACAGTTTTTCATTTTCATGAAATTAAATCTACATGCAAAAGATGAAAAATTTCCATGAGTGACGATAATAAAATAATAAATTGCAGTTTGTTATTTTCAATAATATTGTAAAATACTCAGTAATGGCCACATAGTTGGAACAGGTCATTCTTTTGAAAGTAAGAACAATAATTGTGAATGATATTAGGTGAAGTACTTGCTTTTCAAACTTGTGTTTATTTATGGTATAATGTCATTTAAAATACTTAATAAAAACCTTTCTAAAAGTTTTTCTGGAACTGGAAGTTTTCATGAATAAGTTGGATTTAAAATGGATTTTGAAGATGATAAAGTACATATAAAAGACATGAAAAAAGAATGTGTGTTTTTATGTAGTAAAGGTGTGCACTGAAGCAAGGGAAATGCATGTATTGTTTGATTAGACAAAGCGTGAGTAGAGAATCGTAATGAAATTTTATCAATGAATGGCTTTAATTAAGAGTCAATTCACAAATACCCAAGAAACTTTAAAAAATTATTATTAATTAATTAATTAAGTTAATTTTTGGCCTTTTTTTTTGAGGCAGGGTTTCTCTGTGTAATCCTAGCTTTCCTGGCTTTGTAGACCAGACTGGCCTCAAACTCATAGAGATATGCCAGCCTCTGCTTCCCAAGTGCTGGAATTAAAGGCACATGCCATCACTGCCCAGCAAAAAATTTTTAAAAAGCATGTTTCACACGAATAAGTAACCTTTGTTAATACCAATGAATGATAAGTTTGTGGAAAAAGAAACCAAGGTATCAAATCCTATTTACAGTAGCCACACAAAAACTAAAATAAGAATAAATGTAAATAAGGAAATGAAATACCTCTACAATGAAAATTTTAGGACATTAAAGAAAGATATTGAAGAAGGCTCCAGAAGATGTAAAGACATCCCACGCTGATAAACTAGAACTGATCTTCTGAAAATGGCTGCACTATCAAAAGCAGTTTATAGATTCTGCACTGAATTCTGATTAAAATCCCATAGCCATCCTTCAGACTGCTAGCAGAAAAAGTGAGAGGTATGCTTCAACATATAGGTATAGGTAATAATTTTTTTAAATAAGATTCCAGTAGCAGAGGAAACAAGACCAACAATAGACAAATAGAATTTAGTGAAATTAAAAAACTTCTATGTATTTAAAGGTATCTGTCAAGTGAAGAGGAAGCCCATAAAAAGAGAGACAATCTTTTTCAGCCATATATCCCATAAAGGATTATTATGTAGAATATACCAAGTATTCAAGAAACTAAAGACCAAACATTAAAGGAGCAACTCAATTAAAAATTGAGTAGTTCTCATTCTGTAGTCCTACAGATCTAAACAGAAAGTTCTCAAAAGAAGAAATACAAACAGCTAGAAAACTTAAAAAATTTCAACACCCTCAGCTATTAGGGAAACACACATTAAAACCAATTTAAGATTATACCTAACTCCATCCAGAATGGCTATCATCAAGAACATTAATAACAATAAATGTTGGTTGGCATGAGGGGAAAGGGAATCCTCATACATTGTTGGTGAGAATGTAAACCAGTGTAGCCACCTTGGAAATCAGTCTGGAGATTTTTCCAAGTGCTGAAAATAAAGCTACTATATGACCCAAGTGTGCCACTCCTGGGTATTCACTCAGAGGAATTTACTATTACAGGGATTCTTGCACATCTATCCATTGCTACCCTATTCACAATAGTTAGGAAATAGCAACAGCCCAAATGACTAACAACTGAAGAATAGATAAGAATGGATAAGGAAGATGTGATACTGTCATAGTTAGGGTGTTCTATTTCTGTGAAGGTTGAGCACCTTGGATATTCTACTATTGAAAACTGGGACGTATTGCAGGTTTTGAGCCAAATTACTGAAAGGAGAATGATGGTATTTTAAGTAGATCACTGTTTTAGTGATGTGTTGAAAGAACAACCATGTTGTTGATTTCTGCTAAAGTGGGGACATGACACAGTGTTGTTCTCTCAGAGACAACATTTTAATGTATTGTGTAGATGAAGTTGTAAAACAAGACCTTTTCTAATGAAGGTATTTATTGTACCTGAAAATTTAGATACTTTTCTTGCTAATTGTTCAAAAGTTGGCTGTGAGACTGTGCAAGTAGGTTACTGCCTTTATTAGAACTGTTATAAAAGATGGCTATTTTAAGCAAATAGAACATTCACCTGTAATGTTTATGCCCTCAACAGATGAAAGGCCCAAAGGAAAGCAATTTACACTCGTATTCTTTATTACTTAAGCCTCTGATAAGTAGAGAAGATGAGTTCAAAGTTTAAGGAAATATGAAAATAAGTATCACATAGTACAGTTGGTACAAGTGGTTTTTTATTACATAGTTCTTATGAATTTGGATTAAAGGCAGTGTGATGTAGCCCTACCTCTAATTTTCTCTCTGAGCTCAGGTAAGAATGTCTCAGATTCTTGGTGTCCCAATTGTCCTATATCTAAGGCTATTATAACATTTCTATCTTACTCATGTCATAACAATTCTAAGAAGGTTTTCAAATGGCATTTTTGAGTTATGTAACAACATCAGATGAAAGTTATGTGACACTTATTTACTATCTTCTTTTTTCATTTATAAGTTTTAAAATTTTGCTTATTATTGGTTAACTTATGGAGGAGAGTAAATAAAAAGATTTTTGTCAAGTTTGAAAAATATTTCAGTGATTTAAATGTCATAACATCTTCAGTGTAAATACGGTTTTAGAGAGTTTAAATGATAATTGGACTATCTGTTTACACTTGAGATAGGAACAAAAAAATCATTCTCCCTATGTTAAGTGAAGAATAAGAGATCTGCAACTTTTAATGCAACTTAAATCATAGAGAAAAGTCACTAACAGAAAATAATTATTTTCATGTTTAAAAACAATATATCCATTCATTTGTTCAATAAATAAGCATGTAACATTAATCAGACATGGTAATACTATAGGGAATATAACACACAGTAATCACAGTCACTATTATGCTTCTAGAATAATTGTGGTTGCTTTATTCTCCTTAATCATATTTCAGAACTTCAAAAAGTAGTGTTTTGACTGTTGTGGAAGAACAAAATGTGTCCAAACACATGTCTCCTAGTCCATCTGCAAGAGCACACAGTTCCTTGATGTTTTCTAACTGCATATGGTAGCTGATGCTTTCCATCTTATTTCTATGTATTGTTCTTACCTATTTAATCACACTAATAAAACAATAGAATATATAGCATTGCTATTCAACTGCAGTTTATTTTTTTTCAAAATGTGTTTATTTTTATTTTCTGTATGTGAATGTTTGCCTGCATGAATGTCTGTGTATCATGCACGTGTCTGTTGCCTTTAGAGGCCACAGAGGGCAATGGATCTCCCAGAACTGGAGTTACAGATGGTTGTGAGCTGCCATGTGGGTGCTGGGAACTGAACCCAGGTCCTCTGCAGAAACTGAAGGTATTCTTATCCACTGAATCATCTCTCCAGCTCCTCAATCACATTTTATCAAAATGGTTTTATGTTTTGAAGGATAAAGTTTTATCTTATAATTCTTTTTCTGTATGGTTCAGAGCATAAAGCTCAGTCTTGATACAGCAATTTACTCCTCAATTTAACTGGAGTAGATAACCAAATTGAATAAATAAACTGAAAAATTTCACTGGGACCTGAATTATCCTGCTATGCTCATGAATTAAATGTAGGAATGTAAGAAATGTTATATTAAGTCAATTGTCCACAGAGTAAGGCAGTTTATGAAAAAGCATGATATTATGAAAAATATCAGAGTGTGACATTGCTCTACCTTGAACATCCATTATATTCCCTTAGTAATACATTACATATCAATTTTCCACAAATGAATTTTCTACAAAGACCTTCTTTGATCCCATTTCTATTTTCAGTCAGTGCTATCTCTTTAGTAATGAGTTTATTATCTCTTGTGTATACTTCACTTCCATATTCCAATGACTGTGTAAATGTTAATTTTCAAAATGCCCACTAGAGCCCACTATAATTTCCAATACACACTTAACTTGTTCATTGCTTTTCCTCTTTCTTATATTTCTTGTTTGAAGGATTTGAATTTCCAGCAGATTTTATGGGAAACTCTTAACATCCTTTATTTATAATCTAGACTTATTCCTCTATAGTATCTTTCATGGAAGAATTCAATGATAATTATGCATTACTAATAATGAAGCAGGGAGTAATTATGTGGGCAATATTTGCTTTGTTGCCATATATTCACATGATGAATATTATTATGTTGTATTTATTTTTACAGCAGCATATGGATTACTTTTTTTTTTTGAGACAGAGTATGGTGGTTTGAACGACAAATATTCACCATAGGCTCACCCTCTTGAATGCTTGGTCTCCAGTTGGTGGCATTGATTAAGACTGTCTTAGTCAGTGCTCTGTTGCTGTGAAGAGACACCATGACCACAGCAACTCTTAGATGTATATACGGCAGTCATTGAGGGTTTGCTTATGGTTTCAGAGGGTTAGTCTGTTGTCATCAGGACAGGGGGAGCATGGTGGCAAACATGGCATTGGAACGGTAGCTGAGAGCTACATCCTGATCCACAAGCAGAGAAAGAGAGAGGGAGAGAGAGAGAGAGAGAGAGAGAGAGAGAGAGAGAGAGAGAGATGATAGATAGATAGGTAGAGAGAGAGACAGACAGACAGAGAGAGAGATGGAGAGGGGAAGAGAGAGACAGAGAGTCCAACAAGGTCACACCTCCCAATCTTTGCAATCCTCCTCAACAGTGCTACTCCCCGATGACTAAGCATTCAAATATATGAGCTTATTGGGGGGCATTCTTACTCAAACCACCACAAGGAAGTTTAGGGGGCGTGGCCTTGCCAGAGGCCTCCCCTTGTCACTGGGGGAGGGCTTTGAGAGTGTAGTATATAGCCTCTCCCTACTTCCGCTTTGCTCTTTCTGCTTCATGCTTGCTGAAGTATTGAAATGGGAGAAATGTGAACTCTCAGCTTCCTGCCCCTGCTTCAGTGTCTGCTGCCTGCTGCCATGCCTCTCCTTATGATGAGCTCTTATCCTCTGGAAGCACAGGCCCAAATAAACTCTCCCTTCTATAAGTTGCTCTGGCCATGGCATTTTATCACAGCAACAGGAAAGTAACCAACACACAGAGGCACTCTGTATGTATTCCAGGCAGTTCTAGAACTCACTATGCAGCCCAAGCTGACTTCAAACTCATGGCAACTCCTCTTTTAGCCTTCCAGCCCTGAAATTGCAGGCATGTACAACTGTGTGGAGTCCTGAGATCTATCTTAGGCTACTTATCAGATAATCTTTTGTCTGATAACTACTACATCTTAGATTAAGTAGAGCTCTGAAGCAAAACTGGTGGCATTTTGGTACACTACTAACAAATCACATGTTAAGTTCAATATACTACCCTACCAGTACTGAATAAATATTAATACTCTTGGTACTTTTCAATTCATGTATCTTTAGCAAGTGGATAAGGTTGTATATTATATATATATTTGTATATTTTATATATCTATAAAATCTGTGATTTATTAGCAGCATAAAATAATCTTGCTTTTGAAAATCTAGTTAATATAAAATACAATGAAAGGGAATATTTAATTGATACAAGATGCTGCATTTGAAATAAATCTTTAATCCCCACAGTATTATTCCTTCAGTGGTAGACAGTTTTCTAAATGATAGAAATATGATACATCAAAGACTTTGACCTTCAAGGAGTACATACTGAAGATAACTGTGGACTGCAAGGACATTACTTTCTTTTATTTGGTGGGAAATCACAGTATCTTTGTTCCGGTTACTATTCTGTGATGAAACACCATGCCCAAAGCAACTTGGGAGGAAAGGATTTATTCAGCATATGCTTCCACACCACAGTTCACCACCAAAGAGAGCTAAGACAGGAACTCAAGCAGGGCAAGAAGCTGGAGGCAGCAGCTGATACAGAGGCCATGGAGGAATGCTGCTTACTGGCTTGTTCCTCATGGCTTGCTCAGCCTGCTTTCTTATAGAACCCAGGGCCACCAGCCCAAGAGTGGCAGCACCCACAATGGTCTGGGACCTCCCCTATCATTCACTAATTAAGAAAATGCCCCACAGCCATGCCTACAACCCAGTCTTATGAAGGCATTTTCTCAATTGAGTCCCCCTCCTCTCTGATAATTCTAGCTTGTGTCAAGTTGACACAAAATTAGCCAGTACCCATAGTTACTAATTTGTATATGGAATGCTATAACTAAGAAAAAGCTCAGAAAAAAAAATTATGTTTAGAGATTATGAAGCCAGAATGACATGATCTAAAATTTAAGCTCAAATGGCTTTTAGAGGATGTGAGATACTATGAACACTATGAATACCTTTAGCTTGCTCTTCTGAAAATTCAAACAGAATAAGTTTACCCTGTATATGAAGACTGAAACTTATGTGTTCCTCTTTCCCTTGAGTAAATATGTGGTTCCCCCCCAAGAAGTAAGTACTGAGACCTTTTAATCCGTAGAGTACATACTTGCTTCAGTTCATTCTTTGTGGAAAAGGGGGTGGGCAGGGAAATCCTTTTTAGGTTGCCTAAGAAAATAGTTCAGAAATGTCTGACACTTGAGGGAAATAAAAAACAAAAACCAGAACAGGAAGACCTTCTGTTCTTGACTGGAGGCATTTATTTCCCTTCCCAACTTCTGACAGAACACACAGTTGAAGATATACACAGCCCCATATGGCTCATCCCCTTGGTCCTAACAGGACAGCTTTCCTAATACCAAGATGAGGAGAACAAGGCAATGATCAAGGGCCCTGACACAGGTTGGTTTCTGCTCCAAAGAGCTTTAATTAAGTGTAGAAAGGCTCCATGCCATTTGTTTTTACCTCTGAAAAAGCCAGGACTCATTCTGTTCAGCCTCCCTGTCCCCAGAGGAGTGTGATTTAACTTCCAGTTTTCATGCAGTAAGAGGCGACACTGTGAGACCTGTCGGGAAGGTGCTGGCAGTCTGGGAGGAATTGGGATAAGTGTTTTTCACTCCAGTGTCTTCATGTGACCTCTTGTTCTCAATTTAGATACATCTTGACCTGGAAAAGGTGGGTGTGGCTTGCCACTCCACATTTGGTTCATCCTGTTTTAGGATGTGCATGTTCCTCCTTTCCCATGTCCCACCTCCATGGACTCTCTTCCCATCTTCTTTGAGACCTGCCAACAGAACCTTCTCCCTAGATATATACACATACTGCACACATTGCTTTTCTGAGTATGGATCTCATTTCCAGAGAGGAAAAAAAAATGTGAGTCCCTGAGATAAATGCAAAGAAAGATAATCACCCCAAACCAGCCCATTGAGCCCCTCATTCCTCTGGCCAGATATTACTGAATATCCATGTGTCTGATGGCCTCTTTAAAGCCTCTCAGACAGTTCAGCCATGGGGAAAATAATAGCTTCTGCATTTCTTTAGCTTCTCCTCCCTTATCAAATGACTGGTTTTTATATATTAGATATCAGACAAACCTTGGGTGACCTGCTTTTTTTTTTTTTTTTTTTTTGAGTTTGCTTCCCTCCCCCGGTTTCTTTTTTCTTTTTTTTTTCTCCCTTGCGGTAAAATAGTGCTGAAGAAAGAGGGCACTAGTGTACAGCCCAGATCGCATCCTTGCACCGTCTGGATTGGAGCTGAGGTGTCTGCGAACCACCGAGGGTGGCTGCAGTCCTCTGACCTGGGGACCAATAGCTCTGTCTACCCGGACTCAGGTAGGTCTTGAGTACATACCCCAAACTGGCTCAGGTGAGTAGATATCTTCCCGCGGTGAAGCCCACCCCCAAAGGAAGGTAGTGTTCTGATCTATCGGATTTTCTCTTGGATCCAGGAGGATCTTCGTTTATTTATCTCTTTTAGTCCTGCATGTCTGAGAAGCCATGGGGATCGGTGGGTGGGCGTCTGGCTGGATTCCTCTCTCTTTTGTGCCCTGCCTCCTGTGCTTTCACTCCCAGCCTGCTCCCGCAGCCCCCTTTTCATCTTGAATCTCACCTTGAGAAAGGGGAGGGACGGGAGAGGGAGCCAACTTCAGCCCCGCAGGTGCCTCTACCCCCAAAGCAGTTGGATTGAAGTGTAAACCTGCAGAACAGCCCGGTGTAGAGAATGAGGGTGGAGAGAAACGTGCGTGCGTGTGTGTGTGTGTGTGTGTGTGTGTGTGTGTGTGTGTGTGTGTGTGTGTGTGTGTGTGTGTGTGTGTGTGTGTGTGTGTGTGTGAAGAAGGCGAAGGAAAGAGGCAGAAAGAGCGAAGGGAGGTCAAGGATTTCCAGCATCTTTGAAGGCGCTGCAAGGAAAGGTGTCTCCACGAGCATGGAGCGCTGTCCAGGGTTCTGACCGCGTAGTGGCTCAGGCTGCTGTGCCAAAGGCGACCCCCTCATGCCCAGCTACCTTTCTTCCATTTCTTACAGCGATGCAAAGCCACAAAGGTTCCGGTACATAGGCGGACGCAGGATACCCCCCTCCTCTCCAACCCCATCTCGAAAAACAAGTTATCTATTTTACTTATACTGGAAGCCTCATTTCTTAGGGGGTGCAACATACCAAACCCCAAGACAGGGAGACTACCAGGCGTTGCCTTAGTAACTAATATGGCTTTTTCACAAGCTGTCGCATTTACATTTACTACTAAAATTGTGTGTCAGGGTCTCTTCAACCCTTAAGTGTTAAAGTAAAAGGTGCTTCCATTGTTTGCGTTGCTTTTAAAAGAGCGCTTCTACCTTGCAAAGAGTTCCCAAATTTTCTTCTGGGAAAAAGTTGGTCTTTTCAAATCCGGTAAAGTTCTCTTAGGTTGAAGGATTTAGCTCCTCCCCTCTTCCCCTCTCCCTCCTCTTGCTGCCCCCATCACCTGAGAAAGCTTGGTAGGTTTGGAGGAAGAGAGAAGGGACCTGAGGCTGGAGGGGGGCGGGTCAGCAGGGCTCTGCACCTCTCAGGACCCCAGTAGCTAGCGAGCAGGGCACAACAGTTCCCGTCCCTGATCAGAGCTGCCTCTCTAGCTGTTTCTGAAGAATGTGTTGAGGTCAATTGGACGGGGGACAATAGTTAACATCACAGATCCCAGAGTTTAAACACAATTCCTCCGATGACCTGGCATTGACTTCCCTCTTTCATCATCAGCGTCCAGCTCACGGCCACTAACTCGCCGCGCGCATTGCACACCTGATCTACACACCTTCGGGCACCAGTGAAAAACCGGGACTTGATTTCCTCTAAGAACGCCCCCAGGGTGTGGGAGCGGTCGCGGAGGACCAGCCAGAGGAAGCGGAGAGGAGAGAGGAGGTGGTGGAGGCAGAGAAAGCGTTGAACCAGCTGTGTTGGTCAAAGGCACGAAGCGTAGAAAGGCAGCGGCAGACGTCTGGGTGGTTCACGCTGGGAACCTGCAGGCAGGGACGGCGTGGGAACTCGGCTGGCCCGCGGTGTACCGCGTCTCCGCCACAATGATCCGGCTCCTCTTGATTTTCTTCCCACTGATCTTTTGGGAGATGAGCATTTTGCCCAGAATTCCTGACAGGAAAGTATTGCTGGCGGGTGCCTCGTCTCAGCGCTCCGTGGCCAGAATGGACGGAGATGTCATCATTGGAGCCCTCTTCTCAGTCCATCACCAACCTCCAGCAGAGAAGGTACCTGAGAGGAAGTGTGGGGAGATCAGAGAACAGTATGGTATCCAGAGGGTGGAGGCCATGTTCCACACGTTGGATAAGATCAATGCAGACCCGGTACTCCTGCCCAACATCACCCTGGGCAGTGAGATCCGGGACTCCTGCTGGCATTCTTCTGTGGCTCTGGAACAGAGCATCGAGTTCATCAGGGACTCTCTGATTTCCATCCGAGATGAGAAGGATGGGCTGAATCGCTGCCTGCCTGATGGTCAGACCCTCCCCCCAGGCAGGACTAAGAAGCCTATTGCTGGAGTGATCGGCCCTGGCTCCAGCTCTGTGGCCATTCAAGTTCAGAATCTTCTCCAGCTGTTTGACATCCCACAGATCGCCTATTCTGCCACAAGTATAGACCTGAGCGACAAAACTTTGTACAAATACTTCCTGAGGGTGGTCCCTTCTGACACTTTGCAGGCAAGGGCGATGCTTGACATAGTCAAACGTTACAATTGGACCTATGTCTCCGCGGTCCACACGGAAGGTAGGCACTATATCTGGGAAAGAAAACCACCAAAAGAGTCAAAGAATTGTATGGTTTGTGCCCAGGAACGTAGTGTATGTAGTCTGTTTATTTCTAGCACAGTGGGAAGCTGACTTTATCCTTCTCAGTGCACGCCCACCTAGGCATTGCTTTTTTATCTTCCTTTCTTGGTAATTACAGTGCAGAAAATGGTATTCCAGGGTGTTTTGGGGGGTGGGTATAAAAGATATGAAAACTGCATGCAAAGGTGTCCAACTGTAGATTTGACTTACAGATCTTAAGGTGGTTTACCCTCATAGTCTGTGTTTGTATTTGGTAGGCTTATTGATCTAAGGTATAGGTACTGGATTTCCCTTCAATGAGTGGCCAATGCTTTCCCAAGCTTAGTGGGCTATCAAAGTGAGTATTTCACGCACGAACGCACACCCTACTCCCTGTCTTCTACTGTGGATTTGAAATGTGAGCTTGTGAGCTTTATCTTAAATGTCTGAAAGTAGGCTCCATTGTCCTCTGGTGCTCCTACACACACACACACACACACACACACACACACACACACACACACACACACACCTTCCCTGGGAATGGGGTATTCATTCATCTTCCTTAGGATATCAGAAAGGAAAATTTAAAATTCTGGAATACCTTACATACAAAAGTAAATATTTTAAACATTTGTTTATTTTCCCTTACTTCATGTGCCAAAATCATAACCCCCTTCCCCCCCCCCAAATTACCTTGTTTTTATGAGAAATGGTGCTGAGAATGTCTTGGAGTTGAGTTTGGGCTTAGAGATTTTAGCATCATGACCTTGCTTTTCAGAATTTACCGTTGATAAAATGCCAACAAAAGGACTGCAGAGATCAAATTTAAAATGGTTTTTGAAAAATGAAGTAGTCTGACCTCAGGTTAAAGCTTTGGTTTTTTTCAGAACACTATAGATGTGAATTCTTGGAGACTTCTCACATAAAAGATTTTGTTTACTCTATTCGCTGAAGCTTATATGAAGTTTTGGCTAAAATGAGATTTTTGAGCTCATCGATTCTAACTTCCCCTAGAGGGTTTATAAGGAAACAGAGCACCTGGCTGAAATTAACTTCTAAGACAACAATTCACAAGTATTTATCTGACATGTACAAGAGATTAAAAAGTATTGCAGTCATATTTCTTAAAATCAAAATAGCGAAAGAAAGTACATAGACATAGTTTCACTGAAAACTGCTCAATGTTCAGTCACCAAGTGTGTGCTGTCTTTAGTTGATGTCAATAGATCTGTCAATCAAGGGAACAGAGTTTTCCAAACTAATGTAGATTTACCCAGAATTCCAGACTTGGCTGATGGAAAAACTAAACAAAAAACTTCCTGTTTCCTGACCCGTCTCCTGAATCTTGGCTTTTAGTGATGCCTTTTCATATCTCTTTTGAGCACAAACTAATCCCTCTTTGAACTGCAACTTTGAATTCGGCAGTTAATTATTTACATTTTAAGGTTTAAATGCCAATTTATTACATTTGAGCATTACAGCTTCTTCTAGTGCCTAGGTAGACCCTTCTGAAAGCACAAGTTAAAATGTGTGAAATATCAGCACTGGAGAGATCAATCGACAAGGAATAGCAAAACCCAGGTTGAATGTGATTCATTTGAGCATTTAATATTTCTTCCTCTATTGACCTTAATAATTGGTTACCATTATCAGAAGTATGAGTTCTTTCTGCAGGAGGGAGTGATAATTCATCATTTTTATAGTAGCTTTATTTCCCATATTACGTTTTATTTGGGGGAGGAAGACAATAGGAGACCTTCGCCTCTTAAGTCTGGTTTTCAAAAGAATTATGTTACTAAAATAACTGCTAATCATGATTTTTTTTTTCTGACAAGAGAATCATGTTTTGGAAATGTATTTGACTTGGGTTTGCTAGTTTTGTTGAAGAAATACCTACCTGGATTAGCTTGGGTTGCTTTGTCCCTTTCTGTCTTCTGATTACTGTTGTATGGCAAGGAAGGTGTCTCCACATTATAATTAATTCTAAGCTACATCTTGCTCACAGAGCGTCATCACTTAGATACACATCTTTCTTCCTTTTAATGGGAATTGTTTTCTCCTTTTATAACACGTTTTACCTGTGAAAACCAAATTGCTTTTACATTCTTCAAACTCCAAAGAAATTTTGTATGAGCTCTTTTGAGTAAGCACCAACTGTAAATTTATTTTTTCTGAGGCTCTGCCCTCTGCTTCTCAGGGACTGTGGTGTACTTCCTTGGTTCACATAGTAATTTTCCTGCCTTCAGACTGATGGGGTCACCTCCTGGTGGCAGTTTCCTCTCAAGAAGCTGTGAAGACCACATACCAGGGATGTCTCTGCCATCTGGGCACTCTTCAGCAAGGGAGATTACTAGTCTCAATATATGAGTTTGGAGCTTAGAAATCCTGGGGCCTCTAGTGACCATTATTTTACCTCTCCTTTCCAAATCATCCACTCACTGGTCAGTTTACCACAGTTTGTTTTATCAGGAACAAACCTAGTACAGTTCACATTGGAAGTGGCTGCACTGGTGTACCTTAACTTCTATAATTAATTTTGATGACTTTTAAAAAAGGTCATAGGATGGGGTATATGTTCATTGTCTTGATTGTTTTATATTAAATTATTACTTTATTCTACAATGAAATAAACCCTGAGGTGTTTTCCGTTTTGTTTTTCACCACTGGAATTTAGTAGTTACATTCTTTTACATGGTTTTCAAGCTTCCATTACTTGTACTGAACTCTCCACGATAACTGTCAGTTTAACTGACAGGAGAGAGAAACGGTGCACATAAAGTTCTTTCACCTGCGGCGCCAGAAGCCATTCTTGATTGCTTCCTGAACACTGTGAGATTGAAGAGGAAGAGGGATACTGAAGCAGTAGACCCCCGTTTATGTACCAACAAAATTCAAATCCACTCTGGATGCTCACTTGAGATGTGTGTCTTTAAATATGCTATGCACGGAGTACTAAAAGGACATTTTATTCCATTCTTCTGATGAAACAAAGATTGCTGGGCAAAAGTCAAATCAATCATTCCAAAAGGCTGGATAAACCAACTTTTAAAAGTAACAGTTTCAGGTGATTAAGTCCAAAGCTTTGAGAAAGTTCATTAACGTGTTCTTTGGTTTATAGCTTTAACAAGTTTTCTTTAGGGTTGGATTTATTTCCGTCTGCTTTAAGACTTTTATTCTTAGGGTTTTGTCTCAGGGAGGTAGATAAGCAGTGATTTTAATGATGATGTTTCCATTCTGCAAATATCCACCTTTAGATTACTTCTTGAGTAGTTTGGTTTCATTTTGGTGCCACATTTCTCTTGATATGTATTTATATTTTATATGCAATTGGCCTTTTTTTCGCTTCTTTTCAATATTTGAGTTTTTTCTTTTTTTAGAAACATTTTTCCACTTGAAGTGAAACAATTTAAAAATATGATGGTATTAGAGGAAAATTCTTCTAAGTCATAGATACATAAATTAAGCATGATTTGTCTCACAAAATTACAGATACTAACTTCTGCTTGAGGGTGTCTATTGTCATGGTTCCTGTTTATTTTCCAGGATTTTTCTTTTATTGTCTTGACTGCAATCTATTCCACAGGAAGTTCTACCATGAATTGTTCTATTTTTTCATGTAGCCAGGAATAGTAGTGTCTTGAAAGATTATTTAGACCAAGATGTGAAAGATGCTAAAGCTAACACCACTCTTCCCCCATTCAATCTCTAGACCGTCTAATTGTAGAAGGATTCTAATGAGATGATTTAGGAGTTAATTTCAAAAGCACACAACTCAGTCATTTTCAAAACCCCTGAAGCTGGTGCCCTGAAGTTTCTAGCATTTCCCCTCTGCTGACTAAGAGTCATTTGAGACAAACCAGGCTCCTCTTCTAGCTGACATTTATCATCACTGAATTCTCTCTTCACAAGTTTATTTATTCATCTTTTGTTTTCCTCATGCCTTTTGCTGATTTCAAGCAGATCTTACACAAACTAATATCTCAAAAATCTCCTAAAATTCTGCATTACTACCAATAGTCATATCTTGCTTCCTTCTATCTTTGAGCATCTGTTAATTTTTGTTACTATTACTGCAATTATATACAAGAATAGAATTGTGATGTTTCTTTTTAAGTATAAATTTATTTTTCTTAAATCAGCTTTTGTAACCTTGCTGAATTTTGTAATTCACTCAAGCATCCCAGCTCTATGCCATAATATACAGTAAAACCTTAATAAAATATCAGGTGTGAAGTCTTATACTATATACAGTGAACTGCTTTCTAGATACTGTTGACATTCACTTAGGCTAGTGTGAATTGCCCTTGGAGAATGTTCTTCCACTCCAAACCATACCACCTGGTGGTATCTATACTAGTAATCTATATTACAATGTATAGTTTACATGAAGAGTTATTGCAACAGATATTCAACAGATGTGAACATTAGCTGCATAAAAACTGTAAGATTTTTTGAAGGAGGTTTCAGTTACCAGCTAGTTTATGGTCTAAGAGGGTGGAGTTGACCACATGTGAAATAATCAACAGGCATTCAACTAATCAACTAATCATTGCAGCTTTGACACTTGGAAACACAGTTCATCCATGTTTAGGAAACACTGAAAGAAAATATTTTTTAGCATAATTATTAGCTGGAGACAAGAGAATTTTCATTCAGCTTTAATTCTGGAATATAACATTTCTAAAAGGTAGCTGCAGCATTGAAAGTCTATGGCAGAGAAAATAAACAGGTGTAATTACTTAAAGTTGTGAGTGTGGGCCAGGAAACTAAGGACATATGTGGATTCTTCTTAAATTCCTTGAGTATTTATGTACATGAAGAACAAGTAATGGAGGGTCTTGCCATGTGTCAGTTTGGGTTTCAAGAAAAGCACATCCAAGTCAAATTAAACCTGATTCAAAGACAACTGACTTGAATCTGTCATTAGCAAGATAAAGGGTGGGAAAGAAAGTCAGGGATGGGCGTAATTTGTGACTTACTAGGAGTATTTGCATCCAGGTAGACCCTTGTTTTCATCTAATTTATTCACCCATATATTTCATGCTTGTGCATTAGTTTCTTCCAACCCCAACCTTCTGTGTTTAATGTTTTAGAGGGTGATTTTTGAAAACTATACTACATAATTTCCTAGTTTATATTAGAGAAAGCAAACTAGACATTTTCTTTGAAGACACAAATAATCATAAATATCAGGTGTTACTTTGTGCCTAGATATAGTTTATAAACACATTTATTTTTAACACAAGCCATCCTGTGTTTATACCTTTGAATGTGTGTCTTCATTTTCCCTTATATTGGCTATATTTATCAAACCCATTCTCTAAGTGCTAGCTTTCATGGTCAACTTGACGCAGCCTAGAGTTCTCTGAGAGGAGAGCCTCCATTGAAGACTCACCTAGGTTAGAGTGATGTTTGTGCATGCCTGTGGGGAACTGTTTTGAGTATTAATTGATGTGGGAGAGGCCAGCACACAAAGTAATTTGGTGAGTACCTACAACCAAAGGGTGGGTGTTGCTTTGTAGTTCAAACTATTCTGATTTTTACATTGGAAGCAACATCTCATCAAGGTTGTCAATTTTCATTGAAACTGTAATTGAAAAACCAGATTGAAGGCAGAATATAAAGCCTTGTCAAAATGATCTCTGTTTCATCCATCTGAGAGTTATCACCAGACTTTGCATTTATGTAGAAATATTTGCTTCTTTTATATATTCAACATTTTTTATAAGTATCTACACTTGGAATTTTAACTTACATAATTTTTTTTCATTTTTACAGAAATATTTACCTTCTTAACTTGCTGGTACTGTTATACCAAATACAATAGTAGTATTTTGTGAAAAGTGTTTATTGATTCAAGAAGTAACTTGATGCTAAGACGTGCTCATGTATTGATTTTAGGATTTTCTCTTTTGCTAACTTCATAGTCAATAAGTTACTGATTTGGGGGAACAAGGATATTTCGATACTAATTCCTTAAACAATTCAAATAAAATCCTTAACCAGTGAGTGAAACAAAATAATTTGAGGAGCATAAGTTCTTTGGTTACTAAATAACCATTCTTTTTCTTTTAATGTCAGAGTCCCGTAGTGTTCAGAATTCAGTGTAGCCTGACTGACTCAAATTCAAAACAATTCCCTTACTTCATCCTTCTAAGTGGTAGGAGAATGGGCACTACATCTGGCTTATTTCCTTTCTAATGAAATTCAGTAATGAATACATGAATCAAATATAAAATCACATACTTTTGTGGGTTTTAGGATCATAACTTGGAATAACAATAAAAATAACAACTGTTATCATTACTACTACTATTATTGTCATCAAGAGCCTCAAAATACTAGAACTAGAAACAAATAAGTAGTTATAGGCCCTTGCATTTCTTTTTTTAAATCATATTTGATCAATTTCTGAAATAGATTCCCAAAGGATTATGGAAAATACTATGTGCACCCCAGTTTTATTTGTAAACTAAGAATGATGCTTAGTGTGACATTACTGACTTTATAGCAGTTTTTTGTAAAACAAAGAGCTGGCATACGTATCTACCATTCAGTTACCTTTGATAAACTTCGAGAGACATGTAATCTTCTTAACTCACGGGTATTGAGCAAGTAAAAGAAACCAGTTAATAGTATCTGCCTGCTTGACTCCAAACCTAGAAACTGAAGGTGAAATGAACTTCATGGTTAAAAGTACAGAATTTGGCATAGATTTCAAAAAACTTTTTCATGTTTCAAATAAGTAAACTACGGCCTCACAGTGGTATAAATGACACACCCAAGACCATGACATTCATTGGTAGCAAAGCCAGTAGTCATTTAGATTTGTGTTAGACATTTTCTCAAACCCATGGTTATTTGAAGCTCACATCACCCATCCTTGTAGACTGTCTGCCTATAATGCCCTTGTCATTTGCTCCAGCTTCATTGTACCCAGCTATCCTGTTGCTATTCAGAAGCTCCTGGGAGGTACCTCTCTACTCTGCAAACTCATTCTCACAGCTGAGTGTCATCCTGTCGACATCAACTCTTGCTTTAGTTGTGGATGACTGTAGCATTCATTGATACAATCCTTGTCTTTGCTGTTAGTTGATATCAACTCCATGTCCTTTGCACTCACTCCAGGAACCCTCTTGCCCTGACCACATTCTGGCATGTTGATATTATAAAACACGCTCTACTCTTGAACTTGAACTTGCAAATAGCAGAAAGTCTTTGAACAACACAGTGTCCTTTCCAACTTCTTTTGTTCCCAAGTTTCTTGCTTTAACCTTCCACATATCCACAGAAGGTCTGAATCACATCTTTTTTTTTTTTTTAAACTTGATCTGGCTATGATTTTACATCTGAGCAGCTCTACCTTGGCATATGCGCTTGTTAACCATCTTGTAGATGGGCCATCTTCTGTCATTGTCTCAGAGAAAGGAAATTTTCAATTTTGAGTAGTTATTCCATATAAATCTACATTTCGAGGAAATTAGAAATCAGTCACTAAGTTTCCATCCACCAGGAGTAAAAGCTACAAAAGAAAATCCCATAAGTTTGTTGTGCTGATGAAAGACAGTAGTGCTAATAAAATGTTACATGTCATTATTGTTGTCAGATTTCCTAGTAATTCAAATTAAGAGTGTCTTAGCATAGCTGGATCTTCTTGAAAGAATTGTGGGCTATTTTGAGGGCAGGTGTGTGTGAAAATAAAGGGGAGTGAAGTATATCTTGATGATTTGTTAACATTGATTAGCACACCCCTGTAGCAGGAATCTTAAAAGTCTTATTAATAAAATCAAACCTGAGCCAGGTATTGAGGTGAACTGGAAGATCACAGAGACAGAACAAGCCACAGCTAACCTCACCTGGCCAACTTCTCAGCTGATCTTGTTTCCTCAGACTGGAAGCCTCTGTGTCCTCATATCTGAATGGCTCTCAGCTGTACTGTGCTGCTCAAGACCTAAAAGCTTAACCAGTCAAATGCTTAACCAGCCAAATGCTTCTAGTTTCTGGTTCTCACGCCTTATATACCTTTCTGCTTTCTACCATCACTCCCTGGGATTAAAGGCTTGCTTTCTGGGATTAAGGGCGTGAGTCACCATGCTTGGTTGTATCCTTGAACAGATGGATTTCTGCCTCTGGAATGCTAGGATTAAAGGCGTGAGCTACCACTGCCTAACCTTTATGTTTAATATTGTGGCTGTCCTGTTCTCTGATCCCAGATAAGTTTATTAGGGTGCACAATATTTTGGGGAACACAATACCACCACACACCCCACTCTATCTTTTCATAATAATCATATCACTGATGGTGTTCTTAAGTCTAAGCCCTTTGTTTAGTCAGTGTCTTTCATAGCTCTTACCAAACCCAAGTCAGTATCTCTGTTGTCTGACTATAGTATTTTTTGAGAAGTGTGGTCAGGCCGGCCAGGAATTCTTGAACTCAAGTAATCTCCTGATTACTGTCTCCTGAGTAGCTGAGTGCCTGCCATATTTCATACTTTTTGTGGTTAAATGGAAGGGGAAAAAGCAATAAGCAAATTGTCAATAGTATGTTCAATACTGAGTCCATTTATAGTAAGGTTCCTAAGGTGATGTTAGGTATTGAAATAGTGGAGACAATTTATGATAGACAAAAAATGAGTCCTCTGTTCCTGAACAAATATGCAGACCACTTGTTATTTTTACTTTTTGTGTCAACAAATATTGGTTTGTTGGTAAAGAAGAGTCATGGCCAAATTTCTAAGAAAAATAAATGCTTAATAGGCACTTTCTCTGTGCCTGAAGTCTGCTATAGCGATTGAAACATAGGGACTTAAGAAAAATAGTCCTTCTATTTCATTCACCATGTAGTAAGTAGCATTTTGCTTATATAATATGGCCATAGAAACAGGTAGTAGTTAGGGAGGTCACAGAGAGAAGAGTGACTTGGGAAAGAATGGAAAGAAGCAGTCACAGGGGCCTTGCAGTGATATCTTTGCTTGACTCCATCAGGAAAAGATGAGGAGTGATATGAGTATAAACACTGATATAGAATACAGTGAGTACCCATGGAACTCAAAAAGTTGCTAATTATGGAGAATATGGAGTTGAGAAGGGAAGAAAGGCCTAGATCATGATGAAATACACTCACTAAGCCAAGGAATTCAGATTCAGACTGTATTTTGTACAAATGTTGAACCTATGAAAAGTTCCAGGCACAGAGAAACTATGAAGATATTTTTGATTTGGAAAATGATGCTTTGAAGCTTTAGTGAGTACAGAGTATGAAAAGGACTCAAGGAAGCTATGAAACATGATAAGAATATATGTTTTATTGGAGCATGTGGTGTAGAAAAACTAACTTAGTTAATATATCAATTTAGTCTAGAGATATTGAGAGTTTCACAAAAGGAAGTGAATGGATTTGACAGACATACATTAGGTAAATTAGAATTTAGAGCCTGAGAAGTTCTCAAGGTCAAAGAGAAAGAAGTCTGGAATGCCTCCAAGCATGGCATTTTGTAGAACTAAGTATGAAATAAATGAGGAAGCACAGTTTTAGACTGGTTGAGTCTTATGTATTTATGGGAAAATGAAGTAAAGAGATTCTATAGTCCCAATTTCTGGAAAAGGAGGTAGATTGGAGATTTGTCAGCAGACACTGAGGGCAAACCTAGAACATATGATTAGACTGCCAAGAGACAAGAAGTAAAGATGGAAGACAGTCAAGGGAAGTACTTTGGGGAAAGTAAGAATGAATAAGAGAGTCAAGAAACGTTGAAGGAGAAAGATGAAGAACCAGAAAAACTAGACATTGTGGAAGCCAAAGGAAAAGAGAGTTGGATGTAAATAGAGCTGACAAGAAAGGGGCTATGAAAATGGTATCCTGTACTAGTATTATCTTAACTCTTGGATACTACTATAACAACATACCTGAAATTGGATAATTTATGAACAACATTAAGTAACTACCTAATTCATTTATTTATTTATTTAGAGATAAGGACTCAGTACATAGCCCTTGATGGCCTAGAGCTTACTATGTAGACTAGGCTGGCCTTGAACTCATAGAGATCCACTTGCCTCTGCCTCCCAAGTGCTGGGATTAAATGAATGAACCACAATACCTGATGTTAAACAACATAAATTAATTCTCACAATCTGGTGAGGAAGATAGAACCCTCATAACTTTTACACTTTCCTAAAGGCCCTACTTGAATGCCATCACAATGCCATTAAGCTTTATTCCACATAAATAGTAAGGGAAGTCCAGACCACAGCAAGTAGCTCTCACTTTTGTCTAGCCTCAACCCTTCCAGTAATCTGTGGTCTACTAAGCTCGGTGGCAGGGCTGAGGATAGGAGGAAGTGGAGGCTGACAAAATGCCATCTGGTTCCTAGAAAGCCTGAGAAGGGAAGGTATAGGGCACAATGGCAGGTAGAGAGAAGCAAATACCCTACAGGACTGAAAAGGCTTGGCAGTTTTAAAGACTTCTGGAAAAGAATGACTGGGAAGGAAAGATTGGAAGATAACCCATGAAGTAAGGCTGCTGAGGAAGCAAGGGGAGATCTTGTGTTACCATCCTCCCATAGTCTTTCCTCTGAGTGGTAGGGTAGATAAGTTTGTGGAAGAGGAGGAAATAATTGAAGACAACATTTGATGGCCTGTGTTGATCCAATGGAAAGATAGAAAGGAAAAAGCAAGCAGACCATAGGAAGCCTCATCTGAGACCTCAGGGCACAATTTCAGCAGTGTTGGCTCACACTGTTTTGGTACTTGATCCATCAAGATACAGTTCCAGATATAAGAAAGGAGCCCCAGCTTTCCTGGCTTTTCATTATCTTGACCACCTGCTGGCCCAGTATCCCAAACACCAAAATCTTCCTTTGCCTAGGGAAGAGATCACAGCCTCAAATTCTCCTCTATACAGTCCTTGCCGGAAGACCAGATGAGAGAACGGATGTATACCATGTCTTCTTATCATCATTGTTATCAACCTCTCTTCATAAACTTAGGTTTCTAGAACATTATATACCTAATTTTGCTTAGTCTTCCTGAAGAATTGCCTTTTCTAAACTGTGTGCTAATATTTCCCTTTTTTCATTTATTAAAGGTCAGATTATAAATATAAAGAATATTAATTTTTTTCACATTTTTGTTGAGCTCATTACTTACTGTGTTATTCAATCCCCTTGGATAAACTCCATTGTCAATAAACTTGTATGCCTTAATTCCATGAAACCATTTGTTTCTTTTGAAGAGGTAACACATCATATCTTGATTGGTCATTAGAGTATCACATTTACTATTTTTCTTTTGTCTATGAGGAAACTCAAAACTAAATGCTTAATCACAGGAAACATCCTAGATTACATAAGTAGATACTAGCTTCTTCTACCACACGTCAAAAACATTATTTCACACTTGATTATATAATTGCAAAATGACTCAATTTTATTTTTCGGGGAGACGGAATATTAATAACGTGAGTAAAGATGACCATCATGCAGGTGCAGCTGTGAATGGAGGCCTCTACATATTGTGACGTGTCAGAGGCCATTTCACACTCACAGTTTAAAAGGCTAAATTTGGACAAAACTTTTCCTTTTAAACTAGCTAAATTTTCCTTTTGACAACTCCATGCATGTATACAATGCATTTTGATTATTCTTATCTCTTACTCCACCTCTCTTATTTTTCTCTGAGTCCTGTTAATCTCCACTCTTCCAAGCCCTGCACATCTTTTGTTTTGTTTGTTTTGTGATTCAAGATTTAGCCAGGGAGCCTCTTGTTAGAAGCCTGTGTCCGGCTCCAGACTTTAAGTAGGTACTGGGGATTGAACTACAGTCTTCTTGCTTGGACAGCAGGCACTTTAATGAGAGAGCCACCTCACAGCACAAGACTTTTCTATGCAGAGAAGTACAGAGGAGTGTTTGAGTAGTGGCCCGGTAACAAAGGAGAGCCACCTTTCTGCAGAGTCATGAAATCATCCTTCCCTGGCATGGGTTCTCTGAGCATACACACATATTATCTCCCTAAGCACACTCTGGCACCTCCTCCTTGCTTGTACTTCATAGTTAGTCCTGTGTAGGGAACATTCCCTTTTCCATGTGCAGCACTGAGTGGGCCCATTGTGGCCCTGGTGGATTTGCAGAACTTCCTTTTCAAACCTACTTCTCAACCTCAGAAGAGAATGGATTTGTAAAGTGCTGTTTCGGTAACTCACTCAGAGAGAACATGCATTTTACCAACTTCTAAATTTCCCTGTGTTTTTCTGGACTTCCTGGATCATATCTCCTTATAGATTGGTGTCTTAGTCAGTGTTCTGTTGCTGTGAAGAGACTCCATGACCACAGCAATTGTTCTAAAGGAAAACTTTTAACTGGGACTGGCTTACAGTTTCAGAAGTTTCATCCATTATTGTCATGGTGGGAAGCATGGTGGCATGCAGGCCCACATGATGCTGGAGAAAGAGCTGAGAGTTCCATATCCAGATCTACAGGAAGCAGGAAGAAAGAAGGCCACTGGGCTTGGCTTGAGCTTTTGAAACCTCAAAGCCCACTCCCAACGACACACTTCTTCTAACAAGGCTACACCTCCAGATAGTGCCATACTGTGGTCACCAAGTATTCAAACCTATGAGTCTGTGAGAGCAGTTCTTATTCAAACTGCCACAGTTAGCATCTGGCCTTACTGAGTATGTAGGTAGACTCAGGACCCACCATGCTATCATCTACATCATTCTCACCTGAGCTGAGGGTAGCAGGATTTACCATTATATTATTAGCATATTACTATTATGATGACACATCTCTTTATTCTGCCATACATGGCCATTAAATTAAATCATGACAGGCAGAAGAGGGGTTATTCATTAATGTATGCAAGACCTGAATTACTCTTTGGAGTAGGGGGCTAGAAATGGCAAACAGAAAATTGTGAAAAGATGAGTTTCATTTTTTCTTCTATGTTGGTGCACACTCAGGGAAAGTTCAGTGTGTGAGATCCTTGCTCTGCAATTTTAAAGTAAAATCCTACTTGAAAAGAAATTACTTATTAAAAAGTGAAAAAAAACCAAGGGAGTGATTAATTTTTGAAGTGCTTATATTCTCCCTTTCAGTGGATTATTTTTAGGCTCTCAAGGTGCAGAACAAGGTACCAGCAGAATCCTCTTAAACTCTACTGTGTCAACAGATGACCCAGAACTCATTAAGCCACAGATTCTGATTTGATGGGCTGGGGTGGGCCTTCAAGTCTGTATTCCTTATAGGCTCTCAGGTGCTGGTCCGTGGAGCAGCACACTGTGACACAGACCCCTGGAAGCCCTTTGTGACCATGAGCTTTTTTATGATACATGTATGTGCTATCTCACATGTTCATGAATAATTTCCTTCCCAGCCATCTTTGTGTCAAATGCCATAACACCTGATGTCCTATGTCTCTTAATTAAACAGAAAATACCTTTAATAATGTACCTATTCCAAAAATTATATTAAAGCTATTTATCTAAGCATTTTTTTACATTCAATGATTTAAAAAATATGCATCAGCTAGTGCAAATAACTACTGCATGTGGCCTTGTAGTTATTCAAATTTCTGGATATATGAACACCTTCTGTCAGGATCATTCCCTGGTCAGGTGTGAACTGCTTCAGGGCAGGGTGAGGCCTCAGCTTGGTTTTGTCACTGGTGTGTGTATTCCCAACATTTAGAACAGTGCCATTCACCTTGCACACACTTAGTAAGTGTTCACTGGGATTAAGTCCGTTTCCAATGGTACTTTCTACTTTAGTTAAGGGTTTGATGGCTTCAAAGCTTCCATGGTGTCACATTGATTCTTCCTGCCTAAAGGTGTAAATAAGTATCCAGTGAGATAACAGACTAACAACTCAGTTTTCAAAACCCAGAAACTTTGGAAGCTTTTGGGTTTTTATTGAATGCTATATAAATTATTTTTCTTTTATTTTTTTCTTCATAAAGGTGTAAGACAACAAAGAAAAAATCCAATTAATTTAATGTTTTGTGGGTAGAGTCTTCTTAATATAATATTCAGCTTTAACCTTCCTCATAATTAGGGAAACTTTACCACATTTATTGTCCATTAAAACACTTGGGTGTTATATTTTTTTTCTCCTAAGTGATGGTTGGTATGTGGGTAACCTGTATTCCTCTTGGACTTGGTACCAATGAGCAGTGAGGGGTGTATGGTATAGGAGGACTGGGTTTCATATTACCTCCTCCAACAGATGTCTCCATGGCTTGACAAGCCAACGAATTCCTTTCAATCTTCCTTCTCACCTGTAGAGAGTCGGCCATGCCCCTTTTTGCATCTTTCTGAAGCACCATGAAGCTTGTATCAAGAACAGTGAGTTGTATCCTATTCTAATATGGCTTAATTATAATTTTCTCATTTCCTTCAATAATTGCTTTCTGACGTCTGCATGTTCTAGAATGTTATAAGCCATTGCCACTGTTCAGCATTTATTTAAAATGGTAGGTTTTGTGTCAAAGGAGACACACTTCACAGTCCCTGGTTTGGAAACGTCTAGGTTAGGTGACTTATAAGGGGTTGCAGATAGTTGCTATGTGAGGCGAGTCTTTTCTTGTAGCCGTTTTTTCTCTCTGCTCCCCATGGATCCTCTCTTGATCATTTTGCCTCCGTCTCTTTGTATGTTCTTCCCACTCTCTGATTTTCCTTCAAGCTCAGTCTCTGTAGGTTGGTTTAAAGGGCAAGCCTCAGCTTCGTGTCAATCACCCATCCAGTTCACCACTTTATTCTATAAGCACACTTCCTACTGAACCTCAGGTGGTATGTTAGGCAACAGGTCTCAAAGATCCAGCTGTGTCGATTTCAATAACATTTGGTAACAGGCAAATAGCTACAATAAGTTATAAATGTATTTTTGTTCCAGTACAATAATGCTATCTGTGCTTTAGATTTAATGGGCACACCACTGTTCTTGCTATCTGTTTAGTCCAGAAGGAGAGAGGAGAGATATGAGAGAAGAGTGGGGGAGAGGGAGAGAAAAGCAATCTTACATTCATTACCGATCTGTGACAAGGTGGAGAGGCAGACTAGTTCCTTCCCAGGAAGGCTCTTGGAATAAGTGGCATTAGGACGGGGTCTTAGATGAGAGCTAATCTTGTAGATGCAGAGGCAGATGGAAATGGATCTCTCATGAGTAAAACCATGTGACTAAATGCTTAGTAGAGTGCTAACAGGTGCACAGGAAACGGTGCGCTTTTTTAACTTTTTGGAGGTAAGAGGTACTAGAACGGAGTCATGGGAGAGCTGATTAAAAAGTGGACCCAGATGTCTGAGTGCTCAGACTCTCAATTTGAGTTGGCCTTCTATTTTTTTTATGTAGTCAACATTTCGCAAATTTCTGCCAAGGGCTGGTAAACAGAGACTAGTCCTTTCCTCCCCGACTTGTGCTAGAAAATGACTTTTGAGTTGAAAAGCACCTTCTTTGCTTGCCTGGCAAAATGTTGTTAACCGTGCAGTCCACTTACATTTCCAGTGTAGCATACATATTTGATCATGAAAAGGATCTGGGCTAGTGCCTTGCAAGGTTTTGCAGCTTGAGCTGCAGCCTCTGTGGACATGTGGCTCGCCTCTCCATGAAGCAAAAGGCATATCACAAGCTGCCTTCTCAGCTGTGAAATGCCACTACTTAGGTCACATGCCTCAGATTAAAAAACTGCCAGGAGCAACGCCTTCTCCTTGGCGGAGAGGCGTGCCACCTGTCACCCAAAGCTGCCGTCCCCTCTGGCATCATGCACGGATAGCTCTGCTTCACTTGTGCATGTAGGGAGGCTGCATTCTCGCCTCTTGCAGGGTATTTCTCCATGGCATTGAACATGGATAGAATTCAGTCTGATATTAATTGAATTAGAGATTATTTTCCATATTATCAGGGCCCAAGTGTTCATCCAGAATGGTTGCACATTCACAGAGGGCACTTGAATGAAAGAATTAATTTTCTCTCATGTGAAAGATGGCATGTGACAGGCTTAATTCCACCCAACACTTGACTGTGATGCCACCCTTGGTGACATGGTAAGGTCATCCCTTATGCCACTCCTTAAATGGCATGCATAGTCTTAGTGCACACAGTCAGGACCCATCATTAGAGTCTTGTCTTCATCCAGTTTTGTGGCATATAAAACAAGAAGTGTATGTCTTCACGGGCAGACAAAACATCCTGTGCAGTGCACCTTACTTTAGATTGTTCCCATATCTTTGCAAGGCCCTACATGGTGGAAAATCCCCCAGAGTGCTTTGTTAATGTTTGTTGGATGAATAACTAAAGGGTGATTTTGTGAAAATTAATCTAATAGGCATTTGGTCTGCCTTGGGTTTTGAAATCCTGTGGTTTCCTATTTCTCCATGAAAGACGTATTGAACTACCAAGTCTGCTCTACCTTTAAGGAAAGGTATACATTTTTCTTGCCATAATAACACCATCCAGACACATGTCTGGTACTGAAGAGTTTAAAAATTCTGGCCGGGCAGTGGTGGCACACGCCTTTAATCCCAACACTTGGGAGGCAGAGCCAGGCGGATCTCTGTGAGTTTGAGGCCAGCCTACTCAGAGAAACCCTGTCTTGAAAAACCAAAACCAAAAAAAAAAAAAAAAATCTATCCCTTGCTTTTCTGTATGGTTCAATGAAAAATAAAAGCCTGCCTTAGAATATACTCTTTCCTAAAGTATTCCAGCTATGGCTCCTGTTTTTTGCCAGCTGTTCCTTTTATGGGTTCACTATGCCCCCAACAAAAAAACAAAACTAAACCAAACAAAACCAAACCTAAACAAAAAACACTGGAGTTCTAATTCTTGTGCTTTAATTTAGAGTAAAAATGCTTTGCAAAATAATGAGGTTAACATGAGGTTGTTAGCATGGACTCTAAAACAACAAGCTAGACATTCTTATTGGAAAGGGAGGTTTGGATTCAGAAAGACACATGTATACACAGAGTGAATACCCCATGAAGAAGGTAGACATTCATATGAAAAAAAACTTCAGAAAAGGGAATGCCAAAATTGCCAATAGGTAATGAGAGGAGAGGCCTGAAACAGATCCTTACTGCCCCAGGAAGGATCAATTCTGTTGAGGTCTTGATTTCAGACATTTGGCCTTCAGAATTGTGAAATGGTACAGTACATTTCTGTTTTTCACCCCTTACTTTGTGGCATTTTGTTATAGTAACCCTAGGACACTAATACAAATCTAAAGTTACTACCATATAAAGCTACTCTTAAGTAATCCCTTGTGAATAAAAAGAAAAAAAATACCCTAACCCCCCAGACACAACTAGTCTTAGAGGTGCAATTGACACTCATCTAGTTATGGACTATTATTCATTTAACAGTTCCCCTCCTCCACCAAAAGGCCCTTTACTTCCTGCTCACACATGGTGACTTCCCTCAGATATCTATCACGGACATGGTTAACACTAGATGTTAACTTTCTCTCTGGATTGAAGAATACCAAGCTAGCCCAGAAAGCATTGTTTCTAGGTCTGTTTATGAGGGTTCTTCCTGAAGAAACTGGAATTTAATCCATGGGGTAAATAAGGAAGATTCATGCTCACCCAAGGTGGGCAAGCTCCGTCCTAACTGTTGAAGGTTCCAATAGCACAAAGAAGCAGAAGAATGATGAGCTCACCCCTGTTCTGAAGCTAGAGTACCCTTCTCTTGCTCACCTTAAGACTTTGGGTTCTGGGGTTTGTACCAGTCCCTTATCTTCTCAGGTCTTTTGTCTCAGACTGAGAATTACAGTAGTAGCCCTCCTGATTCGGAGGCCTTTGGACTGAACTGACACATAACCACTCCCCTGGTTCTTTAGCTTTCAGGCAGCATACCCTGGGACTTCTTGAGTCTTGTGAACCAGTTCCTCTAAGAATTTCCCTCTGTCTGTCTATCTGTCTATCTATCTATCTATCTATCTATCTATCTATCTATCTATCTATCTATCTATCTATCATCTATCTATTGGTGAATCATTTATTTATCACCTCTCTATTTCTATCATCCATTTATCTATCTTAGTTTTAGTTCTGTTTCTCTAGAGAACCTGGACAAATTATAGTTACTAAAAAAAAATACTGGTTAAAACATCAGTGATTTAGCATTTGTTGTATACCAAGCACTATGGCTTTCAATTACATTGCTTTATTAGATGCTTCAAATAACCTTATTAAATAGATGTTAATATTACTTTTGAAAAAAATAAAAGTGATTCCCCAAGATGTACAGCTTAAAAGTAGTATACAGAGAATCCATAATTTGCCAATTCCACACCACAGCTGGGGTGACTAATTATTATATAGTTCCCTATAAAGGCAAATGCTTAACAGGCAAAAATATTGTCAGCAATTTGAATGGGGACTTAAATGAGTATGAAAATGTAAACTATCACTACAAACACCATACTATTGCAAGCCAGAAGAAAAAAAATCAGAAATTGAACCCACATTGCATCCACTAGACTTGATTTTTGTGCCTGGAGGAGCACACAGCCCAGCCCATTATCATTTTAAAAAGGATCAAATGAATACACACCAGATCTTCCTTTTTTACTTCTGTTCATGTTCTTAAATGTGTGTTTTCTAGAAAAGGTAGTTCCTCTCTAGAGTTCACTTCAGATTGAACAACCACAGAGAAAGGTGTGGTCAACAAGGGGAGAGGTTGTTATACATTGATTTGTTTTCAAATGTACTTAATTCATTTTGGAAAAAAAACCCCTCAAATACAGTAACTTGTGGCAATGGTAATTCAAAAGATGTTGTTTTTCAGTGTCCAGAAAAATCATATAATTAAAAAAGGGCAAATATATCTATATTTCTAGAATAAGGGATATTTAGCAGTGAGGAGAGTGGAGAAATAGTTAATTGTCTCCCTGAAAATGTCTAGCGCCTTAGTACCAGCGGGTTTTCTGCATCTTTTAATTTGACGATGCTCTTAACTAATTGTCAGATGCAGAGTGACAGTTGATTTTCCAGTGGACTGCTAGTTCATATGCAGAATGACACTCTTCATTGCTCTTAGTGCTCATGTAGGCATATGGCAGTGAGATCCCTGACTGGCTGTAGGAGGAACTGTGGTGTTAGGCTTATTTGATCAAACCAAATGAAACCAAATATCTAAAAATCTATGATTCTGTGGAAAGAGAAACACAATTATGACTTTATAACAGAGCATCCCTGACTGTCCCTTCCTGGGAGGGATCTACCAATGACTTCAGTTCATCTACAGAGGTAGCAGCCTTTTAGTCTTTTTTTTTTTTAAGTCCTTCTATTTGTAGTTATAGTTCAAGCAGACACAATAAAGTGTAACACAAATCTTAAAAGGTCTTATTAATAAAATCAACACAGCCAGGCCCCAGGTGGAGCTCCAGGAGTCCAATTGGCAAGAAAGAGGAGGGTTTGTGTAAGCAAGAATTGTTGAGACCAAGGTTGGATAAGGCACAGGGACAATTAGCCAAATGAATGGAAACACATGAACTATGAACCAATAGATGAGGAGCCCCCAACTAGATCAGGCCCTCTGCATAAGTGAGACAGTTGACTAGCTTGATCTGTTTGGGAGGCATCCAGGCAGTGGGACTGGGTCCTGTACTCAGTGCATGAGTTGGCTGTTTGAAACCTGAGGCTTACACAGGGACACTTGGCTCAGCCTGGGAGGAGGGGACTGGACCTGCCTGGACTGAATCTACCAAGTTGAACTCAATCCTCAGGGGAGTCGTTGCCCTGGAGGAGATGGGAATGGGGGGTGGGCTGGGGGAAAGGCGGGTGGGGGGAGGGGGAAGAACAAGGGAATCCATGGCTGATATGTAAAATTAAATTAAATTACAAAATAAAAAAGAAATAACAAAATAAAATAAAATAAAATCAAACCTGAAGCCAGGTATTGGGGTGAATGCTGGAAGATCAGAGAAGCAGAACAAACCACAGCCACCTCGCCTCACCAATTCCTCAGCTGATTCTGTTTCTTCAGACTGGAAGCCTCTGAGTCCTCATCCAAATGGATCTCAGCTGAACTGCTGCTCAAAAGCCTGAAAGCTTAACAGGCTCTAGTTTCTGGTTTTTATGCTTTATATATCTTATTGCTTCTTGCCATCACTTCCTGGGATTAAAGGCTTGTGTCACCATGCCTGGCTGTTTCCAGTGTGGCTTTGAACTCAGAGATCCAGATGGATTTCTGCCTTCAGAATGCTAGGATTAAAGGCGTGTGTGCCACCATTTTCTGGCCTCTATATCTAGTGACTGTTCTGTTCTCTGACCCCAGATATGTTTGTTGGGGTGCACAATATATCAACCACAATAAGGCACATTGGTGGATGTGGAAGAGAGGATTTAGTGAGTAGAATGAGGTTTCTGGAGCTGATCAGACCTGTATTCCCATCCTACTCTGTCATATTTGAGTTCTTTGACTTAAGACAGACCATTTAATATTTCTATACTTATTCCTTGTTTCTGTAAATTGAGAATTATATAGTCTTTTTTTGACTTTTTTTGAGATTGGGTCTCACACTGTGTTCCAGGCTAGCCTAAAACTCACTATGCAGACCAAGCTGGTCTTGAATTCATGACAGACACTCCTCCTGCTTGAGTATCCTCAAATACTGGGATTAAAAGAGAGAACCTCCATATTGTATGGTTTTGTGTTTCCAGTGTGATAAACCAAGATGACAGGTGGCATGTATCAAATTGAATACACAGGAGGTGCCCAGGTGTTGTATATTCTGTATTGGTACATTCCCTTTTGTTCAGGCTCTCTCAAACACAGAGGTTATTAGCAGGGGAAAAAGAGATTTGACATGGAAAATAATGTCACACAGAAGGTTTCCTATATAATATTCAAAGTGTTTCTCTACCCCATCCCAATGGTTTTCATTGAAGAAACTTGTGGGTATGTTGTAAGTGACAGTCATCCAAGCCAAACAACTATCATTTTAGGGTGTTCATCTGTGCTTGAATGCAAAATATCATCTTATTTGGGCTTGTTGACTATTTACACCCACTCATGGGAGGGTCACAAGACTCTCACCTGAGTATCTGGTCACTCCACACCACCTGCTGTATGCAACTTTGTCTTAATTGTACAGAACTTCAGAGAGAGGCTAGAACATACAGACTGGGAAGAGGAAAGGAGGGGGCTCCATCCATGTGGCACTAAGAAAGCCCTCATCCCACTTAGTAAAGACTTTTTTGGTGCATCCTGTTGGAGGAGAAGCACTCATACCCCAACAAGTAACCCCTCACATATGCTCTGTAAAGAAGGCCAATAAATTTGTTTGCTCCCAGAGTGAACTTTGGTGGACTCATGCCTAGATTTGTCATTAAGACTATAGGAGAAGGGGTAGACCTTAGTTGCATCTCCCTCTGGGAAGGAATTTTAGCAACAGAATGTTACACATGCTCCTGTTAAAAGGCAGTGAAAATTAGTCCTTGGAAAATGAAGCACTTACAGCTATTACCTTTTAGGGTGATTCCTGAGAAGAGCCAATACTACTGGCCAGATAAAGGACATCAAGGTTATTACTATTTCCTAATTTTCATTTGGCTTTAGCTATGAAGGCATGCATAGCATCTCCTGAAGGTCTGTGACCATTATCCTTGATCACCATTGCCCCGGCCAGCAGGGCTTCAACGGGTTCTCGACCACCCTTAAGGATGGAATGATAGGGACAGGAGACACAAAGGAAATACACCAAGTCAAGATTCTGATCAAGGTGCAACTTTGTTTTTTTCCAGGAGGGTTTATATAGTTCCTGCAGGGTGGGGGGAGCAAGAAGCTGTTATCTGCATAGGGTAGGGCAAGCTAACAGGATGTTTGTATAGGATGTTTACAGGGTGAAAAAGTCAAGGGCTCTGACTCAATGTCCTGTTGCTAGGCAACCTGACCGTAAGATGATCTAGTTCCCTGTCTTATGGGGGGTCTGTATTTTTCCACTAACTAGAGATTCTGTCCTTGTCCCTGACATACCATCCCTATTCTTTCCTAAGCACGCTTATATAATCTGCTTGGTTTCTTATGGCAATGGCCTGAGTTCTGCACAAAGTGGCCATCTGAAGTAGCCTCATGGGGGTGGGGTAGTTGAAAGAGTATTAGTAAGATCACCAGGTAAACAGTGGATATTTGCAGTCCTGGTTCTAACTTTCGAGTATAGCATATGTCTTGCCTTTCATGTGGCTCTTGAAACATCTATCACCACTGCAGACTTCAAATACAAACTACAAATGTTAGTTGAAATTAATTGGACTATAGTAACATGGGAAGTGTTTAACAGATTCATAAGGCTGTGAGATATAGATATTGCTCCTTTAAGAAAAAAATTAGATATTTGGGAATAATTTCTGTACCTAAGCTTTTACCAATGTATGTATTGAATTCTCCTTCCTGAGCCCTCCTGGGCTATAAGTTTAGCTTCTTGTTAGTTTATACCATAAGTTCTCAATTTTTGCTTAGATTTACTTTTGATTGTATACCAGAACCTTCTCAGGGACTTAAAAATCTAAAGATGTCTGGCTTCAGCTGTTGGAGTTCTGATAGAACCTGGAAAGCCAGCTCTGCTCAGTTACCTACAAAGAGAGGATGTTCTAGATAGCCTCTGTTGCTATGACAAGCACCATGACCAGAAGCAAACTTGGGAAGGAAAGGGTTCATTTGGTTTACAGGTTACAGTCCATCTAGGGCAGACAAGGCAGGAACTCAATGCAGGAACCTGGTGGAACTAGGAACTGAAGCAGAGACCATAGAGTAACACTGATTACTGGCTTGCTTCCCATGGCTAGCTCAGGTTGTTATGTTATATAATCTAGGACTACTTGCCTAGGGGTTGCACCACCCACAGTGGACTAGGCCATCTGTCCTTCACCAATCATTAATTAAAAAAAAATTCCCTACAGATATGCCCACAGGCCAGCCTAATGGAAGCAATTTCTCAGTTGAGGTTCTCTGATCCACACGACTTTAGTGACTCTGGCATACATAAAGTTGACAAAATCTAAGCAGCACAGAGGTTCTGGGGTGGATGAGTGAGGAAAGAAATAGCTGGACTGGAGCTTCAAGTGTAAAAAATATCTTTTACTGACCTCACCTGTTGCCACACAGCCCGAGTCCATGAGGGGAACACCCTCATGAGGCCTCAGTGCTGACTGTTTACTTCAGCTAGTGTCTGCTTCCATCTTCTCCTTTTGTGGCAGAGTGCTTCTTTTCATTCAGAATGTATGACAAGTGCATTTTCTTTCTTTCTTTCTTTTTTTTTTTTTTGGTTTTTCGAGACAGGGTTTCTCTGTGTAGCTTTGCGCCTTTCCTGGAACTCACTTGGTAGCCCAGGCTGGCCTCGAACTCACAGAGATCCGCCTGGCTCTGCCTCCCGAGTGCTGGGATTATAGGTGTGTGCCACCACCGCCCGGCGGCATTTTCTTTTTAAAGTTTTAAAAAATATTCATACACTCGTTTAATCTATTTGGATCCAACCTAGCCTCATTACCTCCCTTCTAGTTCATCTTTTACCCCCTTTCCCTCCCAACTTCATTCTCTCCTCAATTTCCATTTCATGCTGCATACATATACATCAGCGTGGAACCATCTACTGGAGCATCTGGAGCATCAGTAGCTTCCCATGTCTCATATCCCTGAAGAAAAGAGGCTCTCCCTCTCCCAGTAGCTATCAATGCCAATGGTTCCTCAGATGGGAACTGGACTTCATGATGCCCTCCCCCATCCAAGCTGAATGTTTAGCTGGCTTGACCTTTTGAAAGTCTTGTGTGTGCAGTCCATCTATGGTGAGTTCATGTGTATAACTATATGTCCAGCAAACACTGTTTTATTATGTGCATCTACTTCATCTGGCTCTTAGAATTTTTCCACCACCTCTTTCATGTTGATCTCTAACCCTTGAGGGGAAGAGGTGTGATATCGATGTCCCATTTCAAGCTAAGCACTTCACAGTCTCTTACTCTCTTCATGTTCATTAGTGGTTAGCTACCATTTGCTTCAAAAAGACTTCTCTTTTGAGGGTTGAAAGCTACACTAATCTAAAGGTACGAAGATATTAGTAGCTCTTGGGGGCAGTTCATTATTATTTAGGTAACTAATAGTGCTAGGTTCTCCCTAGGGGAGAATATCTATGAACTAGTCAGTCATGGGGTTTTGAATCCAGCTAATGGTACCAGGCATTGGGATTTATTCTATGGAATGAGCTTTAGGTCCAACCATAAAGTGGATGGCTACTCCTTAATATTCATGCCATTCTTGCTTGCACTAGTAGGTATATCTTGCCAGGACAGATCTGATTATAGCTCATAGGGTTCATAGCTGGGTAAGACTGATAATGACTCATTTTCCTTGCTTATAGGCATAGAACCTTCCAGCACAATGAAAGCTAGTCAGTGGGAATGAAGCTTCCAGGTTGATAGCAACTTGATTTCAACATGTCCTATGACTCAGATATGTGATATCATTATCAATAGGGTCTTGCTATAGAACTCTAGATGGTGATCAAGAGCAATGTCAATAGCCTATAATGTTTGGTGGCAATGGGACCCACTGACCAACAACCTAAAAAGAGGTAACTCATGCTTGGTATTAGGCTTTTTATTTGACAGTCAGTGGTATCTAGGGTAAGAATTGTCCCCTGCTGTAGGGTCATGCATATGTACATGTATACATTTTAAGGAGCTTCTAAAGTAGTAGATTTCCATATTGCATTTTCAAAGGTCTTTAGTCTTAGTTATCTCTCTTCATACTCCTCCTCTACCCTGCCCAAACACCATTTCCTTAAGAGGCCCTTCCTTATCAAACTGTGGACCTTGCTTTTGGACTTACTACCCTATCTTACTTTTTTGTTTACTTTATGCTATTTACTCTAATCAAGGGGATATTATTTCTGCAACACTTCACATCCTTTTTTTTTTTTTTTGGTCTGGTCTACCAACTGGACACTGCTGTATTTCTAGAGCCTAGGCCAGCACCTGAGAGCCCAAACAGTTGTAACAGTCATATTTTTGAGGTTTCAGGGATGCATAGATAGTTTAATCAGTCAAGTTCTTACTGTACAACCCTGAGGTCCTGAGTTTGGATCCCTAATGCCAACATAAAAAGCTGGACATAATTGCATCCGTCTATAATCCTAATTGTGAGGAGGTGGAGACAAGAGAATCCTTAGAGTTCATTAGCCAGCAAGCCTTGCTGAATTGATGAGCTCCAGGTTCAGCAAGAGACCCTGTCTCAAATAATAAGATGGAAAGTGATTGAGAAAAACACTTGACATTGACCCCTGTCTTCCACATGCCTGTGTATAACACACATGCATGCATACATGAACGCTTACGTGCACTCACTTGTATACACACATACTTACTGGTACTACACCCCAACCCACATACAGCACACTCACTACCTGGAATTTTTATGTTTTTAGAATGAATGGCAAATATGTGCTTGAGCTTGGGTGACTGATTTGCAGTCTCTTTTCTTCTGGATTCAGGAGTGAAGTCTTTCTCAACTTGGATTTTAATCATTAGCTTCAAGATGAAGCTTTATCCATATCCCGAGGTCACAAAGTAAATTTTCACACATAATATTTTAGTTGAGAAAATTGAAACCAAAATGGGTTAAGCAAATTCAATTTCCCCCACTCATTCCTTTATGAACTAACTAAAAAAAACATTGAGATTTTGAGTTACAAGAAGCAAGAATCAGGTTTGCATAATGTCACCAGAGCTAGGATCTCCTTCTGTGCATGATCACATATGCTTTTCAATATAGATTTGTTGAAGTTGATTCAGCGGGACATTTAAAGGACACTCATTACTTTCTATAGGGTGATATATGACAAATGCAGGTGAAACCATCACACTGTGGGTTACTGTGTGAAATTAGAGGCTGGGGGGATTCTTCATTCTTATAGATGAAGTCATTAAAACCC
The DNA here is from genome assembly GCF_007827085.1 of Peromyscus californicus insignis. Taxonomy (NCBI): domain Eukaryota; kingdom Metazoa; phylum Chordata; class Mammalia; order Rodentia; family Cricetidae; genus Peromyscus; species Peromyscus californicus. Next base: position 19,935,533 of record NW_026294525.1, on the reverse strand, counting down.
AGACAGAATAATAGTTGATCTTTCATAAACCATAGGATGAGTAAAGGATGGCTTGAATCTATTAATAGCTCAAGGTCATGCAGTTACACAGTGCAGAGTGGATATCAGAAGTGAGTCTCAGGTCCTTTCATCACTGCCAGTGAGTTTCACATACATGCAATTAGAAATATCTAGGGGGTGTATTGGCTAATACAGTGAGGGTGGTATCCAGGAACTGGAGTTTTTATCCCTTGGCCTGTCTCTTCTTTGGGAAACTGTCGTATACCTAACATTATCAATACGTGAATTTGCCTTGCTTTTAACTGTACAGATGGGGAGGTTTTATGAAATATATGGAGAGTACATTTTATAGGATTTTCAGAATTAAAAAAGCCTTTACTTTTTGCTTAGCTTCACAGGATCACTCTTTGAGTTAAGTCTCAATAAACTAAAGATGTATTTCTGACATTTAATTAAATCCAACAGTTATTGAGTGTGAGGGATAAAAATGAGTAGGACATGCTTCTTAATATAGACTCTTTAAATCCTACTTAAATTGAGGGAAGAAGTTACAGAATTCTGATATTTCCATGAGTTTTAGGTAATTATGATTTGTCAGGCTGCTGGTAACTTGTCTTGCACCTTGTAAGGTTCATTGGCGTGCTCAATTTCTTCTGATTACCTGTTAAATGAAAGCACTGGCATTTTCCTACTTAAATGGCTGTGGGATTTCTACTAAGCAATAAGTACTCCAGTATTTTTTTTTCCTGAACATTCTGTGGATGACTGTGGGATGAGATGTGAAGGAAACATCATATTTTATCCCTCTCGTATTTTCAGATTGAGCAGGAATGGAGCAGAGCTAATTATATAACAGGTACAATAATTATGTAACGGATTTAATCTTTCTGTGGCACTAGCAAGCTCTTTCCATAGTAAGCTCTCTGTTTCTACCCCGTTTCAATAGTTATGCCTTGTATTTTCTCCTACGGCATCTGTCAGTTGTAGAGATCTTATCCAGGTCCAGTTTTGCATATTCTCCATATAGAATGTTGAAGCTGACTCGTTTTGTGTTGGGAGAAATAAAAATCCATTTCTCACATTATAGAGTGGATGAAAGTTTGGGGACAGACTTAAAAGTGGTACCAGGCAAGCCCTTGTACACAGAAGTACAACATAGAGATGGCTAGTGTATGATAGGGCTACATCCTGACATATTCTTGATGTACACAAGAGCCATGTCTCAATAAGCTCAAAGTAAATTGAAAATACCATACATGAGCTGAAAATGAATTCACACACTCCACCAAGCATCCCAGGTTAGCAGCATAGTTCACTGTAGAGAATGAACGGATTGTTCATTCTCTTGAATTTGTAGCTGACTGGAGTGACATCTTGCTGATGCTGCCCAGAATCCCATGAGAGGATTGTACTCCATATTGCTTGAGAAAGAAAACTTCAAAATTCACAGGATGGCTTTAAAGGATGTCAAAAAATCGTAAATTGAATTATCTTTAATTTGAGGTGACATGCCAGATCTTCCTTGTTTCAAGAAAAAGGCCAAAGTCAGCTCCCCAAAGGATGGGTATACGCATTTCTCTGAGGACTAATGGAGATTAGGGAGTTCGAACAGAGAACTGTCTAGGTCAGCTTTAGTGTTGTCACAGCAGGGGTGTGTGGGTGGTTGTGGAGGGGTGACAGTAGTGGCATGCGGAAAGCCATGTGAGGCAATGGGAATCAGAAAGAACATGTTTGCCTAGGGTCTGATAGGAATGTGCCTTGTGTGTACTGTATGTCTGGGGAATAGATATGTTACAGGTGGAGTTTTCCTGTCCCAGGAGCTGCTTCCAAATTATCACACAGAGGTTTATATTAATTGTAAATGCTCAGTCAATTGCTCAGGCTTGTTACTAACTAGCTCTTACAACTTAACCCATTTCTATTCATCTATGTGTTTCCCTAGGCTCGTGGCTTTTTACCTCTATCCCATTTTGTGTGTCCAACTCATTGTCCTGCTGGCTGGCGACTCCCTGGACTCTGCCCTTCCTCATCCCATCATTCTCAGTTTGGCTTTCCCACCTAACTGTATTGTGTTCAGCTATTGGCCAGTCAGCTTGTTTATTAAACCAATCATAGCGACATATATTCACACAGTGTGCAGAAGGATTATTCCACAGCAGTATGTGACACAGTTTTTAGTTACTCATGTCACAGCTATGACAAAATAATCTAACAAAAGCAACTTAAGGGAGGTTTTTTTTTGTCTTCCAGTTCTAGAGTACATTCTCTCATGGAGGGGAAGTCATGGTAAAAGAGAAAGCTGGTCACATATGTCAGCAGCTAAAAAGCAAGGAACAATGAATGTTCATGCTCAGCCCATGCTCACATTAAAATGTGTTTTCCTACCCCAGCTACCTAATCTAGATAATTCATTTAATCTAGAAACTCCTTGGCAGGCATGCCCCAGGGCTCATTTCCAAGGTGATTCTAGACACTGTCAGTTGACAAGCAGTGGAAACCATCACAGTACACATCAGCTATTTTTTAAAGCTTTAAATGAACGTATGTATGCACAATGGCTTGAAGAATCAAGTCAAATCCTTTGAGGAAGTTGAAGTTTGATTATCAGGACCAGTGGTGGTATTTAGTGTGACTTATCCAATTCTAGCACAATATCTGGAAAATAACTGGGACATGAGGAAGTTTTATAATTTGGTCCCAAGAATGGATACTGAGATGTCTTAGCAGCTAAAGTGTTGTAAATACACCAGTAAGGATTCAGAGGGCACTCAATCTTAAAAAATAACAAAGTCACTTGCTCTAAAATTATTGTAAAGTTACAATTCTTAGTTCCCAATTTGTTAACTTGATTAGGTTTTTCTGTTTTAGATTGAAAATTGGGTACAATTCTAATGACTCTGTCCCTGAGTGGTGTGTTCATGGGTCCATGGGAACAGGATTTAAAGGCTGGGGAGTGTGTTTATTTTCTGACAGCATGTGGGCAGCCTGTAGAGCAAGAAATAATTTCCTTCAGCAGCTGTAAAGATGGGTAATCTTTGGTTTTGCACTTGTAAATAAAGTGAAATAAAAGTGATCATCCACAAAAAGGGAATGTTATTGTAATGAAATAACTTTGGGAAGGGGAAAGTGGATTGCCGGGGTAATAGAAATGCCTATTCACTGTATTTAGTGAGTGTTGATGGCTTGTATTCATACACATCAATTCATTAAATAAAAAGATATAATAATTGAATTTTATCAATCATTACATTGACTTGAAGAGAAGCAGTTAGATTCCACAGTCAGTGTGAAAACTCCCCAATTGTTTGTTATTAACATACTCAGTATTTATAAGAATTCACTTATACTAAAATACATACAAGGAATGCTATCAGATTGTATCGGATCAGAACTCCCATTTCTCATGTTTGTGGCATAATAGAGAATCACTATGTTTGGGACGTAGCATCTTTCTATACAATTAATTACACTTTGCATTTGTTTTGCTAAAATCCATCTTGCACTGCACAAGCTGTGAGGCAGGGACCACACAATTAATATCATAGGGGTCAGGCATGAGAGGCTGGCCAAAGAACTCAGCCAGCAGGAGCCAGCACCATCTGCAGCCCTCTGTGACTACGGGAGAAAGCCTGCCCGCTATTGCCAAATCCCTTATTTCAAGAAATCATAGAAAGAGAAAAGTTAAATGTGAAATGTCTCCATCTTTACATTTAAGCAAAATTGACATTTTATGTATGAATTATTTTGAGATAGAATACTGCTGTGTGGCCCAGGATAGTCTGGCACTTACTATGTAGCCCAGGTTAGCCCTGAACCATCCTCTCACCCTCACCTTCCCAAGTCCTGGGATTAGATACTTGCACTACAATGCCTGGATATCTACTAGCAAACAAACCTAACTTCTCTGGTTATAGTTTGATGCCATTGCCTTAGAAGATTAGGTGTCTATAGATGACCCTTAGGGCTGGTAACCCTGGGCTCTAACTAAACCAGAAATGATGGTGGGGTTTGGGATGAATTGCTTTTTTATTCATGGTGTTCTCATTTTTTTTTTTTTAAATTGGGGATATGGGCCAAATAATACATCATTTGATTTCTTTTCAACTTTCACAATATCTATGATTTGTATTAAGCATGGTAACATCTTCAGCTAATTAGCTGTCTTGTTTTCACTCTGAACTACGTGATTTCCCCCCACCTCCAATATTTGAAATCTGCCTACTCTTGGCCTCTCTGAGAGTGTTTATGAACATTTGTTGAAACTGACCAGAGAAAATCCTGGCAACTTGTCTCTGGTCTAAGCAAATTGTCGGTGGAGTTGCAGCACTTGCCTGTCTCCTGCTGTAGTAGACACTAATAAAGCCCTCACAGACGAGCTGCGAACAGATGCAGCTCTGAAAACACAGTGTCCTTGTCGCATTTGCGCGTCTGTCGGAGGCAGTACTTGTTTGTGATATCTTAGTAAATAGTCTTCTTGTCATAAGCACATCAGAGTTCACAAGTGTGGTTGGAGCTCACTGCACCCAGAGCCTTGAATACACAGTCCTGAGCCACAAGGAAGCATAGAGGATGACACAGAATAACACTGTGCTCCACAGTTCCTTGGAGCTGGGCATAAGGATTGTATCTTGCGGACTGGGGAGATGGCTTGTTGAATAAAGTGGCTGGCCTGCAAGCGTGAGGACCGGTGTTCAGATCCCAGCATCCACATAAAAGCCAGCAGTACCCAGGAGGCAGAGACAGGGGATCCTGGAGGCCTAGCTAGATAGACTAGCCAAATCAGGCAGCTCTGGATTCAGCCAGAGACCTTGCCTCAATAAAGAAGGTGGAGAGAGATCAAGTAAGACACCCAGCATCAACTTTGGGCCTCTGAAGGCATGTGCACACACTTGCAAACATGTGTACACACACACACACATACCCAAATACAAAAAAGAATGGTATACTGCCTTTGTAGTCACTTTTTGAACTTTAGTTGAGTTAAATGCTATTTATCTATCTATCCATACTATATTGTAGGTAGGAAATTAGAAACTAGGTCTGTTATATTGGGACAACATAGATGTCCCCTATGTGCCTCTGTCAATGCTGATAAGTAGCTAGGAAACTGTGAAAAACATATATCTTTCTGAATTTCAATTTCCTCACTTATAAACACATTGCTTAACAAAATATCCCATGAGGTCATTGTGAGGAAGACAAGAAAGTAATTAGGTGTGAAAGCTCTTTGCAAATTCAAAGCCCTGTATGCAGACTAGCATGCTTCTCAGCAGCCTGTTTTTTCCTCAGGGACATGGAACTAGCCTTCCTATTCTCTTCTACTGTTTCTTCTTCTGCCCATTACTTACACCCCAGCAGCTTAATTTGCTAGTGTCAACAGGTGTGTGGGGGGGTCAAACTCAGAATATACAGTAAAGGGACTGCCCATTCCCTCCAGAACCTGAAACATATTCCTTTGAATTAGTTATATATAGAGAGTTGTATTATCTAATCTCCCTCCCCTCCCCTCCCTTCTCAGAGCTTCTTTATTTATGTGTTAGGATTGAGGACCCCAGTGATGATCCTGTCATGTGCAGAGTCACAAAGATTCTGCCTATCAGTAGAGTGTCTACAGTGTCATCACTAAGTAGCATTTTTTTAAACTTCTTTTAATTAACACCCCTCTAAGTTTCTAATGAGTCTCATACTTGTGATTCAGGCAAGGTAGGATATTCTGTAACAGAATAGAATAAAATTCCTTCCCTGTTAAGCATTTCAGTGTTTTTGGTTTATGGTTTTGCTTTGTTTTTGAGTATAGCCAGTGTCAGCTCTTAAGTACAATAGGTGGGGTGGGGAGGGAGGGAGAAACAAAGGAACAAAAACCGCTGCTCTGTAGCTCCTGCTGTTTTCAATGGCAGGCATTCCTCCCATCATGCCTGGTTTCAGTCACTAATGGGAGTTGGGAGGAGACCCACCAGGCTCTCTGTCTAGCACTGTGCCATGCATCTTAGGAAGACTGAGAAGACATTGCCTCGGTATTAACTGCTAACTCATCAACTATACTGAGGGCTGGGGAAGTAGCTCAGTTGGCAGAGTACTTACCCAGCATGTATGAAACCCTGGGTTCGATCTCCAGTACTATGGTCACCAACTGTGATGACCCTAGCATCCAAACTGTCTTAGTAGTCACTTTGGATTAGTTTTCCACATGTTATTTGCTCAGTTACAAAATTTATTTATGCTCACTAGCCTCCATCTTTACCCTACCTAGTGATGATATTTGTAAGTTACTGCATCTTTATGGCACTCATAGCTTGCTTCAGGAGGCAGGGTCAGCACCTTTGTCTGCACACTGTGGTTCTTGTACCATCTTCTTGTGTTCATTACTGAACAAGGTTTTATTGCTTCATGGAAAAGGGACTTTGGTGTCATAGTGTCTGTGATGCCATGTGGCAGTGTTCCCTAAAAAGCTCAGTGTAGACAACGTCACTGTGTCAAAGTTTGTCGACATCCTAGCTTTATTTCTCTCAAAGGAAAGTTTATTTTTGCCCTGTCTGGGTTTTTGTCATATTCCTTATCATTGTGATGAAAAATCCCAAGTGTGTGTCCAGCTTGTCAGAGTTTCATTTTCATTACTTCATTTACCTGTGATGCGTGAACATCCCTCAGTTCCAAGTCTTCCCGTTTTGGGGTCTATGTTTCCCTCTGTGATCATCTTAGGGCCATGCTGCTCCCTCTTCAATGGTGGCAGAGGCAGGAAGCCTATATTTGGGGTTTCCCCCCAAAGTTTTGTGTTTTAGTTTTCATCCTTTATAACCTCGTTTTGTTCTGTTTACTTTTTCTCTTTGTACTGCCACTTTACTTTTCAACAATGCCTTTTTGCCTTTCCTCCCGAAGTGTGATTTTTGCCTGAGTTGTTACTTTATTTATTTATTTTTTTTTGTTTTAATCTGGTTTTGTATTGGTCTAGTTGCTTACTGCAGTCTGTTCTCATTTTAGAAATCTGGTCCATTTACAGATCTCATTTGAAAACATCAACTACATGGAATCGTTTTCTGAAATTGCCTTACATTTCTTCACAAAATAAATGTATTTTAGCCCCTCTCACCCCACCGTGGTCATTTGAAAGTCACTTCCTTTCATGGTGCTCTAATTACTTTTCATGGATCCATGGTGATTCTTTCTCCCTTTGCTCATTTTGAGGGTTCCTAAGTCCAGCCCGATCAGACACCCCATGGCAGCCATCAACCATCCTCTTTCTTTAGAAATGTCACTGTCTATCCATTTGCAGATCAGTGCTGGGAGGACCAGCTGATTTCAGGCAGCTGTTTTAGTTTCCAGGACACGTGCCCAGCGAGCAGCCCCTCGGTGCATGTCTTCCCAGCTGAGAGAACTTCACAGGAGAAGAGGAGTCATTGAAATGAACACACAGGCTTTGATCATCAGCTACAGTCTCCTGAATCAGGCTTATCATTTGTTTCCAGGACCATTGATTGGATTCCAGAAGATCATTTTGTCAGTGCTAATTGGTTTTCAGACTCACTATCTTGTCAATTTAGATATTTTCATGAACATTTTAATAATAGTTTGGGAGAGGACCCTTTTACTGATTTCATTTTCTCAGTTAAGTAACTCTGTACTCAATGCTTAAAAAAAAATCATCAGATTTATCTTGCCTGGTTTTCTACCTTATAATAATTTAGTTTATTGAGCTCCACATATGGGATGAGGCCATTTTGCTTTCTGAAGTTACATCTTTATCTGGTACTTAAGCACAAGCCATCCTAGGCTGTGTGGTACATTTTTCCACTTGTCAACACTGTGGATCTTTATTGAACCTTTTCTGTACCAAGGTCAAGGACAGTCCCTTATATCACAGTGGAATCTCTGCCAACACTGCTTTAATGGAATAGGAGTTAATAATATTTAAATATATTTCACACTCAAGTACAGTCAACCTATTCTCTATGCCAATTAAGAGGTGTGATGTCATGGAATACAAAGTAATTCAGAAACTATTTATGCATTATTTTGGATTCATATGCATTAGAATTTTTCCTTGTTTCATATTTGCATAATTACAATTTCACCTAAATTTATATGCAAATTAGTTTAGATCTCTGAAAACATACTAATTGTCTAGATTAACATGCTGATTCATAACCCTTCCTCCTACCAAAGGAAGGGCAAAAATAAATATAATAACCTAGGATATAAAATTTAAAGCAGACAATTCTCCAAACAAGCGTCTATAAAAAGTTGGGAACTGGCAAGTCTTCCCCAAGAATTCTTTCTTAAGAATTTCTGGAGTGCTGTATGCATGCAGGATGTGTCTGAATGTATGCACACACACATACCACACCACATCACACACCATGCCACACACACTACACACACACACACACACACACACTTCACACCACATCATACACCATACCACACACACTACACACACACCCCACATACCATATACACACACACACACACACACACACACACTACACACCATCCCACACACCACACACTGCACCACACACCATGTCACACACCATATCACACATGATACCATACCACATCACACACACGCCACATATCACACACACACATCACATAACACACACACACACACACACACACACACACACACACACACACACACACCCTACATACCATACACACACAGACACAGGTTTGTATATATTGAAGGCGGGATAATATTGGATTGCTAAGTCTCTTTTTCATAAGGTTGTATTCAATGGTGATCTGTCACATGGCTTTCATCCTAAGTCATCTATTTAGAGAGTTATTTTCATTCAATTCAAAACTTTTCAGAAATTAAACACGTTAAAGTCATAAGAGAAATAATACTAACTCCCGCAATTTTGTGCTAATATTCTGTGACTTTTTTCATTTTCAGAAAATATTCAAATATATATTTGTAACTAAATTTGTTATTTTTATTAAAATGTGTTACTTATCCTGATTCTCAATTATCTGACATCTGTTCTACTTCTTTCACAAATTTTTCACTCACCAAAAAGAGCGTAATATTTGTCCCTTGCAAATCTTTTCTTTCTCATAGAGGATGAGCCTGAAAGTCACAGAATTTTGTTTGCAATTCTATTTAACAAATGTCAACACCTAAGTATTATGAGCCAATTTGCAGTTTTATCTCATAGAAGAATTTTACTAATGTCACTAGATAAATTTAAGACACGAGAGTTTTGATCATGATTTATAGTTTTCTTTCATTTTTTTAAAAATTAAAACTGGTTTAATACTGCCAAATAGCACTGCTGAACCACTCTTTAAGGCCATGTCAAATTGTTCCTTAATTACAGGAAAGAACCTTTTAAACATGATCTCTGTAAGAAACAGATTCCAAAGTTTCTTTGCTATTGGAGTCTGTTAGATTTTAGACTTGGCTTAGAGAAAAAAATGAAATAGTCCTGTCCTGGGCTCAGCAAATCATTTGGGAGCCACGTTTGTATCTGTATCCTAAAAACACTTGATCAGGTATCTCTAGTGTTAAAAAGCACAGTGCCTACAGCTGTGATGCCATTGCTCCATATCCTGCTGAACAAGTCTTTATCCAGTTTGTGTTTCTATGACCTTATCTGTAAAATGCAGGCAGGAATCATACTTGTCTTTTCTGCTAATTAAATGAAATCAAATGAGATAGTACTGAGTACACAATGCATTTTTTTTTTACAGTCTGTTTCCACCATTACTATGTAGTGCAAGTATGATAATGTAGCTAAAAAGTTATTTAGCCAAAAAAGGTCTTCCTTGACTCACTCTTGGGCTTAATATGTCTAGTATAGTGATCAAGGGGACAGGCAGAGCCCACCACTCCTTATCCATATAGAATAAAGTTCCCAAGAAAAAGAATGGAATTTTCTAGGTAGGGGAAGATAGAGACTGTTGGTCAAGTAAGATCAACAGATAACTTTTTCTTCATGTGGGTAATCTTAAAGGCACCCTAATGGATTAAAAAAAAATCTTAAAAAATTGTGTTTCCTGTCTGTCTCTCCCTTCGTCCTTCCATATCTCTTTTTCTCTAGTGCATAAATAGGAGGAGGAGTGAGAACATGCTCATACATGTGAAGACAGAGGCCCGGTGTCTTGCTGCCTTGTGACAGGGTCTCTCAATTAACTGGAAAGTTATTATTTTGGCTAGACTGGCTGGCCAGTGAACTCCTGGGAACTGCTTGCCTTTACCCCACCAAGTGCTGGGGTTACAAGCACTAGCAACCATATGCAGATTTTTTAATGTAGGTTTTAGGAATTTGAATTTAGCCTTTCATGCATGCACAGTGTCTTATTTAGGGTTTCTATTATTGTGATTAAAAACACCATGACCAAAAGCAATTTGGGAAAGAAAGGGCAAGGATATGTCGCAGAGGGAAGTCAGGACAGGAACCGGGAGGCAGGAAGTGTTATCTCATCATGTTTAAATGATTTTAAATTTTCAGAAAGGGTTTTTGTAGGTTTGGTAATTGACTCTCCAAACTGCCATCAAATTACTACTAAGACAGTTGTCCCTTGCAGTTGTCTTCATCATCAGTATCATTTTGTGCAAATCTTTTGGCTTTTGGTTGAAGAGATCAAGTGCACAGCATATAGACAGGAGTTACAGAAAGATGGTGTCATAGGGTTTCTATGGGGAGGAGAGGGTTTATTTGGCTTACATTCCAGCATTGCTGTTCATCACTGAAGGAAGTCAGGGCAGGAACTCAAGCAGGGCATGATCCTGGAGGCAGGAGATGATGCAGAGGCCATGGAGGATGCTGCTTGCTGACTTGCTTCCCATGGCTTGCTCAGCCTGCTTTCTTATAGAACCCAGGGATGGCACCACCCACCATGGGCTGGGCCCTCCCCCACTGATCACTAATTGAGAAAATGCCTTACAGCTGGGTCTCATGGAAGCATTTCCTCAACTGAGGATCTTTCCTCTCTGATGACTCTAATTTTTGTCAAATTGACACACAAAAGTTCTCCACCTCCATTCAAGGGCAAAACCAAAATGAAACCCTGAAATTGAATGACCTTCCTAGTAAGGCTATGAGATATAAGCTGATGAAGACATAAATGGAGCTCTAAAATTGTTTGAAAAAGAAAACAGAGGGCTGGAGAGATGGCCCAGTGATTAAAAGCACTTGCTGCTCTTCCAGAGGACCCAGGTTCAATTCCCACCTACTACACGGTGGCCCAAAAGTATTTGTAGGTCTAGCTCCAGGAGATCAGACACAGAGGGCACATAGATACATGAATACAAAGCATCCATACCCATAAAATAAACATAAATTAAAAATTAAAAAAAATGACCAACTTACTGGGCACTGAGAGAAAACAGCAAGTACTATATGTAATATTGTGCTTTTTTAGAGATATGAGACTTTCAGGACATTATCTCTACTTCTGAGGGTTTGTTCTATTAATAAAGGTTGGATGATATGCAGTCCTCCAAACTTCTAATTGAAATGTTGGCATTTCCATTTTTTTTAATGATAATTCCATACTTGATTACTCTGTCTATAGCTTGGGTGCAATTTTATTTGTGCCCTTCACCAAATACAGCCTAATCCTAGCTAATCTGTGTTTACTGAAGGTACAGAGTTGAGAAGCAGAGGTAATTCTCAAAGCTCACATCAGCTGACAGTCTCAACAGAACTAGTGAACTTCTCTTAGTGCACCCTAGGTTCTGCCATTAATGAATTTCACAGAGGGAAACTGTTACCTATTAATTGATTTCAGGTTAATAAAATAATTAAAAAATTTCATCACTGATGAGGACAATTGAATTCCTTATAGAAAGAAGCCTGTGAATTGGTATTTTGGTCATGTGTCTTTTTATTACTAGTTTTTTTATTCCACTTGACACATGCCTTTAACCTCTCAGGAAAGTAAGAAAAGCACAAACTAAATTTGTGGTTTATGTCAGACATGCTGTAACTACTGCCATTATAGAGGGATCTTAAACATATATTCTATTTCCATTTTGGTAATAGTTTGAAGTTCGAAGGGCCAATTATTAAACTTACAAAAATTCTTTTTTTATTAAGAAATTTTTTTAATTTATTTTACATACCAACCACAGATCCTCCTCTCTTCCCTCCTCCCACCCCCAGTCTCCCCCACCCCAAACCCACCCCCAATTTTCTCCTCCGACAAGGCAAGTTCTCCCATGGAGAGTCAGCAGAGCCTGGTACATTCAGTTGGGGCAGGTCCAGGCCCCTCCCTGTTGCATCAAAGCTGTGCAAGGTGTCCCACCATAGGCAGTGGGCTCCAAAAAGTCAGCTCATGCACTAGGGATGGATCCTGATCCTACTGCCAGGGGACTCCTTAAGCAGATCAAGCTACACAATTGTCTCACTTATGCAGAGGGTCTAGTCTAGTCCAATGGAGGCTCCACAGGTGTTGGTCTAAAGTTCATTAAGTTCCCACTAGTGCTGTGGGATGGTCTGTATGGCAAATGTGTTGCTGATTAGTCAATAACTAAAACACTGATTGACCATTGGCTAGGCAGGAAGTGTAGGCGGGACAAGGAGGAGAATAAAGCTGGGAAGTGGAAGGCTGAGTCAGAGAGACACTGCCAGCCGCCACTATGACAAACAGCATGTGAAGATGCTGGTAAGCCACGAGCCACGTGGCAAGGTATAGATTTATGGAAATGGATTAATTTAAGCTGTAAGAACAGTTAGCAAGAAGCCTGCCACGGCCATACAGTTTGTAAGCAATATAAGTCTCTGTGTTTTCTTGGTCGGGTCTGAGCGTCTGTGGGACTGGCAGGTGAGGGACTGGCAGGTGAGAGAGATTTGTCCTGACTCTGGGCCGGGCGGGAAGACTCTGGCTACACACTAGTTTGGTTTGGTTGTCTCCGTAGGTTTCCCCATCATGATCTTGATGCCCCTTGTCCATAGAATCCCTCTTCTTCAACTGGATTTCTTTTGAAAGTTTAAAATTTATTTGAAATTTAACAAAGTTACTGTGAGGGTTCTCTAGTTGAAAAGAGTTAAATTATCAGTGTGTGCTTCAGCAAAGTTATCTGTAATCTTTAATCATTTAATCTGGCTTTAAAGTAGATTATAGTAAGTGATCTACCACAGTTTTATTGTTATAAAAGCAAAAATATAGGATAGGGGCTGGATTCAGATTTTCCTTATTTGAAAAAAAAAATCCTTTTAAATTTTGTTTCGTTTCCTTTACATTTTAAGCAAAAAGCTTATTTTCACAACCAGATGATGGACTTTGAAGGGAAGTTTGAATGATAATAGTCCCCATAGGCTCATCATATATTTGAATGCTTGGTCTCCAGTTGGAGGTGTGGCCTTGTTGGAGGAGGTGTGGCACTCAGGACAGGCTTTGAGGTTTCAAAATCCCATGCCATTCCGAGTTAGCTCTCTCTGTCTCAAGATGAGAGTTTTCAGTTACTACTCCAGTGCCATGTCTGCCTGTCAGTGGCTCTGCCCCCTGCAATGATGGTCATTGACTTACCCTCTGGAACCATAAATATAAAATAAAAGGCCTTCTTTTATAAGCTGCCTTGGTCAGGGTGTTTTAATCACACCGATAGAAAAGTAACTAAGTCAGAAGATTATCAAGACTTCATGTTTCTTTTTTTTCCCTTAAGAGTAATTTACCCCCACTTAAAACAGATTGCCCATCATGTAACAGTGACATACAACAAAGTTATAAAACCATTACTTGTTTTACAAGGTTTTTTATTTATTTTTTATAAATAAAAAAATTTAAATTCTCCAGTTGATCGAGGTATGCAAGGATTTTTATGTTGTTGTTAAAAACAAGAGCAAAATAATTTACGGGAATATAAAGCTAAGGGTTGAGCGAGAGTGCTAATAATGGAGAAAGGGGATATTTTCTCACCATACCATCTCCATTTGACATCAACCAAAACAGAGTATTTTTTTTTCTACCCAACATGCTTGTGCACACACACACACATTGCTTTATATAAGTACAATAAAGGATTAGGGTAGAAGAATGAAGGAACCAAGGAACCTGGACTGTGACAGTCAGAATGTGGACCAAATTTAGCTTTCTATTGGAGAATGTCTTCTTTGTCTAAATTCCAGAGTAAAGTAGCAGGTTCTTTTTTCTGTACACACTTCCTGTCTGCTGCTGGATCACATCCATATCTTTCCTCACGCTCCACTTCCAGCCAGGCAGGTGTGTCTGCTTCACTGATTGGCTGCTGTTGAGTTAGAGTCTGATCGGTTTCACTCACAGGCTCTGCTATTCCTGACAAAGTCTTATTGTTTTGTTTTTTAGCCTATCCTTTAATGTCTGTACCATCTTTTCTTCAGGCCTCTTGCCAACTTCTTCTTCTTTTTTTTTTTTTTTTTTGCTTTTTCGAGACAGGGTTTCTCTGTGTAGCTTTGCACCTTTTCCTGGAACTCACTTGGTAGCCCAGGCTGGCCTCGAACTCACAGAGATCCGCCTGGCTCTGCCTCCCGAGTGCTGGGATTAAAGGCGTGTGCCACCACTGCCCGGCACTCTTGCCAACTTCTTAATAATATTTAACATTTCTTATAAAGCTATTAGTCTTTGAACTATGCAATTTCAGATTATTTTATGTCAGTGGCCTCCAAACATCAAAAACATATATGTAATTTTGAAATATATAGATTTTCTTCAATTACCGTAGACCCCCTGAAGAAGAATATTCAGAATCAAGTCTCCACGTTGCTTTTAAAGTTTCCTGGCAACTGCCATGACTTATGCTCAGAAACTGTTACTCTGGTGTAGTAATTGGGTGTTTCCATGTCTTAACCTGGTCCTCAGTCTTGAGTGTTATAGTAAATCTTTTTACCAGACTGGATGGAGTCTTCTGGTCAGTAATTCTCAGTACATTAGCAGTGTTTGTTTTTAATGTTCAAAAATAATTTCCATAGGTGAAACATTTAGAATATTTTTATGACTAACTGACTCTAGATGGAGCTTTCATAACAGGAACACCAGCCTTTTTAAAAAGATGAGGGTCAGGTTCTAATATGTCCGAAATACGTTTTGATGAGTTACGGTCCTTAGCACATATCCAGATGGCCAGCGGCCAGTTCCGAGCCCCACCTGCCTCCATTTGCCTCTTTCTCAGTCATGACGCGGTGGGATTCTTCAAGTAAAATTCATAAGTTAAGTATATGTTTACCTTTACAGTGTTTAAATTGCAACAGTGATTCAAAGTTGATTTTGAAATGTTAACATTTTCATTTGATGAAAATTTGTAATTACTTCATTATAAAAGTCAGAAAAAATGATTGAAAGGCCTATGAAACAAAGTACTTTGCTTTGTATAATATATATAAAATATATAATATATTAAATGTATAGCGTAATATATTTTATTATAAATATAAGTTAGATTATATTTCATGCCACTGTAATAAAATATGTGACAAAATAGCATAAGGAATGGAGGCATCTGGTCCCACTGTGTTCCCAGTAAAGAAGCAGGGCGACATAACTGCTGGCAATCAGTTCCCTTTCCTTTTTTCTTCAGTCTGGGACTCCAGCCCGGACGTCATCCCATGGACTGATGCTGTTCACATTAGTGTGGGTCTGATCTCTATTGAACCTTTCTGAAAACACCTGCATAGATGAACAACCCTCCTAGGGAGGAGAAAGTTGAGCTCCAGAGTTTACGAAGCTTGCCCAAGTTTGAGGAGCTGAAAGGGGAGGGATTAGGTTTTCCTGAGATTTAATCCATCATTCTCAAATCCTATCTTCTTGTATGGTTTTCTGCTTTGAAAAATTCCAAAAACCAAAGGAAAACATCTATCTGTTATGTGTAGTCTGTGTCTGACTTTGAGGACACAATGAGGAACATGACCCAGATTCTATGTGAGGAGCTTGTAATCTCAGCAAAGACCGCCTTCCTCCCATGCTTTAGAGTTACCTTTTTTTTCTTTAGAAAACTTATTTCTTAATAAAGGTCACAAGAACAAAATTTTAACGCCTTTTAGATATATCCATAAAGCTGTGATCAAACTTGAAAGCAGAAAGAACAGAAGTGAGAGAATCCATTAGAAAGTAATGGGCGCTTTGTGCACACTTAATCCACACAATCTCATTGAACATTTAGAACCATTTTGAAGTGCTTCTCACCTCTCACACCATCTCATTCTGCATGAGATTTATGACAGGGATAATGAGACTCACAGAGGAGCACTCTAGCTAAGTACCAACTTAGAAGCAGAAGCACAAGGGTTCAGTCATATCAGGAACTTTCCTGAATCATGCTGGCTCACACATGACGTTGGAGCCTGATTTCCATTTTTTGCTTCTCCAGGAAACAGACTTATAGGATGCAAACTCTACTGCCATAGTCTAGTCCAGGAATATTAGTAGAGTCTCTGTTAAAATTAATTCACTATTCAAAGACATAAAAACATTAAGTAGCAACACCACCCTTAAATTTTGTTTTATATCTACCTGTTAAAAATTCTGCTTCACCTTTCTTTTTAATTTGCAGCAAAATTTTAACCTTATTAGTCACTTAAGAATCTACTCTAGTTCTAATATCCTTCTAAATAGTTTTCTGGAAGGATTTATTGGCTTGGGACCTTAAAAATATCCCTTGCAAACTCATCCCATGTAACGAGAAGTATGAGCATTTGACTTAAACAAAATAACATGCAACAACTTTAACTCTTTATGACAGGATTTGATATAAACTTAATTCACAGAGTCACTTTGAAAGGGTTAGCCTTATGTGGCTGGGGTTTCAGTTGCATTTGGATTATCTAGACTTCGCTTCCAAAGCTGCAAGTAATTTTCTTTGTTAATGACAACCATTTTCTCACTGTGGTCTCCTTCTTTGCATCAGGGTTGTTATTACATTGACAGAAAGTTCTTTGGCTTTGTCCATGTGATTATTATTCAAAGGTCGCTTGAGCACAGTCTTTCTCTGTTCACGAGATACAGGCTTTTTTCCCCCCTTTGGTAATTCTGTCCCAGTTTCTCTCTTTGGTATGGTACCCTACCACTGCCTAGAGTTGTTTCTTTATGTTACTCTTCACTTGATTTCTAGGAGAAGAAAAAATTCTAAGTAGGAATCTAAGTTAGAAGAGAATCTCATGTTACTAGGACTGTGGTAGTCACATCACATCATGTTTAATTCTCAGGACATATCTTTATTCCATTGGAAGCGCTGAAGTTTGACTCTTTCCTTGTATTATTCCTAAAATATGTGATCTTGAAAAGCAAAACTCCTTTGCAAGAAGTAGCATAGTTTCTTTAAGAGACATGCAGCAGTACTAAAATCTGTTACTTTAAGTTATCTTGAGCCCCAGGAAGCTGACCTGAGGTGGAGGTCAGCCTGTGGGGAGTGCTCTTGGGATACACACATATGGGGGAAGAAACAGGGTGGAGTAAGGGAATGTAAGACACTTACAACAAAAACACAGTCAATCCAACAGGAGGCTCTGAAGCTTGATACTGTATGCATCAAAGTTAAATTTTGTTAGGGCAAGGACCTTGCCTTTTATACCTCTGCATTGCCAAGGCATTAGATAAAGGCTACTCCAGAAGCTGGCATGACCTTGCCTAAGATGGCTCTTGTGGTAGAAGCCATTTTGAAGGCAGAATGACAACTGGGGTCCTGATAGCTGGAGAATAAACCCATCATTGTCAACAATGGGATCTTGGCTGTACAATGCATTACAATGACACAAGAGCTCATGAAGAGAATTTGGTGACATCAGTTAAATCAATATCTCAGCTTGTTTAAACCATCCATCCTTCCGACAAACATAAAACTTGTTCTGATATCAACTACCTGAATGAGAGTTAGTCTGATAGTCTACACTCTTCCTGTCTACACTCTTCCTATATGCACTAGATAGGACTGTGCCCTGAGCCTTGGTGGTCACTTGAAGCTTTTCTTTGCCTTTGCCTTCCTCTGCTCTAGACTGCTTTTTCCAGTCCCCAATTTCAAGAGCCTGAGCTACATTTCCTGATATTTTAGGGTGGAAAAAAATCAGGATAAAGTCTTTACTCTTCATGATGATGTGATATTGCTCCATACTTATATACCATGTAATGCCCCACACTAAATGCTCAGAAACCAAGAGACCAGTAAACCAAAGTCACATGGCACATAATACATGACATTCATGTCAGATAGGAATCTGTTAAAATGTGGGCTTTTTTGTTGTTGTCATTATTTTATTTGTGTGGTGTGTGGGATTTTTTTTGTAATTTTTTTTTTTTGCTAATTTGAGGAATTTAGATGAAGAACTCACAGAGATCAAAGGATTTATTTTAAAGTAAAAGAGCTCTTAAGGGATCAGAGAATAGACAGACAACAAAAACAGGCACTCTGCAAATCTCTAAAGGTACTTGACTTTGACCAGTGAGCATTCACTAAGGGCTTTTGAGGTTCTGGGTCATATGCTAGGAACTTGGAAGAGACATGAGTGAGGAATGGTACCTACTGTTGAGAAAATTGTAGTCAGTTGTTTCCTTGGATAGGAACATGTGACTGAGGGTTTTACTGGTCTTGGGATATTGAGATGTTTGCTATTTTAGATAATACCATTCTTTCAGATAATTATTATTATGGATTAATTAAATATGTGTATGGTAAATGCGACTTCATTTGTGTAGTATGTATAATCTTACCCGTAGAGGTATACCTATTAGGAGGAGAGGTATTTTTTTTACCCTGATATGAGAGACTAAGGAACAATTGATAGAACTACAGGGAAGGAGATGAATTTTCAGCATGTGCAGGCATGTGTTTGTTGAGCTCATAAGATAGGAATGGGAGGCCTCATGCTAAAGCTTAAGAGAGCGAAGATTTCCAGTGTCAGCCGGAACACAATGAGGGTCAAGAAGGGGACATCTTAAGACATTCTTCTACCAGGATAAGCTTGGGCCTTTGATTAAGGCATGGTGTGGAACAATGTGGAACTGAGGGAGGTGCTAAGAACTCTACTGTTTATTAACTGTACAAGTGGGCAAAATAATAAACTTTTTTTTTTGTTTTTTAATTCATGTGTTGGAGTTAATTCTTGGCCACTTTGAGGTCAAAGCGTAAAACACATAAGAATGTACTTTGCCAACTTTAAATCATAATGGACGTGTAATAAATCACACAACTACAGTCAAGAATCTATCAAGCATGATCAAAATAAGAAATCTACCTGTCACTGTAGGCTTCTGTCTGCCAAACTGCTGCTGATAAAAAGAGAGCCAGTTGCAAGCCTCCCAAGGGTCTCAAACGATAATGTAAACAGCCATAAGAACATTGCACATGCACTGAGGAGGCACTGGGAGAAACAGCTGTAACAACGAAATTGCAGTGCTTGCACTTGAAAATGAAACTTGTTAATTGAGTTTTAGGAAAAAAAATAAACAAGTGGATTGCAAAAGTAGCCAGTCGTGAAAATCAAGTGTATGCAAAGATGCCCATGAGTGGGAGAAGAAATACTCTATACTGTTTTTAAATATTGACGCTAAGTGGTATCATAATAGTTAATATAATTTGTAAATTAAAATCTATAAAAACTTCCAAGGTTAAGGATTGAGTGGAGGGCTCTTTATCCTTTGAGATTTGGATCAGGTGCTGAGACAGAAAGATGAAAATTCTGCCTGACCAAGGTCATCCTGAGAGGGCATCCATATGGAATACTCATAGATCACTTCTCATCGTTCTTTGTGCGTTCTAGAGTGGCACTGGGGGAGGGACAGGAGTTCATGCCCTTTGTCTTGTAAAAGCTGGGGTTGCACCATTTCTGCAGTTCTGCCTGGTAGCCTTGTGAGCTACCTGCTTTTTTCATATGGAGTTTGAGAGTACAAGGCTGACATTGGGTGGATACTGGATGCACTCATTCCCCAGGCATTTTACCATGCCAGAAAGCTTACAGTGTCATTACAGTTCTTTTGAATCTAGAGCCATTAGCCTAGAATTAGATTAAACCCTACCTAGAGTCCTGGCAGTCATTTCTTCTTTTTTTCTGCTATAGCTCTAACCCAGGTCCTCATACATACTAGGTAGCTCTGCCCTACCACTGAGCTATTCTTCCAGGCAACAACAAATTTTTTTTTGTGGGGGCATTGTCTCATTCTGTATTGCAGGCCAGTCTCAAATTTACAAAGATTGTCTTGTCTCAGTCTTCCCAGTGCTGGGATTCCCAAGTACAAGGAACCATGCCTGGCTTCCCTTGCAGCCTTTTAGTGACTAAATCAGCATTCTTTCTGTTCTTCAGGTTGTGTTCTTCTTTGGTGTAAGTATAGTTAGCCACTTCCTGAAAGGTTCATTTATTACTAAGTTATTTGACTCCAGTTGTTTATATGAAAGTAATATTGTTCCATAGCCCTGTGCTTAAATTGCTTCAGCCCCTTTCACTTGGGCTGTAATTACTTGCACTTTTCTCTTTGATAAGTAATCATTTTTATTGAATAGCTAAGAGTAACAAATATGACACAAATACCCTACTTGTAAGGCCTATTTACTTTCATGTAGTGGCTTAATGACTTTAAACTGTAGTTCTGTGACAAGTAGAGTACATGAAATACCTGCCTAAATTACAAATGATTGGGCCATGACAACTTGAAGAAATGCAGTTACATTGTCAAATACAAGACTTTATTTTGTGGAAACTACAATTTTTTTCTTTCTATAGTTACTCTACATTATTTTTCCTTTTATCATTTAAATGAGGATCTGAGCTGGTCATGGAAGGTATAACTATAGTCCCAGGATGTTAGAATGTTGTATGATATTTTTCTCTGGGGAGATATGACATAAACATTTACAGCCTTAGGGAATCTATAATAGACCAAAAGAAGGATACTACTAATGTCCACCTTGGTAAAGCAGTGAGTTTCTTGGTATTACTTATGGGTGACATGTTACTTTCAGGAGCTGTGGCATTGAAAGCCCTCTCCAGCATAGGTGATGACTCACAAAACCTAGAACGGCAGAGTATGCTGCATGACTTGCAAGCAATTCAACAGACTGAATGTTCTCTTCTAGACAGTTCTGCTGGTTTGAGTCTCCTCAGCAGTCCTTAGTTCTTTTCTAACCTTGGGAAGGAAAGGGTCTTTTACAACTTGTCAGCTAAAGGGACTTTTTGAGACTTTTGAGTTGTTTACTTCTTGAATCTTAATGAGCCTCCTTTGAGAACTTCATGAGTCTTAGTGAGTTTTGGAGAACATTGCTGTACAGCAGGAAGGCTGAGGTACCAGGATTGCAAAGAGTTTGAAGCTAGTCTGGACTACATAAATAGCTCCAGGCCAGTCTGAGGTACATTATGAAACCCCGCCTCAAAAAGAAAAACAAAACAAAACAAAAAGTCTAATTAACAGATAAATAGATAAAATCAAAATGCTCCATTTTCTAGAGTTTGTAAACTGTCCTGTGGTCATTGTGATCATGCATCCTCTAATTGGCTTCCATTTTCTACAATGCTCTGGAGGCTTCCTTATACTGTTCTGTGTGGGAGAAGTGTAAGATGGTAGTCTTATGCAAATAATAAGGAGATACTTGACTCACTCTAGAAAACAATGACCTATTAGACCTTAACAGAGTAATCTCATGGCACGCTTCAGTGTTAAAAAGTTCAGGGCCACACTCAGGAGCCACAGTCACCTCTCCTCATGTCCTCAACAACTATCCACTGATCACTGTTCTCCAGGCACTGTGCTATGCTATGGGGATTTATTAGTGAACAAAATTCTCAGCCTTCAGCTGATAACCTACTGGAAAATGGTAGTGAAGGCAATAGCTCTTAAGTTATGCCACCTGAGAAGCATGGAGATGTGGAGTGGGGTGATGGTGATGGGCAACCAGAAGAGGCTGTGCTCTAAATATGGTGATGGTAGGCTGCACTGAAAAGGTACCATCCATCCCTCCAAATTAGCAGAGGCAAGTGTATTAGCTTCCCTGGATTTCATAGCAGAGTGCCACACAGAGAGGCCAGTGAGATGGGTCAGAAGGTAAAAGCACTTACTATATAAACCTGACAACTTGAGTTTGGTCTCTGAATCCCACAGTAGAAGGAGAGAACGGATTTCTCAAAGTTGTCCACTGACCTTCACACATTCATCATGGTACACACACACACACACACACACACACACACACACACACACTTTTTTTTAAGGTGCCACCAACTGAGTAGCTTAACACAATAGTTTCTTCCAGTGGCAGAAGCTTGATATATGAAATCAAATTGCTGGCAGAGCCATGATATTACTAAAATCCCTAAAGAAGAGGCCTTTCCCTCATCTTTTAAGCGTCTAGGGTGATGACTTCATCTTGACTTGACTTCATCTACAAAAATGCTATTTCCAATTAAGGCCACATTTACAGGATGCTAGAAATTAGGGTATCAATATAGTTTTGTGGGGAAGATAATTCAAGCCATATTAACACAAGTGTGTGGAGACGAGAGACTATTTCCAAGGTCCTATGGAAAGAGCATGAGTAGTGAGTTTTAAGACCATCAAGAGAGTCACTTTTATGGTTCCTAATGGTAGAAAGAAGAATCAAAGAGGGATGATATTAGAGCTGACACAGGGGCAGCTTCTTCGGGGCTTTGTGGGCTATCAATGGGACTTCTCTTTTTAACATGGAATAAACAGAGGGTTTTACAGATTTGATTTATATCTTACACGCCACCTGTTGAAAGTAAGTTGAAGGACTAAGGAGGATTTGCAGCAACTGATTAAATACAACTGCAGTACTCCAGGTGAAAGAAGATGCTGGATCGCGGTGGTGGTGGAGAAGTTGGTGGAAAGCTTTGCATGGATTCTGGATGTGTTTTAAAGATATAGCCCAAGGATTGCATGTGGGTGTGACCCAAGGATGACTCCAGGATTCCAGGGATGAATGACTGTCAGGATGGAATTGCAGCAAGTGATCTGCGGGAAATCCCCGGAAGAGCAAAAGGAAGCAGGATGAGAATAGTTAGGTGTGATGTTTAAGGTACCTTGCTGCATAGCATCAGCGTGGAGGCATTGCTAATCATTTTTGAATACAACTTTGGAGTTCAATGGAGAGGCCTGCTAGAGAAGCCACCTCTTTCCAGAGAGTATATGCGCAAATTAGGAGTAGGTACCTGGTACTCTTCTGTACCAGCAAAGCTCTGGACCAGGAATTTTAACCCTATCACTCTTCCTCCTGGGAGCCTCCATACAGTGCTAACAACACTTACAGTGTTTGAGAGCAACGTCTGCCACAAGCCCCTTCTTTTCTTCTACACAGAAAGCCGGGTTCTGGCTTTTAATCCTCTTAGATACAATGATATTTGTCAGGAACGAAGATGCAGACAATTTAACACCGGAGGAGATGGATTTTGGACTATTCTCTCTGGCAAAGCTGCCATTATTTTTTATTGTTTTGGTTTTGCCAGCTGAAGAGGTATCACTCATGGAAAGCCAGGCCCTGTTGGCTTAGAGACTAACTTACATTTGCAACTTTTTCTTTGTGCCTACCGGTGACAGACACACACACACATACACACACACACACACACACACACACACACACACACACACACACACACACACACAGGTCCACATAGGTCGGTCATATGCTTTAAAATAACATCTTAATGACTGTGGACATGTGTGACACTGGTTCCATAAGAGGACAATGATGCTGAAAATATTCCAGTTGCTTGCTGACATGGAAGATGTTCTTATGTCATGGCCAAGTATTTCTCCATGTTTATAGTGTGCCTTGTTTGACTATTGTGCCAGTCACATAAAGAGATAGCAGATATGAGAGGTATAATGCATCCTATTTGGTGCATGGCTATAGAGGATTTTGTTACACATTCATGCTCACTATACTTTTGCTGTTATTTTAGTATATGCCTACTTATAGAAGAAAATAAAAATTCATTATAAGCTATGTCATGCTACTCTAGCATCAACCTCATATGTGCAATACTTAATTTTACATGCAATCTCAACTGAATTAATAAGTCACATGGAGAGATTGATTTGGGTTTGCGTACATATACTCAATGATGCCTACATAAACCTAAGACCACCTAACAATGCATTATTGGGCATGTATCCTCACATTAACTGAACATCATTCATCTCTAAATTAATGAAAGATTCTCAGTAGTTATTTACCAAATTTTATTAAAGAAGCTTTTTTTTCAGATGTATTTTCTTTTTGTTTATATGTATGTATCTCTTGGTATGTATTTACCAGAAGAGGGTGCTGGATCCCTTTGAATGGGGTGTCTAGGCTGTTGTGAGCTGCCTGATGGGAGTACTGGGAACCAAAGTTGGGGTTCTCCAAGGGCAACAGGTGCTTTTAACTGTTGAGCCATCTCTTCAGCCCCCAAGGCTGTAAAAATTTGATGGTAAGCTTTAAACTGCTTTGCCTCCAGGGTTGTTGAGGATTCTAGCTCAGCATTTTGCTGAGAAGTGTGGGGTTGCTTCACACTTGTCTTCCCTACGAAGTTTCTTCTGTGAAACTCTTCACAAGGATTATTGAACTCAGTGTGATTTCAAAGGAGAATCTTTGCTGTCAGGCTGGGGAAATGTTTCAGTGGGTACAGTGCATGCTGTGCAAGTATGAGGACCTGCGTTGGAATCCCCAACACTCACACAGAAATTTGGACACGTACTAATTTGTACTGGAAAGATAGAGACAAGAACATCCCAGAGGCTTGTGGGCCAGCCAGTCTAGCCAATCAGTGAGCCCTAGGTCCAACAAGAAATTTCATCTCAAAAACTAAAGTGGAGAGTGATAGAGGAAAATACTCAGTGTTGTCTCCTCTACCTGCACACACACACACACACACACACACACACACACACACACACACACTCAGAGAACCTATTTCAGTTACCCTGTGGGTGTTGTCCTGTTTCACGTTTTTGCCAATTTCTTGCTACTTGAATTAAAAGTAAGCATTATTTTACATTTCCCCACCTCATTTGAATGTCCTATGACTTTTGTGATTGAAACCTCAGGACGCAGTGAGTGGTCTATATTTCAGATAGAACTGTGTGATCTCCAGTCTTTCAAAACTAGACTTGAAGACTTCAGAGCACTATGGCTTGAGCATTATGGTTTGAATATAAATATGAATCATTCATACCATCCTTGCTATGGCATGCATGGATACACCCAGCCCAGCTGTTCCTTCCAGATTGTATTTGGTGCACGACACTTCATGGGGTTCAAGTAGTGGAGGGTGCAGGAGCCATCTCACTTGCACCCTTGTGACTTTCAGTACTTTCTGCTCTGATCCAGAGGCTGATCTTTCTCATTCTATATTGCTCTTTTCCTCCTCCCTTTCCATTTCCAGCAAGGCACGAAGGAGACAGGCATTTTCTCAGTACAAAGATACGTATTGTTGCAGCAGAGCAAGCCCTGTCTGGATTGAGCATCGGTGATATCTATCAATTTTTTTATGTTTTGCATTTTGGAACGCATAAAAGTAATAGTGAATTATATACTGCTTTAAAACTTAGAAAATTATCTTGACATTTGTGTAACAATCCAGGGTAAACATCTTACTTAGCCTGATTCCCAGGAAATTCCCAAGAGTTCCTTTTGCTTTTTAAATATACTTCCTACATTATATAGCTCAGGTTTTTGCTTCTTTAAATATTTATTGAATACCTCCATGTATCAGGTCATGGTCCGAGCACTGATTCTTTCCCTCATGATGGTGAAAAGATGAAGCTTGCAAGAAGAAAAGTCCAAGAGCTCAAGGGTGGGCAGAACCTGACCTTAGGTTCTCTTTTGTTGCTTAGGTTCTATTTTGTTGAGATGAGGTGCTGCTGGTGAGGTCCCAGAACAAGAGTTGATCCTACAGTGAGTAGAAGAATAAGAATATAGACAGCCTAGTAGGGGAATGAGAACATAGACATTCGAGAAGATGGATGATAATGTAAACAGCCTAGAAGAGGGTGGGGATACAGACAGCCTAGCAGAGGGATGGAATATAGACAGTCTAGCAGAGGGATGAGAATATAGATAGTCTAGCAGAGGATGGGAATATAGATAGTCTAGCAGAGGATGGGAATATAGACAATCTAGCAGAGGATAGGAATATAGTCTAGCTGAGGGATGGGAATATAGACAGTCTCGCAGAGGATGGAAATATAGACAGTCTAGCAGAGGGATGGGAATGCAGATAGATAGTCTAGCAGAGGATGGGAATGTAAACAGCCTAGCAGAGGTGTGCTGCATAAAAATGTGGCACGGAGTTCTGCTTTGAATCCTCTGTCAAAACAGATGCAAGCTTAGTTGACACACGGAGCGAAGCATAAGCAAATGAACATTATTAGGGAAAAGAGCTTCCTCTTTTTTTCCTTCTGTGCAATAAGAGGCGTAGGCATTGTCAGCAAATTTTTTTATACTGACTGGGAATGCTTCCTGGTGTTTAGAGCAAGATCACAGTTTAAACTTCTTCATTATTATTCAGGTGCAGATCCACTGGTGTGATAGAAGATGAAGTGCAGGATTTTTGTTGCTTAGTGCTTTTCCTTTGCCATTTCAGAAATGCTTTCTTCAGACTCTGTTTTTAATGGTAATCTGAAAGCCTCAGATGAATAAAACTCACTTTTGATAAAGCAGCTGTGAAAATACATTGTTAACAGAAAGAAAGATCTGAGCTGTTCAGCATACATGCTGAACACTAGCACGTTCAGCATATATGCGAAGACTAGCATGAATATGCTGGGCTGTGCTAGTTTCTCCTGGGAAGCGTTGATAGCCCTAAAGTTCTAGGACAGATTATTGGGAGAAATGACGGGAAAGCATTTATAATCATTTCCATTGGCACAGGATGTAAAGATAAATTGAATTAGATTGAATGTACATGAGTGAACGACAGGACAAAATTGCCTTATTTATTATTAGAATTGGGATTTTCCAGTATTTAAAACTAAACATCTCACAGACACACACATACAAAATCCCCTCAGAGGAAAAAGTATGGCTGAAATATTTTCACTATCCCACTCTTATATTTTATTTCATAAGCATGACATAAGCATGGGGTGAATGGGTCTCACATTAGAACTCTTGCCAGAGCACCTAGTTTCCTTGAAGAAATTCTGTAGTTACATCTCTTTAATCATTTACCTGAGTTTTTTTTCGTCTGGACTATATTTTGATGCTGGTTTTAAAGTAAGGATCCTTCCACTCCTTCCTCTAGCTGCTGAATTGGTAAGGCTCCAAACTCTATTAAAGCTTCGATAAAGTTTTTATTTTAATTTCTCCTCTGCACATTGCAGTTTCTTTATCTAAATAAAGAGAAATAGAAGAAAGTAGAATCTTCTGTGTGCAGGGACATCATGCATGGAGACAAGTGCTTTACTTGGAGCCCCAGGCCTCTCCCTGTGTTCCTTGTGGTTGCATGCTGATTTTAGCACCCTTGCAGTCTGCCATTAGTTTCTTTGATCCAAGGGTTATACGTTTATTCTCTTTGAGGAACAAGGACCTGACCTGAGTGAGATTTCTTACATAATTTCTTGTGTTATGTACTCTATAGAGAATGATACTTCGATATGAGTGCTGAAAGCTAATCATAGACTTGACTAATTTATGTTAATAAAATCAGACCAAGTCTTCAAACTGGGGTGAAAGAGACAGGAAGTGTTCTGGCTACTCAGACTTGCACTGAGGTGTGTGACCAATGGGATATACTGTTGAATGGGGGCAGAGAGTAGGTCTGAAAGGATCCAATGTGATATACTCTATTCCTTCCACTTCAGGGATGATTAGGAAGGAATCAAAGAGGCAGTGGTCAAAGTATTATTTTTCCTCTAGTTACGGTGGCTCATACCAGCAAGCTAAGCACTCAGTAGGCTAGGCAACAGGAGCAGCACAATTTTGAGGTCAGGATGTATTACATAATGAGTTCCAGACCAACCTGGGCTACAGAGAGAGACTCTATCTCAAAAGGAGAAAAAACAAATTTTACTCTCTTTCACTAAAGCTCAATTAGAGTGTTAGACTTGACCTCTAGTGATAATCTGTTATACGAATTCTGATTTGTCATTTTACCCTGTACCACCTTACAAACTGAATGTGTCATTCTAAAACTTCAGCTTTCTCTCTGGGGGATAAACCCCATCCCTGTTAGCTTTCAAAATAATCGTAAAAGGGGTTAGAAAAGTTTGTGTCTCATGACCAGAATATTGTAAGGAAAAAAAAAAAAAAAAAAAAAAAAAAACAGGACTGACTGAGCATGCTCAGTAGCTCCTTCCAAAAGGAAGAACTCAGGTCATGGTCTTATCTTGGAGAGATCCCTGAGATCAGATTTATTTTCATCCAAGAAGGGAATTTTCTCCTGTGCAGATGTGTGAAAAGTGGAAGGTAAGTCTATCTAGTATCTCAAGACCTAGGGTTCTGGTCATCTAGGTGGTTCAAGGTGGTTCAGTGTCTCTAAGGGCTGGTATTACCTTCCTGGCCTCCTTCCCCTTTCCTCGGTTTCTTTGGGACCCCTGGTGAGCAATGTAGATATACAGAGAATCAAATCTGCACGTCAGTGAAATCAATGCTAAGACCTTGCCATTAGCAATGGATAGAAGTCATTACCTATGCTAATTCTCCTCCCAAATTGTGTCTAGTCTCATAATTAACATAACGGTAGCAAAGTTATTCAGGGAGACCAAATGGCAGCATAAAGGAACTTCAGTAATGTTATGAAAGCAATAGGAAAAAAATGCTTGCAGATGTGAAATTCCCCTTTAATGAGATTCCCATTTAAAAAAAAATCAAAATTGCCTTTTTTTTTTCTCTTTTTTTTTCAGAGCTGAGGACCGAACCTAGGGCCTTGCGCTTGCTAGGCAAGCGCTCTACCACTGAGCTAAATCCCCAACCCAAAATTGCCTTTTTAAACTAGGTCAACATATTAATTTATTTGATATTTTTATATATTCTTTGAGGATTTCACAAATATATACAATGTATCTTGATAATATCAATCCCAGTTCCTCCCTTTCTCCGTGGATATCCACATCATATCCCTCCTATTTTCATGTCTTTAAAATAATAACCCACTGAGTACAATTAGCGATGCCTGCACAATCATTGGCAACCAACCAGTAGTTACATTCCCAAAGAAAAATGACTCCCACCCCCAGCAGGCACCCATTGCCAAATAGCATCTCAGCCAAGAGTGGGGACTCATGAGACCCTCCCCTGTCCTCACTGGAAATTTGACTAGCTTTATCTTGTACAGGTCTTTAGCAGGTGACCACAGCTGTAGTGAACTCAAAAGTGCAATGGCCACATCATATCCCAAAGACAGCATTTCATGGCCTTCCTCCCCATCTTCTGGCTCTTACATTCTTTCCACCTCCTCTTCCTCAGTGTTCCCTGAACTTTGTAAGGGTTGATGCAGGTTTTTCATTTCCGGCTTATACCTCCAACTGCCACACATTCTCAGCACTTGGACCCGTTATGAGACCACATTAGCTACTCACTGCAAAAAGAAACTTCTTTGACCAAAGCTGAGAACAGCATTGATCTATGGATAGAAACATAAATATTTAAAATGCAGTTTGACAAGGTCAACAAAACAGCAATAGCATGCCCCCTCACTGAGCACCTGTGACCTTCTCAGCCTTAGACTAGACCTCACATTGAATAGAAAACAGTTGGTTGCCTTTGTAACAGTTCCAGCACTATTGCACAGGTGAGCACATCTTCCCCAGCAAGTCAGTATTCTAACATGTGGGATCTACTGCCTGGAAAGTTAATTGACAACTTTTCTCTTCTGGCAGTTTGCATAGCACCTTTGGCACTATGAAACCAGCCAGCAGGAGGAAGTTTCCAGGCCACTTTCAACTTGATTGGTCTATATGCTGCAACCAGCATCTACTGTGTCTTGAACAATAGGTAGTTATGGTGGGCAACAAAGAACAGTGACAATTGCTTGTGTTCCTTTGGGGGCCTCTGAAGACTTTCTGACCAATAACTCATAGGGAATAGCCTGTGCCTGACGCTGTGATTTTCATTTCATAAGTCATGCCTTCTGGGGAGAGTACTGTCCATCTCTGTGGGGTACAAATTCCTTTTTCTAAAAACAAACAAATAAATACGATATTTTAAATTAACTACAAAATAACAGGTTTTCTATACACACCTACTTTTGGTTAGCCCACTCCCAATTCTCCTTTCCCACATTCCTCCATCCTCATTACGCCTTAACTCCCAGTATCCACATCCTTCACTTTCATATCACATGCAAAAATCACTTAGAAAACAAACAAATAAACCTTGAATCCTTAAGGCCCAACATCCTTATATTAAAACCTAAATAACTCAAGTTTAAAAAATTCTGAACTAGTTTCTCTTCCTGTTCAGTCTAACATGAAAACACCTTCTCCATAGTCAAGAGAAAATTGTGCACTCTTCATGAGCCTCTCTTGGACCACAACTAAAAAAAAAAATGACTCCAAAGCGAGTTCCAGGAAAGGCGCAAAGCTACACAGAGAAACCCTGTCTCGAAAAAAAAAACCAAAAAAAAAAAAAAAATGATTGGATATAATTAGAGGTTTGAGTGCAGTTGCAAGAAGTAACATGAAGGGAACCTGCGTACCCTTCATTTGTCCCTCCCCAACCCCGTGACCAACATGCTTTAAATAAACAAACAAATAAGCAAGCAAACAAACAGATTATATCTCTCTGTGCAGCGCGAGTGTGTGTGTGTGTGTGTGTGTGTGTGTGTGTGTGTGTGTGTGTGTCAGAGGGCAAGTTTTGGGAGTGAGTTCCTGCCATCCATCTTGTTTCTGAGGCATGCTCCATCCTGCTGTTTCTTGTCAGTTGCTGCATATTCCAGGCTAGCTGGCCCATGGACTGTGAGGTGATTCTCCTGTCTGCTTCTCATTCTCAGGTTGAAGTGCTGAATTAGATTGCATCCTGCTTTCCTGCTTTTACACAGGTTCTGAGTCTCTGAACTCGGCAGGTTGTCAGGTTTTCACAGCCAGCACCTTAACTCCCTAATATATCTTCCTGGCCCACAGTACAATAACAAAACTTAGAAAATAGCACAGGCATTGATAACATCCCATACGTTATTTACATCTTCCTAGTCTGACATGCACTGTGTGTGTGTGTGTGTGTGTGTGTGTGTGTGTGTGTGTGTGTGTGAAATACTGTCACATTGTGAACATTGGCATGGCCACTACCATAGCTAGTGAAGACCTATTCTACTGTCACAGAACTTCTGTCTGCTGCCTCTTCATGGCCAACCTCATGACCTACACTCTAGCTCCTGGCACCCGATGGTATAGCTCATGACCTCTTGAAATGGGGATCCGTAACTAGATGTTCCTGTTCTTGCAGTGAAGTCAATTGGTTGACAGTGTCAAAAGCTCCATTCTTGAAGGGCATTCGATTTGCATCCAGGTTGAGGCTGTTACATGGAAAGCTGCCATGAACATTTGTGGGCAGTTTAGATGGACGGACTTTCCATTTCTCTAGGATAAATACCCAGAGATGCTGTTGATATGTCACTTGGTAAGTGCATATTTAATATTTTTAGTAGCTGCAAAACTATTTTTCAGGGAAGTCGTAACAATGTACATCTCCACCAGAAATGTATGAGTGATATATTTTTCTCTGCGTCCTCACTATTCCTTGAAGTTATCCCTGTTTTTTATTTTAGTGATTCAGAAATGTGGACTAATAGCTCACTGGGGTTCTGAAATGTGTTTTACCTATTTCAAGCAATGTTGGGTATCTTTCCATCCTACTCTTGTTGCAATAACCTCTGTAGTGTAAATCCATTCATACATTTTTCCTCATTTTATAATAGGATTGTTTGTGTTTTTATTTTTATTCTTTTGTTATTGAATTTCAGTTTTGTGATATATATTATAGACACATGTGATATATACTCATGTGCCTCATTTTAAGGTTTCAAAAACAGTACTAAAACTATTAACACTAAAAGAACAATATTTTGGCCACAAAAACAACAAAACAAACACCAAAAAACAAAAATCGTACTCTGAGCAAACTGTTTCCAGAATCCAGAGCTTAGTCTGACCTTGTTCCTGCTGCCTAGCTGGAAGATGAGTAGACATTCCTTGACTGATTAAAGGAAGGGAGACAGAGGCAGTTTTGTTTCAAGTCTTACTAGGACGCCAGTGGTCCAAACACCAGGAACTGTAAATTAAAGCTCTGCTGTGAGATATCATTTATCACAATGTAAGTTTGACAACATGCATTTAGTATAAGCAGGGGCAGACTATCTGGCATGAGTGGTGTCGTGTCCCGTCTCAGTCTTCCACCTGTGCCTCTGGCTGTGAAACCAGCTCCTGAGGTTTACACTGCCCTTCCTTCTCCTCTTCCTTACCCATGTGCTACCACTACTTTCTATAAGCTGGACCGTTGAGCGTTCCCAAGTGTGGGAAGTATAACGAGAAATCCACGGAGCCTGTTTAATATGCAAAAGAATTTATTCGGGGAAGAACTCATCGTACAAAACGTAGTTGACACAGGTTCTGGAATGCTGTTCCGGCCGCCTGAATCAGTCCTGCATCCAAGTCCCATGAAGGAGCGAAGAGAGCGATGCCTACGTGCATCTCAGGTCCTAAGAGTCTCAGAGAGGCCACGCCCCCAGGGGCTTGTATATCAAGGCCATAGGCAGGTGGAGCAGTAACCTGCTGCATCTCTAGGGGCGGTGCTTCAAGGTCATAGACAGAACAGCTGTCGACTACAGGTAATACTTGTTTTATAAATTTACGATCATATTATTCATGTTTGCTCTGCATTTGCTTTGCTTATTCAGTTACGTCTTTGAACATCCTCGCAGACCAAGTGACATAACCCTAATTCTTTCTTTGTGGTGGTGGCACAGTAGTTAATGGTATGATGAAATCGATTAGATTTATCCTCAGAGATATAGCCCTATCTCAGTGCTCCTTGGTATTCATGCCTCTGTGAGTCCTCCTTGAGTGGTGGCTTTTAAGACAAGGACACACAATATAGTAAAGGGGAGAGGATGGCATTCTCATGACTCTTATTGTATATAAGTAACTTAATCTTGTCTAGAGATCCTAGAGACTTTCTTTGCTGGCTTGACATTCAGTGCTGTCCTGGTGATGGTTACATGGCCAGGACTGACAAGCTGAGTGCAGGTGCTCCATGAGAGATGAGAACCTAAGAACCATCAAGAATCCAGAGACACCAATCCCACAGAAGTGAATTCTGCTGATAGGCTGAGTGAGAAGGAAGCAGATTCACTCCAGGTGAGCTACTAGGAGGGACTTACAACTTACTTGTCACCTATGAGACAAGACATAGCAGTCACTGCAGAGCTGTGCTTTCAGTCCCAACCCACACTAACCAAGAGATAATAAATGCATGTTGTTTCTTACCAGATTTGTGGTCATTCATTACCCTGTAGTAGAAAACTATCACTACGTTCCTTCTCCTAGATCCTGCCTGTGTGTGTCACTGGCAACAAGGCTTAATAAATACTTTTGCTCACGTAGCCATGCTCATCAAGCGATTTCTCCAGTAGGATAGACTTTCCCTATGGAGTTCTGGCTGCTGTTAGTTTTGTTTTTGTGGTACTGAGACTGGAACTCAGAGCCTAGCCCATCCTGTTGTATCCCTGGCTGTCCTGGAACTCACTGTCCTCCTCCCTTGCCTAGGTATTCTGTCTTCCAAGGGCTGGGATTACAGGCATATACCATCAGGCCAACTCCTATTCACTGTGTTAACCGGTGTTAGAGTGTTTTTTTTTTCTTCACTTCTGAAAGTTCATGGTTCATGGGCCACGTTCCAAGTGTGTACTGTTTGCTGCAGCCTCAGCAGCAACGGGCCCAGTGAAGCTTTTATCTTTAGCCTCAAACATTGAAAAAAAGAGATGGTTATAAAAATCTGTATTTCACTACCTGCCAGTGAGTTTGAACACAATTTTAATATTTTTTGATCATAAGGATTGCTTCTTTTGTGGAATGATCTTTCAGATTCTCTGTGGTTTTCTGTAGTTAGAAGTTTTTCTGTGTCCTGTCTGGTCCCGTGGTTGCTCAGACCCAAATAAACACACAGAGGCATATACATACATATATATATATATATATGTATATATATATATACATACATATATATGTATGTATATATATATACACACACACTATGGACATGGCAGGCTTCTTGCTAGCTAGCTCTTATATCTTAAATTAACCCATTTCTATAAATCTATACCTTGACACATGGCTTGTGGCTTACTGGTACTTTTCATCCTGCTTCTCCTGGCAGTGTCTGGCAGTGTCTGCTCAGCTCTGCCTTTCTTCTTCTTCTCTCTCCAGTTAGAATGTACCGCCTAATCTTATTCTGCCTCACCATTGGCCAAACAGATTTATTTATCAACCAATCAGAGCAACACATATTCACAGCATACAGAATGACATCCCATGGCAGTTTTCCCTTAGTAGGTGATTTAAATTTTATCATTTAATATTTTTTTTATTGTGTATATGTGTGTGTATTTGTGTGTGTGTGTGTGTGTGTGTGTGTGTGTGTGTGTGTGTGGTATAAATGCATGTGTACAGGGCACATGACCCTGTGCACATGCAGAGACCAGAGGATGATATCTAGTGTCTACTTTATTGTGCTCTACCTTATTTCATTTGGACAAAGTCTCTCATGAAAGCTGGGACTAGGCTGTTGTCCATTAAACCCCAACAGTCTTCTAGAGTGCTTGACTACAGGCACATTCAGCTGTGCCTTTTTAAGGGATTGGGACTTGGGGCCTCATGCTTGTGGAGCAAGCATCTTACCCAGTGAGCCCATCTCCCCAGTTCCTATAGCGAATTCCTCCCAGATTCCTTGGAATTCAGTCCTACTGCTACAGATATTAAATTGCCTGCTTGTATGTTGCAGGAGTTTTTATTTTACTTTATTTTGAGGCAGGCTCATCTCATATTCCTGCAGACCTGGAACTTGTCATGAAGACCAGGTTGGTTCATAACTCACAGAGAACCACCTTCTTCTGTCTCCTGAGTGCTGGGATTAAAGAACCATCATGCCTGGCCTTGTCAACTTTTCTTTTTTAAATAGCTTTTTTTCCTCTCATATAATATATTCTGATTACAGTTTCCCCTCCTTCTACTCCTCCCTGTTCCTCCTTACCTTCCCTCCCATCCAGACTCACCTCCTTTCTGTCTTTCATTAGAAAACAAAGGCTTCTAAGGGATAGTAATAAAATAAAACAAGATACATTATAATAGATCAAGAACTAATACATCGGAACACACAAACACAAAGAAGAAAAAGAGCCCAAGAAAAAGCCAAATGAAACAGATATAGACTCAGAGACACACTTATTTGCACATTCACAAATCCCATTAAAACACTAAACTGAAGCCATAATACACAAAGGACCTGTAGGGTAAAAGGAAAGAAAAATATATATAAATAAAATAAAAATAAAAAAACAAGATAAAATTTAAAAAACCCTTGACACCACATTATGAGACAAGGAACTCCCAGTGATGCTGTTAAGTTCATTTTCTGTTGGCCATTTAATGCTGGACACGCAGCCTACTACCCTTGAGAGGAGTTTATTTCTTGAGTGAGACTCCCTGGAAGAAAACTAAATTTTCATTTGCAAGTGTTTGTCAATTGCAGATAGCTTCTGGGTTAGGGGTGGTGGCTTGTATACACTTCTTTCAGCTCTAGGACCCATCTGGTGCAGACCAGTGCAGGCCCTGCATATTGCCTCAGTGTCTGTGAGTTTTATGTGCATTGATCATGTTGATTCAAAGGCCCATGTTTTCTTGGTGTCCTCACCCCCTTTGCCTTTTACTATTTTTCTGCCTCCTCTTCCACAGGGTTCCCTGAGCCCAGAGGGGAAGGATTTGATGGAGACACCCCATTTAGGGCTGAGTATATTCTAAGATCTCTCATTCTCTATATCATGTCTGGCTGTGAGTCTCTGTATTTGTTCCTATCTGCTGTAGGAGGAAGCTTCTCTGATGATGGTTGAGTAAGGCACTGATCTCTGAGTCTAGTAGAATGTCAATGAGTCATTTTGTTGATACTTTTTTTTTTAAAAAGTACCTTAGCACTTGGCTTTACTCTTGTTCCCTGGGCTCTCTAGCCTCCGGTCCTTGGTCACCCAAGCAGTGAGTTCCATCTTGTGGAGTGGGCCTTAAGTCGAATCAGATATTGATTGGTTACTCCTACAAGCTTTACTCTACCATCACACTAGCATATCTTGCAGGTAGGACACTACGGTAGATCAAAGGGTCTGTGGCTGGTTTGGTGTTTATGTTTCTCTTTTGGTAGCACGCAGAGTACCTTCCTGTACTAAAGGCGTTAACAAATAGGGGTGAAGGGTCTGTGTGGATACCAGCTTGACTTCTCCTTGTTCAATGAGTTGTGTAGGTGTTGTCTTCATCCATGGGGCCCTGTTATCAGTTTGTGGAGAGTAACCTATAGTCTTGGTAACAGCCTGGGTTGCTTGGGGGTTCCCATAGGGCCCTTTGGGCCAACAATTCAACTAGACATAACCCCATCCAGGTACTGGAAACTTCATTTGGTGAAAAGGGATTGCCAGTTGAGGCTCTGTCTTCCCATTCTTTGGTGATTCCATTCAGATCACCTTCATATATGTGTATATTTTATGAAACTTCTGCTGCCTTAGGTTTCTGTATTACCCCTTAGATGGCTTGTAACTTTAACTATTTCTCCCATACTTCTTCTCTTGTTCCCCTCTTAATCCTCTCATTCTAGATCCCCTCTCCATTCATAATTATTTGTTCTATTTCCCTTTCCTAGAGAGGTCTATCTGTCTCCCACTAGTCCCTTACTCTATACCCAGCCTCTGTGGTTCTATAGATTGTAGATAGTTTATATTAATAAACCATAAACTTCAAATTTTCAAGTTTTGTTTTCTGATTTTGGGGGTCCCTTCTAAGATGCTGATAATTTTAAGTTTTTTTATTCAAATTTCTTTTTTATATACTTGGCATAATTAAAGATTACCTTTATGTCCTGCAAGGTGTATAGTCAGTAGTACCATCAAAATATCAATTGCCAGATTAACCCAAGAGAAGTTAGGAAACAGAATAAATCCACTACCATGAAAGTCATTGAGAAAAGATTTTTTTGAAAGAACAGATGTAGCTGAAGCCATCACTACACTTTTTATTATCCTGTGAATGACAGTGCATGTCAATGTAACTGAAACCTGCACTACTCAAAATAAGATCCCAGAACCACAGGCTCGACATCCTTCGAGAGGATTTTAGGAACCATTATAAATATCTTGGCTAGACCCTTGACCTAGTGAGTCAGGACCTGAATTTACACCAAACCCTGGGTGATTTGTCTATCTGTTTGTGTTTGAACAACACTGATTTAAACCACCGCAGATAAGAGAAGACTTGGACAGCTCACTGGAACTCAATGGTGCTATAGAATCCCATGCGGGGTCCATTTATAATGCTTTCAGCAGCTCGTAAACCCTGCTATATTGTATTAACCCTTTGTGCCCTGGCCATTTTCTTTTTTCACTGCCATTCTTTCCTTATTGATATGTACGTAGAGTGTATCAGTCATGGTGGTCTTTTCCAGAGTCTCATTTTTGTTTTTATTCTGTAACTATCTTCTCTCATTTATATTCCTTTTTACTTTAATTCTTCTAGCTTCTTTTGCTCTACTTTTAATTTTTAAATGAATATTAAATGATTTTCTTTTTGTTCACCAGCAAAATAAGTAATCTTGCACTCCAGTGTACAATAGGTTTTACTGTGCTCTGTAGTTTGTGACCAAAGTTTTCACTTTATTTTGTTTTTTAATAATGTTTAGAATTATGAACTTTAGTTTTTAATAAAATACTAATATGCTTGCTTTATGGTATCCTCTCTACTTTGAAAATATTGAAAATCTTACTGTGTTTAATTATATTTTTGATTTTTGTAAAGGTTGCCTTGAC
Organism: Peromyscus californicus insignis; assembly: GCF_007827085.1. NCBI lineage: Eukaryota > Metazoa > Chordata > Mammalia > Rodentia > Cricetidae > Peromyscus > Peromyscus californicus. The sequence continues at coordinate 19,897,641 of NW_026294525.1, read as the reverse complement.
AAACAAAAACTAAATATTCTTTATATTTGTTGAATTCATGATTATTTTTGATTTCTTTCTCTCTGTACATTTTTTCTTTTTAGACAGTCTTCATATGCACCCCAGGCTGATCTGAGCTTAAAATCTTCTTGTTTCATTTTCCAGAGTGCTAGGATTGTAAGCAAGTATCTCGATGCCTAAACCTTTATTTTTTTGTTTTCATTTCAGATCTGTATGAAAAAAGACCTCTATTTAGTGTAATGGATGGATAGACAGATGATAGATAGATAGATAAATAGATAGATAGATGATAGATAAATAGATATATGATAGATAGATAGATAGATAGATAGATAGATAGACAGACAGACAAGACAGGCAGCCAGAGATAAAAATTTGCTCATGACTGTCTTTTATTATTCTATTCTGAAGTCTCTAACTTGTTATTGTCAAACAATGTCCTTCAAATTGATGGTGTACATGCTGACAAAACCATCTATGGATGAGTTCTCTCTCTGTTTTCAGGTATGGACATTTGTGTTCTTGATGTAATATCTCTCCTCATACTACTATTTGAATTTATGGACCAAGATCAGGATGAATTCTTCCATCAGAACTGTGTGTGAACCTAAGTTATCCTTGTCTTGTCTACCTTCCTTTTACAGTAATTCATCTTCCTTGGTCATTGCCAAGTGTTCACACTTTATTCATGTCTTGGGCCCATGCCTCCAGAACACAGGCAATCATTACATATCTACTATAGCTGCTGTCTTCGTATATAATATAGTACAATTATAGACTTCATATATAATATATATTTAAAATAGCTATTATGTAGAATCTGGTAGTTAATATAACTATAATGGTTTTACATATAATAGTTACAGTACGTATTATTAAATATGATAGCTGTGTTACTTCCCTTACATATCCTCTAACATTTTTTATAAGCACTACAAAATTGTTCAGCTCTTTGAGGGTAAGTCCTTGATTGCTTTCTTTACGTGCCTATGTATTTTTTACAAGTGTTTTCAGGCGTGTTCTCAGCAGCTTCCTAGATCATAGTTCTTTCTGTAAATTCTTCCAAATTGCTTTCCAAGGTCCCAGTTCCTTTGCTCTATTACCCTGCAATGGGCTTGTTACACTCGTTGAAGCACTAACAGCTAACCATCTCTTCCCCTCCAGGTCCCTCTTTAGGAGAAGTTAGACTTGGACTTTTTTTTTAAATTTCTGTCTAGCCTAGCTTTGAAAATCTTACTTGCCTCTTCTTTGATATCTATCTAGCTTGTGTCCTCAGATCTCAACATTCTTCTAAGGAAAACTCCCTCAGTTTGGAGAACTTGGATGTGTTACTGTTGTTCCTTATTCCTTTGCCTCTGTTCTAATAAGACTGACATGTATTGAATGAGCTAGTGCAGCCCTTCCTTGGTCCTCAATAAGTGGAATGTTTAACAAAAGTGTGCTCCTGGAAAGGCATTTTTGATGTCCTCTTAATTTAGGAGAGTTCAGACATCTCTGTCTCCCTGCCCTCCTCTTGCATCATTATCCAAGCTGGTCTCCAACTCTCAGGCTCAAGTGAATCTCCTATGTCAGCCTCCTGACTGAATACAACGACATTGACTTTCTTTTGTTTTCTCCCCTCCCCATAGGATCCTGCTCTTTGTTGAGTTTAATGAACAACCTCTATGCCCCCTTTCTGTGTAAGGATGAAGTAAGTCTCCAAAACCCACAGTCAAATTTTTTATTTCAAAAGTGAATCGTAACATCTTTGAAACCATAGATTTGGCATGATTTTTAAAAGCTTATAAACAGTCTCAATGAAACCAACAGTTTAGATTCTATATAATTTCCTTTATAATCTTATTTTTTCAGAACAAATGGAAGTATACAATGTGTTGCACCATTGTAAGCCTATGTACCTGTGCCTGACATGTGATTCACCTTAATAGAACTCTGTACCTGTCACTTTCCTGTTAGTACACTGTAAAAATGAGTCTGCATATTTGACTGGAGAAATGCAATAAAATCAGCCAAGTCTGATGCACCCCAACTGTCTCTTTACTGAGGAACAAGCGATTCTTTAACCTGTGATTTCATCCCTGTCCCAGTAGCCTGCTTTAAGCTACGATTTTACTGGCATAAGTCAGGTCAAGTTCAGCCACATGGAACTACAGAGACCATGATTACTAAGCCTCACATTCCCTCAACAATTAAGAAACAGCCACAAAGTGACAGTAAAAGCCACAGAAAACCAATAAAGTCCAATTCACATGGCCTTGGTGGCTTAAGGCTCCCAGTCTGTTCTTCTATGTGCTGCCTACATTTCTGGCCCAAGAACTGGTAAATTAGGAACTAGAGAGAAATAGTACATAAAATTCTTCCAGAGTATGGAAGAAAATCCAAGAAAAAACAAACAAGCAAACAAAAAAATTAAAGCCAAACCCCCGAACCACAAAAATCAAGGCGGAGGTCCAAACAGATAATGAAAAAAATGAAAAAAAAATAAATGAAAAAAACCTGGGAATTGAATTGGACCCATAGCCAACCCTGTACTGCCTTTCTTCTATGCTTCCCTCACAATCTAGGAACTAAACTCATTGCTTGCAACATCTGGGCATGCAGAGGCAGAACCTTTTTCGTAATGGATGAAAAGAAACAGTATGGGTGCTAAGGATACTGCATTCTGAAAAAGGCAGGACTAAACTGCCCATCTTTGTTCCTTCTTCCCGTTGTCAGGATCAGGGAACTTGGTCCTCCTGTAGGCAAGTGTAAGTGAGAAGCAGACAGTTCTGGGCTGGAGGCGGAATGCTCTTCCTGCTATGGAAATGCGAGAAGCGGGGTGTGTGTGTGTGTGTGTGTGTGTGTGTGTGTGTGTGTGTGTGTGTGACAGGTGTGCAAGCACTCCTAATAAAGGCAGAATGTTAAGAAATTAAAACCCAAGCAGGCCCCGCTGTGAGAAGGCTACCATTCTATCTTGTAGAAAATCGGGGTCTCTCCATAGATTGAATTTACCCATCTGGCCAGGTACAAGTAGTCATGATGCTCACTGAGCAACCTTCCGACAGAGAATGTGAAAGGTTGGTGTCTGCAGCAGCCTGGGAAGCAGAACCAAGAGGAAGAAAATGAAAAGTGTAAATTTCCTTTAGCTTTGGAGATAACGTCTTCCCCTTGCAGCCCGGCCCAGTGAAAATTAGGCCGTTCCCATTCCTCTGAATTGCTTTGTTTTTCTTCCCTCCTGAGAAAAAAAACAATTTATGGAGTTGTTGCTGAAACTTGTCTAGTAACGACATTCCAGAGATTGGAATACAATATTAAATTTTGATTGAAGAAAGGCTGTGGTGAGCAGGAGTACATTTTTTTTTACCCCAAAATTTATCTTAGCTATTATTTTCTAATTTAGAACTATGACTCTTGTTTCTGACTCAGAATTTTCTTGACACCAGAGCCAATGTCCACAGACAAAGGCCTTCTCACCTAATACTACAATATCTTTATTGAAATTGATCTTACTATGAACATTTCAGATAATGCTTTAATACTTGATGATCTTTCTAAGAGATGATCAAAATGCAGTCCTGATTCTATGCTCAGTGTGAACTCCTGTTTTGGTCTACATTCTCTGGATGGGAGGATGTGTCCCCTTGGCTCTTGCCCCACTAGCCTAATAATAGTCAGAAAGACGGGAAAATGGAGCTTTTAAAAAATTGGTTTACATTTATTTCCTGGCTTTTTATTAGCATATATTAATTGTATAAAAGACTAGGTTTCATTACATTATATATATGTAAATAAAATATACTGTGATCATATTCATGCTCGTGTGCAGTACACACACACACACACACACACACACACACACACACACACACACATACATAGTGAATGTACCACTACCACCACCACCATCACCACCAAGAAAGGAAAGAAAATACTTTAGTGCAGAGTTTCCAGTATATCTCTGCATGTCTCCATGATATTGTGGACTACTCTTCAAAGCACAGACCCTAAGGAATGGGAAGTCTTGTATGTCTATTCCCTCCATGCCCCTCACTGTTCTACCTTTTGTTCTTCTAAACACTCATTATCAGTGCCCCATGCTTACTTCATGGGACTGGAAACAACCTGTATGTCCTCATAAAGTTCTATCTATGTGGTCTGTGCTTCTGTGCCTCATCTTGTGGGTTGCCAGGGGGCTATCATGTTCCTCTTTTGCCCCTCAATGTCAAGGCTCCATCATCTATTCTTTCAATCATCTTTGTATGCCTGGTGGGACTTCCATAGTGTGTGGTTCAGAGTAGGCTTTAAAAAAATGTGTTTGGTGAATGATGAGATTCAGTTCTTCCGTGGAGTTAATCAGAGGAAGCATCCTGGATTCTGATATGACAGTTTAAGGTGACACTTTATGCACTAAGATTAGAGGGATCATGGCTTACAGGATTTTTAGTTCTTTATACTGCCCCATTAAGTATCCTCCTGGCCTGAGCTGGTCAACTTCTTTCCCCCAGAGGTGGTTTACTACATTTCACACTGTTCTAGTGTCAATGACTTCCTCCATCCTTGGCAATACTCTGACCCCAACACTCAGATCTATTCCCAGTTCGCTAAGATGACTACTTTAAGATAATTAGACTGAGTATAGTCTTCGAATTAACCTAAAACCTAGAGTTGTCCAGATTCCATTTGCGTTTGCCAAAATCTTCCTTTCACATGTCTTTTGTTTTGTTCAGTTTTATTAAGATACAGTCGGCATGTAACACTGCACGTGTTCAATGTATACCATTTGATCAGTTTGGACATATCTATATGCCTGTGATACTGCTGTCCTCTGTCATTATCTTAACACTCATTGGCTTTTATGGATTCAGGGGAGTGGAAGATGTCTGGAACCTAGCCAGTTCAGCTAACTTGATTTTAAGAGCGTCAAATTGAGTCTCAAGAGAGGAAGGGGCTTGTTGAATCATACACGTTAGTTGTAATCACTAGCTACTGGAATGGGCAGGTGAGTACATTTCCAGATGCTGCTCTTCTTTAAAGGGTTCAGTGGCTATTTAGTCCACATGCTTTGTATATGCAGAAACTTTTTGCTTTGGTGATGCAATATTCATTGCATTCATTAAATTATAAGGATAAAAAGTATCACCCTCCTCCAAACCCCTTATTTGTCCACTTGCTCACATGTAACCCATGACCACATGGACAACGCCTTGCATCCTGCAACTGACTGAGAGATGCTGACTGGCTGTTTATGTTTATTAAGAAGAGATAGTTGGAAATTCATCCTAGCACCATGTTCCAGTAATAAAACTGATGACATAACTTTTCCGCTAAGAGAAAGTTTTGACTCTCATGAAAAGGATAATCTGTTACAGTGTTAAGTAGCATTTAATGCTATCTGCTGAGATGCATTTGGGCTTTAGCACATGAAACAGATGATATCTGGTCTGAAAACACTCTGTGAATTTACTTTTATTCACAGAATGTTGCTTACTTAAAAAAATTCATATTCTTCTAAGCCAGGGAATAATTATGTTACATTATATAACCAACAACAGCAAACTGAGGAAATAAATGGTTTGGGTTAAAATGTGGCTCTGTTTATGGGAAACATACTTTAAAAACTTGGTGTTGTACGTACTTCAACTTTGCTCAGGAATTAAACACAGACAGTCTGTGGGATATTATACTACTTTTCAGAGAGAGAGAGAGAGTCTTGTTTAATGGGGAGTTCCCAAAGTAAATTCTGCTTCTTCATTTTTCCTACAGCTTGCAGATACTATCTCTGTAAATTGTCTAAATCTTCATCTTAAAATGTTATCACATGTGGGTTAGGGAAAGGGCTCAGTTGCTAAGGTTCCCACCACATGAACATGAAGTCCAGAGTTCAGATCCCAGCACTCTGCAAAAAGTCTGGCACAGAGCTATGCATCTAACTCCCATGGTAGAGGGAGTACAGAGGTGTAGGATCCCCAAAGTTCACCTGCCAGATAGCCTAGCCGTATTGGTTAGCTTCAGGTGAGAGACCCTTCCTTAAAAATAACATGGAGAGTGATTGAAGAAGGACATCTGATGTTGACCACTGGACTCTCTACACGAACATATGTGATACCACATGAACACACACACACACAAACACACACATGCACACACATTACATGCACACTCACAGCTATGTTATCTTAAATTTATATTTTGAGTAAATTAGCTCACTTTTTTATGATCCCCAAAATTTCAGTATAAAAATTTTAGTTTCATGATTAGAAGAAATATATAAAGATGTAAGACAGCATTTGCTAGTACAGGGTAGGAAGGGTCTATGGAACAAGTAAATGTGGGTGAGGAAATTTGAAGAAAAGAGAACTTTGTAAAGGCTTATAATTCTGAATTTTTTTTTCAAATTTTTCTGGGTCATATTATTTTGCCTCATGTTAGATCCAGTTTTACTCATTCTATAAAATCTTAAGACTTTCCCTATGTTATTAAGGATGGATTTTGCTATATCTTGAATATTTCTCCCAGGTTTGTGTGTTGGACACTTACACTCAATGCAGCAGAGTGGGGAGATATAGCTGGCTAAGAGGTCATAAAGGTTTTGTCCTTCTGAATGGATCCCCTCTGTATTAAAAATGGGTCAATTGAGGCAATTAATTAATTAATTAATTAATTAATTAATTAAAGCAAGCTTTTTATTCACACACAAGAAGTGCCTCCCCCTAAGACAGGGTTCAAGAGGTTAGCACTGGACATGAGGAAGAAAACGTTTTTATAACTCAGGGGTAAGGGGTTACCAAATGATTTGGTGGGCAAATAGGTGGGATTGCAGGAGCAGAACATAAGCATAACAAGTTAGTCATAACAATTTCCAGAAACAAAGACATGATTGTAAGGTGGGCATAACAAGGTAGTCATAATGACAGGTCATCATAACAAGGTAGTCATAGGTTGTTATATAACCTTTTGAAACAAAAGTAGGGTTGCAAGATGGTTATAAACAACATTTTGATACAAAGTCATAGTTATAGTTGCTCTTTCCTGGAACAGGCAGTACAGAACCAATTGCAGTTAAGGTTACAGGTGGGGTACAGCCCAGTTCTTGAGAAACAGAGATTTAATCATAAACAGGGATGAACCTAGTCTTTACTATAAGAAGTCTAAAATGGAAGCAGGTTTGAAGGAGACCCCTGGACAGTGGGGGTCCCGCCCAGATCCTAGATTAGGCACCAACCTAATCTGCTCCATACCCAAACACCTGTTTCCACAGAGGACATTCTTTCTTAAATGGGGAAGAAAAGTTAAAGTGGCTGCTTTCTGACTCAGGAGGAAAAACAGTAGCAAATTGACCTTGCAAGAGAAAAAGGAGAGGTCTGTGTCAGAATGGGCTAGGATGTGGTGGTATTTTTTGATTGGGCATGTTAATTAGGTGAACCAAAGGGGGCTTTTGATTGCTGGACTTTAGTACTTTGGTAGCTGGACCTTGGTAGTCAGCCTCAGGGGAGAAAGTGGCTAAATGAGGGAATAGACCTTGATGGCTAGCTTTAGGAAGGTAACCTATAGTTTTTTTGTTTGTTTGCTTTTGTTTTTGTTTTTAGCAAGACAAAGGGAAGTGGAGAGAAGAGCAAGGTCTGCCCCAGCCATTCTCACCATACTTGGGCCAGCCAGAGTCCCTTCAAGGCTTAATTATATTTTGAGATTGTCTAAGAAAGGGCCACATAAGTACCCATTTCCTGACCGTTTTTCAGTGTCTAAATAATGACAGGAAATAAAGGCGAAGCATTGATGGTCAGATGCTTTGGAACTTAGAGATTTTTTGAAATTTCTCTTTTCAGTTTTCACAAAGTGAAATACCGAACAGTGAGTGCACTTCATTAAAATCAACCCGGGAATAATTAAATATGGAGATTGCTGTCGCCTTAGTCCTTCCAAATGCAGACCCCTTAGATCCTCATGGCAGGAGTCTCTGTAGCTTCTCGGAGGTCCTCTTGAGACATGTCACACACCAGAGGGATTAAAAACCAAGGTTGTAGAGTTATAACACAAAATTTTGCACCAAACATTTTGAAATGAGTCATTGCCATTTTCCTTACTATGATGCAGCTGTCCTTAGAGACACAAAAATTCCTGACAGATATTTGTAACTTAGGAGGGTGGCTTATGAATGGCCTTTGTTCATTATTTATCTGTTTAGGATAAGGAATTGAAGCCAGGACCTTATGTATGCGAGGTAAACCCTGTACCACTGAGCTCCAGTGATGTGGAGACACCATAGCATCTGCTCCATCTCTCAGAGCCCTTTAGAGATTATTGGGGTCTGAAAGGTCAAGTCGGTCCTCTGAAGCAGGTGCGGGGTCTGAGGACAAGTCATTCTCATTCTGCCTCAGTAAGTGTGTCCTCAGAATTCCCTGTGCTGTCGGCTAAGGCATCCATAGACTCTACATCACAGCTTGGCTTCCTCTGCCAAATCTTGCTTCTTTCTTTTTTCCTTTCCGCTCTCTTCCACAGGCTTGATTCAGCAACTTTCGGCAGTAAACATCCTGCATGTTAATCTCCACCTCAGAGTCTGCTCCTAGGGAGTTATACCTGCAACACCCACCACATAAAGTTGGATGAGGCTATGCCAAGATGCATGGCATGAATGGAAACGCCTTTCTGCTTGCACAGGAAACTCACAAAGGTCACCAAATAAACAGTCTTCATTTTGGCAACATTTACTCATCCAGGGCTCTCAGGGAGACAGAAATGATTAAGATAAGATTCTTGTTTTCTGTGGAGGGAGAGACACAAATGAACAGTTATAATGGAATATTATCAGTACTGTGGAAGAGGACTGCATACTGTGCTTTGGGTATGCAGACGGGAGAGTGATGAAAATTGCCCAGAAATCCCTGAATGTTTCATGGCACGAAACGTTATTGGGAAATTAGAGAGTAAATCTAGAAAGAGAATTCCCAGCTGGGGAGCAGGACATGAAAGTCAAAGACAAAAGGGAGTGAAGAGGTGGAAGGTAGGTTTGCCTGGCAGCTAGCTATACGAGCTGTCTGGCTAGGAAATATGGCTGAGGAAGAGGACTAATTAATAAAATGTGTCTTAGTACAGTTGAGGCCTGAGCTAGAGAAGAAGCTGATGCCTAGTGAGATGAAGAGCTGAAGATACCAAAAAGGACACCAATGACTCCCATGGAGAGCATGGAGGAAGAACGATATGCTGAAATCCCTGAAAAGTCAGTCATGTGACAGTAGTGGGCGTGGCGATGGGGTTATCTGAAATGCGCTGGAGGAAAGAGAATTTCACAGAGGCCCAGTGTTACTCACTGGGAGATGCTCCTAAGCCTAAAGTGTAACAGGCAGATACATGATGGCCTCTTCAGAAATGTAATGCCACAGGACCAAAAGCAGGAACCAACAGACAGGTTTCTGTGAGAGAAAGCAATAAATCTCACAGCAGGATAGTTCAGTTGGAAACAGTAGATAAACTCCAAAGACGTTTCCAGTGAAACAAAGTGCTTAGCAATGCCTGCTTAGGTAGCATCAATGTGAAAGACGGCTAAAATGGCAGTCATCAGGAGAGGTTGCTTTGTAAGGAGAGAGGCGATCTGAAGTGGGCATGTGAGGGTCTGCTAGTTATGAAAAGTTGTTTGTTGACCGGAGTATGTTTCATGAGCATTTTCCTGGGTTCTTTGGGTTATCTGTTTCTGGTTTAAAAAAATTTTTTTTTGTGTGTGTGATATAATTTATATCTAACAATAACTAGGGTTACCAAGCTAAACAATCGGAATGATTGATTCCAGAGTCTGGGTGGCTTTCCCTGGGACTTTTTGGTAGAGTGGTTGTTGGTGGGAGCCTGATCATCCTGTGTTGAGGAACGAAATCAACAGGATGTGGGTATGTGGAGCATCTGTTCTGCAGGATGGCGAGGGATAGAAGAACAAAGATGACATTTTAAAGTAAGTAATCCATAAAGTAGCTCTACTTCCAGGGTAAAGGTCTTCACTTAAAAATTCTAACACATAGAAGTAGACGGACATACATTATGGATATCCAAAGAAGGCTTCATATGCAGTGGTTAAAAGGTCATTACGGTAAGCAAGTGCTTTTAAAAATCCAGAGTTTTGAATGCTTTGTTCATAGTTGTCCTGACCCTAATGAATGACTCTTAGAGACTTGCAGCTGTGAAGGGACTACTTGTGAAAAAATATGACAAAACCCTATAGGAACAAGCAGTTCAAATACATGCTGTCAATTTCTTTCCTTCACAGGATTGAAATCTTTGCTATATTAGTAATTTTACTTTTACATAGTATTCATATTCTGCGATATCTTTGAGATAGCAAAATGCAACATGTTTAACTTCCTTACACCAGAGACTTTGTAGACCACATTAAATAGTCTCCTTTAAAAGTCAAGGGACAAATTCAACAGCATGGGACTCTGAGTCCTGGGGAATTGAATGTTAGTATTCATGTCACAAAGTCACTGGAAAGTAAGACTAAAGCCTGTCCCCTGATAACCTCACTAAAACCACTGCCAAAGCAGTACACATGAAATATGCTATACTTAAATGTTCCAGATCAGGAATTTTGTTTTCAGATGTTATGAAGACTCGGAATATTTTCACATACATAATGAGATATCTTTGGTTTGATACTGAAGTCTAAACATGAAACTCCTTTATGTTTCATATGTCTTGTATACATAGCCTTGAAGTGATTTTATATATATATATATATATATATATATATATATATATATATATACTGTACCTGTATTTTAGCTGTGATCTATCACATGAAATAAAGTGTAGCATTTTTCACCTGTGATTTCATGTGGGTGAGGAAATTAAAAGGCTTCGAATTTTGAAGAACTGCAGAATTTTGGATTAGTGATGCTCAACCTATTTTTCATAGGTCAAGTCTTGCCATAAAAATTCTGAGCAGGCTCCAGGGGCTTGGTTATTTCAGGACTTTGTCTGTGCCCATATAGAATATTCTGTATTCAGAAATTATTTTTCCTTACACCCTGGTTATAAAAGATACAATAACAAATGGTTAAGTGTTATTTGTATTCTGCTGCAGGGTGGTAACATTTAATTAGGAAGAAATCATCTCTTGTAGAATGCTGTTGGAAAATGACTTGATTGATTGATACTCTCTTTAAATGCAGCTCATTGTATAAGGCTAATTCTGAGATGGATGGTAAGCCACGTCCTTTGCAATGTGAGTACACTGAGTTGACTTGTTACAGACCTTTCCAAATGGTTGTGGATGACAAGGACTCCCATCTCCTTACAGAGGGACAGCGAGGAAATGAATCTCTGGCTCCTTTGGTGGTGAGCTTAGGATAGATTCCCATACATATCCTGACCTTCATGGAGTTTATTTATAGTCTGCCCTTGTTCTTCTTATAGCAAAATTACCCTCTGCATAGTAGTGTCCCGTGAGACATACTGGGCGATGTAAAGAAAAATCTGTCAATCTAGTTCTTCTTAAGAATTGTTTTTTTTTTTTTTTAACCCTTGATATTCCTTAGGGTTACATCTCCAAGTAAGAACTTTATATTGAGACAGCCTGTGTATCTTGGAGCCATGGACTTCTCAGAGACCATCAATGAAATCTTTGAGTTTAGCCATCATTGAGCATCTTTCATCATGTATAGTTCTCAAGTCACTCAAGTCTAATTGACCTTGTATAGTTCTGCATATGTAAAACTAACATCTTTATAACATGGCAGATATTTTGAGGATGGATTCAGAGGCCGAGCCCCTTCCAAACCTACTCCATGTACCTAGTGGTAATATGTACAGAGTGGCTTTTCACTAGCCACTAGTCGAAGGAAAAGGTCTCCCAAGCTTTGTTACTGTATTGCTTCTGTATTTCCAAGGGTTCCTAACTTGCTTTATGACCCTGGAGCAGCACTTAATAATGGGATCACAGGTGCTTTCTTCTCTCCTGACCCCGGTGGCTTTTGCTACATGAGGGTGAATTTATAGACACCATACTTAGGAAATTCTGTCTCTGTTACTAGGTGGTGACCTGTAATCATTCCTTCTCTTCCTCTTTTCAGAGATTCAGAGGCACCTAGCACATTCCTGAATTTTCTTTCTATGAATATTTATATAAATAATGTGAATACCTATGTGACAAAAGTATAGAAATATAATAAACGTGCTGTGAAACATGTAAATAGAAACATCTAGTGAAAGCATGGTAGTAATTTTTTCTAAGCCCAGATGCTGCGACTTTCCTCTCCATTACAGGTATTTTCTGCATTTGATTCTTTTATTCTCTTACAGGGCCTCCAGGCTCTGAAAACACCACCAGGGTATGGGTAGGCTGAGCACACCCCACCCCAAAGAAAAGTTTCCTCTTGTTCCCTGAAGCTTTATTCTTGGCCTAAGATGATGATTCTCCCTGGAATTTCCACCCCTCTAAGCCTCAAAAGGATTTGCAGTTATCCCAGAAACCCTTTGACTGCAGTGTGAATGGAAATATCAGCCTTTCCATCCCTCCCATTTGAGGATCTCGTTTTGAAAGCCATGACTGGGCTGATCTGAGGAAAAACTTTATTAATCTCTGAGGTGGTTTTCAGTTGTCAGTCTGTCTTACAACAGACTTTTAGTTGTTGGATCTGTTGTTTAAAAAATTGTCATTTATGAAAGTCTTCACTTATTTTTGACTGACTACAGTTAAGAATTTTGCTATCTAGTTCCAATTAGCTCTCACCATTTCATAAAAATGGTGGCTTTGGCTTTTGAGAGATTTACATTTTCCTATGTGCTTTCAAGTATGCCTATCTATCTTCCTTCCTTCCTTCCTTCCTCCCTTCCTTCCTTCCTTCCTTCCTTCCTTCCTTCTTCCTTCCTTCCTTTCTTTTTTCTTTCCTTCTTTCATCTATTCATACATCTATCATCTATATATGTATGTATATATAAGTATATGTGTATGTATGTATCATTGATATCTATTATCATCTATCTTTCTATCATCTATTTATATATCTGTGTATGCAAGTATATATGTATTTGTTGTATCTATCTATCTATCATGTATGTATGTATGTATGTATGCATATATGTATCTGTATGTGTTACACACACAGTATTTCCATTAATTTTTACATTTGTTAATCAGAGATTGTGTATTTGCAAAGTCACCTAACTAATAGATAGCTTGCTGAAGGTTGAATGTAATGATTCTAAGTTCAAGGAACTTTCATTACTTTCTATCACCATGACCTGCCAACCCTGCAGAGATGGTATGCAGCTTGCTCCTCTTTGTGTTCACTGAGTCCCTTCTCTGGACCAATAATGAGGTGACCCACTTTCCAAGACTCTTCTCAGAATTGACCTTCCTCTTTAAAGCTGTCCTGATAAGACCGTCTAGCTATTTTATAATACGTAGTTGACATTTCTTCTTCTTTTTTGTTTTCCTGTCTGCTCACTGGTCTTTCGATTTATGATTATATGAATGACATGTAAAGATACAGGACAAAGCAAAAGGTTCGGAGCTACCTGGACTTGGGTTCAAACCCTGACTACTATCTACCTGCTTTTAGGACCTTGGGTTCCTGCTAATGCATCTGTAAAGTGAGGCTTATACATTTGCTTAAAAATATTTCTTGAGTGCCCGCTGTATGCCAAGTGTGAATAGATGTGGACAAAATACAATGAGGAGTGTGAGGGAGACACATAGGCAAAACAAAGTCAGTGATGGAGCAAGCTGTGTGATTTAAGAGATCAATGCAGATGTGCGGTGATATATTGTGTACCCTAATGCAACTTGCCTGAAGATCAGAGAACAGAACAAGCCACTGGACTAAACATAGAGGCCAGGCAGTGTTGGCACACACCCTTAATCCTAGTACTTGGGAGGCAGAGATCCATCTGGATCTCTGTGAGTTCAAAGCTACCCTGGACTACATGAGATTGACTCAGTCTAGGAGAGAAACAGAACCAGGCTGTGGTGGCACACACCTTTAATCCCAGTACTTGGGAATCAATCACACTGTCTTTGCTTGGGAAGCACAAATGCCTTTAATCCCAGCACTAAGAAGAAAGTGATATGGCTGGGTGGAGAAAGGTATATAAGGCATGAGGAGATAGGAACTAAAGCCCTTTTGGCTAGATAGAGGCTTTTTGACTGGAGACCTTTCAGATGAGGACTCAGAGGATTCATGCAGTTGTCGAGGTGAGACATGGCAATGGCTTGTTCCTTTGTCTTTCTGGTCTTTCAGCATTTACCCCAAAATGTGGCTCCAAGGTTTTTGTTGAAAGACCTATATTAGAATTTGTGTCACACAGATGACAGAATGGTGACTGCAGAAAGCTTACAGATGAGACAGGAAGGTTCTGGGAGACATCTCTGAAGACGATGATGCTTCACCCAGAACCTGACTGATGTGTAAATCACATTATGGTCCTGCAAAATACGTGGGTGATGTTGAGACAGAAAGATTGAAGTCCAGATCTCAGCTTAGTTCAAGGACAGAAAGAAGGCTAGCATGGCTGGGGAAAGTAAGCAAGTTCTTGGTCACACTGGCAATGGTTGGCTTGCTCCTGGGGTTGCTGGGCAGGAGTTTGGGCTTTATGTAACTGCATTAAGAAGTCAAGAGAGAAGACAACAAGGCCCATGTGAATGGATTAACATAAAAAAAGCACTTAGCGCAATGTTTGATGATAGTTCAGTGTTCAACATATTCTCTCATTATAGGTACATTTTGTTGTAGCTATGTTGTAAGCTCCTCAGTTCAGGGTCTGTGCGGCACACTGTGACACAGATTGATAAGTTTGTTAGGTGTGGGTGTCAGCCTACCAGGCCACTGGGAAACAGTCGTTTCCAAGTAGATGGCGCGTGCTCTTCAGAGTAATCTAGCCGATTGCCTAGTTCTGCCCATCGCGCTCTCCTCTCACACGCGGGGTTGTCTGAGATGAGTTCTGTGATGGCAGCGAGTACACAGCAGAGTCGTTAAGTCTGCAGAATTCTCAGCTCAATCTATATTTAAATGGCATTTTTGAAAACATTGGCTTTTTGTGATTATCCAAAAAAAATAAAAATGAGATATAAAAGAACAACACGAATGTAAGGGACGAAGCATCCACTTAGCATTTTGGAAAGGCAGGATCTTCGGGGAAGTTCTCTTTCTTTGCCATACCATCTGCTTTTCAGATAAGCTAAGATAGTGAATTCTTTATTGAAATACACACTGTTACTTAGACCCTGAAAGTTTGTTTCTGCTTGGAAATGCCATGCATTTGTATTTTTCTGTACTTTCCAGCATGCATCCTTTTTCTTTGGACAGAAGAGAGGTCAGGACAGAGACCCCCCCTCTCTCTGGCCTTCCTTGGTAAAAGGCTTTTTCTGGAGTAGCAGCTTCCCAGGAGCCATTTGTCACTGCTTCTATGTATAAGAAGTGGAAAGATTTTTGTGTCTATTCTTTGTACATTCACATTCAGATCACTCACTTGGGGACATGCACTGGTTTTTTAAATTGTCTGCTGTTTGGAATTAGAGATGCCTCTTGGGTTTTATGCAACTACAAACCCAAGCCAATTTAATTCTCCCCTAAATTGGTGGCCTTTTTTGTGGTTTCTTCTCATTTTATTCACAGAAGGTCACCTTCAGATGGTGAACAGGTATGCTTGAAATGAGCTTCAATACATATTTAAAAACATTTAGTTTCAGCCACCTAGCTTAGTTTGGAAACAATCAATGAGGGGCTACAACATGTAAGTTAAAGCAGTTCATTTTTAAATGAAATTATCTTTGTTTTCCACAGGTTTCAAGCTCTATATCACTTTCTGCTAAAGCGACCAGATTAAATCCAACAGTCCCATAAACACAATGGAAACCAATCAAAAGTATTCTTAATCCTTTGATATGCCTCTTCTATCTTAAGGCTTGTCATCCTACTGAAATGGAAACTGTAGGGTTCGGGGAAGATTGTGCTTGGTGATGTAAGCTGCTGCACAGTGCCAAACCCTTGATTAGACACTCAACACACAAGTAGTAAAGGAATTTAATATTTTGAGACGTTGTATTTGTGTTGTTGCTTCATGATTTCCCCCTCTAACATATAAACCTCAGGACATCTCACTTGTGACGGTAATTAAACCATATTTAACGTCTAAGACTTCCAATTTGACATGCTGTAGGAGAGGACAGAGTACTAATCGGGTCTTAATTTATGCTCACTACACTCTGTGTTTATGTCACACATTTAGGTCCTCCAGGAGAAAGCATATGTATGACTTACTGTAAAGATGAAGGACTTCAAAAGCGAGGCAGAGTACAAATGGGCATAGTTTAATTTCTTTCCTTTTTAAATGTGTATGGCACAGCACAGCATTCTTTGAAGCTTTTCACTGAAGGTCATCAGGTAATGCCAGTGATGTTTTAATGCCTAGAGTGTTGACAAATTTTCTCTCCAAGTTTTGCAACAAAGCTTATGAATGACAGTGAAACAAATTGCATGCTTCAAAGTAAGGTTTTATGGAAATAAAAATAATGACTCGTTTCTCTCAGATGGACAGTGATAGATCTTAACAAGCCTCTCACCATTTCTCATGAGTCAGAGCTGGTCTGGGACACCGCTTTGAGCAATCAGTCCTCTATCTTCTCCTAAACTGAAAGACACTCTGCTGGATGATTTCTTATTATAACTCTCAAGTTAATCCACATACTCCTCCTAAATCACCTTCTTTTAAAAGACTCAGTTTCTAGATCCAAAAATGGACCCCTCTTTAATAAGTAGTATAAACCTTAACAGTATATTGAAACCCAAAAGGCAGTGTGAGAGGGTGTATATTTAACACTTGGGCTTATGCATTCTAGTGCTTAAAATTTCTATCTCAAGAATTTGGACAAAACATCTTATTGAAAACAGCTGTGATGTGAGGAATATTGCTTTGACATTGCAGTATAATTTTGATTGTTTTATTCTATTAAACAGTCTTATTAAATAATGAGTATGTACAGTTGCAGAGTTTGAAACTAATATTCTTGTACTTTGATGCTATAATTACTTTTCCAATAATTAGAAATCTGACATGTATATTAATGATAAAAATGTGTATAACCTTTCTCCAGAAATTCCATTTTCTAGGGAGATAATTAGAAATATGAGGAAATCACATTTGTGAGCAGACTCACTGATATCTATGATTGGAAAATAAAACAAAACAACATAAACAATAGTTGTGGGAAGTTTTTGAAATTAGGATGCTTCTACTTATTGGAACATTGTATGGCTCTCAAGATCATGGATAATTGCTACCATAAACATGGTGAAATTTTTACAGCACAATGATAGTAAAAGCAGGCTTACTCCTTAATTGTATTGTAGTATCACAACTCTCAAGCTGATTAGGAATAAATATATTAAGACTATTACACTAATTATGTTTGGTTTGATAGTATTCTTTATTTATTAATCCAAAACTAGGCTACATAAATTACATATACTTTAATTTAATTCTTATATTAACTCTGAACACTTTATATTCCTCTCTTCATTTAAGTGGTCAGGGCAGTTCATAAATAATCCAATGCTTTATTCCTCAAATTGTTATTCCATTACTGAGAATATTAAAGGTATACTGAGCTATTCATTTTTCTTAAAATAATCAGTTTTGTCAAGTGTCTAATTACTCTTAATTCATATGAGAACTAATTTACATAACTCTCAAAATATGAACTTCAGGCGGATCTCCAAGTTCAAAGCCAGCCTGGTCTACAGGGTGAGTTCTAGGACAGCCAGGGCTACTCACAGAAACACTGTCTCAAAAAAAAAATAAATAAATAAAAAAGAGAAAAAGTATAGTTTTGGTTAAAAACTAGACTGCTGTTTGAAAGAGAAAACTGAATGGCCTCCTTCAACCCTATCATTTTAAAGTACTAGCTGTGTGAATTAAAGTATGTTATTTAACTTCTCTGTGACTTAATTTCTTCATCCTCAAACACTGTAATCATAGGGTTATTTTGAGGTTCATATGCATTTATTCACTAATAGACAGACACGTAATCTGGAAAAGGATTATTTTTAAGATTTCCAATGTTCAATAACTCATCTGTTCTCTTATCATGTTTTATTGGGTGTGTACAATGGTACATTTATGAATAATTTCCCTTTACTTCAAATGTGATTTACTTTCATTTTACCTTCTTTCTTGATCAAATCTAGAGTAAACTGATTTAGTTTATCTATTATTTTTAAAAGCCTTTAGTGTATTCTCTACACTGTTACTCCTGCACATTTGTTTATGAATCTTTTAAAATTTTATTTGGGTTAATTTTCTTCTGTTTTTCTGCCCTACTTTCTGGATTTGAATGGTTGTCAATATCTTGATAACATTTAGTTTGTATCAAATTAACAAATGTTAATTTATAATTCAAATAAGAATATTTATACCCCTGTACAACATAGAATTTTTTTGGCTGTACACTTTCTTTGTTATTAATATATTTTTTATTACTTCTCTTTTAAATTATAATTGAAATTTGCCTCGTAGATAGATCTTACTTTATTTCTACCTGTCTGTGACATTTCATTTATGGGTTTAGAAATATTTTATTTTTTAAAATTTCTAAAGTTTTTATTAATTCTTCTTGAGTTTTACTACTATGATTTGATCATACTCACTCCTCCCCCAACTCTTCCTAGATCCACTTGCCGCCTTTCTATCCTTGCAACATTGCGTCCTGTTTTTTTTTTTTTTTTTTTTTTTAAGCCCATCAAGGCTAATTTTGTGCCTCAAAATTCTTGGATGTGTTGTCTTTCAATGGAGTGTGGCTGACTTACCAAGTGCTACTCCTAGAGAAAACTGTTTCTCCCTTTCCAAGAAGCTAACAATTGCCGATTGATTCATGGCTGGAAGTGAGATTACGTGCCCGACTGATGTCTCCTTAATGGGCTCTGCTCTGTCTTGGGCTTACACTGGTACTGTGCACGCTGTAGCAGCCACTCTGAGCTCTTATGTGCAGCTGCCCCGATGTGTCAAGAAGACAGTTTCTGGCTATTACACTCTTTCTGCCCCTTATTCTGCATTTATATTACTTTTTAATTTTTAATTTTTTAAAAAAAGATTTATTTATTTATTACGTATACGGCTACAGTGTTCTGTCTGCATGTGTGCCTGCAGGCCAGAAGAGGGCACTAGATCTCATTACAGATGGTTGTGAGCCACCATGTGATTGCTGGGAATTGAACTCAGGACCCATGAAAGAGCAGCCAGTGCCCTTAACCTCTGAGCCATCTCTCCAGCCCCTTATATTACTTTTAAAAAATGATGTACATATATTTGTGCGGGTTTGTGTCCATGAGGACAGTGCTCACAGAGGCCAGAAGAGGGTGTCTGATCTGCTGAAGCTGGAATTAGGGGCAGCTGAGAGCTGCTTGCTATGGTTGCTAGAAATTGAACTCGGATTCTTTAGAAGAGCAGTATGCACTCTTAACCACTGAACAACCTCTCTAACCCCCCTATTTTATTTATTGTTGCTTTTTGTTTTGTTTAGTAACTTCCATGTAACTGGATATTTATTAATTCAACTTGAAAGTTTCATTTGTTTATATTTATGATGATCACCTTTATATTAATAGCATCATGCCATTTTATCATAAGAGTTCTCATTTTCTTTATTTTTATTTTTAATCCTCTTGGTCAAATTGATTGTTTTATTTATTCTCCACTTCGAAAGTGATTTGCTCTTCTTCTACTTTAAACTTTTAGTGAATATATTTATAATTAATTTTTCTGGAGTTTTCAGAAGTGAAGCAATACCTATAGCCTTTCTTCTGTGCATTTGTATGTATGTGCACACCACACATACACAGATGTGCATGCGTGCGCGCACGCGCATACACACACACACACACACACACACACACACACACACACACACACATACACACACAAAATAGAGAGAGCTTTAACACATTTACTTACTTTTTTTCCATTTGCCCTCTTCAGGATTTTTGTTAAAGTCAAGGACTTAAGTTTTTAGCTGCACTTTTGTTTATATGATTCATATATTATTTGTGGTGAGTGATTCTACTAAAATGTATTGACCTATCAATAATATTTATACTGCTTTAATTTATATATATATGTATATAGATACATATATTTTGTGTGTGTGTGTGTGTGTGTGTGTGTGTGTGTGTGTGCGCGTGTGTGTGTGTGAGTGAACGTGTGCGCGTATGAGCATGCTCCAATGTGTATGTGGAAGTGAGGACAACTTGCAGGTGTGGGCTTTCTCTTTCCACTATGTGGGAGTCAGATCCAGGTTGTCAGGGGTGGCAACAAGCACCTTTACCTGCTAAACCATCTCGCTAGCCCTGTAATGCTTGTTTACACGTTAGTAATCAATTCTATTATATATTCAATTCTAGTTTGCCTTAAGCACATTATGTTGTTAAGGGTGACCTTGAACTCCCCATCCTCCCACCTCTACTTCCCAAGCATTGGGATTATGAGTGTGCACCACCAAGCCCATTTATGACCTGCTGAAGACCAAATCCGGGGCTTGGTGCATGCTAGCTAAGTGCTTTACCAGTTGAGCTGCATCCCCAGCCCTTAAGATACTTCTTACTAAAGCAGCTTCATGAGGAATGATGCACGTTTGTGACCAGCAGACGTTCTTCCAGGCTACCTGGAGAGTCTACTAGATTCAGAGGCTATTTATTGACAAAAGACCTGGAGTTACCCTGAACACCACTGAGGGAGCTTTTTCATTGACCTAGATAAATTGTGTAAGCATCATGCTGCTGTGGAATGTTCTGTAGGCTGTGAATATGTGTTGCTCTGATTGGTTGATAATATAAAATGCTGATTGGTCAGTAGCCAGGCAGGAAGTATAGGTGGGATAAGAAACAAAGAGAATTCTGGAAAGATGAAGGCTGAGTCGTGAGACACCAGCCTGCCATCTGGGGAGCAGCATGTAATGGCACACAGGTAAAGCCATGGAACACAGGGCAACATATAGATTAACAGAAATGGGCTGAGTTTGAGTGTAGGAGCTAGTCATTGGTAGGCCTGAGCTAATGGCCGAGCAGTTTTAATTAATATAAGCCTCTGTGTGTTTACCTGGGTCTGAGCATCTGCGGACCAGGTGGGACCTAGGAAAACTTTCAGTTACATCATGTGGCAGACTCTTAGTCTTAATTACTGACTTCTAGTCTGAGCTCTATTGTTCAACCATCAGTAGAACAACCTCTGTTGTCTTTGACTTTGGTATTCTTTATGGGTTCCAGGAGGCAACTTCCAGTGGACTCTCCACATGTCTCTCAGTGCTCCAGGTTCAGCTCTTTCAAATTTTACCACTGATCTGGTCTCATCAGCCTCACATTTTCTAGAAATGTCCCCACTGTGGTGAGCGGCTGGCACCCTTCCCAAGATTCTAATGCTACCATGGATTCATCATTATTTTTGAATGTATTTTGCTAGTGGAGTGGCGTCTTGGGTATCATATGCCCAAATATAGTTCATGAAATAAGAAACTCGAGTTTTAGTGTTAGCTGTGAAAGCTGTTTTCGTCTGAGGAATCATCAGTTTCTGTTTGTTTGTTCACTCTGAATTATTGTTTCAGAAATACTAAGTTCTGAGTATAGCCACACTCTTAGTTGTCTTCCACATCTTTCTAAAAACACAAATCCAACATTTCTCCCATTTCACAGATTAAATCTTTTTTTTTCTCAGATTTCTTAATTAGTAATTGACTTTTAAACCGTGTAACATTTACCAAAAAACATCCTGGGATGTGTGTGTGTGTGGGGATGTGTGTGTGTGTGTGTGTGTGTGCGTGTGCGTGTGTGTGTGTGTATGTGTGAGTGTGTGTGTGCTATAGATACCTGTTCATGAGGCATGTGTGTACATGTGCACATGCAAGTATGTAGGTCACATAGATAAACACCAGGTGTCTTCCTCTATTCCTGTCCACTTTATCTTTTTTTTTTTTTTTTTTTTTTTTTGGTTTTTTCGAGACAGGGTTTCTCTGTGTAGCTTTGCGCCTTTCCTGGAACTCGCTTTGGAGACCAGGCTGGCCTCGAACTCACAGAGATCCGCCTGGCTCTGCCTCCCGAGTGCTGGGATTAAAGGCGTGCGCCACCACCGCCCGGCGCCACTTTATCTTTTGAGCCAGAATTTCTCTGAACCCAGAGCACATTGACTTGGGTTAGCTGGTTCTCCAATGGACTCTGAAAAATCCTCCTGTCTCTGTCCTCCTTAGCACTGAGGTTACAGCTACATCCCCCCCCCCCCCCCCCCCCCCCGCCTGAGGTTCACAGGGTCCTGGAGATCTAAGCTCAGGCTCTCACACTTGAATGGTACACACTGAGTCATCTCTGCGACCCAGAAGTCATTCTTTTAAAAACAAATTGATCTAAATATAGAACATTGGAGACTCCATAACATATACATAAAATACAAAGTTGGTGGTTTTACTGTTTAGTTCAAGCCCCGTACTTTATGTAAAATTCTCTCATGTGTGTTTTTAAAAGGATATTAAATACTAGTATTGATTTTGGAGAGAGATGGTATCTAAATCCACTAGCTAGTTTTTCCACATGAATCATTCATTGACACTTTGTCTTGTCTCCTTGGATATAAAATCTACTATAATGCATTAGCAAATACATATTGGTATCTGTATTACATTATATGAATGTGTGTGTGTGTGTGTGTGTGTGTACGCATGCACACATATCACTGCTTGAAAACAATCATCTCTATAGCCTGAATTTCAAGTATGTCTAGTTCGTTGGCATAAAGATTTTCCAATACTACAATAAACATTTCTCAAAAAGTGAAACAAGTATGTACCCCAGAGTTAAATGATGATACACATGAATAGAGATGAACCTGGAGCATTTTTAACAAGATTGGATGCCTTCCCATATTTCTTACACTTCATCTGTGATCATCTGTGGTTATAAGAACCCAGGCAGTGCGTTTTCTTCAAATTATCATTAATAACCACACAAAAGGACTCTGGGAGAGAAAAACTGATTAGGTTTTTCTTAAAGTAAGGGATTAAAAATAACTCAGCTCAGTATTTAAACAAGAGAAAACTGATTACTGGTGTGAGCAAACTATTAATTATCTAATGTTAATGACATCACTGAAATGACCGAAAAGCATTCTTTTTCCTTCTCTTTCTTTATTGTGGGGATATGCATGTGCGTTCTGGTGTATGTACAGGTCCATTTGTATTTGTGGAGGTCAGAGGCCCAGTCTTGAGTGTTTTTCCACAGGTGCTGCCTACCCTACCATGTTTTTTTTTTTTTTGAGACAGTGTCTCCACAGGTGTGGAACTCACCCACTACTCTAGACTGACTTGCCAATGAGCCCCTGGGATCCACCCCTCTCTCTCTGCCTCCCAATCTCTGGGATTTTAAGTACAAATTATTACATCTGCCTTTTTTTAAAAGACATATTTTTTGGATATCAAACTCCAGTCCTTATGTTTGGATGGAAGGCATTTTACCAAACCTGAGCAATCGTACCAGCCCCTAGAAAACAATTCTTCTTAAATCTGATGTCTCCCCGGCACTGCTGTGTCTGATGTCTCTCTGGCATTGTTATAACTGATGTCTCCTCAGCATTGTTATAACTGGCTGTCTCTCCACATGAGTCTGAGCTCTAAGAATGACCCATGTTAGTGTTCACTTTCTTCAGTAGTGGCCACATGCTAAGTAAAGGAACCTGGAATTAGACACATTCATTATATTTCATAAGAAAGAAGCCATTGGGAAAAAAATGTATACTTGTATTGCCACCCATCAAACATTTGACTTTATTTTTAACTGATTTTTTTAAAATGGTGACCATTAAACATTTATAGGAATCATTGTATATTAATTCAGCTATGGCAAGCAATGGTTTCTGGGTATCTTTAGTCATTTTCTAAGCCTTCAGGGGAGAGGTGTGGTTTGTATTTAGAGTGCAGCGGTGGTTTTTCCTCTTCCTTTTCTCCCTTTTCTCCTCCTTTCCTTTCCTCTGTTTTCTCTCTCCTCACCTCTAGTGCTTTCTCTTCCCTTTTCATGTCACTGTTTTTCATAGTCACCACTTTATTCTTAGAATGAAAGGATGATTGAGAGAATGTGTCTATATTCTAGAGGTTTTGGAGGCTACAGTAATTTTACCTTGACCTCATTGACAAATTCTTAGATGAATAGGGTTTGCATTCTGAGTTGCTGTTTACGTGAGTACTTGTCATGCTTGAACATGTGTCTCTCTCATTCACATAGACTGCTAATTAGTGGTGAATCATTTCTTCATTTTGTCACCTGGTTCTTGAAGGAAAGCAATGGAAATAAAGACAACATGGAAGTGAATTCATGATTTAATTGAATGGATTACTAGAGTATTTATCTTTGACCTTACAGGGTTAAGTTTTTAAGTCACACTTTAAGAACATTTATTATCTATCTATCTATCTATCTATCTACCTATCTATTATCTATCTATCTATCTATCTATCTATCTATCTATCTATCATTATCTATCTATCTATCTATCTACCTACTATCTATCTATCTATCTATCTATCTATCTATCTATCTATCTATCTATCTATTTGTACATGTGTGTGGGCTATGGTGTACATGTGTAGGTAAGAGGACAGTAGGTGGGAGTTGTTTTTTTTCCTTTTCCTATGTGAGTTCCATGGTATCAATCTCAGATTGTCAGGTCTGGCAGCAATCACCTTTGTTCACTGGACCATCTATCTCGCTGGCTCTAATCACACTCCTGCTTTTAGTTTACTTTGCTTGGCACCATGTAGCCGAATTTCTAAATGGTCTTATTAAATAAAAACATGGAGCCAAATATAGGGGTGAAAGCCTTAGAGATCAGGGAAATAGTGAGAGCCACCAACCAACCTTACCTCACCTGCTCTGCAGCTCCCAAAAGTGAGCTACTTTCTTTCTACCCACGCCTTTATTGCCTTGCTGTTCTGCCCTCTCTTTGGCTCTTAGCTCAGCTACTTCACCTCCTTGTCACTGCCTGTCTGTACAGACCTCCAGGCCTCTATGGTTAGTACTGGGATTAAAGGTGTGTCTCTACTCTTGGCTCTGTTCCCTAGTATGGCCTTGAACACACAGAGACCCTGCCTGATAAGTGATCGGATTAAGGGCATGTGCTACCACTACCTGACTTTTGTGTTAACGACTTGCTATGTCCTCTGATCTCCAGGCAAACTTTATTTATTAACATACAAATAGAATATCACCACATTTTAGCACAAATAAATTATCACCACAACACTAAAGTAATGATAAGTTTCTATCCCATCCATTTCCAGTGATAGCCAGAATGAGAGAAAAATGTCTTTTGGTTTCAAAAAGTCAGTGCTTTATTATTTTTTGTTGACTCCTTTTGGAAGCTTCTTGTAAAAAGGGAGCTACAGTTGACCCATTTTAGAAAAAAACTACACTAATGTTTGTGAAGCCTGAACCAAGAACAACTATTTGAACAACAACTATTTAAAAGACATTTTTGATACAGACAAAGGATGTTTATCATCACAAGTAGTCCCTATACACTTGCTAACATTCTTGAGCCAGAGGATGTTGAAGAGGAAGGAAGCAGCAACCTTAACCTTATCACCACAAGGCACTTCCTGTAGCATACTGCTTTCCCATCTCTTTTTGCTACATCCGTGTATATACACAAAGCCATGCAGATTTTTAAACATCTTTAAGTATTTTTATTTTTTATCCAGTTTATTGGTACAAAGTTAAAACAAACTCATTTTCTGAGATGATTCAATAGGAGCGTCACAATATTCTCTAAACGAAACAATTAGCTTATTTAAAATTCATTAATTATGGGGATGTGTCAGTCTCTGGATGTTCTTCTAAATGGCCTCATTAGTTGTTTCACATCATTTTAATTTGTAATCATCAGGGAAGAGAGTGAAGATTTCCTGTGCATTTGGTTGTTGAAATTCTAATTTTATTCATGCATTTGAGACGCTCTGATGATCTGTACTATAGAAAAAGTTTAAAACTCTGCAAAGAAACTTAAATTTGCTGCTGCAAGCTGTTTAAGGCCCTTGAGTAAGGGCAATAGGCATTTCTACTGAAACAGAGACAAGAGCTGTAGGATCCATTTTGGCTAAGCCACTTTCTAAACTCTATTCAGATTCAAGGCTTTTGCATTTGATTGATAAGACCTCGAAGAGCAGCACAAAAATTACAGTGCACTTGGTGCATGGAGTAAAACAATGTTTCTGTAAGTTCATTGCTGGGTCCCTTCTTCAGATTTTGGAAGTACTACGTATAAGTGAGCAACCCTGAAGCTTGATGTTTCATTGATTTCATGTTCAATTTACTTTGGCTCAGGCATTGACATTGTTTTTCCTTCCGGAAGCACAACTACATTCTACAACATCACATTGCTGAGTGTGGTCTCCTAGGAAGCCAACTCTTGATATCCAAGGAATTTTATTCTAGCGCTCCCTGTACAGACCAACGTCTAAGGATGCCTCATGTCTTAGGGAAAATGGCATAGGATTTATATACAGCCGACACACTTCTTTTATCTACTTATACCTCTAGCTTTGTCATAATTCCTCACAGAGTGTAAATAGTTGCTAATTCTGTACTGTTGATGGAATGATGATAATGAAAATGTCCATATATGTCCAATATTTACATTTTTAAAATATCTTTAATTTATGATTGACTGAAATCTTGAGTGCAGAACTTGTACCTATAGGGAGATGATGATACTTATCTATAGAAAGACACTGTGAGGCTGGGCATATGTAAAGTAAGATTGGTTTGAAGAGTTTGCCCACTTCTGAGATGAACCTAGTGTCTACCTGAAGTTTTAGGTGATAGTCCTATCAGGGCTTATGTTAAATATATGATTGGTTTAGAGGCAGGTGTGAAAACAGACAGTGCAAGCTGATAGCCAACAGAGAGGATGCCAAACCCAAGAACTTAACTCTGTCTCAGGAGCCAAGAATATGTCCCAAAGGCATGGGATGGGGGCCACAGATGCTCTTGAAAGCCTGTCACTTGCCCCTGAGGTATGTGTGTTGGATAGAGTTAGAAGGAACATCTCTCTCAAAGATCAGAGACTTACAGTATGACCATGATCCTGGCAACTTCTTAGTAAAGAAAGTTATCAAGACAATTTTCCAAATATCAAATTACGGACGGAACATGTGAGTTGGAATCCAAATATCTGCATTTGAGTTGTCTTCCTACTTGTTATTAACTGTTTTTTTTTTCAACAAGATTTTAATCTCTCTCTGATTTTGTGTTCTTATCTGCAGTTTGATAATGTATTTTTTGGGCTATTGATACAACCAGATTGTAACAAACTGCCCCCAAATTCAGTGGCCTGAAATAAACCTTGTTCATTTTTCTTTTCTTTTCTTTTCTTTTTTTACTGTGAATTTGAAACATGGGCAGGGCTCAGTGAGGGCAGCTGGACTGTTCTATTTGGAGACAATAGGCTAGCTTAAATGCTTCGGGTTAGTGGCACCATCACTTGTCCTCATTGAGCTCATTCACCTGTCTGATGGCTAATGCTGGCAAGCTGGTGGGACCTCAGGTTGTGGCTACAGTGCCTACACAAGCTTACGAGAATGGCTTACTCACAGCACAGTAGCCAGCTGTCAAGGGCAAGTACATAGCTCTCCAAGCCAAAGCTGTTATCATTTGTGACTCATCTTCAGAGCTATCCAGGGTCACTTTGGCCGTTGTCACAGTTCTATTGTTGTTCAAAAGGAAGGAACACAGACTGTTGTCTTCTATGGAAGAATGATAATGTCACATTGTAGGAAGAATATGTGGGATGGGATATATTGCTGTGGCCATCTGCAGAAAATGCCATCTGTCACATCATAGTAGGTGTTTATCAAGAGCACTTAATATGTATCCCAAGAGCTTTGAGATTTGTAGCCTCATACTACGTCATTTAACACCTTACTACAACACTGTGGGGTAGATAGCACTATCATCTACCTATTTTCCAGATGAGAGAAATGTAACCTAGAGAATAAGAGGTGGAGTTAAGATTTTGAACCTGTTTTCTTAGAGCCCATGTTTTTTTTTTTTTTTTTTTTTTTTTTTTGAGCCCATGTTTTTACTCCTTCACCGAACACTTGTTCTTTGGCATAAACAAGAACTTTGTGGATACTATGCAAACTTAAGTGTTTTTAAAGAGGAAAACAGGGAAATTTTCAGATCATTGATAATGACAATTTCAGCCACAGTAGTTGTGCCTGGCTGGCTGCAGTATTATGATAATAGTGTACCAATTAAGTTTTGGTATTTTACAAGGGAAAAACTAGGAAATATATCGATTTCATGTTTTCTGATCACTCTATGTCCTCATCCCAGAATCCTTGGCTAGCCCTGTGTTTAAATTACGGCATCAAAGAATGTGAAAGCTATAAGAAGTCTTTGATGCTATATGGCACAGCTCACATTTGTATTTCAAGAGTCTTTATATGTATTCTTTAGCAAACTCATGATGTTGAGAAATAATTATTGATGTAGAGTATTTTCCCTTGATGTTTTCAGGTAAATGTAACATTTCTAGAAGTATTTAGTCCTGACGAAGGAGAGACTTGGGGTGAAAGATTCTTTTAAAGTCATTTTTGTGTTTAAATATTTGGGCATTTTTGTGGGACTTTTTCTCTTTTTTAATCTGTTAATGTTTAACTAAATAGCAATATGTGGGCAGTGCAGGAAAGAGAACAGAAGGTAATGTCCCCACACCCCAGAGCTTGCTTTGCATAGGAAGTAGCCTGCAAAATGGATTGCTTTGAATCTCCAAGATTCTAGGGAGAGAATATGTGGCATTTTTTTGAGGTATTACATTTCACTGAACAAGACAAAAGATCCCTGAATGTGTATGACAGTGTGTTTGTGGCAGGGAAATCAATTTCATTTGTAAACAAGCACCAGTCAGTGTAGAGGTGAACCTTTCTGTGAGTGGCTGTGGGCGGAATAAAGCTAGAACTCCCTTCTCTGATAAATCCCATGGTTCATGGGGAGGGGCTGTATGGGACAACTTGGGAAGATGACAGACAGCTCCAGCTTACCTTGAGCTAAGGCTCAGACTGAGTTCTCAGGTGAACCCCCGTGCTCTGTAGAGAAGAGGCGTCACATGCTGGTGATTGCTGCCTGCTGTTAAAGACCCAGAACTCTATCCTTGTGTAATAGAGTTAGGATTTCTTTGTTTCCAAGGTTTCCTTTGCCACAGAAGGGCCCAGCTTGCTCTTGGCATCTTGTGTGGGGCAGATTGGTTTGACTTCCTCCTGGGCCTTGGGTGATAAGCTCAAAAACCATGGGGGTAGCTAGCCCCCGAGCTTGGACCCAAATGGATCACCTAGTAATAGAATGAAGTTTATTTTATTTTATTGTTTTTTCTATCCATATCATTCAGAAGACAGACATCTCCCTCACAGACTAGACATTTTTGGTTGTCAGACTCCAAGATTTCAAGTGTGTTGGCAGGGAGAAAACACCTGGTGCTGGGTTCTCAGCATGGTGCTTCTGTGTATGGTAAGATAATCAGGGAACTGTAGGCGACCACGGTCTCATCCAATCACTCCTGCAGCTCAGGAGCTTGAGACTTGATGTGAACATGTTTGATTTTATTCCAACTGCTTCCTGAGACTCTGGGCTTTAATTTTCTTCTGTCTTCATTCTGCCCCTTGCTCCTTGCTCCTTGCTTTGGGACCTTGTCACCCTGCCCTTCTTTCCCTCCCTCCCTCCCTCCCTCCTTTCCTCCCTCCCTCCCTCCATTCTTCCTCCCTTCCCTCCTTCCTTGTTGCCTTCCTTCAAAAGAGACAAATCATATTTTAATGAGTTCAATAACTCGTTGTTTATATATGTATATATAAAGAATTAGAAGGGGGCTGGGCGGTGGTGGCGCACGCCTTTAATCCCAGCACTCGGGAGGCAGAGCCAGGCGGATCTCTGTGAGTTCGAGGCCATCCTGGGCTACCAAGTGAGTTCCAGGAAAGGCGCAAAGCTACACAGAGAAACCCTGTCTCGAAAAAAAAAAAAAAAAAAAAGAATTAGAAGGGAGATGCCCTGCATTGTTGGAAAAACTCACAGAAACCATGGGCTACTAAACAAAAGCTTCATCCTCTCCATCCATCTTTTTTTTTCCTGATAGAGTCTTACTATATATCCCAGATTGACTTTGAACTTGTAATTTTCTTGCTTCAGTTTATCAACTGTTGAGATTACAGACATGTGTCACCAGGCCTGTCTTTGAGTGTTATTTTCTATGTTAAATCATTAATTTTTCCAGAAGAAACCTAAGAAGAAGGCAACTAAATCCAAGGAAGGTGACATTTGATATTTGACCAGTTCAGTATTGGGAAGCTAGAGTCTTTACCCCTGCTGGTTTGGGACATTATCCTGCAGAGTGCTGCAGATAATGGATAGCTCATCTCTGAAGTTCCGTGTAATTACATGAGGGAGGTAATATACACACCAAAGATTATCTACCGTTGTGAGTCCTCAACTTTCTTTGCGAGGTGATTCTCCTTGGAGTAAGTTTAGTAGGCATATCACCATGGATTAAGTTTTGATGTATTTTGTCCAATTAACAATAATGCATTGCAATGCCTTAATGTTTAATGTTCTCCTTGTCCTCTAAGGGTTACTTTTTCATCCTTGAAAGTTGTTTTACAATAACCATTAGAACATTGCTTAATGCTTCAGTAGTCAGAAGAGCTAAGCACTGACTGCTTCAGTAAATGTCCACCTAATCAGCTCAGACCTGGACACTTGCAAGGGTGTCCATTTAATAGATTACTTCATTCAAGAATATTTCTGTAGGAGCTCTGTGATTACAGATGTGCACTGCTGTGCCTGGCTTTACACAGATTTTGGTTATTCAAACTCAATCCCTCATTCTTGCATAGGCAAGTGCTTTATTCATCAAACCATCTTCCTAGTTGCATAATTTTTAATATGATATAGAAAGTCCACATGTATACACTGCTGCTTTAGGGGCTGCTGAAGGAGAGTGATTGTAAGTCCAGAAATTCAATTCAGCCAGCTCTCTGCTTCCATGGGTTCCACAAGCATAGAGCCAACCAGACATCGGTTCAAATATTCAAAAGAAATGACATTTTCTTGTAGGCTGACACGGGAGTATAACACTTTCAAAACATGCTTGAGATACAGAGTGAGTTCAAGGTAACTCTGGGAAACTTAGTAAAACTCTGTATTAAAATAAAATGACATAAGAGTGGCGATATAACTCAGTGAGAGAGTATTGCCTAGCCCCTGTGAAGGCTTGAGTTCAATTCCCCATACATGCATGCATGAGTGCACACACACATGCATACTCTTTAGTTCTGTACTTGGATGTTTAAAGACAGCTTTTTCTTGTTATTATTTTCTGGACAATATAGTATAATTTTCCTCATAGAGTAGTATAGAAGGAGGTGTGCATAAATTACATGAAAACACTATTCCTTTTGTAGGTACTGAACATCTAGATTTTGGCATTTATTGGAAGTCCTATAACCAATTACCCATAATAAGCAGGGATGACTATTTAATCTTACTACAGTAGGACAGAGTTTACAGGGAGATTAATCATATAATTGCTGTTTCAAATAATCAACAGTTATCTATGTTGAGTTTATTCAGCCATTGCATGTTACTGAGTCAATACACACTAGGCACTATGCTGACTGTGATGGGCAGAGCATGTGTAGATACAGTCCTTACTTTTTGAATGTGCAGGCATTAGGCAAATATCCACCCTAACAAATGATTATACATGTATCTATATGGAACCACAAGATAAGCAGGGAGTGGAGATTGAACCGTGGTTGGGCTACTTTCTAGAGCAGTTGGCAAAAATCTCATGAGTGAAGAAAGATTTGAGAGTCTGAACCCTGGAGAAGGCAGAGGCAATCCAACCACTGGAGTCTCCATCAGGAAAAGGACTTGCCACATTTGAAAGCAAAGTTGAATATGATTACAAAAGTGAGACAATGGGGTTGTAAGAGAAAAGGACGGCCAGGTTGGGAGACTGGGGCTCACGTGGGACATTTCAGGTCATGAAAGGCTTCCCATTGTTAGGGAAACACAAAAGAAGACTGAGAAGTAAGTGAACTGATTCATTTGTATTTAAGCTAAGGAATACCTGCTTTTAAATAAACTGGAGAGGAAAAGGCTGGGGTAGAGAGGTCACAGGGAAGCTTCCACTTGGGTGAAAGGATTATCAACAGGTAGATTCCTGTTGAATGGGTAACCTATCCATTGAGGTTATAGAGAAGTAAGCATAAGAATGTGGTTTCACTATTAATGGGACAACACAATTTATCCAAATTAAGTTCTACTAAGGGCATTTTTTTACATGTATTATATGCATATATTATATATATGTGTATCTATCTAGTGTACATAATTAATACTTTTTCTTTTGTTTTATTTTTAATTACAAAGATCAGTAACTACTCTCACTTTAGACCAAGTCCAGGGAACAGATTTAGAGTAAAAATATAGTTTTGATGCCCTTATTTTGTGAACCGTTACAATCAAAAGACCCAGATTCTTTAAAGCCACAGATGGAGGCCAGTGATGTAGCTTAATTGACAGGGTAGTCACTTAGCACAGACAAGGCCCTGTGTTAATCCCCAGCAGCATATAAACTGTGTGTGGTGGTTTACTCCTGCAATCCTTAGTATTCTGGATGTGGAAGGTGGAAGATCAGAAATTCAAGGTCATCCTTAGCTATGTAGTGAGTTTGCAGCAAGCTTCAGACAATAAAGCAAATAAAAAAACCCCAAAGCATGTATGTGTCTTCCTTGGGCAAATTGTTTCTATCCTTCTCATTAGGTCAGGATACTCCCTTCTCCATCTTGTTTTTCCTAGCCATCTATACATCAGTAGTTATTCATTCATAGGTCTTTTCAGGAAATCTATGATCTTATCTTGTACATGACTCTTGCACATTAGTTCGTTTGCTGCCCACCTCCATGCTGCATCTTGTCCTGGGTCCCCCTATAGCTCTCTCTCCCCATTTCCTGGCTGCTGTGAGGTGAGCCACTTCCCCCTACCATGTGTTCCCTCCCATGATGCTCTACTCTCTTCTCACACAGACTCAGAAGCAATGGGGTCAAGAGTCTATAGACGGGAATCGTCAAAAGTGTGAGTCAAAATAAGTCCTTCCTCCCTTGCGTTGTTTTTGCTGGTATTTTTTTTTCACAGTGATGCAAACTACCAGAGAAAACTATGGAGGAAGGGCTCTAGTCCAAGGTCTTTGAGATCACTTCTTTTTTATTTCATCCGTTTACATCTCTGTCTCTTATATTCTTATGGAAGGTGCTAGTCTTCCATGCCTAGCTCCTTTTCTGTTGGGAGTCCTGTTACTCAAATGAGGTGTGAAGATGTAAAACAATACACTTAAGGAATCATTCACCATCAGAGGCTATCTGTAAATAATCTAAGGATAACCTAGGGAACATACCCAGGACTCAATTGTGTTGTGGACTTGACAAATTCTGCCTTTAATGCAGGACTCTGTTAACCTCATCTCCAGGCTGTCTTCAGCAGCCTACTGCTTTCAGAAAGTACTACAAAACCAAATTCTATTAGGGGGTTGGAGGTTAATGTGTTTCCTCTCCAGGGCCATTTTCTTTTCAGAGAAAAAGAAAAGTAATGTCTTGTTAGTGGTAGAATTTCAGACAGAGGTAAAAGGGTGAAGTGGGCATTTGCCAGCGTTTCCAGCAGCGGCAGCATCTTCAAGGCTTGTTCCAAATGCCTTGGCCGGAAGAGCAGATCTGATGCCCAGTGACATTTCCTTGGTTGTGTTCTTGGCACGTCACTCACTCTGCTTTGCTCACTGTTACTTAAAGATAAAGCCCATCACTCCCCCTTCCCCTGGTCCATTTGACTCACCCATGCCCATTCTTGTCACATGCCTCATTCCACGCAGCATTCTGAATGGATCTGGACTCCAGAAACTGACTCCTCAGGCCATCCTCTCTTATTTAGTGTGTGCTTCAATTTTATCTACAAGTTAGAGGGATTTAAAGATGTAAAAGACTTCAGTTAGAACACAGAACTACAGCTTATGATGTTACATAAGTAATATCAAGCTTTCATATGTTATTTATTATGAATAATAAACTTTTAGATACTACTAATGCATGCAAATGCTAATTTTTGATGAATGCAAATGTTGATATTTGCATACATTAAAATTACTGAATTCTTACAATAACTCTTTGGAGATGGTTACTATTATTGATCCCCATTTCAAGATAAGGGAACCAAGGGCAGGGAAAGTAACTGACTTGCTCCAAATCTCACAGACACTAAACAGGCAAGTGCCTGCTTCTCACCATTTTAGCATGTGACCTCTCCTAAAAATAGTGTATTTAGTCTAAGAGAATGGGAGAAGTAGTGGAAGAATCTCCCCATCACAGTATAAATAGAAGATGAAACAAAAGTCAGACTAAGGCTCTGTAATTCATGGCAGGATAAAGTGAGCTGTCCCCGCCATGATACACAAACCAGGCTAGATTTACAGACCCACAACACAGACTTGATTATCCATGGTGGCCCCCTCCTTCTGCAGTCAAGGGGACTGGAGCCTGGACAGGACCGGAACTAGCAGATTGTCAGGGTTACCATGAGGCAGATCTAAGCCTTGATTGGGATTTACAGGTTCAACTCTACTGGTTTTTTAACTCACTGCACTTATTGCTACATGACATTATGTCCTTTGAATTAAAGGTACTATTCACTTCCGAACTTAATTTCCTTTTGGACAAAGGTATTTCGAATGAATGTATTTGATGAAGCAGCATTTTTCACTGATGATGTACAAGACATAAAAAGTGGGTTACATAGAAGGAAACTGAGAAGTTAGTAACAGAACTGGGCTAATTCCATTGAGCAAATGGTGGCTAAAAGTAGATACAAGTAAAGGAACAGCTGGCTCCTGAACATTATCCCATGATGCAGGGCAGTTTGTCTATTAGCTCAGGTTCACCTAATGACCTTGTTCTGTACATGACCTTATTTCTTAGCTTGTCAGCTACTTTGGAGGGTGGTGTCTTCTTCCCTGGCTTCCAATGCCACTATACCTAAAAGTCAGTATTGGTGAAAATGTGTCTGCAGGCAAGATAGATTTTTAAATGGTTCCATAGCAAGTGATTTCTCTTCTCCTACAGTAATACACTTGTAAGAGAAATCAGATTGGGAAAGGAGAAAGCTGTTGGGGAAAAATTCTGCTAAGCAGATGTCTACTCTGAGAACTGAGAATATGAAAAATGTTTTGACACGAAGCTTGAGATTATGAAAGAGTGCTGATTCATATTGTTCTAGAATCACCAAATGTTGTGCTATAAGGAACCTGAAGGATCTCCTAGTATGAACCCCACATTTTGATGTGAGCCAAGAAGATCAAATAACAAGTTGCTCAAGGATACAGCTAGTTAGAGGCATTAGCTACTTTTGGCTTTCTTCTGGACATTTTACTGTGAAATATCACGTATAGCCATTCCTGAGTGTCTCCAGTGACTTGAGCAGACTCTGCTCATGTTGGGTTTGCTCATTCTCCTATATATTTTCAATAATCTTTAGATATGACATATTTGCATTCAGGAGACTCAGGCAGGAGGATCACAAGTTCAAGGCTAGCCTGTACTGCACAATGATGTCTCAAGGAACCAAAGTTGAATAAAATAAAAAAATGGATTATGTATAATATCTAATGTGATATAAATGCTATGTAAATTGTTATGCCCTATTGTTTAAGGAATCCCAACAGGAGAGAATCACAGCATGTGTGATACACTCAAACATTATCAGTGTTCCTCTTCAAGACACAAGACTTTTCTTTTCTTGAGAGATAACACTTTAAACTCCCTCTTAGACACAGAAGGTTTGCACTGGTCATTGGGTTGATATTTTAGAGGCTTGTTTTGGGGTTGAATTGAGTTTTAGGAGACAAATTTTCATGTTGGTGAAGGTGAGAAGTGGCATAGGGAATGAGCAAGTGAGACACAGAACAAATGATGTGTTCATGAGAGCTGGGGAGAGAGCCAGGGATGCTGTTGCTGGGAATGCCTGCGAACCTCTTCATGCACAAAGATTCAGCATCATTTCTGCTATATGGTGAATTCAAATTTTGCTTTTTGGCAATCTTGGGAATGTTTTTACCCCTAGATGTTTCTATATAGTGTTGATTGAACTCATGGGTACAGAACCTGTGACTCCAGAAAACAGTCACAGAATATCGAACATGCCTGCCTCAGCCT
This sequence comes from Peromyscus californicus insignis, assembly GCF_007827085.1. Lineage (NCBI taxonomy): Eukaryota > Metazoa > Chordata > Mammalia > Rodentia > Cricetidae > Peromyscus > Peromyscus californicus. Next base: position 19,861,412 of record NW_026294525.1, on the reverse strand, counting down.
CATATAAAAAAGATAAAAATTTTACACTTATGGGGCAAGAAAAATCAAAGGCAAAAGGCAAAGTTCTAGCCCCGACTGTTCTGGTGACTGATGAGGACCTTTTTCTTGGCTTGCATTTCCTGGTTTACAGAGAGGAGAGAGAGGGGAGGGAGAGAGAGAGAGAGAGAGAGAGAGAGAGAGAGAGAGAGAGAGAGAGAGAGAGAGAGAGAGAGAGAGAAGAGAGAGAGAGGCTATTTCTGAACTCTTAGGTGTCTTTTCTGAGAACAATGGCCTTATCAGATCATAGCCCCACCCTTATGACCTCACCTCGAAGTCTGATTTTCAAGTGGCCCAGGATTATGTGGGGGAAACACAAGCATTCAGTCCAGAACCAGTGTCAAGAATGTGTTCACTTGCAAACAGCAGAAAAACAGCCTCCTGGTGTAATCTTATTAGATACGGATTCAGCTCTCCCATGCAATAAGACATGTGTCAGTGGGAAGTGCAGGGCTGGTTTGCAGCCTAGTGTTACTCCCATATCTATGCACTGACTGGTCTGTTTTCTGCTTGTGTGTGAAGGCTCTGTCTAGGCTTAAGACACGTGCCGCTATCACACTCTTGCACAAGTTTCCTAGATGCCTCCTTCTGCTCAGTGATCATCCTCTGGGACTGGACACTTTGCTTCTCTGACGGCCAGGGAGTGTGGGGAGGTAGGGATTCTTGACTGCCGATGTTACTGCAGACAGAATTAGGGAGTTTTAGGAAGGAAGAATGGGAACCTGGATACTGTGTGGGAAGCAACTGGAGTCTGAAACACACGCAAAATGATAGGGATGAGGAATTTGGAGCCACGGGCTTCAGGGTCAGACTCCCAAATCCTGTATCTGACACGTTTGGATGGGTTATTTTACATCACTTGGTTTCAGGGTCCTCCTGAAGTTGTGACTACATGAGGCAACAGAGTTGTAGTAAAAATAAAGAAGACAATGCCATTATTTCATAAATTTTCCCATTTTCCCACTGTTTACGATCATTAAAGTACTTACCTTTCTGGACCAAACCATGGTTTGACATCTTTCTATTTTTAACTTCAATGACACGATGTCAGACAGAAACTGTTTAACCAACTTCTATTCACCATTATTTTCGCATCAAAAATGCTGCCTGTCCTTGGCTTGCTGTGCCAGGAACAGACAAATACCTTTGTGTCTTTCTATGGTGCCAGAATTTATTGGATAATGATGCATTTATGAGCCCTGCAGAAGCTTCAGTGGCAGTGATCTGTTAAATAATCCCACTTGCCTAGGTAATCTGGATGAGGTCAATACAGGTTCTTACTTATTCCAATCTTACTTAGTAATATCAACTCCCATTACCACACATTATACAGTATGCAATAAATCTCGTCTCTCTCTCTGCCTCTCTGTCTCTGTCTCTGTCTCTCTCTGTCTCTCCTCTGTCTGCCTATCTGTACAGATGTTGGTTATGGAGTGAATGCAAGTTAAAGAGGCTATAGTAGAGTCCTAGAAGTTTCAGAAGTGGTCTGATAGAAAAGCAACTAGAATTCTGTGTTGATAAAGGAAGAAACTCAAATCAGTGTCTGGGAAGAAGCTACTGCTGTAAAGTCCAGAGTGAGGGCAAAGATGTAGCCTGTTGCAGAGACAAAAGGGTTTGGTTCTACAACAGATATAGCTTGGATGGGTCAGCGGGTGAACAGTTGGGTCAGGTGAGCAGCTGGGCAGACATATGGCAGTTGCACAGCTCATGTCAATACTGGGAATCAAGTTCATCTTAAGGCCCAGAACAGTCAGGAGTTCAGTCCTTGACACATACACACACACACACACACACACACACACACACACACACACACACACACACACACTGTGTGTTAGATGACAAGTCAGTGAGGCAATGTTGTCCATCCCAGCTCTATTTTATGGAGTCCAGGTGAGGGAGTTATATACTTTTCTTGGTCTTCTGTGTCTGAGAAAATCTAGGGCCTATTTATCCTGATGGAATTAACATGCCTATGTGTCCCTATAGTCTCACTTCCCCCAATAAACTCATTGTGATTTCAAATAGGAAATCTGCTAATTCAATCCAAGTATGAAGATAAGGCAAGAAGTAGGCTATGGCTAACTTTACTTAAGGGTAGTCTCAATACTATTAGCTATATTTCATTTAAAAGAAAAATGTGTTATCTATGCATGCTAATATTTAAATATCATTCCAGCTGATTCAAGCCAACTAGGAATTAACTTCAGTGAAACAAGCAACTTGGTTTCAACCAAGCTATTTCCCTATATGGAAAAGAGACAACCAGGCAGACCATCTACACATAGGGAATTTACAGACAAAGGTGGAGATAGAAATGACAAAGATAATCATTAAAATATGCAGAGACAGAGACAGAAATGGAGATAGATAGATAGGTATAAGAAGTAGCACATAGCCTATAGTTAATTTTGCTTTAAGGCAATCACAATAACATTAGTTACATTTTCTTTAAGGATAAAATTTGAGCCGGGTGGTGGTGGTGGTGCATGCCTTTAATCCCAGCACTTGGGAGGCAGAGGCAGGAGGGTTTCTGTGAGTTCGAGGCCAACCTGGGCTACAGAGTGAGTTCCAGGAAAGGCAAAAAGCTTCACAGAGAAACTCTGTCTTGAAAAACGAAAAAAATAAAAGAATAAAATTTGTCATCTGGACATGATAAGAGGTTAATTTCTCTTCTATAAGAATTTCCCACAATGCTCTACAGAAGCTGTGCTGGGCTAGACACAGTCTTCAGTTTCTGCTTCTATACATTGCAATTTAAAAGCTATTTTCTTAATAATCTATGATTATTATAAATTATAAAATGGAGATAAAAATGTAACCATGTACAATCCTATCACACAAAGACATCCAGCTAATATTTTATGTATTCTTCAAATCTTCTGTATGTACATAGACTTCTAATGAGCTTTGTATTATGCAAAATATTTTAGCTATCTTTACAATTTAACAATATGGAATAAATATTTTCCTTGTTACTTAATACAATTCTGCATTACCCTAGAGAACATTTATAGATATTATTTTGATGTATATAATGCTTATTTAACCAATGTGCTATTATTGGCATTCTTTTTATTTGTTTTTGCTTGTTATTTCTCCCAACAATGTGCTGTGATAAAGATTTTAGTAATGTGATGGATGATGAAATTATTTTCTGAGCCAAAGGATGTAGCTAGAGTTTTCCTGCCTGGCCCACAGTCAGGACCAATCTCTCTCACCTGCCAGTTCCACAGCCCCTCAGACCCAACCAAGTAAACACAGAGACTTATATTGGTTGCAAACTGTATGGCCATGGCAGGCTTCTTGCTAATTGTTCTTACAGCTTAAATTTATCCATTTCCATTAATCTATACCTTGCCACATGGCTCGTGGCTTCCCGGCATCTTCACATGCTGTTTGTCATCACGGCGGCTGGCAGTGTCTCTCTGACTCAGCCTTCCACTTCCCAGCTTTATTCTCCTCCTTGTCCCGCCTACACTTCCTGCCTAGCCAATGGCCAATCAGTGTTTTATTTATTGACTAATTAGCAACACATTTGCCATACAGAACATCCCACAGCACTTCCTCCCCCCCTTTTTTTTTTCAAAAAGGAAGGTTTTAACCTTAACAAAGTAAAATTACATATAATTTGGGAATTTGGGCGTAGCTTCTCTTACTACTTCCTGCTGGAGGGGGGCGCTGTATCTTATGGGGACACAAAGAAAATTTTAGGATCATGGAGTAGTCCGTGAGGCTGTATCATCTGAGCCAGTTGCCTTGAAACCATTCTGGATGTTGGATCATCTGGGCCATGGTGTCATCGGAGACCTTTCAGGGGGTCTTGGCTGGTCAAACCTGATGTATCTTAATCTGGAACAAATCCATAGCCTTTGGCTTTCTGTGGGAACAAAAGCAGAGTCTCCTTTCCAAAGTAACATATCCTTACATCCAAATTTTGAAGTCAAGATATCTTTAAAATATACATATTGGTTTAACTCAGCTTCTTTTACAATCAAATGTTTTTCTGCAGTTAAAAATCCCAAAGACAGCACAATCCAGATTCTCTGTGTAATATTCATCTTCACGTGGCTTATTTTTTATATTAATTTTACTGTCTCTTTAAAGACTTTATTTTTTAAAACTATGTATTTGTTTCTATAACTGTATATATCACCTTTTTTGTCTCTTTCAAGCCTGCATATATTTTACACACATTGTAAACTATTACATCTGAATCTGTCTTATTGTGAATCTATTGCTTTAAACTGCAGCAGCTGTGGCTGCTGGCTCTGCCCACCTCAGCTACCCAACATGGCGGTGGTTTACCACCAGCTCTGGGAGCTATCATGGGTCTATGCTTTTAGCCAAGCAGCATGTAGCCCAGAAACCTCTTTTTTTTTTTTTTTTTTTTTTTTTTTTTTGTACTAGCAAAGTCTAAATCCACCATGCAGCTTAATGAGCCACTTGCAGAGGCCTCATTCCCGCCACAGGGCGTATGCTAGGAACCCACAAGTAGCTCAAACCGGCAGCTGCCGCTCATTTGAGAGAGACAATTAGGAACTGTTTTTAGCTCCGTTTTAGAATCTTTTTTCTCAGTTTTTAGGTGGAAACTCTTGCCACCACGTTGGGCACCATTTGTAGCTAGAGTTTTCCTGCCTGGCCCACAGTCAGGACCAATCTCTCTCACCTGCCAGTTCCACAGCCCCTCAGACCCAACCAAGTAAACACAGAGACTTATATTGGTTGCAAACTGTATGGCCATGGCAGGCTTCTTGCTAACTGTTCTTACAGCTTAAATTTATCCATTTCCATTAATCTATACCTTGCCACATGGCTCGTGGCTTCCCGGCATCTTCACATGCTGTTTGTCATCACGGCGGCTGGCAGTGTCTCTCTGACTCAGTCTTCCACTTCCCAGCTTTATTCTCCTCCTTGTCCCGCCTACACTTCCTGCCTAGCCAATGGCCAATCAGTGTTTTATTTATTGACTAATCAGCAACACATTTGCCATACAGAACATCCCACAGCAAAAGGATATGAAGATGTTCTAACATAATTCCAATGTTGTGGAGCATTGATATCAAAACTTTCACTAAAGAGTAGGGATAATTTACTTACCATGACATGAACTCTTATCAATGCTTAGGATTATTAAACAGTTCATATAGTTTCACTTGTATGTGGAGGGTGGTATGTATTTCAGAGCATGTTTGTAGAACCTGCTGCTGGATGTAGCATTTCCAGTTTTGATTGTTTATGATACCATAGATGACAGGAAAGCAGACAGGTGTAATGAAGGCTACCCATGAAAACCTGTTCCCTCTGTATGGAATCCTTGAAACAGAGAGAATCCTTTTTTAAATCCTAAGAATAGTGATTCTTTTGTATTTTTATCCTTCTTATATTTCCTTTCTCATAACTTCTTTTTTCACAGTCACCTTAGGTTACAGATAACACATTGGGCCTCTGTTTAGACTCTCACATGCACACAGAGAAGCCTGATGACTGTCACTTGAAGACTCAGTGACAGACTCACTGTAGACAAACAGAATTTAAATGTATTTTTTTTTTGAGATAAGGTTTCTCTGGGTAACAGTCTTGGCTGTCCTAGAACTCAATCTGTAGACGAGGCTGGTCTCCAACTCACAGAGATCAGCCTGTCTCTGCCTCCCAAATGCTGGGATTAACAGCATGGGCCACCACCACCTGGCTCAAATACATTTCTAAAATATAAACATCAAATGCCCCAAAGTGAAAAAGACAAGGGCATCAAAATATCCATAAATATCCATATCATGGCACATAAAACCATGAGTGCAAAGTCAATTCCTGAAATTAGAAACAACCGTGAGCTGGGGTTTGATAAATAGGACCATGGAAATCAAAGATTCTGGAGCTCTTAGGTCAATGTTAATTTGTATGTCATTTTTAGATTCTACAACTGTAGAGAAACATGGGGAGAGAAACTTGCATTTTTCTTTCCTTTTTTTGAAAAAGATTTACATTTTTAGTTGTGTGTGTGTGTGTGTGTGTGTGTGTGTGTGTGTGTGTGTGTGTCTGTGTGTCTGTGTGTGTCTGTGTACATACACATAAATGCAGGTACCCAGGGAGGCCAGCAGAGGATGCTAGGTCCCCTGAAGCTGGAGTTATAAGTGGTTGTGAGCTGTTTGAAGTGGGTACTGGGAACTGAACTCAGGTCCTCAGCAAGAACAGTATGTGCTGTGTTCTTAATTGATGAACTATCTCTCCAACCTCCTCTGCATTTTCCTGTGTTCTAGAAAATTTACATTCATTACTGTACACTATTTAATATACTCAAGAAGGCTTTATGCTGCATATTATAACCTCTAATTTACTCAGGAAGCACCCAGGACTTTCAAAGGAAATTCCTTAAGGTTATCTAGTGCCCAGTAAACAGGATTTAAACAGGTTACTTTGGCTCCTGACTCATCCTCTTAACCACTCAGCTGTAAGGCACAGTGAGGACACAGAGTGACACAAAGCCAAGGACCACATATCCTTAGTCCCATTTCATGAAGAAAGCAGCCACACTGCGATAAATCTCTTTGATGCCTTCCTTGCACCTTTCCAAACAGAGGCTTGGGAATTTCTGGTGAAAGCTCTGTTCCTTGGGACTGCCCTGTTTACAACAGTTCCTTCAATGACCTTGTGTATCAGTTTCTGTACATGCTGTCACCTGAAAGTCCTCAGGCGGGTGATGACTCACTCACTGATGACCAGACCCAGGGTGCTGATGTATTGGAGGACTCAGCAGGTGTTTGGATGGAGGCAAAGGAACCATCATATTTGCTAGGGAACCAAACAAATTTCAAGGTCAGGTTGAAGCAACAGAGGTCATGTTTCTATTGGGAGACAACAAAGCTAAATGGTGACTTCTAGAGTGCATATCTACATGTATTGACAGAATGAATTTAGATTTCTATTGGATAAAAGTTAGATTAGAAGGAAGAATTCTTGAGAGTAATGGATGTTCAACTGTGGATTTCTAGAATATGCTATGAAATCAATTCCTTATTATAATTCTTTTTTTTTAAATGGGGCAGTATCATATTTGCATTGTATTTCTCAAGAAGCTGTCTGTTGACAAAAGACTGGTCTGGAACTATATTTACAGACTAAACTAGAAAGGCAGGTCCCCTCAGGAGGCCCTGTGACTGTGCGAAACAAGGATGTCTAGGATGTAAGCGTAGTGTTACTTACAAAGTTAAAGCCTTCCTTCTGTAGGAGGCAGAAGAAATACTTCCATGTTTGCCTTCCAGAATTGATGTGTAGATGTGTAAATAAGCAATGGTGAATATGGTTGTTTGACCAAGGTTTAAGAAGGGTCAAATAACAGCATTTTAATTAAATTGATTAATCATTTTCCTTTTGTGTGTATGTGAGCATGTTTGTATGTGTGGGTATGCATGCACATGTACATGCATGTATGTGGAGGCCAGAGATTGATGTTGGAAATCATCCTCAACCATGTTTACTTTATTCTTTGAGTCAGGGTCTGTCAATCAAACCCAGAGCTTGCCCCATAAAGCTAGTCTTACTGCCCAACTTTCTCTGGGGATTCCATCTCCACCTTCTGGGGCTGGAATTTCAGGTGGGTTTCCTGTTTACCCAGCGTTTCCAAAGGTTCTCGGGATCAGAAATCTAGCCTTCATGCTTGCAAGGCAAAGACTTTAACTCTGAGTCATCTCTCCAGCCCCCCAATGACAACATTTCAACAGAAATAGTATTTGAATAACAAGAAAAGTATTTTAAAGTGGCAGAAGTGGATGCTCTCATCTATACAAGGGCAACATTAAGAATATTGGCACACAATATTATCATATCTGACTGCTTTGAAATCATATGTACGTTAGAAAATCCAGTGAGATGTAGTCATTGGTTTTTCCTTCTTTGGATAGTTCCAATGTTTATGCCCATTGTCAGTACTTTTCCTCATGTTGCTATTGTCTAGATAACATTGCCCAATCACATTGCCTCAAAATTCATTAGTTATTCAATAATAGGGATTTCTAACTGAGTCCTGTGCCCTCTAAGTGTCATTATCAGATGATTGGATGTTTAGTTTATAGCATGTCTTTTTTTTTTTTTTAACTCTGATTCTTTTGTCACGTAGCTGAGATAGAGGCTAGCACTTTCTGACATGAATTTTCTATTTTATGGGCTACTCTCCCCTTTGCCTCTTACTCTCTAGGTTTTAGATAACACTGTAACAGGAACAAAGTCTGTCATAAAATCTGTTATGTTGCAGCAACACATAGCACATTTTTATGCGATAATCTTATGCCAGATGCCTCACTAGAGAGTGTCACAGAACGTCATTCTATAAACTACCATGAAACGCCTGCTCCAGTACGACTCCTCACTGCCTCTAGAAATACCACCTGTGGCTTCACATCCATTTCCATCCCCCTTGAATTCCAGCCCTTCCTCAGCCCATGTTCAGAAGGGCCAGTTTCATCCACCCATTTCCCAGGAGGTTCTCACTAGTTATTCCTGTTCATTCATCCCCAAATCTATTACTGTTGCAGTTTTCTTTTTTTCTATACAGCATATTCAGCTTCGTGCTATTTTGTGCATCTGTGCTGTACTTCCGTAGCTAGTTGTGAGTTCGTGTAGGGCATCGCATAGAATGGTGGATATGAGCAAGAACTTCTCAAGTGTTAAGGCTTAGATGCACCAATAGGTTGTCCTGGGAAAACTACCTAAGATGCCTAAGTCTCCAAGCCTGCACTGGTAAAAGGGGGCATTTCACTTACATGGGTTTGCTTCGGTGGATAATTAATACTTAGTTGTTTAGCCCAGCAGCACTAGACACAGCCATACATATCAGATTGAAGGATAAGCCAGTACATGATCTTTCTCAGCAACCCTTAAAGGGCAGAACACAGGCACTTTTGTGTTGAAAGGTCAATTAAAAAAACTCACTAGTAGAATGAAAACAAAACACACAGCTTTTAGTAGCCACAAGTTTTCAAAATTATGCAGACTCTTTCCTTTTTAAGTGTTTTAGTATAAATTATTTTTACATAGTCACAGCTCTTCTCTAGGACTAGATCCTGAGAAGTATCTAAATACATTCTTCAATACCTGGAAAGGCGAGAGGAGGCCAGAGAGCAGGATGCTGGTTTAAGGAGGCAGAGGACGGAGTCCCTGGCTGAGTGTACTACAGTCAGTCTGGCAGTGTTCATGGCCTGGCAGAGAGCTCAGGGATGTAACGCACCTAGTTTCCCTTCTGGGGTAACCACTCTTGTATTTTAAGACTCAGAACAAGTATTGCACACTTTTCCCATTTTCCTGACCTTCAGTCATTGGCATCTGTACGGCACGTTCACATTTGTCCTTCCATGCCATTGCTGCAGTTGCTTATAGTTGAAAGTGGCAGAGTATGCTCAAGGGGAGGGGATTTTTCGTCACCCTTTTCCCGTCATTTGCATCTGATCCTCAATAGGCTAATGGGTATGATTGTATTCTTCTTTCTTTTCTTTTTTATTTATTCTTCTCTCATATATTACATTCTGATCACAGTTTCCCCAGATCCCTCCTCTCCTCGCAGCCCCCCCCTCCACTTCTCCTCTCCCCCAGATCCACTTTTCCTCCATTTCCCTTCAGAAAAGAGCGGGCCTCCCAGGGATAGCAATCAAACAAGGCATAACAAGTTACAAGAAGACAGGCATGTACCTCATATCAAGGCTGGATGAAGCAACACTGTAGGAGGAAAAGGGTCCCCAAAACAGGCAAAAGTATGTGTGTGTGTGTGTGTGTGTGTGTGTGTGTGTAGCAACAAAAAGGAGCCTAAGAGTCAGGGCAGGTTAACGGCGGTCTTAGTCATTGTTCTATGGCTGTGAAGAGACCATGATGAAGGCAGGTCTTGTAAATGAAAGCATTTAATTGGGGTTTGCTTAGTTTCAAAGGCTTACTCCGTTATCATCATGGTGGGAAACATGGCAGCAGGGAGCACCATAGCAGGCAGAAGAGTTGTAGAAGTAGCTAAGAACTACATCTTGTTTATAAGCTGTGTGTGTGTGGGGGGTGCAGACAGACAGACAGACCATCTTGGGCCTGGCATGGGCTTTTGAAACTTCAAAGCCCACTCCCAATGATACACTTCTTCCAATAAGGCCACACACCTAACCCTTCTAATCCCATCAAAGAGTTCCATTCACTGGTGTCTAAGCATTCAAATATATAGGGGCTTATAGGAGCTAGCTTATTCAAACTACCACCACAACCGTTCAGTTCTCCCATAAGCAGGCTTCATGCCCATTGAGAAATTTCACTGCTTGGTGTCTCAGTCTATTTGTAAAGTGGGGGATTTGAACTAAGCATGTCCATGGTGGGCACTAGATTTAGAACACAAACATTTTCTTATTCTCATACAAAGAACACCATTGGTCACTTGATTTGCGTGTGTTTTGATGAAGGACTGAAATAATTTTGGGGATTGAAGCCCAAGGGTTGGCAACTCAGCAGTAAGGTTATCTGTCGTGTAATGCCATCTCCTGACAGACTGACAGTGACTTTTGCTAAGTCTATTCATAGTGTCTTGAGGATTCCCAAGCCTGTATTTACTGAGAGTGCCATCTCACTTCCTTCCTCATGCCCTCTCTTAAGATGAATAAGGCACTTGTTGGCTTTCTCTCTTGTAGTCAGTCAGTACTTCTTGTTTTGCTATGACATGTTTCCACAGTCCAGGGACCTAAAGTTCCCGTGATGTATTAATTCTTAAATTTGGTCATCTCTAGACTAGATTAGGTAGGGCATTACAGTTGTCAAAGGGAAAAACATGATTTTATCACAAAATCTTATGAAAAAGGACACAAGAAAGATTTTTGTAAACATACAGGGCAATCAATGCTTATGACATTTTCACAGATGTTAAAATTCAAGTTACAAGTTCTTTCCAGAACAAATTATTTCATAATTATTTGACTAAATAATTGCTATATTTATCTGACACCCTATTTTTATTGAAAAAATACAGCCAAATTTTCTGAAAATTTTTTTTTGTATTGTTTTTCGAGACAGGGTTTCTCTGTGTAGTTTTGGTGCCTGTCCTGGAGCTTGCACTGTAGACTAGGCTGGCCTCCAGGTCATAGAGATCTGCCTGGCTCTGCCTCCAGAGTGCTGGGATTAAAGGCGTGCACCACTGCTGCCTGGCCTCTGAAAATATTTGTAATCACAATCTCCTGGACTGGAGGCATATATGCTTTACTAATTCTGATTATTATTATTTTTGTTATCATTAATTTTGTTGTTGATGCTTTTTTGGAGACTCGACAGCCCTGGCTATCCTGGAACTTGCTATATATATTAGGCTGGACTTGAACTCAGAGATCCACTTACCTCTGCCTTCTGAATGCTAAGATTAAAGGCATGCATCACCTTGCCTGACAATACTGAATATTATTAATGTAATCCTGGGCTTTCTGATAGATAAAACAATTTGCTTTATTATAATTGCACCATTTTAATAGTTAATAAGCTCCAGTGATTTTTGTAAACTTTCTACCCACTGACTGCTTATTTTAAATTGTTTATTTTCCTGTCCATTTTTTCAATTGGCCTGTCATAACAAATGATCTTGAGTGAAATTCTCAGTAATGAATTAAGTATATAAAATCGTTCTAAGTACTAAGCATACATCACAGAACAAGTCATATGGAGATATTCTCATGAAACTTATGCTTTTGGAAAAACAAAGCATAAGCAAAATATCAGTTATAGATATTGGGATTAAAGTAGTGAACATGACCAAAGTTTACTGAGAGGGTAATTTAAGCTAATTAGAAGGCTTTTCAGACAAGGTTGGGTGAATATTGAAATATGATTGACAAGATGATCTGCTAGAAGAATGTCTGTTCAGATGCTAGTAACAGGCTAGTGCAGAAAAGGGATGCGTTTGGGGAATTCCAAGAAGAGAAAGGTGGCCTTGGTGGTGAGGAAGGTGATGAAGGGAAAGGAGGAGACAGAGTTGGAGAAGGTGGAAGGATCAGCCTGTGTATAACCTGGCAGTCTGGGTGAGGTTTTCTTTTCTTTTCAAGCACGTTGGAAAGCAATTGGAGCTTTGCAGTGCGAGCCACACCTTAGCAGAGCACCAGGTGTGAAGTGAATGACTGGGAACAAGAGTGGAAATAAAGAGTCTAATCATGAGGCTAAGGCAGTTGTCTAGGTAAGAGCTGATAGTACTTGGTGAAGAGGACACTCTTTTTTTTTTTTTTGTTTTTTTGGTTTTTTGAGACAGGGTTTCTCTGTGTAGTTTTGCGCCTTTCCTGGGACTCGCTTGGTAGCCCAGGCTGGCCTCGAACTCACAGAGATCCACCTGGCTCTGCCTCCCGAGTGCTGGGATTAAAGGCGTGCGCCACCACTGCCCGGCTGATTTGTATTCTCCTTCCCAGAGATTTTGTTTCTTTTTCTTTCTTTCTTTTTTTTTTTTTTTTAAAGATTTATTTATTTATTCCGTATACAGTGCTCTATCTGCATGTACACCTGCAGACCAGAAGAGGGTGCCAGATCTCATTACAGGTGGTTGTGAGCCACCATGTGGTTGCTGGGAATTGAACTCAAGACCTCTGGAAGAACAAGTAGTGCTCTTAACCGCTGAGCCATCCCTCCAGCCCAGAAGAGGACACTCTTGGTGGCCCTCCCTGATTCCTTTTTTTCTAGTTCATTGATCTATCTCTTATTTAGATATTACAACGTAAGTTGACATTTGTTAATCTAAGATATTACTTATTCCCTTTTGGAACTATATTTGGTGGCAGACTGGCAAGAATATCCTTGCTCAGAGAAGAGACTGAACCTGTGGAATGAGGTTCTCCATCACCTCCTGTGGGACCAGCCTGCGACTAATCGTTAGCTGAGACAAGCTTCCTGCTTAATCAGCACTTGTCTCCTATCCTCCTCTGTATCTCTGCTCCTCTCGCTCTCCATCAATTCCATGAAGAAGAATCTTTATCTCAGTCTCCTCTTTTAGGGAACATGACCTAAGACACAGTTTAGGACAGAAGAGCCTGAAACAGAGCAAAGAGACTCCATTAAGAATGTTCTGGCCGGGCGGTGGTGGCGCACGCCTTTAATCCCAGCACTCGGGAGGCAGAGGCAGGTGGATCTCTGTGAGTTCGAGGCCAGCCTGGGCTACCAAGTGAGTCCCAGGAAAGGCGCAAAGCTACACAGAGAAACCCTGTCTCGAAAAACCAAAAAAGAAAAAAAAAAAAAAAGAATGTTCTGGAGACAAGAGCTATAGAAATGGATCTTGTATGTGGGGGAAAATACAGCTATTAGACTAATACCTATATATTATTATTGAGAAACTTTATGGGGAGAGGCTGGAACTTCTAATAGAAGGTATCTGGAGGAAGCATATTTACGAAGTAGAGAAGGAAAAGGAATTATTCCGATATGTTAAGACTAAGAACTCCACAAATGGATATGCAGACAAACGAATGTCCTGGTCTTTTACTCCAAAGGACCTTTCAGCCTGAAGTTACAGATATATGACTAAACAGTCTCATTCATACAATATTTGAGGGCACATAGCTGAAAGGAGCATCTGGGGTGGGAGTGTGAACAAAGAGAGAGTTTCCCATGATGGACACCTAGCATGACAATATTCAGAGAATGAGCAGAGATGGAAAATGAAGGAAATGAACCAAGGGATGACCTTTTAATAGTGATGGGACTAGAGCATGCTGTGTCTCAAGAGCCAGGGATATAAAGGGCCTTAAGGGGTGTGTGGCCCTGAATGCAGCAAGCTGCTGATTAAAATGAAGAGCATAGCTACTCTGGGGTTGTATATTGTAGCCGGGTTATCCTTTGCTTTACGTCTACTATCCATTTAAGAGTGAGTACATACCGTGTTTGTCTTTCTGGGTCTGAGTTACCTCACTCCGGGTGATTTTTTTCTAGTTCCATCCATTTGTCTACAAATTTCTTTCTTTTTTAATTTTATAATTTAATTTAATTTTACATATCAGCCATGGATCCCCCTGTCCTCCCTTCTCCCTCCCAGCCCTCCCCCAAATCCACTCCCCATTCCCATCTCCTCCAGGGCAAGGACTCCCCTGGGGATTCAGCTCAGCCTGGTAGATTCAGTCGAGACAGGTACAGTCCCCTCCCCCCTTCACCCAGGCTGAGCAAAGTATCCCAACACAGGCCCCAAGCTCCAAAAAGCCAGCTCACACACTAAAGGAGACTTTGAAAGCCAGAAGGACCTGGACAGATGTAATGCAGACACTAAGAGACCATGGATGCCAGCCTAGACTAATATACCCAGCAAAAGTTTCACTCATCATAGATGGAGTGAACAAGACATTCCAAGACAAAGCCAGATTTAACCAATACTTATCCACAAACCCAGCCCTACAGAAATCACTAGAAGGAAAATTCCAACCTAAGGAAGTCAGATACACCCACGAAAACACAGGCAATAAATCATGCCACAGCAGTAAACCCCAAAGAAGAGAAGTACACACACACTACCACCAAAAAATAACAGGAATGAACAATCACTGGTCATTAATATCCTTTAATATCAATGGTCTTAATTCACCTATAAAAAGACACAAGCTAACAGAATGGATATAAAAGCAGGACCCATCTTTCTGCTGTGTACAAGAAACACACCTCAAATTCAAAGATAGACACTGCCTACAAATTTTATGACGTCATTGTTTTTTTGCCTTTGAGTAATACTTCATTGTATAAATGTACCACATTTTCCTTATCCACTTTTCAGTTGAGAGACATCTAGGTTGTTTGCGGCTTCTGGCTATTATGAATAATGCTGCCATGAACATGCTTGAGCAAGTGACCTTGTGGTATGGTTGAGCATCTTTTGGGTATTTGCTCAATAGTGGTATTGCTAGGTCTAAGACCCCTAGCAATAATGGAGAGGGTACCTGAACTTACCTTCCCCTATAATCATATTAATGACTACCCTAGTTGAAATCATAGAACCTACATCTGGTAACTGATGGAAGTAGATGCAGTGATCCACAACCAAGCAGTGGTCTGAGCTCCTAGACTTCAGTTGAAGAGAGGGAGGATGTCAGGATCATGCTGGAGAAAACCACAGAGACAACTGACCCAAGCTGGTGGGAGCTCATGGACTCTGGTGGGGAACATGGATGGGACCGAACTAGGCCCTCTGAATGTGGGTGACAGTTATGTGGCTCGATCTGTTTGGGGAGCCCCTAGCAGTGGGACCAGGACTTATCCCAGGTGCATGAAATGGCTTTTTGGAACACGTTTCCTAAAGTAGGATACCTTGCTCAGCCTTGACACAGTGGGGAAGAACTTGGTCCTGCCTCAATTTAGTGTGCCAGATTTTGTTGATTCCCCAAGGGAGGCTTTACCCTCTCTGAGGAGTTGATGGGGAGTGGGATGGGGGGAGGTGGGGGGCAGAAGGGAGGAAGGGGAAACTGGGATTGGTACATAAAATGAAAAAAAATACTTTTTAAAAATAAAAACAAAAAATGAAGATCATGGGTTACGACAACAGGGTGTGATTAATAACGTTAATAACAAAAGAATGGCGAGAGACAATTTTGAGATGGTGGGTATATGTATGTCTAAATTAATGAAGCCTAAACATTAAATGTGTGCAAACTTTTGACATACCAATAAAATGTAAAAAATATTTAATTAAAAAACACAGAAAATAAGGAGAGAATGGGAGATTAAGAAGCAGATCCATTGATCTAAGCAGCTGTTTCTGCGGGGAGCTGGAGTAGTGGATGAGATAATAACTTAGGTGAGGCAGTTAATCCAAGAACTATTTTCCTTTAGTTGACATATTAGAAGGAAGAAATCCATTATTCAAGAAAAAGAGAAGAATCACAGTGGAAAATATTAGAATAGACAAGAAGTGATGGGAGCCGTTGACCTTGAGCAGGGGTTGACTTTGTCCCTAAGCACTTAAGACTTGCATTGAGAAGAATGACAAGAGATATAAGTGTCAATGAGGAAAGACTTGTAGACATTGCAGTCAGCAGTTGGATTAATTATTAACTTTCCTTCTTTGTTCTTGTTGAAATCTGAAATGAGGAACCCAGTTGATGAGGTCGGGGTAGAATGCATGGTTCAGAGATTCTACAGGGCTTCTTAAATAGTCTCAGTGTCTGTGTCTTGACTTGGAATCCAGATGAAGTCAGTTGACTCCCATATTCCAATAAGCTCAACTGTCCCACATGGTTAAAATATGGGACAGGCATTATTTATCAGGGCTGTAAAATAGGGCAGCAATCCTTCATTTCACAAAAGATGTTCTACTGTGGGTGGGTACCTAGCTTAAGTAATTTCTGTTGGCTTTCATAGAGTTGATTGTTGGCTGTATCTGATACTTTCTACTCCACCAAGGTCTCCTCTCGACTGCAGTTAGACTTACAAGTTATTGGGCAATACCCACCCCCTCATGCCCGCGCCACCTCCAGACCCACAAGTCCTCATTCGGGTTAGCAAGACTATGGCTGACACTGAGGTCTTGAACATCTGATTGTTTCTGAACAGGGAATTACGGCGAGAGTGGCATGGACGCTTTCAAAGAGCTGGCTGCCCAGGAAGGCCTCTGCATCGCACACTCAGACAAAATCTACAGCAACGCAGGCGAGAAGAGCTTTGACCGGCTCCTGCGCAAGCTCCGGGAGCGGCTTCCCAAGGCCAGAGTTGTGGTCTGCTTCTGCGAGGGCATGACAGTGCGAGGACTCCTGAGTGCCATGCGACGCCTGGGTGTTGTGGGCGAGTTCTCACTCATTGGAAGGTAAATCTCAGTTTCTTTCTCTCTCCCTCTCCCCCTCCCTTTCTCCTCAAATCGCTGGCACATACATGAATTCTTTATACAAAACCAAGCTTCTCGACTCAAGGCGAGCGGCACATGCAGCGCCATGCTGAGCACTTGTGTCCCTCCTCATGCAGAGCAGACCTGCTGGTGTGTCCTGCATAGAGCGAGGCGTGCCGAGCAGCACGGCTGATAACAAGCTGATGAGATTCTTTTAGAGACAGGAAGTTGTTTGCCAGAATGTTTCCTCATCCTGGCAAATAGTCCTTTGCGTTGACTTCCTCCAGATCCCGAGCAAATGATACCAAGCACAGTACTGGTGAGTACAGGGCGGCAACAGGAACGGGACATAGATATTAAGAGTTGAAATTTAAAGAACTGGCTAAATGAACATGAAGACACGCAGTAGGACTTTATGATGATGTAATCCCTTGTCATACTCTGTGTGTGTCTGTGTGTGTGTGTGTGTGTGTGTGTGTGTGTGTGTGTGTGTGTGTGTGTGTGTGTGAAGATTATTTCACGGTGTTCCAGTGTGATTTCTGCATATGTCTTGCGATGGGTTCAACATTTCTTTTCTCTTTCTGGAGGATGTGGACTTGTGTGAGTACCCATCGCCAGCCTCCTCTCCCTTCCCCTGCTCAGGATTTTTGACCTAACAGATTCCTTGCTTACTTAATTATCTTCTTAATATTACATGAATGAACTGCTGTGTTTCCTACTGATTCCACCTCAGCAAAGGTGCACCTGTCCACAGTACCCTCACACTCCTCCAGATTTTGGTGGCCCCTCTTTCTCCTACACTGGATGGGGTATAATCATGATGCTCCTACAGAATGACCTTAATTGCTGGCCCTTTCACTTGGAAGCAGTGAAATGGTAGCAGCAGCATTATCATGTCCCCAGCGGACACTCTCTTCCTGCCTCGTGGCTGTGGTGATGATTACAAAGTCCACTCTAACCACCATCTGGAATTAGCAGCCCGAGACACCTCATTGGCTTTTGAGAAACAGGTAGGATAAAAATACAAACCAACAAATGAAGAGACATTGAGATACTCCAGGAATGGAGAGGTATGGTGACCAGGTCATACTGTGATTCAAATTCCAGGAATTACTGAGTTTGGGTAAGATTGGCATGCATGCACTCATGGTGATCACCTTGGCTTCTTCAGCATGATGCTGGGGTGTGAAACCACTTAAAATACTCATAAAAAGGCAGCCCCTTTAAGGAGATGCATTTGAAGAAGATTCCTGTCTCTCTTAGGAGGGAAAGGATGTAAGCAGCACTGTTGAAGTGTTACTCAGAACGCTGTTCTTAATATAAGCACTGGGGCAGATGGCATCCAGATAGTCACTCTTCAATTACTTCTATAAAATGCTTATTACTGTTTTTTTCATATATATATATATATATATATATATATATATATATATATATAAAGAATGTTTACTTTTAAAAGTCTGATGTTTATCATTTCAAAAGCAATGATACTCAAGTCTCTTTAATATCTTGGGAGTGATCTACCCTAGTTTAAGAAATCTTGAACAGATGTGGCAGATGTGAGCTTTGGGGTGTGCAGACTCACTGCTGATGAAGGATGATGATCAGAAGCGCCGCTCTCACTGCAGTGTGAATCCGTTCTGTCACTGTAGTTTAAAAACTGGGGAAGGTGATGAAATGACACCTTAAGCCTTTGTGGCTCTAGTTTGTCTGCTAATAAGGACACTAGGCTTATGGAAGCAATTCTGAGGGTCTCACATGCACTCCCGAAGAGATCAGCCACTTGTCCCTGCACTTCTTTCATTTGTCCGCCTGCCCCTGCCCCACGGGGATCTATTGTCACACCCCTAGGAACTATCGTCAAACCAAGCACCCCGATTCTTTTTTTTTTTTTTTTTTTTCGAGACAGGGTTTCTCTGTGTAGCTTTGTGTCACTCCTGGAACTCACTTGGTAGCCCAGGCTGGCCTCGAACTCACAGAGATCCCCCTGGCTCTGCCTCCCGAGTACTGAGATTAAAGGTATTTGCCACCACTACCCGGCGAGCACCCACATTCTTAAGAACACTGTTTCCTGTACCAATGGTTACTACGATTGAGACATGCATTCCTTGGTGTGCCAAAACTGTACCACACTCTGCCAAAATGAGGGGAAGTGTCTTTTCCTTTCTAGGCTGCCTTCCATGACGGTCTATCAAGCTGGTGTTGGCTTTTATTTCTGCCTCTTAGAAGTTTTTGAAGCAAACCATATTTTATAGTTTTTGTTCATAATACTCCTTTAAGATCCAGCTACGAGTCTACTGGGAACTGACCAAGGGGCAGTGTTGACTACAATCATATGCATCCTTAGGGTTAGCCTTCCCTTCAGGTGGCCAGTTGTTCTTTCAGTGAATGAGTTCTGTCCTGAGTGCTGCCAGTGGACACTGAGTGAGATCAGCTCCCTAATCAGCAGACATGTCCAGAGTGGTATCAGTGACTTCTAGTTAGCAATGCTGAAAGATACACCCTCCTCTCAGGACACAAGGTCAGGAGCCATTCTTTGTGGAGTTCATTTTCTTTCCTCTGACATGGCTCACAAGAGGGCATTGTATAGGTGGCAATGGGCCCCTTTTTATAGAGGGAAAGACTAATAGGTCTTAGTGTAGATTGCAGTAGGAGCTGTTTTATTATAAATGAGTAGAATTTCATGAATGAAGATCTACATGCCCCCCCTTTCCATGGCTCTCATTTCCCTTCACACTTCAGGGTGTATTAGGAATACTTGCCGTCACTACCATCAAGCCATGTTACTTCAGGATTTCAAGATTTCTGCTACTACCATCGTCCTCTAAGGTGTGGTCCTCCTTCATTGGGCCTAGCACAATTGCACTCAATTGCCTCCCCACTCTTAGCCAGCTGTTCTTAGAACAATCTGAAAAATTTAAGTCAAGTGATGCTGGTCTTCGCATCTCATGAACAATACCTTAAAATGCGTTGTAGAGTCTTTCATAACAAAGTCCATGCAAAAATCCCCAATCCTATCACTGTGGTCAAGTCTTTAAGCAGATGATCTATAACCCGACAATGGACTTAAATCTTAGTAAGCCAATTATGAACTGAAAAATCTCTAAGCCTGGACTCCATTAAATAAACTGTCTTAGTTACTTTTTGACTTCTCTGGAGGCACCAGGACCAAGGCAACTTAAAAAAGAAAGCAATTAACTGGGGGTATCAGTTCTAGAGAGTGGAATAGAGTCCATGATCATCATGGTGGGGAGAATTGCGTTAGGCCGGTAGACATGGCACGGGAACAGTAGCTGAGAGCTTACACTGATACACAAGCATTAAACAGAGAGAGAGAGAAAGACACTGAGAATGCTGTAGGCTTTTGAAACCTCAAAGCCCACCCCCACCGGCACACCTCCTTCAATGAGTCCACACCTCCTAATCCTTTCCAAACAGTTCCACTAACTGGGAACCAAACATTCAAATATATGAAACCATGGGAGCCGTTCTCACTCAAGTCACCACATACACCAAGCTCCATAGCTTAATGACTATGTGCTGTGGACTACTGATTGTACCCTTGATACCTACCTTGTGTCTGACTGGGAACTGTGGCTATGACATTGTGAGAAGATTATTATACAAATATGACTATCTTTGGAAAAGATCAAAACTCTAAATTCAGAGTTTAGTTTCTTTTTTATGGAAATTAGTTTTTTTTTCCCCACATAATGTATCTCCATTATGGTTTCCCCTCCCTCTATTCTTCCAACGTCATCCCTGCCTCTCCTCCCATCTGGATCTACTCCTTTTCTGTTTCTCATTAGAACACAAATGGGCTTCTAGGGGATAATAATAAAATAAAATAAAATAAGATAAAACAAAAACTAACATATCAGAATGATCAAAACAAACAGAAGGAAAAGAGTCTAAGAGAAGACAGAAGTAACAGAGACCCACTTATTCACACACTAAGAAATTCCATAAAATCCATGCATTTCATATGCATAACTGTTCTAAAATGTATTATTATTCCATGTATTATGTGTCTGTAGTGTACATTGAAATATTATGTAAAAAGTAAGATCTGTATATGTATGATGCAGCCAACTACCCAAGTGTCATGCCAATGAAAACACCAAAAAAAAAAAAACCTTAATAGTGAAAAAAACCCCACTAAACTGGAAGCCATAATATATAGGCAAAGGACCTGGTACAGATCTATGCAGGCCATGTACATGCTCTCTTGATCTCTGTGAGTTCATATGAGTTCTGATCATGTTGATTGTTTTCTTTGTGTCTTTCATCCCCTCTGGTTTTTACACTATTTCTGCCTCTTCTTCCACTGGGTTCCCTGAGTCCTTGAGGGTAGGAATTTGATGGAGACATCCCATTTAGGGCTGAGTGTTTCAAGGTCTCTAACATTCTGCATAATGTCTGACTGTGGATTGAATTTGTTCCCACATGCTGCTGCAGGAGGAAGCTTCCCTGATGATGTCTGAGCAAGACATTGATCTATCAGTATATCAGAATGTCATTACAAGTCAGTTTGTTTCTACTTTTAAAAAATAATAGTAGTATTTGGTTTGATTCTAGACCCCTGGGCTATCCATTCTCAGGTTCTTGGTCACCCTAGCAGTGTTGGGTATGGGTTCCATCTTGTGTAGTGGTCCTTAAGTCAAATTAGACATTGGTTGGTTACTCCCACAAGCTTTGTGCCACCATTGCCCTAGCATATCCTGTAAACAGGACACCATTGTAGGTCAAAGGATTTGTGGCTGAGTTGATGCTTACATTTCTCCTTTGATAGTGAGCAGAGCATCTTTCTATACCAAACACACTAGAACATAGGGGTGAAGTCTATGTAGACACCCGTGCTACTTCTCCATGTTCAATGAGTTGTGTAGGTGTTATCTTCAGCCATGTGGCTGCCAATTTGTGGAGAGCAACCTATAGTTTTGGCAATAGACTGGGTTGTTTGGGGGTTCCCACGGGGCCCCCTTGGCCTACCACTCAATTAGATGTAATGCAATCCCAGTACTTGATGCTTCATTTGGTGGCAAGATACAGTTTCTACTGAATGTATCACCATTTTAGCTTAGAAAATAAAAAAGAAAATTAAAAGTCAAACTATCACACATCTGGGAACTGTCTATAATGGAAAAATTAACTATGCTGCAAAAAAAAATAGAACTTTAAAAGGGATTTCTTAAAGTTAATAAAATATGCTAAACAAAAGAATGTGAGATAATGGAAAAACAGAACAAAACAAACCATGGGTCCAGAGTAATGGCTCTGTATGGAGTACTCACGTGATTTTGGTTACTCAGTGATTCACTCCTGAGACCATTTTTATTTCCACAAAAATGAAAGATTTGACTCTAGATCCTCGTTAGGCATTTACATAGCCTTAGAATTTATAATGATAGTATGATGAAGATATGATCAATAGGAATGTATTTATGGATTCATTTTTATCTAATCTTAGTCATGAATTGGGGTTATTTAATCTACATTGTCTCGCCAGTTCTACCTGCAGAACTCATTGAATGAGCTTAGAGTTTTCATCTGTGGTCCTGGATCCAGCATGCAGGTTTGCAGGGCCTATGACTTTGGACCAATAGGCATGGCATCCTCACCATGTAAGCTAAGTTTGGTCATAGTAATCATCCTGCAGAAGAATAATGTCTTCTTGACTGTACCAAATGATTATTTTAAGACAGTTCTTAGAATTATGCTCACCATATCTACAGTGATTATTTTAATGATGATAATAATGTGAATATGTTTGGAATGTACTGCCTGCCAGGCATTCTACATATATTGTGTGTATTAGATCACTTAACTATCACAGCCATGTGATGGGAGGGTGTGAATCTTACCTGCATATTGCTGCATGGAGAATTTAAGTAATTTCAAAATGATACAGAGAAAAACAGTCTAGATTTGAACATTAGCACCAAGACATCAGCTTCTGTGATTGTACAAAGTAACTTACACTATCAGTCAGACTGGGTTTGCTTTGTTTAAGTGGCATTGGTATCAGCCTTTAATTTCCTTTCTGATTGCCCCCTCTTCCTGACACCCTTTTGTAGCTTAAGTTTTCCTGCCTGGCCCACAGTCAGGACAAATCTCTCTCACCTGCAGTCCCACAGCCTCTCAAACCCGACCAAGTAAACACAGAGACTTATATTGGTTTCAAACTGTATGGCCGTGGCAGGCTTCTTGCTAACTGTTCTTACAGCTTAAATTAATCCATTTCCATAAATCTATACCTTGCCACATGGCTCGTGGCTTACCGGCATCTTCACATGCTGTTTCTCATCATGGCGGCTGGCAGTGTCTCTCTGACTCAGCCTTCCACTTCCCAGCTTTATTCTCCTCCTTGTCCCGCCTACACTTCCTGCCTAGCCAATGGCCAATCCGTGTTTTATTTAATGACTAATCAGCAACACATTTGCCATACAGAACATCCCACAGCACTTCCCCCCTTTTTTTTTTTCAAAAAGGAAGGTTTTAACCTTAACAAAGTAAAATTACATATAATTTGGGAATTTGGGCGTAGCTTCTCTTACTACTTCCTGCTGGAGGGGGACGCTGTATCTTATGGGGAAACAAAGAAAATTTTAGGATTATGGAATAGTCCGTGAGGCTGTATCATCTGAGCCAGTTGTCTTGAAACGGTTCTGGATGTTGGATCATTTGGGCCATGGTGTCATCCGAGACCTTTTCAGGGGGTCTTGGCTGGTCAAACCTGATGTATCTTACTCTGGAACAAATCCATAGCCTCTGGCTTTCTGTGGAAACAAAAGCAGAATCTCCTTTCCAAAGCAACATATCCTTATATCCAAATTTTGAAGTCAAGGTACCTTTAAAATATACATTTTGGCATAACTCAACAGCTTTTGTAATCAAATGTTTTTCTTTAGTTACGAATATCAAAGAGAACATAATCCAGATTCTTTGTGTGGTAGCCATCTTTACTGGCTTATTTTTTTATATTAGCTTGAGCCTATTGCTTTGAACTGCAGCCTTCTAAGCCTGAAGCGGCGCTGGTGCTGTGGCTGCTGGCTCCGCCCACTTCAGCTTCCCAACATGGCGGCGGTATGCTTACCGCCAGCTCTGGGAGCCATCGTGGGTCTATGCTTTTATCCAAGCAGCATGTAGCCCAGAAACCTCTTTTTTTGTTTTGTACTAGCAAAGGCTAAATCCATCACACAGCTTAATGTGCCACTTGCAGAGGCCTCATTCCCGCCATACCGCAGGTCGAGTGCACACACTAGGAACCCGCCAGTAGCTCAAACCGGCAGCTGCCGCTCATTTGAGAGAGACAATTAGGAACTGTTTTTAGCTCCGTTTTAGAATCTTTTTTTTTTTTTCTCAGGTTTTAGGTGGAATCTCTTGCCACCACGTTGGATGCCATTTGTAGCTTAAGTTTTCCTGCCTGGCCCACAGTCAGGACAAATCTCTCTCACCTGCAGTCCCACAGCCTCTCAAACCCGACCAAGTAAACACAGAGACTTATATTGCTTACAAACTGTATGGCCGTGGCAGGCTTCTTGCTAACTGTTCTTACAGCTTAAATTAATCCATTTCCATAAATCTATACCTTGCCACATGGCTCGTGGCTTACCGGCATCTTCACATGCTGTTTCTCAACGTGGCGGCTGGCAGTGTCTCTCTGACTCAGCCTTCCACTTCCCAGCTTTATTCTCCTCCTTGTCCCGCCTACACTTCCTGCCTAGCCAATGGCCAATCCGTGTTTTATTTAATGACTAATCAGCAACACATTTGCCATACAGAACATCCCACAGCACCCTTTTTATTTTTAGATTTACCTCCTTTGGAAAAAATAAGCTAAAGTAACCATATCACATGAGAAAATTATTTTGCATTTCTGATTATACTATTTCTCCGAATCTTTTACATTTCTTTTCTAGTATTAACTATTTTAGATGATGATTCAACAAAGTGGCTTGTAAAGTCTTTCAAAACTCATTTTATTTTTCTACCACAGTACCTCTGTTTCTGCATACACCTATTTATCTGTGGAACCGTACTTTTGAAGAAGCCAATACCTGTTTCTGAATACTCCCAGAAAAAGACAACTGTAGGTTCCTGCCATTGGGAAACCATACTGAATGTTGTCTTTTGTGCCTCTTTTTCTTTCTTTCTTTCTGTTTTAAAGTTACCATAGAAAGTAATGGCTCCAACTGTGGTGACCATTATAGTACCTATTTTCTTTTCATTTTGTTACTGATTACATTTATTCTGTCGCAATTTCATCCAAGTACAGTGTATTCTGTTTACTTCACCCCACTTTCTCTTGTCTCCTCCCACCCCTGTTATTCCTTTCCTGTAATCACACCTTTTGTTTTGTTTTGTGACCCACTGAGTTTACTAGGACTGTCTGGCCCCAGGCTTGGAGCTAAGCACTGGAGTTTTGTAGGTTCATCATTTTGTGCACAACTGAAGGCCGTGACTGCCCCTCCTCACAAATCCATCAGTAGCAATAGCTCAACCAGGAAAGGTAGGAACCCAGTAACACCTCCCTGATCCGTGTTGGCTTTTGACAGGCCCAGTTTTGTGTAGGCCTAGTACAGGCAACCATAGCTACTGTGAGATCATGCTTGCAATAGCTGTGCCTTGTCCTAAAGATAGCGTTTTGTATCTTTTCTCACTATCTTCTGGCTCCTTCTTTCTGCTTCCTTCTCTATAATGGTCACTGGACATTAGTGGGGATGGTATAAGTGTCTAAGCATCCCAAGCAGGCATGAGTCTCTGTATTCATCACAGACTCTTAATTATCAAAACACTATTCAGATAAAATTGCACTGATAGTTTCCTCTTTATTTCTAGGTAAGATTCTAGTGGCATGAATGTGCTCATTTGCATATATATATATATACTTGCCAACTGACAGGAATTTATATTGTCTCATTATAAACTATCTGTTCTAAATAATGAACATTCATGGTCAACTCTTTTGTGGTCTTCTCACTTTAGTTCTTCTTCAGACCTATCTAGAGAAGAGCTTATGGGTCATAAATGTGTGATGCTTTTCATTTCAGAAGTTACTTTATAACAAACCACCTAGCTGTTCTCCAGAGTGGCTGAAAGATTGCAATCCTAACAGCAGTGTATGAGAACTCTAAATCCTGCACAGCTTCACCAAAATAGGATTGTCAGTCGTTTCACATTTAGCTGTTCCAGTGGGTGTGCAGTGGCATCGCTGTGGCTTTAATTTGCATTTTCCTAATGACTAATAGTATGAACACTTTTATGTACTTATTTGCCATTTGAATACATTTGTGGGTGAAATCCCTTGTGTACAGCTGGGTCCATTTCTTTGTCAGTTTGTTCGTCTTATTATTGCGGTGTTGTGGAAGTTCTTGGTCACTTCTGAGCAGAAATCATGTTCATACATATACTTAGCAAAATTTTCTTTTCTCCTGTGTCTGGAACTTTGATTTTCTTAGTGGTGGTTTGGAGGATGAAATCTAATGTTGACAAAGCATAGCTACCAGATTCTTCTTTGGTGGTTCACACTCTGTCCATCTGCTCCAAGGCCATATGCATTTTAAGCAGTTTTGTAATTTTTAATTTCATATTAGCTATGATTCATTAGGAGTTAATGTTTTTATGCTGTGAGATAAGAGTGAGTTTTTTTAAATGATTAATTGGTGCAGGAAGGGTTATTTTACCCCTGTCAAATAGTGCTTCATTGAAACAATTAATCTATCACCAACCTTTTTATAATTTACCTGTAATGTAATTGATCTATCTACCTATCTAGCAATCTTCTATCATTAGCTGTTTTCTGCCCTTGCCCGTCCCTTTCTCTACTGTGTAGCCTAGAGACCATCCCTACGTGGTCACTTGGACTGTTTGGCTTATTACACACACACACACACACACGCACACACACACACACACACACACATGCATGCGTTTGCTTATTTATGATTGTTCCATGATATAGATGAGACAGAACTTTAATATTATAACTGTGATGTCAGAAGTCTGATGTAGATCACTGGCTTAAACTTAAGGTATTAGCACGTCTGTCCCTATTTCTAAAGTCTGCTCACATCCCATGACTTATTCTAGTCTTCATCTTCCAAGGCCAACAGAATTAAATGATTTTATCTCACAGTGCCACCTCCTCAATTCTTCAGCCTGATTCTCTACCATTGTAAATGACTTTTGTATTTACTTTGGACCCATCTAGATAATGCAGGACCATCTCCGTAATGTAAGGCTAGCTTATCACAAACTTTGATTCTATCTGCCACCTTAAGCTCCCCTCTGTTATGTAAATTAGTGTGTTTACTGGTTTCAGTGAGGAGTGCATGGATATCTTTGGCTGCTCATTGATCTGAGGAGAAAGCCAGAAAGAGTGTGGGTAGCAGATTGCCAGAAAGAAAAGCAATGCTAAGGAAACATTTGGTGGAAAAATGAGAGAGACTAGAGAGATGGTGGGTTGAAGAAGGATGAATAAGACAGGGAAAAAACTGAAATTGTGTGAGATCAGATGTATTGATTAAGGTCATACTTATAACAAAGGTACCTGGTGTGGAAAGGTTCAGGGTGTGGAATTTCTACAAGGGTAACATGTGAGTCTGGAAGATGGGTTAATAGTTTGCAATTAAGGTTTTCACTGTATTTCTAGAATTGATTTACTACATTGTATTTGCTGTTATGTTATTTAAACTTGTGTGTGTGTGTGTGTGTGTGTGTGTGTGTGTGTGTGTGTGTGTGTGTGTAGCACTTCATATGTTTTATAGTTTTTGGAAAAACACTGTCAAATGAATCAGTGGGGAATACTGGGTCATTAATGCAAGAGGGAGGGCTGGATTTAAAAAAGAGAACCAGCTATGCTTCCCCGGATCCACAAGAACGAGGGATTCATGGGGTGACCATTTATGTGGGCTTCAGTGGTGGCTTGTTCAGGGAGGAATGTTCTTGTAGGAAAATTCTTTCTGCTGGAAACCCTTGGCTATTGGCAACTCCAATATTTGAGGATAAACTAATTTTGATGAACAGTGTAATGGTTAAGAATCATTGCTCTTACCATTCTAGAGAGGAGAGACAACCATGGTTTTCCTGCTGGGAAGGCTGCCAATTACACAAGAAATTCTGCCTTTCCCCCCTGATACATTTACCCAGAGTTCTTCTTGGAATTACAGCATCAGGTATATTCCATGTTTATCAGATGTAGAGCCGTCCTTCCTCTCTGTTTTTCTGCCTGCCTCTCCCCTCCCTCCATCCCTCCCTCCTCTCTCCTTCCCTTTTGATCTCATATAGTCAAGGCTAGCCTCAACTTCACTGTTCTGACCCTCCTCTTCCCACCTGTGTGCTGGGATGACAGGTGTGAGCCATCATGCCTATGTTGTGCAGTGTTTGAACCTAACCCAGAGCGTGTTAGCAAAGCACTCCAACTGAGCCGTCCTCCTGGCCCAGGATCCTTTGTTTTTATTTGGTATCTTTTAGCAATAAGTTGGGTTTGTTACACATTTTTTTGAGACATTGTGCCATAAAAAGCATGCCTTATAGAGTCCACTTTAATCATTTAAAAATTTATTTAAAAAAATTTATATAATATATTTTAATCATATTCTTTCCCTTTCCCCAATTCCTCCCATATCCTCCCTACCTCCCTATCCTCCCCACCTCCCTCCCCACCCAACTTCATGTTCTCTTTCTCTCCCTCTCTCTCAAAAAAGATCAAAACCAGAAAAGATACTACCCCCACCAAATCCAAAAGAGCTTAAAAATAAAAGAAAAAAATCAATAAGACAACAACAACCCAAACTAAAACAAAACAAAAAATGCACATAAAAATTCCACCATGGATTCCATAGTAGTAAAATAATTCCTCCTATTGACATATTACTATACCCATAGAGCACAGGGCATCACTAAGCCCTAGACAGAGAAGCTTCTGCTGTGGGTGCTAATTAACAAAGAGGCCCACAACTGGATAATGTGCAGAGACTGAAAGACTTTGGAACACTCCACCCTAACTGGGATGTCTTTATCAAGCTCCTCCTTTCAAGGTTCAAGGATCTATGCTGAAGAGGAAGAGGAGAGGAGGAGGGAAGACTGTAAGATCCAGAGATGGTGGATGACTCCAAGGAAAGAGTATCTTCTGGACACAAGACGATTGATACATATATGATCTCACAAAAGACTGTGACAGCATGCGCAGGACCTTCATAGGTTTATAACAAACAAAACAAGAGCTCTGAGAGGGGAAAGTGGAAACAAAGTCCTACTACCCCTAACCAAGAAGTTATTAGCAATTGAGACCTATTGGGGAAGAAAAAAAAAACACACCAGTTTTCTCCAATGGAGTGACTCAGGGTATATCAACCACACTCCAGAGCAGGGCCCATGCCCAAGAGTAGTTGGCCAACACAAAACAGACTGCATAGGTTTTGGCCAGCTTTGTCATTTTTATGTTTTTTTTTTCTCCTTAGTACTCATTTTTCCTTTACAGGGGCATATTCACTAGAAGTTACCTAGGCAATCTATCTGTGTCCCAAATATAGGTGCAGCTTCAAGAATTTGTGGAAACACTAATAATAAGTAGGGAGTATGATCTAAAAGGTTCCTGGGTTTGATTTTTTTTTCTAATAAGGAAACATATTTTCCTTCCATGCTCACCAAATATAGCACATTGAATAGTTATTAAAATTCACTCGTCATTGTCTACCAGGATTGCAAACCTAGCTTAAAAAGTGCAAGGAAGCTGTAATTGCCAAACTTTGTTTCAGGAAGGAAATATAGAAGAGCTGCTTGCTATCATGTTTTCTAAAGGGGAATATTGAAAATTATTAAGTCAATGAACTGATTTTGGTCATTAAATCCATTTTGGAAAAAAATGACATTGGTTGCTCTAAAGTCACTTAATGAAGCTTGTAACTTCAGAAAGATAACCAAGAGCTCATTAGTTATGGTTCTAATCATCAGATCTGGACTGTTTGTACTTTCATCCCTAAGCCTTTCTGCAAAGAGATAGAAGGCATTTGCTGAGCCTGACATTCTGTAAAGAAGGACTTAAGAAATGCAAATAGTTTTCATCTATCCACAGCCTTCTGTAAGGCTTGGCTTGAGGACAGTTCACTTCTAAACTCACTCACTGGGCCATTGCTACATCTCAGGTTCTTGCTACTTTTTGCCAGAGTTCTTAGCTTCTTGTCACATAGGTCCTTCTGTGGTGTCACTTACATTATGTTTGACCAAGGGAGTGGGGAAAGTCATGCTTTTTTCTATTCTACTTCTGCAGGTGATATCCTATTGCTTTTTCCAGGTTTTGCTCTTCAGAGTAAGTCTTCATGTCCAGAGATTCAAGACAGCACAAGGAAAGGAGACTTAGCAGGATGTAGCTGTGATGTCATGGTTTGCACTGCAGTAGCATTTATGCTTATAGTTGTAGTTAACATTTTCCAGATAAGTGAATTTACCTTTTAATCATTTTAGCTTTTTAAGCCATTATGCTAATGACATTAAAGCCAGTACCAGAATGAAACTTTCAAAATGACACCATTTTGTAGGCCATTGGTACCCTTAGCAAGCACTGTTATATGAGTTTTCTGGCTTCCGTAGATATATATTACAGTTTTTATTTTCTCTAATACCATCTAGTCATACAGACTCTGCAAAACTTGCCACTGTTGGTCTGAATTTACCAATATGGGTGTTTCTTTACTGCATTTATTATAGTACCATAGAACCTCAAGAAAATATGTTCAAAACAGGAGCATTTTACTTTGTATAGATTGAGTTGACTTAAGTTTTCTTTCAAAATGATAAATTGTAAAAGTGAAGACTATAATACACATAATTACAATTTCAGAATCCAAGTCCTGAATTCAAAATATCTTCTGATCTCTCATATAATTTCTGTTTTGAAAAAAATCACCAAGTGAAAATTTCAGTTCTTTATGTACAGATAAAATCATTCCCTTAGTTGGCTAAGAAAGTCCTAAAGTCTTTCCTATTAATGAAAGAGTATTGATCCCATCAAATTTTGAAAGTACAATGGTCATATTCTCATTTATTCAAACATTTAGGTTGTAAAATCACTGTAGCTTTAGGAAATCTCTAATTCCTACCTTCACTTACAAAGGAAGCTTAAAATATGTTAAATATTGCTCATATCATGAAAGTAATTTTTGAAAGTTAAAGGACTAGATAAAAACATGATAAATATAGGGTATTTGTGTGTGTGTGTGCTAAATGCCTAGACTCTTTTAACAGTGCCTGACTCTGAGTAACCATTCAATACACACTTAATATTAATTAATGTGATAAAAACTTAATTGATATTGACAATTGCAATTATTCAACAAGAAAATAGATTTCTATTGGGATCAGTAAGATTTCTTTGTAGACGATAAAACTGAAGTTACAGAACCATCTAACCAGACCTGGAAAGCAGTGATATGCTAGATGATATATTGGTATTTGTGACTAGGTCATAATGTGTTGTAACATGATTTTAGACTTTACAGATCAACAGGCTTGCTTCTTTTTGAGTACTGATGAACATAGTTATAATTGGAATGCCAATGAACATCTCAGAGTGAGTTGGGTAGATCAACCATTGAGAAAGACTTAAGATCATGTCTAAATTTTAATTACTTCATTCGGCTCCATCTTCTCCAGAAGGAACATCTCTATTCTGCAAGTTTCCATTTACGTTAAATTAAATACTGTAATTCTTTCAAATTTTCTATGTAACAATGAAACTGTATCTATTATATATCAACCTAATTAGTTGACTCAATAAGCTTTAAGAAGAGATGATTACATTTTTCAATTATGTTATTTCTTGAATTACATAAAAATTATTCTAACAGAATTATTTTGACTAGCAGTCACAATAGTCATAAATGTTATGATTCTGGCCCCATCTTCTCCATTTGCTGCTGACACCTTGGCAAGTCACCTTTCTACAAGGTGAAATCAGCTTAGCACTTCCCCAATTAGGGCTATTGAAAGTGGTGGCTTTATAGAGAACTGATTTTTAAGTATGTAGTGTTATACTGGCACATGTGACCCATAAGCATTGTCACCTGTTACTGGCTGGACTCAATATTTTTTTTTTTTGTCTCCCATAAACACTCAGCTTCAGTCTGCATTTTCCCTAGCAGGATACCAGGAGAGGAAGCAGCAGAGTCAGTGAATCTCACCTGAGACCTTGGTTCCAATATTTGCTTTCCTAAGCTCAAGGAGTAACAAGACCTGACACATATTCCCAGACAGGACCTTCTCTGACAGCTCATAACAGGCCAGCAAAAGATAGAAAGGGCTGGGTTCATTTTATAATACTAAACAATTTAGATTCTTTTAATTCTCTTTCTGCTCAGTTTATTCTGGAAATAGCTTATGCAGGTTATGTTTCATGTTTTCCCCAGGACACTACTCAATCTGTATTTAAAATGGCATTATTTAATTTTTATGTTATACAATGTATAAATTTTATGTATATGTATTATGCATAATATTCTTCAATTTCTAGCATCCAGTTTCATTATGTTATATTTTCTTTTCTGGTGCTAGGAATGGAAACCAGGGCCTCACACATACATGCTAGGCAACTGCTGGACCATGGTATTATACCCTCGCCCCCACACAATCATTATCACAATTTCTTTGTTACTGTTATAAAATGTGTTGACAAAAGCAACTTAAAGGGAGAAATGTTTATTCTGAGCCACAGTTCATAGGACAGTCCCCTTTGGTGGGGAAGTTAAGGCATCAGGAGCTAGAAGTCATATTATACTTACAATTGGGAAACAGAGAAGGTGAACACGTTTACTTCTGCTGTGCTCTAATTCTCTATTTATGCAGTCCAGAATTGCCTGCCTGGGGGATGGTCTCAACCACAATTAAGATGGGTTTTCACATATCAATTAATTTAAGAAAAATGAATAAGAACCTTTCTTAATTAAAAAAAAAAGAGAAATCCCCTAAAGGCAGGCTCGGAGTCTCTTCTACCAGATGATTCTAGAGTTTGTCAAGTTAGCAATGAACCCTGACCATCACACATTAAATCATACCGGACACTGATGCATTTGTTAGATTTCTTCTGAGTGATGTTTCAGAACACTGAATTTCCTTCCTTTAGTATTTTTTTTTCTGTTTACACGGTATCTCTACAATTATTGAACTATTTGTTGACTTTCTCATCAAATACATTTTTGCCCTTTATCCTTTATTGAAGAGTATATTTAAAGCAGAATTATAGACTTGGAAAATTGTGCAAAGTCAATACCTTGTTCTTATGGCCATATAAGCAATATAGGACCCTAGAGGCTGTATTTTGTAATAGTCCTCTGGAGTCCATTTTTGTATGTTACTCTCATATACTTCCTAGAAAAGATTTATGGGGGGAAAAGACAACAAAAGTGCAGTGCAGACAGCCTTTCTATACCCAGCACCAGTGTCCCTTGTTACTAACATTTTTTATTAGTAAGTTATATTTGTCACAATTAACAAACAAATTCTGATACTTAGTGTTAATACTTCTACTTTATTCAGGTTTTCTAAGTTACTTTTTTTTCACTTCAAGTAAGGGTCTTATGTAGCCCAGGCTGGCCCTTATTTTTATATATTAAAATGATTTATTTTCTCATTCAAAGGCTTGTTTAGCCATCAAATGTCTATGCAGAGAAACTCATGATTAGGTCTGTCTGCTCTGGATTAACTTGCTGCTGTTCCATTGTCTACATTATCTTGGCACTGCTGGGATAATCTCAGTAAGGGTAAACCCTACTCAAGTCAAAGCCATTGACTCACCCATGGAATGGTGTAATGTGGGACTGGTGATATAGGAGTGAAAGTAGGGATTGAAAAATGTCTTGTGAAGAATAGTAGATTCAGACTCATACTGGAAGTAATGTTTCCAGGTATCAAGTGGACTATAGACTATACACTATTGGAAAATTGCAAATATACAGACTGAAACAATAAAGTATACTAAAGAAAATAAAACCAACTCTCATGTGCACGTAACTAATACTTGACAGGGTGTTCCAGACCTAAGATAGCAGGACTAAGTTAGTCCCCAATGCCTGAAGGGCATTGGCCATGCTGGATGGCACAAGGAAGGATGGACTTGCAGAGTGGCCTTGTGATCCAAGCTAAGCCTTTGGAGGAAGAACTTGGCAGTGCCAATAGACTGAACACTGTGCTCACTCAGTTGCACAAAGAGAAAAAGGCAGTGCACACTGAGGAAATTATGCACAGCCATAATCATTTCCATAGTTATAACCCAGACCCTCGATCTTCCTTGTTTTTATTCTTTGATCTTGTAAGAGTTTTTGGGAAAATTTATCAGAGGCTGTTTATGTTTTTCTGCCATTTCTTAGATTATAAATGATGTTTCAAATATTGTGATATAATATATATGCGGTTTATCCAGCAGTGGATAGACCACCCCATAGGATCCAATAACGTCAGCACTTTGGTAGATTTTGTTGCTGCTCTTGTTAGCCATCAGATTTTCCAGTGAAGGGTTAGTTTACTTTGATTGATTTTTGAAAGGTAAAGCCGAAGTTTATTTAAGTTAATCAGTTAAGGTGAAAGTAGCCTTCACTTATTTTGTATCATGAGACTAGACTTACAAGTTTCTTTTCAAAGCAGAACTGATAAGCTTGTACTTGAAGCAAATGAGATCTTAGAGTTTTCATGAAAGCAAATGTAAGATACTAGTCATTGTGGGAGGGCACTAGCTGATAGTCTTTCCTTCCTGTTACATCTGAGGGGAGACTAGTCTTCCCTGTTTTTGTCTCAAATAGATTTTATTTAACTTTGATAATTTTCATTATTTTCACATCTGAATCAGAATGGACTATAGCATCTAAATGTTGTTCCCGTCAACTTTATTAGAGTTGGTTTCCTTCATAGGATTTTTATTAGCTTCTTGTGATTTACTATGTTCAGTCCACTGTTTCCAGAACACTAATTGTTCTTTTAATGCACTGTACTCTAGATTTAAAATGATTTTATGAAATAATATTGCTCTAATATGTGGCCTGAAGCAGTTCAATCGAGGGTTAAAAAAGAGCTCACTTCTGGTGAATATTTTGAAAGGAAATCGTTCAGGTAATGTCTATACATAAAAATCAGGAAGTCCGATCCTAGTCTAGCTGCAGGAACCTTGTTAGCCTTGTTCTTTGCTACCACAAAATACCCAAGTCTCTTTGTTTTCTTAGTTTTCACCAAAACCGCTCTTTTAATTTTTGTTTTCTTTTTATTGTGTGGATGTGCATGGGGGCTGGAACAGATCATGTGTCTAAGCTCAGAGAACATCCTTCAAGGTCAGATACCTTCTTCTATTGTGAGTCCTGGGAATCAAATTCAGGTCATCTGATCTAAACAGAAACCCCTTTACCCACTGAGCCATCCTACCAGCTTCAGATTCACTCTTCTTCTTTTTTTAATAACTGATTTTACATCCTGACCGCAGCCTCCCCTCCCTCCTCTCCTCCCACTCCCTCCCCCTGCCTCTCACCTGCCCCATCAATACACTTCTCCCCTATAATCACTCAGAAAGGGGCAGGCCTCCAATGGACTTTAGCAAAGCATGGCGTATCAAGCTTCCATAAGACCAAGCACTTCCCCATGTTTTCAGGCTGAGCAAGGCAATCCAGCGCGAGGTATCAAATCCCAAGAGCCAATCAGAGCACCAGGACAGCCCCTGTTCCCATTGTCAGGAGTCCCACATGTGGGCCAAGCTGCACAACTGTCACATATATGCAGAAGGCCTAAGTCTGCCCCGTGCAGGCTCCCTTGTCGTTCATTCAGACTCTGTGAGTTCTCATGAGACAGGTTTGTGATTTCTGTGAGTTTTCCTGCAACGTTCCTGACCCCTCTGTTTCCTACAATCCCTCCCCATCCCTTCAGGATTCCCCAAGCATGGCCCAATTTGGCCTTGGATGGGTCTCTGAATCTGTCTCCATCAGTCACTGGATGAAGGCTCTCCAATGACAACAGGAATAGTCACCAATCCATCACAGGGGATGGCCAGCTCAGGCTATACATCCACTGCTGCCAGGAGTATTAGTGGGGCCATCCTTGTAGACGGAAGTTTCCCTTGCATCAGACTTCTACCTGACTCTGTAAAGCTCCCCTTTCCAGTCATCTCTCTCAGCACTGTCCTGTTCCACTCACCTCCACAGTCCAAGCTTTCAAGTTCCCATGCCCACCCACCCCCAGTCCACCCAAGAGATCTCTTCTAGTTCCCTTTCCAGGGAGATCCATGTGTTGCCCCTGTGGTGGTATTGTGTTCCCCAAAATATTGTGCACCCTAATAAACTTATCTGGGGTCAGAGACAGAAGAGCCACAATATTAAACATAGAGGATAGGCAGTGGTAGCACATGCCTTTAATCCTAGCATTCCAGAGGCAGAAATCCATCTGGTCAAGGATACAGTCAAGCATGGTGACTCACACCTTTAATCCCAGAAAGCGAGCCTTTAATCCCAGGGAGTGGTGGTAGAAAGCAGAAAGGTATATAAGGTGTGAGGACCAGAAACTAGAAGCGTTTGGCTGGCTAAGCATTTAGGCTTTTGAGTAGCAGTTCAGCTGAGATTCATTCTGGATGAGGACTCAGAGGCATCCAGTCTGAGGAAAGAAGATCACCTGAGGAATTGACGAGATTTATGCTACATGCCCCCCTTAGTCCCTCCTAGTTACCTAGTCTCTCTAGGTCTGGAGATTGTACCCAGGTTAACCTTTACAGTTAATATCCACTTATGAGTACATACCATGTTTGTCTTGCTGGGTCTGGGTTACCTCACTCAGGATGATTTTTTTCTGGTTCCATCCATTTGTCTGCAATTTTTCATTCTTAAGGCATGCTGAGATTTCTCTAGTCTACTTGTTCAAACTCTCTCAACCTCTGTTCAATTACCCAGTTCCAAAATGGCATCCTTATTTTCATATATCATTATTGAAACTCTTAAATTCTCAGTGTTACCTTGGCATTATTTTTTCTGCTGCTAACACAAAATATCCAACTGTAAGTAATTTATAAAGAAAAAGAAGTTTGTTTTTGCTTGCAGATGATGTCCAAGAGAACTGTGTTAGCCTGTTTAACTTCTGATTAGACCCTTACACTGTTTCATATCATGGCAGATAAACAGAAGGGGGCATGTTTTTGTTCAGGAAGAACACATGAAGAAGGGTTGTAGGCCCTCTTGATAAGATCCTGCTGTCGGAAGAATAATATACTCCTGGTAAAACTAATCTAGTCTTGAGTGACTTTACCCAGTCTCTCAAGAATGTTTAATTTATTCATGAAGACATTGTTTGCATGATTCAAATGTTTCATGAAGGCCCTATCAGCTCTCAATATTGTTTTATAGAGGACAAAAACTCAAAATGTCACAACCCCCAATTTGATAGCACACTCTAGACTCGTGGGATTATGACATGAATAATTGTAGTCGCTGAGGAGCTTTTAAACCAAGACAGGGATGACACTCTTTTCACTGTCCGTCAACCAAGGAGAACTTGCAATAACACACCTCAGGTACATAAATAGACGTGTGGTACTCACGGATATCAAATGCGCTGCAGCGAGAGATTGCAATGAATATAGAATGAGCTTAGAAAGAAACTTGAAATGTTCACACATAACTTGCCACCTCTTAAAAAAAAAAAACCAAAACCAAAACAAAACAAAACAAAAATCCCCAAACTCGCCAAAAGAGTAATGGTGGGAAATGAAATGTTTAAGGTACTGAATAATCAAGCCTGTATGGTGACTTCAGTTCACTAAATAAAATATGTCTTATGTCATCATCTTAACATATGAACATATCTAAGATTAAGAAAAAATAAATCCCAAAATAGCTTGCAGTTTTAAAAGTGAGAAAAGAAAATGTAAAAGGGAGGTGGATATTCTTAACTCCTCACTGTGCTGAACATAAGTTTGCTCTTCTGCGATTACGCTTATGTTCTGAGTATGTGTCTAGAGCATTTAGTACATAGTAGTCACTTCATATATTTTTGTTTGGTAACTTGAAAAGGAGAAATTTAGTACAAGTTGAGTGGTGGGAGAATATAAGAAAATCATAGATTGACTCAAGATATCAAGCTTCAAATGAAATAGTTTTTGCCATTTTTTCTTTTGTCAAGAGTGCTGAAAACTAAATGTTGAATCCAGTATTAGATGAGAAGAGTTCACAGATACAGTTTGGGTCAGAATAATTGACAGTGAAAATCAATATGTGATAACTTTTCATTATTGTGGGATTATTATAAAAATCTGGAAGGTAGGAATATAACAAAATATTATTATTATTATTATAATACAAATGGTTATTCTTGGAACAAACAGTAATTTAACTATCTAGGTTTAACAAAAGCAAAATGACCATTAAAAGAAAAATACACTAAAATGTTCCAGGGACAGATATGAACCTTCCATGGGAGCTGTTGGTCAGGGAGGTCCCATTGATCCCCCAAATAATACAGACTCTTGCCTTGTTTGTCTACTAGACTACATGATAAGACTGTATTGCTGAAGATACCACATGCTGTAGTTGCAAGGGATGGAGGAATCAAGCTGGAACTGAGTGGAAACCTACTCTCTGCTGGCTAGTTTTCAAACTGCTAGAAGATGCTATTCAGGCTGCTGGGGAAGAAAGAACATCAAGGATCCTAAGCAAGCATTGAACTGTATGAATACAGTTACCAACTTACCAGTCAAGATGTGCTCCGTGGGCAATAGTGGCATGATTGTTTTGGGGGTGATTAACCATTCTGATTGGATTTGGGTTCAACCCACCAGAAGGGATCCTGCACTTGATCCTGTGAGCCTAGTAAAACCCCATGACTTAGGAGGTCATGGGTCACATAAGAAAAATTAGTACTAGTGTTTAAACAGACAACTCTGCCTTCTAAAATGTCTGTCAACCGCCACCACCGCCCGGCCCAATCAGTAAAGTTTTTATTTGCAGTGAGTGATGATGAATGCAGACACATGGCTACCCAAAATTCAGAGAACAAATGATGGATGGGGGCTCAGGTGCAAACAAGTCATTTGTACTCCCTCCTTGAAGACTCAGGGAACCTTGTGGAAGAGGATACGGAAAGAATGAGAGCTAGACGATAGGAAGAAGGGCAGTGAAGTCTCTTCATCTAGACACAACACAACCAATGTAATCATGAACTCACAGCAGCGGTGATTGCTTGCATTGGGCCTGCATAGACAGTCCAGTTAATAGTCAGTCATGGACAGGGGCATGGCTAGTGGGAGCCCGCTCCTTACTACTGAACTGAGGGTTATTGATGGTGTCTGCAAGAGGAGGAGCTGCTGTCTTCGGTTATGTATCCGCTGCTATGACCACCAGGCTCTAGTGCCAGAGCCTCACAGATAGCCAAACTCAGGACACAAACAGAGCAAAAAGACGTGAGTGTGGGAAGGAGACTGGTGGGAAAGAAGGAGGCAGGTAGATGGGGAGAGGGAGGGAGATGAGTGAGAGAGTAGGAGTGAGAGAAATCAGAATGTATTATATATGCATATAAAACTGTCAAAGAACGTCAGTTCATAAAAAGAAAATATGATAAAAGGTTGTTAAAAGGATACTGATGAAAAAGAATTAGCTATTTTAGACCTAATATACATTGTGATCACCATTCTGATCAACATACTTTATATACATGTATGAAATTCCCAAAGAATGGATAAACAAAAGGAAATTTTAGTATATGTTGTGGAAGATTATGTCAAGCATTTTCACAATTTGCCCAGTAAACTCTCATTTACTGAAAATAAAGAAATCTGATTGGACACGATGTGAGAATTACTGATCACTTTTGTTCTTCTGAGTTGGAATCTTTCCACTCATAGCTCAGTTTAGGATAAGTGTTGAAAATTGTGATTTTTTATGTAAACCGTGAAGATTGACTGCAAAGGATTTGCAAACGCACTTATTTCATTAATAAATAAGAGAAACAGTATGCTTGGTGATGAGAGCTCTGTCTCCTCTTTGAGTGTTTTTCCCTGTGAAGATGGCTTCTAGAGTTCTCCTTAGGAGAATTCCCACATGACAGGTGGATAAAACTCATCCTCCCTTTGAATTTGTCTTGATTGCAAGAAATTAGCTAATTTCATCTCTCAGCTCCCCCTAAGTTGGTTACAGCTGTACATGTAACATTGTCTGAATTGGAAATAGACTTCAAAAATCATTCATTTGCATCTTGTGTTAGGAGATCAGACAGAATTGCAGTGGTAACAATGACTTGGCTTTTTTTTTTTTGATGCTCTTTAAGTATAATACTCAGCAGATTCAACATAAATGTGTTTTAAACTTTGAATTTATTCATGTAGGTGTCTTTCTCAGAAAAAGACTTTCAGGTTACCAAAGCAGAGGACCATCCCTTGCATTGAATATTTGCGATTAATTTTTTTCCCCGCCTAAAATGAGACTTGGTAGTTAGCAGCATGCGTCAAGTCATATGTAATATTACACCAGTCAATCAATCACTCCACTCCATCTCTTCCCAGGAAGAGAGGAACTAACCAATGACTAAGTAGGTATCCTCGACAAAGCAGGCATCACCATTTCCTCGTAAGACTAGTAATAAAGTCACTTGATTTTCCCTACTAATTGGGAAAATTTACTACAGAAAAATGATAGACAGGCATGAAGGCACATGCCCGCTATCATAGCACTTGAAAAGCTGAGACAGGAAGACTTTTGTGAGTTTGAGACCAGTCTGTGCTATATAATATATTCTAGGCTAGCCAGGGCTGCAGATTGATACTGTCTCAAAAAGCCAGTGTTTAAAATAAAATAAAAATGAAACTGAAACTAACAACCTGAATGTAAGCATTGTGGTAGTTTTAATGTAAATGGCTCCCATAAGCTCATAGGATGTGCCACTATTGGGAAGTGTGGCCTTGTTGTAGTAGATGTGGCCTTGTTGGAGGAAGTGTGTCCCTGTAGGGGTGGGCTTGGAGGTCTCTTTTACTCAAGCTTCACTCAGTGTGACCCACAGAGTTCATTCATCTCCTGTTGTCTGCAAGATGTAGGACTTTCAGTTACTTTGTTGCACCATGTCTGCCTGCAAACTGCCATACTCCCCACCATGATGATATTGGACTGGATCTCTGAAACTGTAATCCAGCTACCCCAATTAAATGTTTTCCTTTATAAGAGTTGCTGTGGCCATGGTGTCTCTTCACAGCAATAGAAAGCCTAACTAAGACAAGCACTTAGAGACTTGTAGGGAATCACTGCTCCATGGGGTCTAAAGATTTTGGTTCCTTTCCATTTCTGTTCTATCTGGTATTCTTATTATCAAGGTTCAATATGACTTAGCCACATTTCCAATGCTCTAGTCATTGGAAAGACAAGAGAAGGAAAGTAAATATTCCCTCCACTTCCTTCTTTCCCCTCTCCTCCTTCTTGTCATCCTCTTTCTTCTTTTATAGAGGTGGCCAGAGCCCAGATCCTTGCTCATGCTAGGCAAGAGCTCTACTGCTGATCATACACAGCCAAGGGTCTTTATATAAGAGGACAAAGAACTACAATGAGTTATTTGTCATACAAATACAAGGGGTTTGCTAAAATGCCACATGTATCTCCATGGGTCACTGAAAACTTTGTTCACTTTTTTTTTGAGAGGCCATGAGCATAACCAGCGACTGTTATATAAGAAAAGAAAAACAGATTTTGGGGAAAACAACTGCTAGTTTCTGTCCTACCTCTTAGTAGTGCTGTGAAGGTCAAGTAAAGTGACAGATGGAGAGGAAATACAATATTAGGTAGTGACAGGAAAAGTGGTGGTAGCTGGTCTTGGAATTAGCTACTAGAAGTTGAGCAGGAACCCAGTTCCATGTCCTTAATCACCTCCTTAAATTTTATTTCCTATCTATTTAAGGCCCAGGATAGGTGCTCTTCATGACCCTTTCCCATGCCTCTCACTGTGATCTTGTCCAGTGTGCTTTCTGAAGAAAATCTCTGATCCTTGTTTAAACCCATGTGTCTTGCCTGATTGCATAGCTGATGT
Source organism: Peromyscus californicus insignis (assembly GCF_007827085.1). Lineage (NCBI taxonomy): Eukaryota > Metazoa > Chordata > Mammalia > Rodentia > Cricetidae > Peromyscus > Peromyscus californicus. The sequence continues at coordinate 19,819,579 of NW_026294525.1, read as the reverse complement.
TAACTAATTGCTGTACATTTCTCTTCTGAGTCTGATTCCTCAGCTAGGTGATACTAATGTTTGCCCTGGCTTCTTTTATTCACTTATATTCTAAATAAGTCAAACTTGATATGTTTTGTGCAGCTTCTGTAAAGGATAGGAACACAGCTGAAAAAAAATGATGTATCTTGGGAAGTGTGATAATAATCAGGCCATGGAACCTGTAAATCACAGTTGGAGTGGTCAATTAAATAGGTCTTCTCCCCACTGAGAACCCCGAAGCATTGTGAATATAGGTCCTGGAACACGCTGGCTTTCGCCAAGAATTCAACATTAAAATGGGTCACCTCAGTCATCAAAAAGCACTTGACAGAAGGTAAAAATTGTTGAGCAGGATTATCATAAATCTTGAGTTCAGTCTCAGCACTTAGCTCCCACCGATCTTGTTTGAAATCAGTTTCAAGAGACAGGAGAGGAGATAATTATGATCCCATCTTCTTTAAATCAGAAAAGGAAAAGTAAAGGTCATTTCACTCAAGTTCACTTTCAAAACAAAAACTCTCTGATTTTCTAAACATGTTTATTCTATTTTTGTTTTTTTGCTGGATGGAAAATTCATTATTTCTGAAATAGTCTATTGTTCTGTTTACTGAGAAATCTTGCTATTGTCTACTGATACCTCTTTTCTGTCTTTCAATTACCCATGTGGGAATTATCTGAATTTTATTGCATTGAATGCTATGAGACTCTCTAAATGGCATTTTCCTTGACTGAGTTTTGCTACCTAATGTTGCTAAAGTTTTCCTGCCTGACCCACAGTCAGGACAAATCTCTGTCACCCGCCAGTCCAGACCCAACCAAGTAAACACAGAGACTTATATTGCTTACAAACTGTATGGCCGTGGCAGGCTTCTTGCTAACTGTTCTTACAGCTTAAATTAATCCATTTCTATTAATCTATACCTTGCCACATGGCTCGTGGCTTACCAGCGTCTTCACGTGCTGTTTCTCATCATGGCGGCTGACAGTGTCTCTCTGACTCAGCTTTCCACTTCCCAGCTTTATTCTCCTCCTTGTCCCGCCTACACTTCCTGCCTAGCCAATGGCCAATCAATGTTTTATTTATTGACTAATCAGCAACACATTTGCCATACAGACCATCCCACAGCAACCTAACACTCAAATGTCTGTATGCATTCATTTACATTAACCAAATCTGTATTGCATCTTGCGGTAAGCAAAGTGCTTGTTACCTATAGTTACATATTCCATCCATTCAGATTGACTATGTGGTGTAATAGCAAGCAACATTATTACCTTAATGGCTGAGAAATAAAGATGTCTTCATTCCTTATGTTATACATCATCTCATGTTTATGGGCCCTCTGCTTCATGTGGTCCTCATCAAGAACAACTGCCTGATGAAGGCTTCATGATCTGTTAGATCACTGGTTACAATGGAAACAAAAAAGGAAGGTGTTGGCTAGAATGCTCATATTAAAAATTTACCACACAGCAGTCACATTCCACAGGAAGTTTTATTTTATGTGAAGGAACTGCAATACTACTATATGGATACTGTATGGATATACAATACTACTACATACAATACTACTTCCAAATGGAAGAGACATATAAAAAACTATCCATTATCAAAGAAAATATTAAGGAAAAACATATGCTTGATCAAATATGTTCACCATGCATTCACGATTCTTGTGTAATACAGAATAAATCTCACGGACCACAGTTTCTAGCAATATCTAGCTTATCCGTGTGTACTCATTTTAATACAGATATATAGGAATTTAAGATATTAGTTAACTTCCTCTCATCATACAGTATACACTAGCCAAAACAGAACAGGATAATTTCAATGAATATTCTCATTTGGAAAAGAAATCATGGAAGTCATGTGGCAGGTGCTTGTCTTGGTCAGAGCAATTCTAAATTCTTAGCAGCTAGGCTAAGAAAGCTCTATACTTCTTGCACAGACCCTGTTGCCCTTCCTAAGAATAGCTCCCTTGTTCCTTGTTATTTGTGGACCTCTGGAAGATTTTTCTTTTCTGTTATCCTTTGTAGGCACCTGTGAAAAATGAGAATTGGAGAATACAACTTCTCTTCAGGCCCAAATGGCTTTCTACGTCCACTTTCTTTTTACGGATGGCTGACAGTTTCAGGATTGATTGAAACCTCAGTCCATGGTATCCTCTTTTACTCCATCCTGGTGCTTTGTTACAATATTTTTCTGGTGTCTTACCTATTTGATTCCAATCTACACATCGTGTTAGGAATTTCACCCACAGCTCTTTGTAAAACGGTTCTTAAGATGAAGGTGTTTTTTTTTCCAACTTCTTTATCCATACATCTCTAAACCTTGCCTTATTGTAAATACTTTTAGCCAGTTGGACTGGGCTATACACATTTCCTTTAGTTTAAACTCACTTAAGTTATCTTAATCCAATTGCAAGTTTCTTTAGTTTGATCTTTGCCCACACAACTGAGTTTAACTTCGCCTTATCCACTCAAAGACTGTGATTTTTATCTTTTGCTCTTTGGGGTAGGAAATATTTCTTTTTCATTTTGATTGCAACTCCAGTATTTTTTTCCTGAACAAATGGTTACCAGCACATGTCACATATTGTTTCTCTAACCCCTTCTCTAAGGGTTTGGAGTTCATTGGATATGTGATTTGCATATCAATTTATGACAGGCTACAACTTTACCAGATGTTTCCCCAATGCTCAACTCAGAACAATTGTTTCCATACCTATTTATTGCGAAGCCAGTGGACATTGTGTAGTTTAAAAAATATGCTTGTTTCAGCCACTTCTTTTTCTCATATAAGTGCCCATATTAATTAAAACATTCTTGATTATTCTTGGTAACAGATACATACAAAATTATTTCAGTTTAAGCTCACGAAAACTTATTATCCATATTATTTATTATCTACATTACCTGCACTTTCAATTATACATTGGCTTCAGAGGAGAACATCAGTGAGGGAAACTTGTTTAGAGTGTGGCTGCATGTAATGGCAGACAGAGGAGAATTTTGAGGGCTGTTGTCAAAAATAATAAATGTCAATCATTATCATATTCTACTGAATAAAGCAGGTCATGGGACCATGTCAAGCTTGTAGAGGGGAACTTCAATATTACTGTATGCCTAGAAGAGCTAGAAATGTTGATTATTGGTATTGATCATGACCCCAATCCACTCAGTTTCCACAAAAGATTGACTGTGTTTTCAATCAGAATATCTGCATGTGCTATCTTTTGCAAGGCAACCTCTGAATGTGATTCCATTATTCAAATATTTTACACTTAGAATATTTTAATCAACTAACCATAATGAAAAACTTGTATAATGCTTACTAAATTTCAGAAAAAGGAAACAGAAATCTATTGTGAAATTAATCAAGACTTTGTCTCAAGAATATTAATGAATATTAATGACAGGAATAAAAGGTATTCTATTGTCCAAAACCAGACATTCAAAATTCAAATGTCACCATGAGAATTTTGATCAACTAGAACTTGTTTCTGATTCTCTGCTGCTCCTTTTATTTGTATATGAAATGTGCATTTGCAGAGACACCATTAAGATTTTATTAATCTGTCCAGAGCAGAAGACCATATTCTTTCAAGGGCACTGTGTCACACAGACGTGTAGCAAACATCAGAGAACAGTTCAAGAACAAACCCAAAATGACTCTTATCCTAAGGCAGCTAATTTGACTGGAATAAGATTTATATTAATAATTGAAGGAAGGAAAGAATTGCAACAACTACTCAAATTTATATATTGTATATAATACACACACACACACACACACACATATGTATATATACTCTTTATTTTGCTTTAAAAACAAAGCAAGGCTCTAAAAGCCAAATGAATAGAAAATGTTTTGGTGAAATTATTTTCAACAATTAGTTGACAACCAAGCTAACATGGCATCATTTGAGATCTAATAGAGCTGTCTACTTGTTACTGATTGCTTATTTATTTTATTGTTCATAAAAAGACCTCAGAAGATTACATTCAGTGGGAAAAGCAGCAAGTCTTCTTTGTAAAGCTAACCCTCACTGTGCTTGCTATCTCTGCACATAATCATCAGTCACCCAAAGCATCTCAGAACGGATTAAGTTTTCTCTTTATCATCACAAGTCACAGGAAGGACAGGAATCTCAACTCCCAATGTCTCACTGAACTGTTGACATGAGTGAAGTAGCTTTTCCTCTGGCATCCTTTCTCTCGGACATCTACTCTTTCAAAGGCATTTTGCCTCCCACTGTTGAATTGATCTTTTCAAAACTGCTTTTTATTTTTTTGGGCCATATCAGTTCAAGCCATGAATAACTTTTGATCCCCTATTGTTTATAGAATAAAATCCAGATTTCTTTACTAGCACACATGATTTCTTTGCACTTGTAAGGGATCAGCCATTCTCTTTTCCCCTTTCTCAGTGTGCCACAGGCATTCCCATTTCGGAAATGCTCTTCTATCCCAGCAATCACATCCTGACTCTTCTCTCCCTGAAGATAACTAGGAATAGGCTTCTATTATTAAGTTTCATCTTACAACTTCTTACTATCTCCTTTCCATAACATATACAAGTACATATTCAGCTTGTACAAAGAGATGCAGTTATCAAGTAATGAGATGAATTAATAAGCCAAATAATGTATTTTTAAATTCTCTGTAAGCCCAACCTTAGAATCGGAAAAATGCTATTTCCAGGCCTGGAGACAGTGCTTACTCTTGTCTCCTGGAAAATCTGTGAATGTGTTTCATAACCAGATCCCCACTTTAGTCTCTTATTCACTAAAGCCAGGAATATCTTTGTAAAGTTGGTTCTCCTTGTTGTCTTATTTTCACATTAAAAAAAAAAAGACCACAGAATTCCTCTAGAGATTCTACTTCTTTTTTTTTTTTTTTTTTGTTTTTTTTTTTTTTTTTTTTTTGTTTTTTTTTTTTTTGGTTTTTCGAGACAGGGTTTCTCTGTGTAGCTTTGCGCCTTTCCTGGAACTCGCTTTGGAGACCAGGCTGGCCTCGAACTCACAGAGATCCGCCTGGCTCTGCCTCCCGAGTGCTGGGATTAAAGGCGTGCGCCACCACCGCCCGGCGAGATTCTACTTCTTAATAGGGTACCAACCTTATTATTTATCAGTGTGGGTTAGGATAAATATTGATATATATTTTAAAAACTAGACTCCCCATTTGAACACATTGCTATGATGGATCAGTATGGGGACAAACATTTCTGCTTTTACAGACTCTGTGTGTTCTTGTGACACAGACTTTCAGCTCTGCCTGCATTCTTCCTAACATGAAGAAACAACTAGTCTTGATCATTGAAGTAAGTTCTTTGACCCTTCAGCCTTTTCATTCAACTTTCTCTCTCACACAATCATTCATAACACACTGCTTTCAGGTACAGTACATTGACTCTACCAGCACTGACTCCCATCAGACTCAGTCAGTCTTGACACCAATAGTCCATGGTTTGGCCACATGAAATAAATAGATCATCCAAGTGGTGTGGGATCCAGCACACTGCTACTTATTCTCATCTCTACTAATATTTGAAATCTTTCTAAACTACTGCTAACCACTGCATGGTATTATCAGTCCTGTCCTGATAACAAGCCTAAGGTGTAGATGAGTGTGAAACTTTATAAGAGATTCTTGAAAGAATAAATAGAGGTAGCATGCTTGTTTGTCTATTTACCTACTTGGGGTGGAAACTAAGACAATGTATCATGTATCAGTAGATGATAGATAATCTCCAAACTTTATGCTTTTAATGAAATAGGAGCTTGATTCTCTCTCACTTACAATATGTGGTCCAAAGCTGGCAGGTGGATTGTGCCTGGTAAGGTATTGCAGACAATCAGGCTTCAGAGTTGTCTCTGGTACCCGAATATGTGACTTCTCGCAGTCTGTGCATCTGTATCAGAAGCTTCCATTTCATGTATGCCAAGGAGAGGGAAAACACTAGGTTTTTTCCTTTTAGAAGATGATATGGAATAGCCTCTTTCATGTCTTCTCATGATTTTCAGGCATCACTCAGTCTGGGTATGCTAACACCTAGGAAGCTATGCACCTTGCCACAATCTTCAATTTCCATGAGCTTAAAAAAGAGGAGGAAAGTATATACTAGTAGAGGACCATCATTTCCTTATGCCCCAAATAACCTCAGTTAGTTTGTATCTTGTTCTAATTCATCACAAGAAACTATGTTTCTGAAAAGTGTACAGATATGTAACTGTGTGATGCTAAGAATGAAATTTATATGTATATGGTAGATATACAATTCATGTAAGTATATGAATTATTTAAATGTTTACTGCTATCATTTTAATGTGATTTAATGATATAAACATTGAAATATATGCATATATTTCTTAGGAGTATATCATTAAGCAAATCATCCAACTAGTAGGTAACCATGGTGAGTAACCAGAAGCCTCATTAATGTTTAATTGAATTATCTTAGTTATTTCTTTTCACAATCTGCATCCTGTTGCAAAAGTAATTTAATCTGACATGTTTTATCCTTCTCCAGGCTATCCTAATGGTTCCATGATCCTTCCTGTGAGATCTGATTCACAGTCATTCATCCTTACTCTTCTCGGGAATGGAATGGACTAAGATGGGTTGAGGCTTTTATTCTTTCCACCCTCTCATTCTGCTGCCCTTTCTCTGCTTGCAGGAGCCCCTCTCCTCTGTGTGCAGTCAGGGAAGCTTGTGCTCAGGGACATCTCCTGATGATTTCCAGTCTAGGGACACCTCAGTGAACAAGCCCTGTTGGCCTGTCTAAGTGTCCACTATGTTCAGCATCCCACATGCCTGGTTTCCCTGGTCCTTTGCCCCTGCATCTTGCTGTGTTTCGTGTTTTCACATTGGACAGTCAGTTGCTAAAACTGCAACTCGTGTCCAGCCACTCTGAGAAGAGCTGGAAATGGAGGCTCCCCAGCTGTCAGCCCAGGGTCCGTGGGCTCCCATTAGCTTGGGTCAGCTATTTCTGCAGTTTTCCCGTCATGATTCTGACCTGCTTTGCTCTCACCACCCTCCTCTCTTCAACTGAACTCCAAGATCTTGGCCGAGTTCTTGGCTGTGGGTCTCTGCATCTGCTTCCATCAGTTACTGGATGGAGGTTCTATGATGACCATTAGGGTAGACACCAATCTGAGTGCAGGGGAAGGCTAGTTCAAGCACCCTCTCTACCATTGCTATGAGTCTTAGCAGGGGACAGTCTTGTGAGTTCCTGGGGTCTTCCCTAGCTGCAACTTTCTCCCCATCCCCTTAATGGCACACTCTGTTAAGATATCTCTTTCATTGCTCTCCCTCTCTGTCTCTCCCCCATGTTCCTACCTCCCTTCCCTTCCCATCCCATCCCCTCTATTCCCCCTCTTAGTTTTTCTAGGAGATCTTAACCCTTTCCTCTTCCCAGGGTGATCCATGTATGTCTCTCTTAGTGTCCTTCTCTTTACCTAGCTTGTGGATTGGGACCAAACTAGGCCTTCTGAATGTGGGTGAAAGTTGTGTGGCTTTATATGTTTGTGGGTCCCCTGGCAATGGGACCAGAACTTATCCTGGGTACATGAACTGACTTTAGACCCCATTCCCTGTGGTGCGATGCCTTACTCAGCCTTGATTGGGGGGAGGGGCTGGGTCTGTCCCCAGCATGGTGTGACGGCCTCTGTTGACTACCCAAGGGAGGCCTTACCCTCTATGAGGAGGGGATGGGGATGAGATGGGAATAGGTGGGGGAGGGGAGTAGGAGAAGAGGCAGGAGGGGGAACAGGGGTTGGTATGTAAAAGGAAAGAAAAATTTTTAATAAAAAATTATATTAAAAAACAAATAAACTCACAAAACAGAAAAAAAAGAGCTGGAAATGGGGAAACCATCTCCGCCCCTAAAAAGTCAATAATATAGCAATACAGACTGAACTACACCAGTGTTAGGATTATTGAGTATAAACAATGATTGAACATAGAGGGAATTATTGGAAGTTCTGGTAACTAAAAATTCTAAAGCCCTGATTCTTAGTTGATTTTTTCCCCTTAAGTGCCTTTATTCTCGTGGCTTTTCATGTGTCATATAATCAAAGAAACTTTGCCATTGTCTTTTAATGTCTCTTAAACCTCAAGGTCATTGATTTGGTTCCTGTGTAAGTAGAATAATTCTCCATTTTCCTCAGTGGCCTGCCCTTCTTTCTGCTCTTTGGGGAATTCCCACTAGATTTGTGAGCTCCTCACAGGCCTGGGTTGTGCCACTACCAAAGGTACCAAGCTGATACCTTGCAGCTTTTGCTTTTACTGTCTGTCTATATTCCAGCAGAAATTCCTATTCAGTTTCCATCATCTCTAACTCTCTTCCCTGTGAACGTTTCTTCCATCTGAATACTTCCTGTAAGCAGCCTGGAGACCTAGGATGGGGGCTCTCAGATTTTCAAGTCCAAGAAAAGACACTTGCCGGTCATGAGTAT